>NC_133117.1:10364324-10985629 GCF_022965805.1 Primulina eburnea
CTTGGAAGGTAAAGGGTTGGAGGCAACTTTTGCGTTAATGGCATGGCATGCAACATGCAAATTTTTGCTTTTGCTTTTTGCACAACCAAGACAACTCATCCTCCCTTCATTCCAATGTGTGGTGGCCGAAATTTGCTCTCAATATTCTCCTCATTTTTCTTTTTCAATTGTTGAGGAATTCATACTCTTCTCTTTGAAAATCCTCTTATTTTTCTAGTGCAAAAGAGAGGTTCTAGCTTGCAAGTGGTGGGCCTAATTTTGAAGAAAAGAGGCTATAGATTGTCATCCATTCAAGAGCTATGATGTTTATAATTTAGTTGGAGCCATAACATCATCTTTGTGATTGATAGGTAAAAAATTCTAAACACACTATGAATGTCATATTTCGTGTTTTTCATATTTGCTACACATTATAGGATTAGGGTGCTCGGTTTTTGCCCTTGAAAAATAAATTTTGAAACTTCCGTTGCGTATTCGGGCACCTTAATGATCCCCTTTCATTTTTCTATTTGGGTCCTGAAGTGATTAGACCCTTAGAGACCCACATCTAGATTATCCTGAGGGACTTTTCCATTGTGTGTCCCAAGATGAATGCGGTTGTGTGCATAATCTGGTGGGTGTGTAGTGTTCTTACTTTTACAGTATGTTGTATTTTCGTTTGTCCTATCACTCAATTTGTACCTCTTTGGACCGATCGACCGTTGTAGTATCGGTTAGGTCTTATTTTGAGTGATATCCTATTGAACTTGGCTTTCTGCGGACCAACCTGAACTGTTGTGAGTGGTTGGATTTGGCCTGCATCTGAGCCATTGATTGGACTTCACACTCTCAAATTCGACATATCCTAGACCACGTCGCCTTCCATAGTTCTCAAAATTTACATTCTGATTGATTTAGACTTCAGGCTCATTATTTTCATGTACCGTACTAGATCTGACAAATTTAATTGATTTTAAACTATCTTTTTTCTAGTAGCGGTTGAGTTTGTGCTTCTGAGGCGCTGCATTCATTGATGCTGTAACCTAGCCATGTTCTGTCTCCGGCCAGTTTCTGCATCTCATGCATCCTTTCAAGAGAAACAGAGGACTTATTCCGTGAGTTGACTGTGTTAATTAACCTTTTATTTTCCTTTAACGTGGCATGGAATAATTTTCGCAAGTCGTCATTCTCAGCCGCTAGCAGACTTAATTTTACTTCAAACCGTCAACCTCCTTTTGTTGTGAGCAGCTGGAGAGGATTAACTTGTTTTCAAGTCTTGTTTTTCTGCCTTAGCCGCATCGAATTGCTGTGATAGTCCTTTAAACTCTTTCACCATGTCATGCAGAGTGCCGTCACAAGGTTTTCCCGTGTAAATTCCAGAGAGTCGAAGTCAAATACCATTTTTCGGTGGATTCTGATACTTCATCATCCATGAGACATTTTACTACCTCATCGTCGCTTTCACTCGAAAATTCCTTGGATTTGGACCTTTCTGAGTCTGAATCGACCCATTTGATTTTTCTTTCTTCTGCAATTAAAACTCGTTGAACTTTATTTTTGGTGAACCTTTTATCATCTTTAGACCTTCTTCTATCAATCGGTCTCTTTTCATCTTTCTTCGGCCTGTTACATTCTGTAATAAAATATCCATTTTTCTCACAATTGTAAATAAGCTTAACCATCATTTGTATGATTCTTATTGAAATGTGGTTTAGTGAAGATTGATTTTTACGCATTAATTTACAAAATTTCTTGAAAAAAAGGGACATAGCTTCATTGCTCAGTTGCTCAACTCATTTCTTATTTTTGGACTCTTCGATCGGAAGAGTCACTATGGTAAATACCAGGGATTTGGTTTGTTGAGAAGTGGATGGTTCTTCTTTAGTTCGTATTTCGAGCTCGAATTCGTACGCTTTAGGGTCGGCAAAGAGATTGTAAAGCTCCAGCTTGTTCAGATCTTTTGATTCCCACATTGCTACTGTCTTCATGTCACATTCTCTGGGAAGAGCTGTCATTAACTTCAAGACAATTTCACGATTAGAGTATTCTTTACCTAAAGAAATGAGTTCAATAATAATGCTACTGAAGGGAAATATAATTTCCATAGTAAAATTGATTTCTCTAATATTATTTTTTCCTTGTTGATTTGATTGGGTATAATATTTAATTATGATTTTGCCTTTCTAGATAATTATGTTAAGATTTTATTGTGATATAATATCTTCCTTAAATTTATTTCTTTCTTGATAAGATATTGGGTTTTACTTTTCTAGATATTATATTTATGATAAAGATCTTATAGATATAATATTTATGATAAGGATTTACATGATATGATATTATTGATTTTGTTTCTAATATAATTCTTGTATAGCATATCTTATATATTTCTTTATGGAAGATAAACTCTAGGAGAGATGAAGGCTATAAATATGAGATGAAGATTCAAAAGCATTGAGAGATAGAGACGAAAAAAAATTAAGAGAGTTTTAGTGGAAGAGATTTTTCGGGGAAGAGATTTTCGTGGAGATAGTTTTTCGTGGAGGTGATTTTCGTGAGAGTTCTTCGTGGGAGATTTTTGTGGTGGTCTTTTCTCTCTGTCAATTATTCACTCACATGTGCAAGTTCAGAATTTCGGAGAAAACTTTATTCAAGAGACATGCTGTGTGCAGAAAAGTGGTGATAAGGTATTGCCGTGAATGTTGAGAACATCTGCAGACAACATCTGTGAAGAAGTTGGCTGAAGACTGCTTTTCGTGGATCTCCTTTTGGCATCACGTTTTGCTTTCTTGTTTTAGTTTTTATTCTTGTTATTTGTTTTAGAAAGCATTTGTTTTCTCAATTTGTTGAGGAAATTGATTTTTGTGAAAATCACTAGTGATAGGTTTTTGTAAACGGTTAAGTTTTCTAGTGATGAATTTTTTCCCTGAAGCACAGTACTTGTGCAAATTTAATCTTGTCCATCTATTAATTAAAGTCAATTTGTGTTACAAAATATAATATTCCGCTGCATGTTGTCCGAGATGTTGTAACATCTGGCACAACATTTAATTCTGACAAGACACGAATTTGCATATCTCGTCTAGCTGTTTATGTTAAGTGAATTTGTGTTACAAAGTATAATATTTCGCTACATGTTGTCCCAGATGTTGTAACATCTGGAACAACACCTAATTCTGACAAAACACAAATTCTCTGTTTTATATCCTATACTGATATTGTTATTAATTTTAGCACATGTAGGACAAAATAATTTTACAGCTACTAAACCGTTCATCAAATTCAGAGAGAGTTTCTCCTGACTTCATCTTAGCATTGTAAAACTTCTGGATTGTAACTGTCACTTATTTTCTTTGGTCTGGTCATTGTCTTCACACAGTTGTGTCAGTTTCTCTCATGTCTCTTTTGTTGTAGAGCAAATTTTAATTTTGGCAAAAATATTCTTATCTAAAGTTTTATAAAGTATATATTTGGCGACGTTGTCAAGGTTCGCCTTCTTTTTGTCATTAACCGTCCATTTGGATCAATGTTTTTCCACTATTTGGAGAGCACCTTCAGTTATAGCCACAACTGGATTGACTTTCAAGATCTTTATAGGCCCTTCAGTGATGACATACCGCATGTCATTGTCTTAAGCTGCAAAATATGCATGCATACAAATTTTCAGTCATCATAATCTTCTTTAGAAAACATAAGAATCTTGTTAAATGATGCCATATGTATAAGTTGTAGGTATCGATGTTCGAAAAAACTTTGCTCTGATACCAGTTGTTAGGATCGGGAAAAAGTATAGAGGGGGGGTGAATAAACTCTTTAAAAATATTTGATTTTAAAATTTGTTTCCAATCGTTTTTTTAGGCGGTTGAAAGTTTTTCTCAAACGGTTATAAATATGGACCACTTGAAAAGTGTGGAAAACGGTTCAAATTTTCTAATGATAGCTTCAACTGGTTGGGTGGCTTGTTAACAAGAAACGGTTTTGAAATGTAACATTTAATCAGCTGCAACAACAACATTAAAATGACCGGCTCATTGATTAGCATCATTTTATAGCAACTGTTATTAGCATCAAAACTTGTAGGATGCATACGTAATCTTATATTCTGGGATTGTGACATTAATGAAGATCTTTATCGGGACAGGTGCAGGACCTAGTTGACTTGTAGCAGTGCAAAACCATTGAATGTCATGAGCCGGTCAGAGAATATTTTTCATTAAGTGAGTAATGAATAACTCTTTAATGAAGCGGTCGACATATGTCTTCGAACAACTGATTGGAAATCTTCTAGCAGTTGAAGCTCTTCTATTGCAAGCTGTTGAATAGTTCCTGCTATACCAGATAAACAGCAGTTGTTTTTTTGAAATAGTTAAGTATTGTTTTGATTTTGTCAATCACTAAAACTTTAGATAATACTAATAATTTCTTAGAAAAAATTGAGGTCATTTAAAAAATATAGTAACAATAGAATCGATTTTATTTTGGATAAAACAATCATTTTGAGAAAGGGGAAAATATAAAGTTCCCTCTAATTCGATTTTTCTGCGATTTTTATTCTTTTAAATAATTAAATTTTAATCTTAGTTAGCGAGCAATCTTTGTTTAATTTGTAATTTTTTTACTTTCTCCGTGAAAGTTAGCACGTGGTGTCGAACATGCCTGATGGCTAACACTTGGTGACATATCAGTAGTGGGTCGTACCACGCCATAGCTCTAACCGAGACGAACTAAAATTTTAATATAAATAACTAATTATAAAACAAATAAGATCATATGAAGGACGATTTAGGAGATTAAAGTTACAATTTTCCTTTATATATATATACACATATATATATATAAACATATTATTAAGTTTTCCCTTAATATAGACAAAGGACTTGGTGTGTTTTTGTTGTTCTCATCTCCCTTGACAAAGGACTTGGTGTGTTTTCGTTGTTTTCATCTCTCTTTTTTCATTTTTTTAAATTTATTATTGCAAAATTGTAGATTAGTCGATCACTATTTTTCTCAACGATGATATAACCCTCATTCGAAATTTCAAATTTACCGTTTCAACACTCATTAATTTTCACAATTATGATATGATCTTTATTTAAATATAAATTAAATTAATTATAAATTTTTTTTGCAAACACGCATTAATAAATACATATAGTTTTGTGTCAAATGTCACTATTGTGTGTATATATATTTATTTATTTTATATTTTACCTCATTATTGTAGTTTAAATTACGTTTCAATTTTTATTAGTATGAAATGAAATAATATAATATTCTTAGAAGCGTGTCCATTAACCAACCCTGGTTAAATTGAAGTCAAGGCAGATAGAAAGCATAATTAATGCTCCCAAAGTAATACAAAGTCCCCGTCACACTTGATGAGTACGGAAGAATACCGAAATCAGCGTGGATTGAAGTAGGGATGTAGTTTAGTCGAGTCGAATAGTATCAAGTTTGAGCTCAGCTCGTTTAATGTATACACAGGTTCTAATTCGGTTCGAGTTTTTATTATGGGGCTCAATTTGGATCGTTTTAAAATTATTAAGCTCGCGAATAGCTTGAGTTCAACTCGTTTATCATTTTTAACTAGTCTCATTCTACTCATTAAATGAGCTCGTTTTCGAGCTTAATAAACAAGATCATTTTCGATTACATTAAACAAGCTCGTTTTCGAAATCGTCGACCATTCTTATCCGAAAGATCAACTAAGATATGAGAATTTAAGGGGTATTCTTCTCATTTTATAGTATTTCAATCATTTTCTTTATACTCAAATTTCGATGTGGGACAATGCAAGTTATTATTATACACTCAAAGTGTCAGCAATTTGTGAAAATTTGAAATTAATTAAATGCATTTCATATACATCATTTAAGATAGTTGGTGGTGTGGACATGAAAAAGTTGCGGAAATTTCATACGCAATTCAATGTTCACATCTCGGAGTTCGATTATAAATAGAGGCACAATTCAATCATTTCATTCATCCATTCTCGTTTATTTTATTTCATCTCATAGCATTTGAGTTCTTTGTTATAATATTTGTAAAATGTTTGTCCTCGTATATTAAGAGAGTATGAATTCTATGTAGAAACACAGTGAGTGGTTGCACACCATAAAATATTTTATAAAATTCTTTTCATCTTGCCATTGGTTTTTTGCCCTAATAATTTTTAGGGATTTTCCACGTAAAATTCGATGTCCAGTTTTATATTTCATGCTCATAATATTATCTCAAGATGATGCTCATTTGACCAACAAGTGGTATCAGAGCATTGATTTAAAATTTCTTAAAATTCTGAGTATGATATGTGGTTGCAGCCTAGACTGATCTTCCACACTTGAAAAGATTTTTTATTAAGGTGGGATTACTTTGTCCAGTCTACTAAATTTTTGTAGACATAATGGCCGGCAGGTACGAGATAGAAAAGTTCAACTGAAGAAATTTTATGATGTGAAAAATCAAGATACAAGCAGTTTAAGAAACAAGAATTGTTTGGTGGCTATTGAAAATAGACCGAGGGAAATGAAGTATGATGGAAAATAGAATGAGGTGAATAATAATGATGTTGCTAGTTTATACTTGGGTATAGCAGAAAAAGCACTATCAAGTATATCTGAGACAAATATGACAAAATTATCTGTGATACTCTGACAAAGATGTACGGAGTCAGTGCACCACACAATAAAATTTTCTAAAGAGAAGGCTTTATACCTTTCATATGGCAGAATCCTTATTAATTATTGATCATATCAACACTCTTAATACTCTATTTATCCAACTCACATACATGGGAAATAAAATAGAGAAAAATGAATGTGCCGAGATTCTACTCAAAGTCTACCATATTAATATTATCCTCTCTAAAATTTGACGATGTCTTAACTACAGTTCTTGGAGAAGAAAGTCGAAAAAATAATAAAAAATATAGGTTGGTAACTTCGAAGGAGGCATATGCTTTACCGATGATAAGAGGAAGATTTATAAACCGTGACTCCAGTGGGAGCCAAAGGCGAGATAGATCAAAGCCAAGAAGTAAGAAGAAAAATATTTATTTTTTAAACATACCGGTAATTGGAACTTCAAGAAAGAGTGTACGAGTACTGAGAAGAGTTTCAAGGAAAAGTGACCAGTACTTAAGATTGTGGTGAAATATTATTCAGCGAAGCAGCAATAGTTGTAGAAGGCAGGCACAAATTTTGTGACACGTGGATTATGAACTCAGGAGCGACGTGGCATATGAAGTCTCGGAGAGCATGGTTCAATAAGTATGAACCAGTCTCGGGAGGATTTGTATTAATGAAAAATGATCATGCCTTGGAAATCATCGGAGTCGGTACTATCAAAATAATAATGTTTGATTGCACCATTCACATCATACTGGAGGTACAACATGTGAAAGGGCTGACAAGTAATCTTTTGTCCTAGGGGCAATTGGATGATATTGAGTGCAAAACTCTTATCAAGATAGAGATGATAAAGATTGTGAAGGGCGCCCTTGTGTTTATGAAGCGGAAAAATTTTTTGTAAATCTATATGTACTTTTGGGATAAATTCACAAAGAGGTGAAACTAGCTGTTGAATCAATTGGTTCAGGAGAAGAATTAACAGTGTTATTGTGAGGCCCGGGGCCGAAGAGGGCGGGGGGTGATCGTCAGTGCCATCAGTTGCACGGACAATGAGCGGCTCCTGGCAGGTTTCTAGGTGGAGGGAACATGAATGAACCGATCCCATACCGGAATGAGAGGGATCCGAGACTGTTCAATGTAATGGACTGTACAGTTGAAGAGGGCTTAAAAGATTTGATTTGTACTACTCATATCACGAAGGTGCATCTTCTTTTCGGTAGCTCATCACATAAGAACTCCAAAGTAAAGCATGCTTGACTTGGGAAAATTTTGGGATGGGTGACCTCCAGGGAAGTTTCCCATGGTGCATGTGAGTGAGGACATAAGCACGCTGGAAAGACCCGTCTTGGTACAGTGAAGAAAGTCGTCGAATCTGGGGCGTTACAAGTGGTATCAGAGCCGACCTCTCTTAGTACGGTGTGGTTCGGGGACGAACCAATCGGAAGCTGGTGGGCATGTGAGGCCCGGGGCCGAAGAGGGCGGGGGTGATCGCTGGTGCCATCAGTTGCACGGACAATGAGCGGCTCCAGGCAGGCTTCTAGGTGGAGGGAACATGAATGAACCGATCCCATATCGGAATGAGAGGGATCCGAGACTGTTCAATGTAATGGACTGTGCAGTTGAAGAGGGTTTAAAAGATTTGATTTGTACTACTCATATCACGAAGATGCATCTTCTTTTCGGTAGCTCATCACATAAGAACTCCAAAGTTAAGCGTTCTTGACTCGGGGCACTTTTGGGATGGGTGACCTCCTGGGAAGTTTCCCAGGGTGCGTGTGAGTGAGGACATAAGCACGCTGGAAAGACCCGTCTTGGTACAGTGAGGAAATTCGTCGAATCTGGGGCGTTACAGTTATGGCATAGAAAGCTCAGGCATATGTCAGAACGAGGTTCAAAATTCTCTCAGAATGAAAGCTGTTGCCGTGGCTTACAAAAGTGTAACTACCCTTTTGTGAGCATCGTGTTACCAGTAAAAAACAAATGTTAAAGGTTGAAACTTCTACTACCAAAATTAAAATATATTGGAGCATATTCATTCGGATGTTTGGCAGGAACCAATTGTATCTCTAGTAGGAGAGAGATATTTTATATCGTTCATTGATGATTTCTCTAGGAAATGTTTAGTACATCCAATCAAGAAGAAATCAGATGTTTTTCAGATATCCAAAGATTTAAAAGCACGAACTAAACTTGATTCTGAAAAAAAATCAAGTGGTTGAGTACTGACAATGAAGGAGAATATACCATAGACAAATTTGATTGATTTTGCCAACATGATGGCATCAAAAAATAGTTCACAATGGCTTACACAACTCAACAAAATGCAGTGATGGAGCAGATGAGCAGGACCTTGTTGGACAGAAAAAGATCCATGTTGAGGACTGCGGGTCTAGCCAAGTCATTTTGGGCTGAAGCAGTCAAGACAACTATTTATATCATCAATCGTTCTCCTTCAGCGGTGATTGATTTGAAGACTCAGATGGAGATGTGGACTGAGAAGTCAGTTAATTATGAGTAAAGGTGTAACGCCCCAGATTCGATGACTGTCCTCACTATATCGAGACGGGTCTTTCCAACGTTCTTATGTCCTCATTCACACGCACCCCAGAAAACTTCCCAGGAGGTCACCCATCCCAAAATTGCCCCAAGTCAAGCACACTTAACTTTGGAGTTCTTATGTGATGAGCTACCGAAAAGAAGATTTACCTTCGTGATATGAGTAGTACATATCAAATCTTTTAAGCCCTTTTCAACTGTACAGTCCATTACATTGAACATTCTCGGAATCCCTCTCATTTCGGTGTAAGATCGGTTCATTCATGTTCCTTCCACCTAGAAGACTGCTAGGAGCCGCTCATTGTTCGTGCAACCTCATGGCACCAGCGATTGGACTTGTCAAAATGGGTTAGGCCCGTCGGTCCGGCCCGCCCCGCCATAAAAATTGAACGGGTTGGGTTGAAAAAATAGCAACCCGTTTGGAGGTGGGCCAAATGGGTTGAGCCCGTTTGGGTTACGGGTCAAGACGGGTCGAGCCCAAACGGGGCGGGCTGGCCCGCCAAATTAGGATAAAATTTTACATTTTTAAGTTTTATATAAAAATTGGAATAAGTTTCATGCGTCCACAAGTCTTAGAACAAATATATTGATAATTTACTCTTAGAACAAATATACATAAAGAAAATAAAAAGAGAGAAATTTTCAAATATACATAAAGCAAACAAAAGGGAATAAATTCCTGTAAATTTTATTCATGAATCTTAAAATAATTATTAAGCATAGCAGTTGTTTGTGAACCCAAGAGCGGTTTCTTTTGAAGTCCGACGAGTTGCAGTGAAATTTTGTGGACCCGACTGAGGTTTGCTAAGTATGTGTATTGTTGAAGACATAATATTTTTTAAAATTTACAACCATCTCTTTCCTCGACTTTATGTTCTCTTCCATGTCTCAATCTTCATGTTTGGTTTAAACACTTTACTTTTTATGGATTTTGTTGTATGATTTCTTAATTTCTTATTTCAACGTTTTTAAGTATTTTATGAAACTATTTGACTGAAATATATTTTTCTTATATATTTACTTCGATACTCTTTAGAATTTTTTTTTAAAAAAAATAAGCGGGCCGGCCCGCCTAACCCGCGGCCCAAGGTGGGTTGGGCTGGGTTGACCATTTAGAGGCCCGCCAAAATGGCGGGTTGGCCCGCCCCGCCCAGCCTAATGGCGGGTTGTGGGCTGGTCCGCCCCGCCAACCCGTTTTGAGATGTATACCAGCGATCACCCCCCGTCCTCTTCGGCCCAGGGCCTCACATGCCCACCAGATTCCGCTTGGTTCGTCCCCGAACCACAGCGTACTAAGAGAGGTCGGCTCTGATACCAACTGTAACGCCCTAGATTCGACGACTGTCCTCACTGTATCAAGACGGGTCTTTCCAGCATGCTTATGTCCTCACTCACACGCACCCTAGGAAAGTTCCCAGGAGGTCACTCATCCCAAAATTGCCCCAAGTCAAGCATGCTTAACTTTGGAGTTCTTATGTGATGAGCTACCGAAAAGAAGATGCACCTTAGTAATATGAGTAATACATATCAAATTTTTTAAACTATTTTCAACTGTACAGTCCATTACATTGAACAGTCTCGGAATCCCTCTCATTCTGGTGTGGGATCGGTTCATTCATATTCCCTCCACCTAGAAGACTGCCAGGAGCTGCTCATTATCCGTGCAACCTCATGGCACCGACGATCACCTCCCCCCCCGCCTTCTTTGGCCCCGGGCCTCACAAAAGGGGTTTCTCTTGTGGGATCCTACTGTCCATAAGCTTGTCATTAGCACAGATTTTATGATAAATTAAAGGGAGACAAAGACACACTGAAATCAGAAACTACTATAATTCTGGTCTAAAATAAGACAGACGCAGATCAAATTTCTTGTGAAGAAGTACCGGAGCAAGAGGAACAAGAACATGTTGAGTTTGAGGTTTCAAAAGTGAGGCAATCAACTTGAGAGAGAAAATCACCAGGTTGGCTGTCAGATTATGTCATTGAAAACAATATTTAATATTGTCTATTTTCAGAAGATGGTGAGCTATCGAGTTTCATGAGGCTAGTCAAATCTCGGATGTATCCTTGTGTATGACAGCAATGCAAGAAAAATTGGAGGCAATAGAGAGAAGTAAAACTTGGGATCTTGTTACACTACCACGAGGTAGGAAAACCATTGGTAACATATAAGTCTATAAGATCAAATGTGATGGCAAAAATCAAGTGGAGTAGTATCGTGCTAGATCGATGGTAAAAAGGTATGCTCAGAAAGAATGCATTGAATTCAATGAAATATTTTCTCTTGTGATGTGGTTTACAACAATCAGAGTAGTGTTGGCATTATGTGTGGCGTTTGACCTACATCTAGAATAGCTAGATGTGAAAACGATATTTCTTCATGGAGATCTTGAATAAGAAATCTATATGCTCCAGCCAAAATGTTTTGTGAAAAAAAGACAAAGTGAACTTGGTTTGCAGGTTGAAAAAATTTATGTACGGTCTCAAACCGCCACCAAGATGTTGATACAAGAGATTTAATTCCTATATCACGATCCTTGGATACAACAAACTTAGTGCTGACCCTTGTATATATTTCATTAGGCATGATGATGATTATATTATTTTCTTGTTATATGTTAATGACATCTTGGTAGCAAACTCCAACAAAGATTAGGTCCAAGAATTGAAGGCACAATTGGACACATAGTTTGATATGAAGGACTTGGGACCAGCAAACAAGATTCTAGTGATGTAAGTTCACCGAGAGAGAAGTAACAGATAGATTTTGCTTTCCCGGAAAAATTATTTGAAGAAAGTCTTGCAACGCTTCAACATACAATATAGTAAGACAATCTCGATCTCTCTTCTTGTTAACTTCAAGTTATCATCCGAGATAAGTACTAACAGTGAAATAGAGAGGATGAAGTTGTATAGAGTACCACATGCATCAGCAGTGGAAAGTTTTATGTTCGCCATGATTTATACAAGGCCGGATATTGCTCAAGGAGTAGGAGAAGTTATTCGGTATATGGTGAATCTTGGACGAGAGCATCGAGGCGCTATTAAGAGGATTACTTAGATACATTAAGGGTACTTCAATTGCTTTATTGTGTTTTGGAGGATCAGATTTTATACTCAGGGGCTGTGTCGATTCATATTATGCAGGTGTTCCTGAAAAGAGAAAATATACTATTGGTTATGTGTTTACACTTGCAGGAGAAACAGTAAGTTGAATTTCAAAACTGCAAACAGTTGTGGTGTTATCTACAACAGATGTAGAATATATAGCAGTTACTCAAGCTTGCAATGAGGCAATATAGATTAAAAAATTATTGAAGGAAACCGAGAACAAAAAAGATAAGGTTCATTTGTTTTGTTACAGTCAGAGCGCCTTGCATATGCAAGGAATTCATCATTTCATTCCAGGACTAAACACATTGGAGTTTAATTTCACTTTGTTCAAGAAGTAGTAGAAAAAGGAAGTGTAGATATGGAAAAGATCTATACAAAAGATAACAGAGCTGATGCTGAAAGGGGATCGGTTACGGTGACCGGAAGCGCAACGGAAGTCAAAAATTTTGGATTTATCGCAAGAATTTTCGGCCACCATGACTTTGTGTGTAGCAAATGACATTCATAGTGTGTTTAGAAATTTACCTATCAACCTCTTGAGGTTGATGATGGCTCCAACCAAGTTGTAAACAACTTGGCTCTTCAAGGATGACAAATCTACAAGCTTCCTTTGAGCACTCCTTGCCCAACTATTAAGCCCACCACCAACTAGGTAGATCCCCTCATATTTTGCACTAGAAAAATATGAGGATTTTTCAAAGAGAAGTGAAGTGTTTCCTCAACAAATTGAAGAACAAAATTTTAGAGAAAAAATGGGAGAGGGGAGAATGAATTTTTTCGTGCATCTCATGGTCAAGGAGAGAAGGTGGAGCATTTTCTTGGTTGTAGAAAAAGTTGTGTCCAACTTTTGCATGCCATGCCTTGGAGACACAAAAAGTTGTCTCCCAACCCTTCACCTCACATGCATGATATATTATATGATTTTTTAACAAATTAAAAACCATGGACTAAATTTAATTATCTCAAACATATTTGAGACTAATTAAACATTACTTGAATTTACCCAAGTCCCACTAGTTAAATAATTAATTTAAATTGAGCTCTACAAGACTCAATATAATTTAATTAATTCAACACTTGAATTAATTTAATTATTTGGACTCTACTATGTCCACTAGTGTTTAATTAATTCAACACTTGAATTAATTTAATTTAGTCCATAATAATGTTTATGAAAATCACAATTTTCAAATACATTATTCACTTGGCCAAATTTTAATTTAGGAACACATTCATAAATTAAAATTTACATTTCTCTCATAGAAGTCATACTTCTATTTTTCTTTACGCTTATAAACTCATTTATAAGCCGTTCAACACATTGAACTATTTTTCTCCTTTATAGAAGTCATACTTCTAATTTTCCCTACGCTTATAAACTCCTTTATAAGCTGTTCAACACATTGAACTATTTTTACTTCTCAATGGGATCTTGAAAGCTAGTACTTGTGTGGCCCTCAATGGTTCATTGATACAACTAGCCGTGGGTTCACATCTCCATGTGATTCGGACTAAACATGTCCTTATATGAGCATACCCCAATTGCTCCATTCTTACTTATCAACACCTTGATAACAAGAACGTCAGAACTCAAGTCTGATAGTACCCAACCAATCATGTTAAACGCCTAGCAGCATCGCTTACATGATTCCCTAGGTATCAAATGATAGTGCCTGCAAGAACCATTCAATTATGGTTAGCGTACAGTACGGTCCCTTCAACTCATATATCCCGACCGATTCGACAACCATTGGTTTATCGAGAGTTGTCAATGAATCGATACTATGTGTCATGTCGTAGTTGCATCGATGGTGTAATCTATGAAACCCCTTTCATAATTACCACCATACTCTGATCAGAGATTTTAACCTACATACACATGATAACACATAGGATATCTATACCCGAAGGTAAGCGGTGAATCCCCGACTACAATGCATCGACTCCTATATGTTTCGACAGAACACCCAACCTTGCCACCTGATGACCCCATGAGAGTCGGTAAACAAGTCAAAGGTTAATTCTAGCACATAGAGTTTCAACGTTGTCCCGGGTCATAAGGACTAATGGTGTACAACCATAAAACAGGACGTTTCCACTCGATAAGTGAGAACAACTTGGAAAGTCCTTTTATGGAGAGTTGTTCAGTGCACTCTACCAGGAGCACCTATCTGCATGCTCGGACATCACAATGTCCCCTACCAATGAAACATGGTACTCACATCGCAGATACTAGTCTCGAACTCTAGCGGCCTATATCCTTCTTAGTGGCGGCTGAATCGACTAGGAACGGTTTAGAATATACAGTATTCCAAATATGAGTTTCATGATACTCATCATATGAGCATCTCATATTCTTTCTACTATTTGTATATTCAAGGGCTTTATCTATGCAACTAGCATGGGTATACAGATAAAGATGTGCCAAAATAATAATTTCAAATATTATTAAAATAAAGATTGCTTATACATAGAGTTTCATTGTGAACACTCGTCCAACACTTGGCTCGACGGGCACCTACTTTAACAATCTCCCACTTGCACCAGAGCCAACTACCCATATGCTTCAAACCTATTGATTCGCGATGCATCTTGAATAATGGTCCAGGTAAAGGCTTAGCTAGTGGATCAGCAATATTATCTGCAGAGCCAACTATGTCAATCGACACTTCTTCCTCTTTCCACAATCTCTCCGAGGATGTGGTACTTTCTCAATACATGTTTGGACTTCTGATGAGACCTTGTCTTCTTTGCTTGAGCTAAAGCTCCCGTGTTGTCACACAACACCGGGACAGGAGCAACTCCATTAGGAATGACGTCCAACTCTTAGACGAAATTCCTTATCCAACAGCCTCCCTTGCTGCATCTGATGCAGCAATGTATTCGGCCTCTGTGCTGGAATCAGCAGTATTGTCTTGCTTGGAACTCTTCCAAGTGACAGCAGCACCATTGAGCATGAATACAAACCAGAGGTTGACTTCGAGTCATCGATATCGTTTTGGAAGCTAGAGTCGATATAGCCTTCCAATTTCAGTTCTCCACCCCATAGACCAAGAACAATTTATTGGTCCTTCTCAACTACTTGAGCATGTCTTTCACAGCTTTCAGTGTGGAAGACCAGGGTTCGATTAATATCTACTCACTAAACTTAGTGCGAAAGCCACGTCAGGACGTGTAGATATCATCCAATACATGATACTACCAATTGCCGAAGCATACAGAATGCGTGTCATCGCCGCTATCTCTGCATCAGTCTTGGGAGACATTGACTTGGATAGGGACACGCCATGACACATTGGTAGATGTCTTCTCTTGGACTCATCCATCGAGAACCGCTTCACGATGGTATCAATGTATGTGGACTGGGTAAGACAAAGCAATCTTCTTGATCTATCTCTATAGATCTGTATTCCCAATACAAAAGATGCTTCACCCAAGTCCTGTATCGAGAACTCACTTGCTAACCATATTTTAGTTGATTGCAACATTCCTACATCATTCCCAATGAGTAGAATGTCATCAACATAAAACACCAGGAATGTCACAACACTCCCACTGACCTTCTTATACACACAGGGTTCCACAGGATTCTTATCAAAACCAAACTCCTTGATTGTACTATCGAATCTGAGGTTCCAACTCCTAGATGCCTGTT
Source organism: Primulina eburnea (assembly GCF_022965805.1). Taxonomy (NCBI): domain Eukaryota; kingdom Viridiplantae; phylum Streptophyta; class Magnoliopsida; order Lamiales; family Gesneriaceae; genus Primulina; species Primulina eburnea. Next base: position 10,380,258 of record NC_133117.1, read on the forward strand.
TTAGACCATAAACAGATATCTGAAGTTTGCATACCATATGCTCACTTCCGACAGAAGTAAACCCTTCAGGTTTGAGACATGTAAATCTCTTCCTTAATATCCCCATTAAGAAAGGCTGTCTTAACATCCATCCGCCTCTCATAGTCATACCATGCAGCTATGGCTAGCAAAATCCTTATGGACTTGAACATTGCGACTGGGGAAAAGGATTCCTCAAAGTCAACTCCTTGTCTTTGAGTATATCATTTTGCCACCAATCGCACCTTGAAGGTCAATACCTTCCCATCTGCCCCAAGTTTCCTCTTGTAAATTCATTTACACCCTATGGGAACAATTCCCTCAGGTGGATCCATGAGATTCCACACTTGGTTCGAATGCATGGAATTCATCTCAGATTCCATCGCTTCAAGCCACTTGGATGAATCGACATCAGATAACGCTTCCTTGAAGGTCCTTGGATCACATCCATGGTTAGGCTCATCATGGCCCTCTTCAAGAAGCAGACCATACCTCATAGGTGGTCTCGAGACTCTCTCGGATCTTCTAGGAGCTTGTATCTCCTCTCTTGGCTCTTCGGGTGTGGGTTCTATAATTGTGGGTGTCTTTCAAACCTCTTCGAGTTCTATCATCTCCCCTTTTCTATCCAATAGAAATTCTTTTTCCAAAAAGGTTGCATTCCTAGAAACAAACACCTTTGTTTCTTGGGGATGATAGAAATGATATCCAACTGAATTCCTTGGATATCCCACAAAGTAACATAAAATGGATCGACTATCCAATTTATCTGCCACTACCTGCTTCACATAAGCAGGGCTCCCCATATTCTAAGACAAGAATATTTGGGAGGCTTACCTATCCATATCTCATATGGTGTCTGCCTTTGAATGGACATTTAGTGGAATATCTTTCAATTTTAAGTTTTAGAGATCGTTTTCAAGTTCTCCAGTACCAATTAAACATTCATTCTTGTAAATGTTGCAAACACCTTTGCTAAATAGACAAGAACATCCATCTTTATCACAATAGAAATGGAAACAATGTTTTTCACCAAAAAGGTACAAACAAAACATCTCTTAAAAATTAACTTAAAATCATTGTTCAACAATAAGTAAACATTTCTTAAGGTCTTGGCAGCAACTCTTGCTCCATTGCCTATCCTCAATAAGGTCTCACCTTCCCTTAGTCTCCTACTTCTTCCCATCACTTGCAGCACATTACAGAGATGTGATCCACATCCGGTATCCAATACCCAAGAAGTAGAGTTAATTGAAATGTTTACTTCAATTTAGAACATACCGTTTCCAGAACTCTTCTGGGCCAGATATTCCTTGCAATTTCGCCTCCAATGTCCAGGCTTCTTGCAGTGATGACAAACATCACTAGTCTTGTCAGCCTTCACTGGTGTGGCTGCCACAACGGGATTCCGAGATTGCCTCATCAAGGGCACGTTCTTCTTGGGGAGTTGGAAAGAACGCTTCTTTCCCTTCCCATGTGGATCAATCTTCGTACCAGATGAAGAACCCACATAAAGAACCAACTTCTCTTTCTTGATGGTTGATTCAAACGTAACAAGCATATTCACCAAATCCTCAAGGGTCGGCTCCATCTTGTTCATGTTGAAGTTCACCACAAAAGGATCAAATGAGCTAGGCAATGATAACAGCAACACGTCGGTGGTCAACTCCGAAGGCAAGATCAGATCCATGCCAACGAGCTTTTCCAAGAGCCCAATCAACTCCAGGCCATGCTCATGGACCGAGGCCCCATCTCGCATGCGCAAAGTGATCAGCTCCTTGACGGTAGCATGCCTAAGAGGCCGTGTTTGCTCACCAAAGAGTTCCTTGAGATGCAAATGAATGTCAGCAGCACACTTTGCATCCTCAAAACGCCTCTGCAGCTCATCATTCATAGAAGTCAGCATATAACACCTGGCTATCAAGTCATGGTCACACCATTCCTTGTAAGCCTGCAATTCCTCAGGAGTGCAGTCAGTCGGAGCCTCAACAGGGGGCGACTCAGTCAGTGTATATGCTACCCTTTCCGAATTCAAGACGATTTTCAGGTTTCTTAGCCAAGTGAGGTAATTAGGTCCAGTTAATATGTGTTTGTCGAGTATTGCAGATATCGGATTGCGAATCGAAGACATTGTCAATTTGTACTGAAAAGTAAAAACAGATAAATGTTGATGACTATTTTAAAATATTTACTAAGATATGAAGTTTGGACTTTTACTTCTTAAATATTTGCTCCCACTGTTTTGACATCTTTCACTACCCTCTAGTGAAAACGGGAAACAACTTTCCTCAGTAGGTACGTAAGGTCCAATTAGCGAATTATGATCCCGAATAATATCAGCCAATCACAATTCCTAAAAGGTAGTTTCCAATTGCATCACAATGCAACCCTCTACGTAAACTTTTGTCTCACGTTTGATTAGGACCCAATAATATGACGTCGTTCATCTTCACGTGTCAAGCCTTACCCATCGATATTGAACCTTAATGGACGGTCGCCATGAGTTCCCCCAATAATATGAGCTCATGGGAGTTCCACGTAGTTCACATCCCCATGTCAATGGATGTCACAGCTTTCCGGCACCCAAGCCTCCCCCAATAATATGAGCCGAGCCTCGAGTACGGGTAGCGTTCATCATGCACCTATTGTCGATGGAAGACATGGAAATTATAAACAAATTTATAATTTCCCTTTTCGGGCTTGATATTAATTTTGAATCTTATTCAAAATGAGGGTTTTTTAATTTTGAAAGGTCTCATCATTAATTTTATTTTAAAAGCTCGCCATGTTTGATCGTATGTTTGCCGGATTCATGCAACTTTGTTATTATCATAATAATAACGCACATACTCATTATTTATAACATATCATGCATGTATTATAAACAGTAAACAAACAAGGATGATCAATCGCCCCAAAACTAACGGACCGTGTGAGCTAAACACGGGCCTAGGTCCAATCCTAGGGAAATGCACGGGATGCAAATGCAACTATTACATAAGCTTCTAATATTTACATGTCTTCGATCTTCATAATCATCATGGCCACCATCTTCCAATCTTGATCATCCACTATACTAATATTTACAAATAAATATCCATGGCAAATAGGGATACATCTCATGGGGTGGGAACGGGCCATAAACCAAGCCCACTTTATAAATTGATAATTATTACAATCATTCAACACAAAATATCCTAGCATACACCTAGCAAATTGGGCTTGGGCTTTTGATCATCCTTCATGCACATTATCACATATCATACACCATCAATTAATTATCACAATAATTAATTGATCCAATATTATATATCTTGATCCAATCACTAACCGCCACGATTATAAACTAAATTAACAAAGTATACAAACACCTTTGTCTACTTTCAAATTAATTTATTTATAACCGAATTTCTTGTAAATCACCATTTACTATAAATATTTAAAGTCCAACTTAAAATATTTATTTCATGAGAAAATGTTTGCAACTTTTGTAATTTTAAACTTAAGGGCCCAAAGACTCATTTTTCACCAAAATCATTTTGGCCCATTTAAAATTCACAAATATGTTAGCCATTCAATGGCCCAACAACTCAAGGCCCATGACACTTTGATATTCCAAAACACTTTTGGAAACCCTAGTCGTCATCGCCGTCGCCGGATTCCGGCAACAAATTTTTTTTATTATTATTAAAAATAGGGGGGCTGTTCGGGCAGCCCAAGGGGCTGCCCTTGCTGCCCGTTTCGGGCAGCCCAAGATGCCCGAAATGGGCAGCAATTTCTGCCCAAAAGCCGCCCCAAATCCGGCCTTGAATCGTTGCAAAACTTCACCTCATGCGGTTAGAAATCGATCTCAACATAATATCTTGTAATTGCTACACAAAATCGTAACCATAGCTCGGATACCACTTGAAAGGGGATCGGTTACGGTGACCGGAAGCGCAACGAAAGTCAAAAATTTTGGATTTATTGCAAGAATTTTCGGCCACCATGACTTTGTGTGTAGCAAATACAATAAAACACAAAAATGACATTCATAGTGTGTTTAAAAATTTACCTATCAACCTCTTGAGGTTGATGATGGCTCCAACCAAGTTGTAAACAACTTGACTCTTCAAGGATGACAAATCTACAAGCTTCCTTTGAGCACTCCTTGCCCAACTATTAAGCCCACCACCAACTAGGTAGATCCCCTCATATTTTGCACTAGAAAAATATGAGGATTTTTCAAAGAGGAGTGAAGTGTTTCCTCAACAAATTGAAGAACAAAATTTTAGAGAAAAAATGGGAGAGGAGAGAATGAATTTTTTCGTGCATCTCATGGTCAAGGAGAAAAGTTGGAGCATTTTCTTGGTTGTAGAAAAAGTTGTGTCCAACTTTTGCATGCCATGCCTTGGAGACACAAAAAGTAGTCTCCCAACCCTTCACCTCCCATGCATGATATATTATATGGTTTTTTAACAAATTAAAAACCATGGACTAAATTTAATTATCTCAAACATATTTGAGACTAATTAAACATTACTTGAATTTACCCAAGTCCCACTAGTTAAATAATTAATTTATATTGAGCTCTACAACACTCAATATAATTTAATTAATTCAACACTTGAATTAATTTAATTATTTGGACTCTACTAGGTCCACTAGTGTTTAATTAATTCAACACTTGAATTAATTTAATTTAGTCCATAATAATGTTTATGAAAATCACAATTTTCAAATACATTATTCACTTGTCCAAATTTTAATTTAGGAACACATTCATAAATTAAAATTTACATTTCTTTCATAGAAGTCATACTTCTATTTTTCTTTACGCTTATAAACTCATTTATAAGCCGCTCAACACATTGAACTATTTTTCTCCTTTATAGAAGTCATACTTCTAATTTTCCCTACGCTTATAAACTCCTTTATAAGCCGTTCAACACATTGAACTATTTTTACTTCTCAACGGGATCTAGAAAGCTAGTTATTGTGTGACCCTCAATGGTTCATTGATACAACTAGCCGTGGGTTCACATCTCCATGTGATTCGGACTAAACATGTCCTTATATGAGCATACCCCAATTGCTCCATTCTTACTTATCAACACATTGATAACAAGAACGTCAGAACTCAAGTCTGATAGTACCCAACCAATCATGTTAAACGCCTAGCAGCATCGCTTACATGATTCCCTAGGTATCAAATGATAGTGCCTGCAAGAACCATTCAATTATGGTTAGCGTACAGTACGGTCCCTTCAACTCATATATCCCGACCGATTCGACAACCATTGGTTTATCGAGAGTTGTCAATGAATCGTACTATGTGTCATGTCGTAGTTGCATCGATGGTGTAATATATGAAACCCCTTTCATAATTACCACCATACTCTGATCAGATATTTCAACCTACATACACATGATAACACATAGGATATCCATACCCGAAGGTAAGCGGTGAATCCCCGACTACAATGCATCGACTCCTATATGTTTCGACAGAACACCCAACCTTGCCACCTGATGACCCCATGAGAGTCGGTAAACAAGTCAAAGTGTAATTCTAGCACATAGAGTTTCAACGTTGTCCCGGGTCATAAGGACTAATGGTGTACAACCATAAAACAGGACGTTTCCACTCGATAAGTGAGAACCACTTGGAAAGTCCTTTTATGGAGGGTTGTTCTATGCACTCTACCAGGAGCACCAATCTGCATGCTCGGACATCACAATGTCCCCTACCAATGAAACATGGTACTCACATCGCAGATACTAGTCTCGAACTCTAGCTGCCTATATCCTTCTTAGTGGCGGCTGAATCGACTAGGAACGGTTTAGAATATACAGTATTCCAAATATGAGTTTCATGATACTCATCATATGAGCATCTCATATTCTTTCTACTATTTGTATATTCAAGGGCTTTATCTATGCAACTAACATGTGTATACAGATAAAGATGTGCCAAAATAATAATTTCAAATATTATTAAAATAAAGATTGCTTATACATAGAGTTTCATTGTGAACACTCGACCAACACTTGGCTCGACAGACACCTACTCTAACAGATGCTATAACCAAGCAAATGAATATGGATAAGTTTGAGTAGTATTGATCCTCAAATGGCCCAGAGGAAATGTAAGCAACATGAATGTCCAGATTGAAAAGATGTGTGGAGATGAAGGATATGTGAAGATATGTTTGATTCTAAAAAAATCTCCAAGTGATGAAAGTAGGAAATTTGTGAAAATCTGAAATTCATTAAATACATTTCATATACATCATTTAAAATGGTTGGTGGTGTGAACATGTAAATGTTGTAGAAATTTCATATGCAATTCAATGTTCACACCTTGAAGTTCGATTATAAATAGAGGCACATTCGATCATTTCATTTTTCGTTTTTTCTCTCATCTCATAGCATTTGAGTTCTTAATTCTATAATATTTGTGATATGATTGTTTTTTGTATTAACAGAGTGTGTGTTCTCTTTGAAAATACAGTGAGTAATTGTACACCATAAAATATTATAGTTGAATTCTTTTCATCTTTCTCATGATATTTACCCTTATGATTTTTAGGGCTTTTTCACGTAAATCTCGGTGTCAAGTTTTATACTTTATTTTCATATTTTTATTTCAAGATGAAGTACCTGAGACCAACACAAGAATTTATTTTATTAACGAAACTATCCAATTTGACAACAAAGTAATCCATTCATATATTTTTTAAAAAAAAACTACAAGAGACTTTGTATTTTCTAAGTAGCTATTGAATGTCTTATAAAATATTAAAAAAATGTAGAAAGAAATTTTTAAAAATTATCATTTATTGGACATAATTCAAAACAAACATAATGAAAGTTTTCGGACAAAAAATTCATTGAGGAATTCTCCATATCAAATTTTAATAATTAAAAAAATTATGATGTTTAATCACTGTTTATTGTGAATCATGCTTACACTAGAAATCGCAAGCGATTTTTGCGTTGAGACTTTAGCCTCCGAATTTCCAAAATTCGGAGTCAGTGCAGCGTCAGAGGGACACAACGGCGGAAGGAAGCTAATGGCTGAAATTTCTTCCCAAAAAATTGTGATGGCCGAAAGTTGGAATGAGGGAAGGAAGATTGTTATGTGAAGTTTTTACAAAATTATGTTATATCATGCCCATTAATGGTGTATTTATAGAGTGTGACTCCTGATCTCATCAGGAGTTCCTCTCCCACAAGGATTCCTAATCCTTGTCCCACCAAACTCTATTATTTCATTATATTTAATTCTCATATTATTATCATATCATGTAATTGTCAACTTTGGATAATGCATGATATATTAATAATACATATACACACACACACATTTTATATCTTCATATAAAGTATGTGTGTGTATAAACATTAGTACATTATACATAAACATATTAATTAAATTAAATAATCATTATTTAATTTATTTAATTAACTCACTAGTCAATTAATTTTAGATCCCTCTAAAACGTTTTATGAGAATTTGTATATTTTTGGAGTCACCATTACTAGTACTAGCATTTAATTAGTAAATTCCAAATTCACTAAATAAATGATTTCGAACTCATTATAACCTCGATCGACGATCCAAGAGCGTCGATGTATCAAGGATACATGTATTATTCATCTAATGAAAATTGAAATTTTTGAAGATCAAAATTTTCACTTACCCTATTGAGCAGTTGCAATTTTATTGACATCCTTCACTAAAGCTGGCAATTTCACTCTCCTTCCTTAATAGCAACTAATTTAACTTAATTTTTTTTACATTATATGGAATCAGCTTCTAAACTCTTTTATAAGTATCATGTTTGATTTCCATCAAACAATAGTGGCAAAATTCAACTCCTTGAACTTTGACTTTTCCAACGGGAACACAGAATATGATACTTGTGTGACCCTCAATGGTTCAGGGATATAGCTAGTCGTGGGTTCACATCTCCATGTGATTCAGAATAACATTTATTTTTATTCGGGCTTACCTTAGTTAGCCCCATTCATTTCATCAACTTCTTGATCAAGAATGTCAGAACTAATTTCTAATTGCACCCATCGGATCATGATAAGAGCGTCTAGTAGCATCACCTCATGATCCCATACGTATCACTGATACTTCCTGTAAGAACCTTAAGTCATGGTTAGTTGTACCTTCAACTCAAATATCCCGATCGAATCTACAACCATTTGTATATCGAGAGTTGCATATGAATTCGACAACAATGTAATTTATCTTTGAATAATAGTGTCATGGTATATGCGACTGAGGAAACACCTTTCCAAACTGGACATATCTTACTGACTAGAGATTTCTTGCACTATTAACTCATCAGACCTCATAGGACATATTTAACCCAAGGCAAACGATGAATCCCCGAATACAATGCATTTGCTCCTATGTATTTCAAAACTACATCCAACCTCGTCACCTGATGACCCTCAATAGAGTTGGTAAACATATCAAAGTGCATGCTAGTACGTATAGCCCCTACATTGTCTCGCGTCAAAGGACTAATGGTGTACAACCCATCTGTATGAATGTACATCTCCATATCCTTGTCAATGAAATATGGCGTTTACATCACAGATGCTAGTCTCAAACTCAAGCGATCTTTATCCTTATTTTAGGCTGTTGATTCGAATAGGAACACATTTAGAATATACTGTACGATTTCTAATGAGTTCATTATCTTGCATTAAGAGACAGATCTCATGTTACCAATTGTATATTCGATGACTTTATTTATACAGCTTACGTAGGTATACAGATAAAATATAATGTCATAATTGAATAAAATCGTAAAATATTATTAAAATAAAAATTATTTTACATTAGAATCAATAAAATCAGAAGTCATGAGTTGATTTGATGGACACTTATTCTAGAGTTCTGAGTATGTATTAAAAGCACCAATATGCATAGTAAAATTTTTGGGTCTTCTTTTAGGTATGGGCCCTAAGTAAACCGATTCATGAGACTTACATCAGGTACGAGCCGACTCAAGGGAAAAAATGCATATTTTTCAAAACTTAGTTCATAGAAACATATCAATAAAAAAACAAGAAAAATAGTTACTAAATGTAGTATTAAATGTAAAAATTGAAATATAATTTTTGGAGAAACCAAAAAGAAGACTATATATTATAAAATATGCTTTATTACCCATAAGTTTCGACTTTATTTTTTTTTATTATATATAATTTTTTTTCTTTTTAAAATAATTATTATTATATATGTGTGTGTATTATTTAATTCTGATATTGTGAAGATTTTTTTTTTTATCTCACTCCAGCAACGAAAAGAGGACAACATGCAAATTTTTAATACAAAAATTTGTGTGAAACGGTCTCACGGGTCGTATTTTTAGACGAATCTCTTATTTGTGTAATTCATGAAAAATTATTACTTTTTATTGTGAATATCGATAGGATTGATCTGTCTCATAGATTAGAATCCGTGAAACAATCTCACGTAATACCCACTTAATTTTTAAATATCTGACATATAGATAAGAGTGAGTTATTCTAAAACTTCAAAAATAATTATGAATAAAATCTGACGTTAGATATATGGATATGTATCTCTCTCTCTGTCGTCTCCATTAATGGAAGATGGACGCATCCATTCTTCACCGGCGATGTCCTCAGTCCCCGGGTTATTTACTCACACGATCCTTCCAAACTTTTCTTCTGTATTTGTTTACGAGTTTGCATTTTTTCTTACTGTGATGAAACTCATTGCCAAACAATTGAAGTGTTTTTTTGTGGGAAAAAGATATTTAATCAACTTTCAAGTATCTGCATATGGCTTTAGCATGTGTTCTTCCACCACCCACATCTATATCTTCCACATACTCAGCCGTGTCTGTGCCGTTGAAGAGTCTACATTCGTGTTCAACCATGGAGGAGCTCAAACAATGTCAAGCCCAGTTAATCAAACTGGGTCGTTCTTCCGACAATGATGCCATGGGCCGTGTCATCAAATTCTGTGCTTTATTAAAATCAGGGGACTTGAAACATGCACTCAAGGTGTTCGCTATGTTGCCATTCCCAGATGTTTATGTTTATAACATTACGCTGAGGGGTTTTTTGGGAGCAAATTTGTGCAGAAATGGTATTCTTTTCTACTCTCGTATGTTGGAAAGGTTCGTCGTGCCGAATGAATTTACGTTCCCTCCCGTTATACGTGCGTGTAGCATAGACAATGCGGTTGAAGAAGGGAAGCAGGTGCATGGCCAGGTGATCAAACTTGGGTTTGGCCAGGATTCATTTTGTCAGAACAATTTAATTCACATGTATGTGAAATTTAATTCTTTGGATGAAGCTAGAAGAGTGTTTGACAAGTTGGATGTGAAAGATGATGTTTCTTGGACTACCTTGATAAGTGGTTATTCCGAGCTGGGCTGCGTTGATGAAGTGCTTCATGTTCTTGAGTTGATGTCTGTCAAAAGATCCGCTGTGTGGAATGCCTTGATCGCAGCTTATGTGCAGAATAATCGGTTCCATAAAGCGTTTTCCGCGTTCGATTGGATGCTAAAAGAAAATGTGGTGATGGACAATTTTGTGGCTGCTAGTTTGCTGTCTGCTTGTACAGGAGTGGGTGCACTGGAACGAGGTGATCGGATATACGAATACATTAGAAGTAGTGGGATTCAAGTGGATCCCAAGTTGGCGACAACAATTATTGATATGTACTGCAAATGTGGACACCTGGAGAAGGCACTCGAGGTGTTTAAGGGATTACCAAGTAAAGGGATCTCATCTTGGAATTGTATGATTGGGGGATTAGGTATGCATGGTCAAGGAAAGGCTGCCGTTGAGCTTTTGAAAGAAATGGAGCAGAGTGCAGTGCAACCTGATTATGTTACATTCGTGAATCTGCTCAGTGCTTGTGCACATTCAGGACTAGTAAAAGAAGGGAAGCATTATTTTCGTTACATGACTGAAATGTATGGCATTTCTCCAAGAATGGAGCATTATGGATGTTTTGTGGATTTGTTGGGTAGAGCTGGATTACTCGAGGAAGCGAGGAAAGTTATTCATGATATGCCTATGAAAGCTGATGCGAGTGTTTTAGGTGCTCTTCTTGGAGCTTGTAACATCTATGGGAATGTGGATATGGGAGATGAGATCGGGAGGGAAGTGATCGACCTAGAGCCAGACAACAGTGGGCGCTATGTTTTGTTGGCTAATCTATATACCAAAATTGGTAGATATGAAAATGTTGCTAACATCAGGAAGTTGATGAATGACAGAGGAGTTAAAAAGGAAGCTGGAATTTCGACGATTGAATTTCAAGGTATAGTTAGCGAGTTCATTGCTGGAGGAATTACTCATCCACAAGCTGAAGAAATATATTGTAAAATGGAAGAAATTTTTGTACGTATTAGAGATGTAGGCTATGTGCCAGACACTGATGAAATTTTGTTTGATATCTCTGATGAGGAAAGAGACAATCTATCTCACTGCCATAGTGAGAAACTGGCTATTGCTTTTGGATTGTTGAAAACTAAACCTGGGGAACTTATCCGTGTTACCAAGAACTTGCGTGTCTGTAAAGATTGCCATGAGGTGAGTAAGTTGATATCAAAGGTTTATGATCGTGAAATAATTGTGAGGGATCGGAATCGGTTTCACCATTTCAAAGGAGGATTATGTTCGTGTAAAGAATACTGGTGAAGAAAAAAATGGGTGGCGACATGATCCCTCAGCTTGAGAACATTTGGTAGGACCCTTGTGGATAATTGTCTATTTTGACAATCTATGGCATATTCTTGGATGCAAGAAATTAATGCCGAATAAGATCTTTTAGACCTTTGTTTGGGAGTAAGGAATATGTCTCGAGAGTTATCAAGTTCGAACCAGATGGAAAATCTGTCAGACACGAGTAGCTTGTTCAAGCACATTTCCCTGGGTAAGTCCCAGGTATCCTACTTAGTTTATTAATTACATATTGTTCCTTTTTTGCTTTTGTAATGTTTCATGTATGAAAGAGTGTATATCAAATAAAGAAACCATTGATCTTCCATCTTCAAGAAGTAACGAAAAAATCAATCAATACCTATATAGAATTGTGAATAAAAGGGTAAGCATTCTTGGCTTTGGTCAGAATCATTAGGATTTTTGCTTTGTGGTTTCTACATAATGTACATACCTTCTGGAAACAAGAACTGAGCAGATGGATTATTTAAGGTATTGGATGCTTAATTTTTCTTAAAAATGCAAGTTTCTATTCCAAATACATTTAGTCATCCATCTGCTCAGTTATTGATTCACCCTGGATTATGAGTTTTATTCAACTGTGTCTCATTATATAATCTTTTCATTTATTTACTATGGTAAAGATCAAAATGCTGCTGTCAAGTTTAGCAATGAGAGAGATCCGAGCCCAAAAAAACAAATTGGTAAATGAGTTGATGCAGAGATGAGATTAATAATGAGCTCTCTTTGATTCATGGATATTTCATGCATGAGCTTGTGATTTTTCTTGTTCTTTCTTGGCTTTGACAATAATTTTTTATTTTTGCTTAGGGTTGTTGGATAACGGTTACTTGATATTTATTTTTCTTGAATCCCTTCCTGTCAAAAAGCTGTCAAAAATGTAAATATATTAATGAAATGTCAAACTAATATTGTTGATAGATTTGCTCGAGTAAGCCTTTTGAGGTTCCATGCCGCACTTTATTGTTAGCACTGCCCTACATATAGCATGATATTGTTTGTTATGTTGCACTCAAACCAGTTGTGATTTTGGTTAGATCGACACATGCATATGTTGTCTCCTCTGTTCATATATCGACAATGTGTGACTTGTCTGCTGTGTACATGGTTGAACTGGGCTCGAGGTACAAATTTTCACATCCTGGATTATTTAAACTTTTTTTGAGATCCAGTAAAGATTGCCATTCCCCTTTGTGCTCTGTTTCATTCTTCTTTTTAGTCTAGCAGCTGATTTGGGAAAAAAGGACCCCTTAAACAAGCACCTTATGCTAAGATCTGCCCCAGTTTTGATTGGCTTTGAGTTTAATAGTATCAAGGACTTCCAATATTAGAAGTGCCAATGCAACACCCAACTTCGAGGAGCTGAGCTAGAGAAGTTTAGTGAACTTTTGTTCCATTGCAACAAAAATCTAGGACATGGCCCTGGTGCTCTTTCTTGATGCTGCATCAAACAACCTATACAGTCAATTTATCCTCTGATTATGTATAAACCAAATATTATTCAGGAATATACGTAAAGTTACCAATAGAGGCAGGGGTATAATCTATTAGCTATTATCTTGCCTTCGATGTTCATTCATAAGAGTGCGAAAGTAGACATAGACATTTTTGTAAAACAAGATAACTGGGGGCAGAAACGGGAATTGCAGATGGTTTGAGCAAATGAATGGATGTTACGATACAAAAGTCTTTGCAATTTCTTGTTCTTGGTAAATTTTTGCTTTTATATTTCATGTGGGCGTCGACTTTGCAGGATCATCTGTTAATAACTTGGTTCTGTTTTTCTGCAAAAGATAATTACAATGCTTTCCATATTGGAGGCAATCTGGAAAACAGGATGCTCGAATTCCATCATGAATCTGTCAGATCGCTTCTCGCACTCAGCTCGAAGTTATATCAGTTTAGTCCTGTTTTGAACTGCAAATAGAGTAGTGAAGTCACATGGGATCTCACAAGGGAAAAAAGGATAATTGGAATCTCACAAGGGCAAAAAAGGCACGGGAAATTATTGATGGTGATGTCGTAGTTGGATAAAAAAAAAAGTAGCTTATTTTGATTGTAAATTGACGAACGAACAAGCCATAAACCCAATATGCATGAACATAATATCTATATCATAATATGCACGTAATTTGAATTTATATATGCACATGCTGAAATCATGACTTGTTGTTTACTACATGAAATAATTTAAAACTTACAGATTTGAGGTGTGACTTCGTGAGCTTCTCGCAACTGACAGTAGGCATAACCTTTAACAAGAACACTGCTCTGATACCAACTGTAACGTATCGTACTTTTAAATTATTTTAAAATTTGCGGAAAAATAAAAATTTTCTTAAGTAGATAGTAATCATTCAAATTGCAATAAAAATAAATTGTTCGGCAAAAATATTTGCAAGAAAAAGGTTACAAATAAAGTTTTCTAGAAAAATAACTTGTTCCAACAACATGAAGCAATCTCGTAAAAATCAGAGTATTAAAATCGTCATGCATAAAATCTTGAAACATTGGCAGTCCTCGGGTTTAGCCTCCCGCGCAATCCAACTCGGCTCACTGGTCCCCACTCCTCGTCTCCTCATACTCGTCATCACCTGCATCGATCAAATTTAATTAGTCTAAAGATTCATTATGTATAAACTGGATATAACAAGTAGTACATAATAAAACCACATACATCTTTAAAGTAGAATGTACATACTTGAAACTTGAACGTAATAACATAAACATAGACGTGTCATCATCATAAAACTTTTCGTAAACATACTTACATCATACATACTTGAACATGTATAACTTCATCATTTTGCGTAAAGATATGTTTCAAAGCATATGACCTATACATAAATTTTTCTGATCAGACTAAACCACAGTACTGGGCTGGCAGGAAAAATCTACTACCACATACATGAGATCCCCGGTAATGCTTTACTTGATGGATTGGTCTATGATCATGCTTTACCTCTTTTCAATCCCGATCTAAACCCGGTCACGCTTTACCGGGGTGGAGAGGTCCTCGGCCACGTTCACCGACTTCCAAACCCGTTCATAATTTGGTCACAAGACATTTAGCATACCTCGAAAAAATAAAATATTTTCTTTTGCACGTCGAACATACTTACATGGCGTTGAGGGATTCATTGGATCTCGCTTGGTGCCACTGCTGCACATACTAACATGAGTTCAAACACTTATCTTTCATAACTTAGACGTTTTAGTCATGCTCACACCCAAAAATGAAAAATTTCCTTATGACCTTCTAAATCTCTCGGGACTCAACCTCGTTTAATCATCGTACTAAATCATGACATCAAGCCCAAAAACAATCCTTAAAAAATAATTTTTTTTAGGAGTACACGAACCTCGTGTAATGGTCTGGTTAGGGGTCCGGGTAAATGCTGGAATTTCGAATTTCGAAAGAAACAAGGGCACGGACCCTGTGTAAGGGTCCAGCTGAGGGTCCGTGTACCTACTGAAATCGTAAACTAACGGAGAAACACTACACTTATGGCTTATTACTCCTAACTCGATCATACCGTGAACTAACAACTCGAGACCCATCCTAGGATGCTATGGCATTAACTCAAACCTATACAAATGTCCCAAACGACGAAGCACCCCAAACAACGCAACACAACTCGTAAACACGCCATTTTGACACCAAAACGCATCCTACGACTTCTAATGCAATCAAGTGGCTATCGACGCAAACCGACGCACCAAAAACCATCCCAACATCATACTAAACATACTTAAACACAGCAGCGATCACCCGTCGATCCCCAACGAAGCCTGCAACAATAAAACTACAAGAACACATCAAGAACGCATTTTCAGAAAATCGCAGTTTGAGTAGTCCCACCAAAACGATCATAACTCACTCATTTCTTATCCAAATATTTCGAATTTACTATCAAATCAAAGGCATCGAAAATTTATACGTTGCATATGTTGAAAGTTTATCAAGAAAATCGATCGAAAAATTTCAGTATTTAAAATGACAGCAAATTTCAAGTTTTTAGATCCAAAAGCGTTTCAAAACCGATCCAACAAGTTTTTGCACAAACGTTTCACAACTTACATGGATTTTTATGCATAATAAACATAAGAACATATAATATAACAAGATCGATGCAGAAACAAAAGATCATACATGCCTTTTGATATATAAAATACCGAAACGACGATACCGAAGCGGGGAGGATGCGAGGGTTGATTCGGAACGATTTGTAGCTCGATTTTCTTGAAGAAAAGCGACAAAAACTTGTTGGAAAACTGAAGGGAAAGGAGACGGCTGCTCTTGCTTTCAAGAACCCTAAGTTTTCTTTTAAAAAACTGAATTGAAGGGTAGTGAATTGTGTGTGTGTGTGTGTTAAACACAAGTGTGTGTGTGTGTGTGTAAATGTGGGTGTGTGCGTGAGTTTTGAGGTAATTAGGGAATAAAAATTGTTTAATTAGATAATTAACAACTAATTAAAATACTAACCTTCCTCTAACTTTAAATAAAATCTCTTAATTTAAAATAAAATCTACAAGTGACAAATTTTTAAAAACTTTACAGTCATAAAATCACCTAATAATTAAATTAGTCTTTAAAATGTTAAAATTAAATAAAATTTTAAAATGCCTCAAACATAACTTAAAATAAAATACCACACTTTGAAAATTGCAAAATCGTCGTCGATCTCTTTTCCTCGACCTCGCATCGAATAATCGTCTGAAATATGAAACTCAAGAAAATATTTTAACGTGCATCACATATACATAAATAATTTAAAATTATGCAATTAAATAAATCATGCATCGCTATAAATCATTTTAAATTTAAATAAACAATTTAACAATATAAATACATGGTTTTACGTGTACTGAATTTGGGCTCTACACATATCCTTTCTAAAGTTGTCATCAGATTAATTTCTTTTCTGAGACTGTTTTGATCAGATTGATCATCTTTTCTTTTTCAGTTAAAGGTTTGTGCATCACTTTGGCCTTCCTTCTTTGATGTAATAAGGGTTCAGTACCAAATGATGGTGATAACATTCCTGCTGAAGATCTTTTACTAGAACTTGGTTGTTGTTCTAGGTTTTGAATTCTTGTTCGAATATTCATTAATATCCCAAGAATTTATTCCTGGTTTTTCAGGATTTTCTCCACATTCTGTGGTACATAATATAGCTTATTGCCATAATTTTGTATCATCTTTTGAATTTCTCTAAGATCTCCAGAGAGTTTAGAGGAATCTGATACTATTTCTAAGAACCTATTATTTTGAATCATAAGTTTACATTAGTCCCCTGATAGGTTCTTTCTTGATATCTAACCTTGGTTAGATCTTCTTGTTGCAAATTTTTCGGAGTTCTGGAATAAATCTTGTAACAATTTAATCTCGAACCTGGATTCGGATTCATGTTAATTGAAAAAAATTTCCTCCTCAAACATTTAATTACTTTTATAATAATAAATTTGTATGTTTGAAATAATTTTACCTAAGCTCTAATATCATTTATCCTAGGAAAATCAATCAATTTAATATAAGGTGTTTTTGTCAATTTTTTGATTTTAGGGAGTTTGGGTAAAGTTTTTTGAGGGGTAGGGAGTTAGGATAAAGTTGAGTTTGGGTTTGGTAATTTATTTCTAATTTTACCAAAAACCAATACTAATAATAATCACACATATTTAAAATATGAATAAATAGATAAATAGAAATATTTAAAAGCAAACAATTAAAAAGAAGACAAATAAAAATTCACATATATATAAAGTCACATATTTATATAGATAATAGATACGAGTATCAAAAGTTAATTTTTCGATTGAATAAAATCACATAGAATGTTCTCATTATTTTCGAGATTTTCATAGAATTTCTGTATGAATGAAAAAACAGCAAAATCGAATCGAAAATTGAAACATAGCATCTGAGGATTTCATATAGACATTTATGGCCCTGGCCCGCGAAAAAGTGATTTGATTGATGGGATTTGGTATGAGATCGATGATATCCTGAATATCCCGATTCAACGCTAAAGAATTTCCTGCCCCAATATTTCGTTTTTGTGCTGCCCGCGATGGTAGAGCCGTTGATAAAGGAAAGAAATGACTGGTTTTCAAAATTAATCCTGCGGAATACGACCCTAATCGAAATGCATACATTTGTGATACTTCGCTTGATTCTTCCCATCTCATGGAAAACCCTTTTCGCTCCGCTAAATAGGTTACCATTGTTGCTATATGCTTTCTTCATCAATAATTAATTTATTCAAAGCTTTTAACTAAATTCTAATCTACAGTGCGTATAAAAATCCAGATGACTGGGTGAAATGCATAATAAAAAAGAATCTAACTTTAGAAAGATGTGAAAAAATCAACAGCATCTCATTCCCTTTTACAAATGTCTTGCCATCAAATAAAAAGAACATGTCGAACAGCAGATTAAAGTGAATAAACATACTTGGTACAAAATCCTGAAGGGTTCTGTACTGAAATTATGCCTGCAGTGATGCAAAGTAAACTGATTGGGGAAGGTAATTATTTCTAAATGTCACCAAGCTCAAAGGCCCTTCCAAAACTAACTAAACGAACACCTTCAAAATTATATCAAGATGAGTAACATTCATTTTTCTCAATCTAACTGCATCAGGCATCAAAATTCCACCTGCTCGATGGAGAAAAGGAGATAACTAATGCATGCAAAAGCTTTGTTTGATCGAGAATTTAACGAGACTAGCTCTAAGAAAGTTCTCGGCTGCGCTTTGAGGCAGCAACAACAGCATTCATCAAAATTCCACGAAAACTGGCCTTCTCCAATTCATGAATTCCATCTATGGTTGTGCCACCGGGCGATGCAACATCATCTTTCAGCTGACCATGATACTTCCCCATGTCAGCTACCATCGACACGGCTCCTAAAACAGGGTACTGAAAATGGAGCATGTAATTCAGGTATAGCGTCAAGACATGTTTTAATCAAAATATCTCGTTAAGCTAATAGAGTTTCAAGCAAAGGTGTAAGATGAAGTGTTTCCTGCTGTTTCAAAATTAGTTGATGGGAATGGCAAAACTCAAATCTTTAAAATTTTATACCAGCCAAAAACCTAGGTTTTGATCACCATGTTGCACAAGCAACCAGCCGGAAATAGTAGGTTGGATTGTTAAGAGGAAATTTTCAAGAACAAAACTTCATGCATGCAATAACTCACAGTTTGTGAAGCTATACCGAGTGCAAGTTCTCGAGGCAGACCAGCAGCTACACCACCATCAGCTAAAGCTTCTATTGCTAAATATATGTATGCCGATCCACTACCACTGTTCGTAAACAGAAAATATTAGGTAAAAAAATCAAGAATTAGACTTTCATTCTCAACAAAAAACTATAGAACGGTTTTTTCTGAGACCTTAGCCCAGTGATTGCATCGAACAGTTTCTCATCCGCAGCCCACATGATAAGATCTCGTTGAAATGGATGAACCGGGTACGGGGCTCCAACGGACCAAACCAATAATTTATAGTATTTAGGAATTTGAGTGAAGATAATGGCTTAGAACAACACCTGCAAACAACAGAGTAACTCGTGAATGGGCGCCAGAGGGATGTCCGGCGTGGCCACTCCGATGCTTAAGTCAGCAGGCTTTTTTAGATGAACACAAGCAATATTGGAGGGAAAATATGTAAAATGCCCTTAGTTCCAAGATTTCAGAATCATTAAATGAGATTAATACCTGCTATTTATAGTGGAAGAGTGGGTAGTTACCTCGATTATCACGCCACCTACTAAGTCGGTTTACCATACTAGCTTCTGATGACTTCTCGGACACTTCAAACCCAAGTTGTTCTGACAGATTGGACTGCCTGCATCAATTATACTCGAGTGGGGTTCATATCTCGAGGTGGTGCAGTTCTCGAGGTTGTCCAAGTGGTAATGTAATCCGGGAATCCTGCCCGGGAAGCTGAGAAACGCCCGGATGGTTCCATGAGGGCGCGGGCTGTTGGTAAAAGAGCTCGGGTAAAGCCATGATTTTCTACCCGGGTGATCTTGATCTCGGCTATCCAAGTAACAAATTGGGTCAATGCTGACCCGAATCATAAATGAGGGTATCACCACCCATCCCTAAAATAGTCGGGCTAGAGTTTTACTCGCTGTCCCGATTATTCATACTGGTTTTTCTCAAAAAGTACTCCAAACTAAATAAGGTCTCGGGGTCTCTAACGACTGTACGTGTTAGACTCCCACATATCCCCGATTTGTGAATATTTGGCGCTTAATATTCTCAGGAAGTCCAAGTAGTGTCATTATGATACATGCATTGGTGTTCTCCACCGCTGAAAATGGTTCGTCTTCCGAGGTAATAATGAATATGTTTCCTTGATATGCGTGCACGTCTTTTCATCTGCCTGCTCAATTTCCTAGATTTCTTTTTGATCGTTCGATCAAATTCGGATATACGGTGGAATTTTATCCCCTTGTGTATATATAGCGACCTGCTTACTTTTCTTTATTCCACCAATTCAGTATCTAGGAAGCGCAATGGCAGGTTCCAATGGTTCAAAAGCTCTCGACATGGCGGCCGAGTTCATGCAGGCAGCTTTTGAGAGGCGAAAAGCTGAATTGGAAGACGAAGTCTTCCAGAAGATCCTTCACTACTGGGAAGAGCTGCAAGGACTTGAGCTTCTTCATGAGTGGGAGGAGGCTACCACTCCTCAGCTGGTAGCAAAGCCTGCAAAATATCGGGAACGCCTGCAACTTTCCGATATGGTGAACCTCTTTGAGGACAATTATGTCCTCCAATTAATGCTTCACAAAGAGAGGCGAATACTGCAGAAGATAGCCCATTCTGATAGCATTACGAAAGCGTTCACTGGTAGCTCTGTAAAGAGTTTAATAATTAAATGGATAGCCTCTGTAGAAAAGGAATTTTTCAATGTAACGGGTAAAGAATTTCCGAAATAATAAAAAAATGATTATCTAGCTTTACTCTCATTGCCTGTATATCATTGTCATCGCATGATATATATATCACAAACTGAATCGGAATAAATATCCAAAACTAATAAGTGCCCGACTGAAAAAAGAAAATGGGCCCTAGAATTCCCCGTGCTCAAAACGAAGTACCAGGGCCTCAACTCCTCTCGGGATCTGCATGAAAAAACTAAGGCTTCATCTATCCCGGCCCATAGTACACGACACCGGGGCCTAAGACCTCCCAGTCTACGATGCGGTAGCACAAATAATACATGCATCAGCATTAAATTCCCGCTTATAAACATTCCGTCTTCCAAGGTAAAGATGGTTTCGTGCCATCGGTGCTTGTGCACGCCCCTTCGACTGCTAAGAAAATTCACGAAGCGCATCATGATCGTCCACGTGCGCTCAAACTAATAATCACGATTTAACTTTTTTCATGGGTAAATGGGAAAACGTTCCGACTGGCCAGAAACCTTCCGACTTCTCCTTCATTAAATGCCATTTGCCTATAAATAAGATAGTAAAAAAGGAGAAGTGTTTGTTAATTCAACATGTCAAGTTCAAGTGAATTCAGCGACTGCAGGAGCACAGTTTCCTCCATTGGTGCACACAGTCAAACACCAGCCGAGCTACGTCCTTATGTGGCAACTCTTAAAAGAACGATTGAAGAGTATATTGAGGTAAAGGTTATGTCCACTTGGTACAAGATCCAAGATATTGGTATTGCGTACCAGAATGGCTTGGCCCTCAACCGCGCACAAAGGGCAGTGGCAAGGAAGTATAGGCGAGATCTAAGAGTAGCTCACGTTGCAGACCTCGCCACTGACCAAGTTCTGATGCACGCGATGCTGTGGAAGGAATCAACTGAACAAGCTATCGCTATCCGAGTCTTTTTCCAATCTTCTCGTCCCAAAAATAACAGATTGGATAGTTGAATGGAAAGATTATGTGGCCTCCAGATTGGCACAAATGTAATACCATAGTTAATATCTTTCTTTAACAAAAAATATACTTGGTTTATCTCCGTTTTTACTTTATTACCAGCGTTCAGACTATAGATAAAGTGCCGGGGTCTCAAACATCACGGGCTAAAAATGAGATACCGGAGCCTCAAACCTCCCGGACTGTAAATAAGATGCCGGGGCCTCAAACCTCCGGGGCTGTAAATAAGATGTGGGGGCCTCAAACCTCCCGAGCTGTAAATAAGATGCCGGGTAGTCCAAGGGGTGTCACAAGAACGCGTGTCCTCTCCTAAGACGGTCAGAAACGTTTCATTTTTTGAGGAGTTGATAAGTCTGACAACTTAATCATTGCATGCGTCCTTTCACCTATCCGCACACTTTCCGAGGTTCAGCTCTACCGTTCTATTTGATTCATATTAACGGTGTAGATTAGATTTCCTCTTCTATAAATTTTGGGCGCTCCAATTCCAGAAATTAATTTCGAATTCGAAACTCCGGCGAAGCCCTTGCAAAAAATTTTCTGGAAGCTCTTCTGTGCCAACTCCTCCCTCTCTGGTGAATCTCCGCTACTACGACCACCTACGACCACTTCTTTTTAAATCGTAAGTCTTTGTTCTTTTGTTTTCCCAAAATATGTCTAATTCTACTACTTCCACATCAGGGGCCAATGCGCAAGGCTCGCCTAGCGTTGAGTCCGCCGCGCTGCGCACTGACTCCCCTCCATCTCCCCCTCGCCGCTCTATCACCCAGCCTTCTTCTAAAAAACCCTCAACCCACCAAACCAAACTGATTTCTTCGAAACCCTCTACTTCGAGCCCTTCCCGGGCTCAGGCTCTTACCATAAAGAGAGGTAAGGGTAAATCCCGGGCTCCGAGCCCTCCTCCTACTGAGGCTCCGGGAGTTCATTGGTTTTTTTCCCTGAGTAGCACCCTGCACTCGAGATCAGATGAGGAACTTAGGGTTTTGGGCAATATTCCTTCGACCTCCTCTATCTTAATACCTGGGTCTTTCGACAGAGCCAATAACCCTCCTCCCGGATACACAACTTTCTTTCGGGACCAGGTTAGGAATGGTCTCCGATTTCCTGTCCACTCCTTTTATATCGCGGTTGCCAAATTTTTCGGCGTACCCGTTAACCAATTTCATCCTAATTACTTCAGGATCATGGCTGCCACCTACGTTCTCTTCCAGATGAACAATTTTCTCATCGACCCCTTCATCCTTCACTACTATTTCTCTTGTCGGTTCGGGGAAAATGCATTTTCCCTGACTGCCGGACAAAATTCCCGCTTCCTTGATGACATACCTTCTTCTCAGAAAGGGTGGAAAGGAAGATACTTCTTTATTGAACTCCCGGGACCTCTTCCTTGCAAAACAGGCTTCCTTTCTTCCCTTCCCCCACAACCTTCACTTCCCGGTACTTACAAGTTCGAAGAGCCCTTCCTTGTAAGCCAAGATCTGG
Source organism: Primulina eburnea (assembly GCF_022965805.1). Classification (NCBI taxonomy): domain Eukaryota; kingdom Viridiplantae; phylum Streptophyta; class Magnoliopsida; order Lamiales; family Gesneriaceae; genus Primulina; species Primulina eburnea. Next base: position 10,403,395 of record NC_133117.1, read on the forward strand.
TGGAAGGGCGTAAATATTCCTCCTCTACTCTTATTTCGGACGAAAATTTAGTGACTTACGGGTTGAGTCCTCGGGCTGAGGATCCCATGGACCGGGTAATAGATGAGGTGGCAGGCTCGGGCTCTCAACCCGGTAATTCTCCTCTCTGCCTCGTCTAATTATTCCTTAGTTTGCTCCGTTTATCTATAACCTTATTTCTTCTTCTCTCTTTTTTTTTTGCAGATAATTCCGAGATGCAGGCAGCCTTCGCCAAGAGACGGGCAGCCGAGAAGGCGGCAAGAGAAAAAGAAATCGCAACTCGTCGAGCGGTTGTCGAAGAGGAGAGACAAAGAGCTGCAGAGGAGACATCCAGAAGAGCTGAAGCTGCTCGGGAAGACCCTCCCCAGGATGATACTTCCCGGGCGATGACTGAGACCTCGGAGGAAGCTGAAGATCTTGTTCCTCTTAGTCAGAGGAAACGTAAGGCTGCAGAGCTGGTCATTCTTGAAGACCTTCCCGAGGGTGGCCAAGGCACCTCTCGTTCTATCCACTCTTCTCTTCCTCGACAATAGTCCAATGAGGAACCTGGCCCCGAGCTCCCTTCCACTGACCAGCCTCCCCTGGCAAACATCTTTTTTGAGGGAGCTACTGCCAGTGGTGCTAAGCGTTTTAAGCAGATGCTTAGCCCTGCTGAGGCGACATTTTTGAAAAGTGTCCCTGCAACTGGCAGGTTCCTGGAGGGATCAAACCGACTCCTCTCTGTAGGTTTCCTTTGTTCCCTATTTCTTGCATATGTAAATATTTACATGTATAATTCTGACCTTTATTAATGTTTAGTCTGCTCAATTGATAATCTCGGCCTTTGAGGAAGTGGCGGCAGCAGCTACGAGACAAAGTAGGCAGGTCAAGGTCAATCAGGATCTCTTTGGAAAAATGCAAGGAGAACTAGCCCAGGCTACCCGAGCTTTCCAAGAGAAAACTGGAGAGCTTCAGGCCTCTTTGGAAGTGGCCAATCAGCACCTGGCTTCCTCAAACACTGCCCGGGAAGAAGGTCTAGTCCGAGAAGAGGCCCTTCGAAAACAAATTTCCTTTCTTGAGGGCCGGGCTCGCTTTCTTGAGGATGAAGCTAACACACAACAACATCGGGCCGTTATGGCTGGAGATAATCTCAGGTTGCTGCAGCTTTCTCAAGAAGAATGGCGAACCGTCTTCCTTCAATCCTCTGAGTTCCAAGCCACCGTTGAAGATAAGTCTTATAAGTACTTCTCGGTAGGCTTTGAAAAATTCCGAGAGCAATTCGAGGAAGAGGGTCTGATCCCGGCCGATAAAGAGGGATTTCCGGATATGGACAAAGCCATTGATTCCCTCCCCAAGGATAATGCGGCTGATGAGGAGGCCAAGAAGGTTCCTGAAGAGACAGGGGAGAAACCCACTACTGCCCTAGATCTAGATCTAGAGTAGAGTAGGATTGTTAATTTTGTATTTCTTCTTTTTTTTTGTAATGTTTGGCCTCCGAGCTGTCTTTAATGAAAACTTCCCCATTCCTTTTTAACAATGTCTTGAGCTTCTCGTTTATTCTTTGAAAATCGAATAATACCATTGGTTTTATGAAAACAACCACAAAATATTCTAAGTATTGAGATCTAACCGGGAATCTTGATAAGTGATCGGGATGATAAACTTTTAAATCAGGAGTTATGAATGGTTAAGCGCGCTCCCCAAGCCAGGGTGTAGTGCCCTGGGCTTTTTAAGAACCAAGGTGCGGAGCCTTGGGCCGGGAAGCATGTCCCGAGACTTGTGAATGGTCGAGATACGGAGCCCCGAGCTAGGGCGTAGTGCCCTGGGCTTTTTAAGAACCAAGGTGCGGAGCCTTGGGCCGGGGAGCATGTCCCGGGACTTGTGAATGGTCGAGGTACGGAGCCCCGAGCCAGGGTGTAGTGCCCTGGGCTTTTTAAGAACCAAGGTGCGGAGCCTTGGGCCGGGGAGCATGTCCCGGGACTTGTGAATGGCCGAGGTACGGAGCGCCGAGTCAGGGTGTAGTGCCCTGGGCTTTTTAAGAACCAAGGTGCGGAGCCTTGGGCCGGGGAGCATGTCCCGAGACTTGTGAATGGTCGAGGTACGGAGCCCCGAGCCAGGGTGTAGTGCCCTGGGCTTTTTAAGAACCAAGGTGCGGAGCCTTGGGCCGCGGAGCATGTCCCGGGACTTGTGAATGGTCGAGGTACGGAGCCCTGAGCCAGGGTGTAGTGCCCTGGGCTATTTAAGAACCAAGGTGAGGAGCCTTGGGCCGGAGAGCATGTCCCCGGGACTTGTGAATGGTCGAGGTCTGGAGCCCCGAGCCAGGGTGTAGTGCCCTGGGCTTTTTAAGAACCGAGGTACGGAGCCTTGGGCCGGGGAGCATGTCCCGGGACTTGTGAATGGTCGAGGTACGGAGCCCCGAGCCAGGGTGTAATGCCCTGGGCTTTTTAAGAACCAAGGTGCGGAGCCTTGGGCCGGGGAGCATGTCCCGGGACTTGTGAATGGTCGAGGTACGGAGCCCCGAGCCAAGGTGTAATGCCCTGGGCTTTTTAAGAACCGTTTTTCCTCAATTTTAAGATACGAGAGATAATATAACACTTCTTCTTCGAGAAAAATAGATCTTTTATTATATCTTCACCAAATGATTACATCTGTCATGAGTAATACTTCTTTAAATTAAATACATTCCAAGGCCTTTTGAGATAATGTCCTTGGGCATCTTCTAAGTAAAAGGATCCCTAACTAACTCTCCGGGTAATTTTATAGGGTCCTTCCCATCGAGCCTCTAATTTTCCTACATCTCATGCCGAGTTAACTTTCTTCATAACCAGATCTCCTACTTGGAAATCTCGGACCCGGACTCTCCGGTTATAAGATTTCATAACCTTGTTCCTATATGCTTCCATCCGAATGGTTTCCTGGTCTCTCTTTTCTTCTACCAGATCCAATTCCATGGCCCGGCTTTGATCGTTCTGACTTGGGTAAGATTCTACCCGGGAGGAAACTTTCCCAATTTCGACTGGGAGGACCGCTTCAGAACCATATATTAAGCTGAAAGGAGTTTCTTGAGTAGGTTCCCGGGGAGTAGTTCTGTAAGCCCATAGAACACTAGGTAACTCCTCCACCCAATCTTTTCCTTTACCTTGAAGTCTTGCTTTTAATGCTTGCACAATTATTCTGTTGGCAACTTCTGTTTGACCATTCGCTTGAGGATATGCGACAGAGGTAAAAGATTGAGTGATTTTCATCTCCTGGCATCATGATGTAATTCTTTTGCCCTGGAACTGTCTTCCATTATCCGAGATTAATCTTCTGGGCACACCGAACCGGCACACAATGCTCTTCCACAAGAACTTCAATACTTCCTGCTCGGTGATTTTTGCTAAAGGCTCAGCTTCAACCCATTTAGAAAAGTAGTCAACAGCTACTAATAAGAATTTCTTCTGAGCCTGAGCAACTGGAAAAGGACCCACAATATCTATGCCCTATTGATCAAAAGGGCAGGAAGCCCAGATAGGCTTCATGAGAGTGGTCGGGCTGTGGGTGAAATTTGAATTATGCTGACAGCCTTCGCAAGTCTGGACCAACCGAGCAGAATCTCGTTTTAAGGTTGGCCACCAAAATCCAGCAAGGATCATTTTTCGAGCTAAAGGCATTCCTCCGAGGTTCTCGGCACAACACCCCTCATGAATCTCTCGGAGAACATAATCCACCTCTTTCTCAATTAGACATTTAAGAAGCGGTCCTTGGAATGATCTCCTGTACAAAATTTTATTTAAGAGGACAAACCTGGGAGCTTGTCTCTTGATCTTTTGAGCTCGGGCTTTATCCTCGGGGAGCTCATTGTTTGTAATATACGTGATCAGTGGTGTCATCCATGAGTCCTCCGGCACGGGTGATGCTTCTTCCTCCATGGAGAGGACCAAACGAGTAATGTGCAGTACTTATCGGGTATTAACTTCTGATAAAGAAGCAGCCATTTTAGCCAAAGAGTCTGCCTCACTGTTCTCTACCCGAGGTATTTGTTCAATACTCCAATCCATGAAACTTTCTGCTTGGGCTCTAATGAGCTGTAAATATTTAAGCATTCTGTCATCCTTAGCCTCATAAATTCCTTTTATTTGTTGAGTGATGAGCTGTGAATCGGAATATAGAATAATTCGGGAAGCTCCAACTTCCCGGGCAGCTCGAATACCTACAAGGATAGCCTCATACTCAGCTTCATTGTTGGTTACCCGGGCATCAATTCTTAATGCTAATTTGATCTTTTCTCCCAGGGGCGATACCAACACCACCCCTACTCGACACCCCACCAGGCTAGATGCCCCATCAACCAACACTCTCCATACCTCCTCCTCGCTGGGTTGGATCATTTCTGATAAGAAATCTGACAAAGCTTGCGCTTTAATGGCCACTCGGGGTTTATACTCGATGTCATATTCTCCCAACTCTACTGACCATTTTATCATTCGCCCGGATATTTCAGAGTGAGTCATGATCCTACCCAGAGGACTATTGGTAAGAACAATAACCTGATGCGACAAAAAGTAAGGTCTTAGTTTCCGGGCGGTCATGACCAGGGCCAAAGCAATTTTCTCCACTTCGCTATACCGGAGTTCAAGCCCCCTCAGAGCGTGACTGACATAATAGATAGGTTTTTGGTCAGTCTTTGCCTCTCTTATTAGAACCGAGCTGACAACATACTATGTAGTAGATAGGTAGACATATAATTTTTCTCCGGGTTTTGGTACTAACACAGGGAGCCCTGCAAGATGAATTTTCAAGTCCTGGAAAGCCTGTTCACATTTCTCATCCCATCCGAATTGCTGGGCCTTCCTTAAGACTTGAAAGAAAGGATAGCTCCGGTGTACTGATCGGGAAATAAATCTGGAAAGGGAAGCAATTCTCCCGGTTAGCTTTTGTACCTCTTTGACAGATCGGGGAGATGGCATGCTCAGCACAGATTGGACTTTCTCTTGATTCACCTCAATTCCCCGGTCTGTCACGATGAATCCCAAGAACTTGCCACTTTTCACGCCAAAAATACATTTGGCCGGATTAAGCTTGATTCCATAATGCATGAGAGTGGCAAAAGTTTCTTCTAGATCATTAATAAAGCTGGCGCCCTCCCTGGATTTAGAAAGAATATCATCCACATAGACTTCCACGTTCCGTCCCAATTGTTTCTCAAAGACTTTGTTCATTAGATGCTGGTAAGTTGCCCCTGCATTCTTCAACCCGAAAGGCATTACAATATAACAAAATGTACCTCCCGAGGTGATGAAGCTGGCTTTATCTTGATCACACTTGGCCAAGGGGATTTGATGATACCCCTGGGACGCGTCCATGAAGCTTAACAACTCGAAACCTGATGTGGAATCCACCAATTGATCAATGCGGGGTAGGGGATAATGGTCCTTGGGACAGGCCTTGTTAAGATCGCGGAAGTCTACGCACATGCGTCACATTCCGGTGGATTTGGGCACCAAGACCACATTCGAAAGCCATGTAGGGAATTGAATTTCCCGAATGTGGCCAGCTTTCAGAAGCTCACTTACTTGCACATCACTCACTTTGTCCTTTTCAGGGCCAAAGTGCCTCTTTTTTTGTTTTACCGGGCGATATCCTGGGAGGAAGTTCAATTGGTGTTCCGCTATCAAGGGAAAAATCCCTGTCAACTCCTGTTGAGACCAGGAAAACACACGAATATTAGTTTTTAAACAGTTAATCAGACTAACCCGGGTGGATATATCGAGATCTCGGGCCACCCGGATTTGCTGGCCTGGTCCAACTTCTATTGCTTCTTGCTCTTCTTCCGCCACAAAATGCACCTCTCCTCTCCCGATCATTCTTTCTCCTTCCCCGTCCACCCTTGCCTTTTTCTCCTCCCTCCTATTCTTGCTCCGATCTGCCTTAACCACCTCCACATAGCACTTCCGAGAATATGGCTGATCTCCCCGAACTTCTCCTACTCGGGTTCCCACGGGGAACTTTATTTTCTGATGGTAGGTGGATGCCACGGATCTCAGCTCGTTCATGGCCGGTCTCCCCAGAATGATATTGTACGATGATGGGGAGTCCACCACGGTGAATGAGGTCATCACCGTCTTTTTGAAATCATGGGAACCCAGGGTTAATGGCAAAACGATCTCCCCTTCTGGGTACACCACATGGCCAGCAAAACCGAAAAGGGCCGTTTCCACAGCCTCCAAATGATAGCCCTGCAAATCCATCTGCATAAAAGCGTCTTTAAAAATTACATTCACAGATCTGCCCGAGTCCACTAAGACTCGGAGTATATCATAATTTGCCACTCGGGCTTGGATCACCAGGGCATCGTTGTGGAGCAGATTCACCCCTCTCAAATCTTCGGGGCCAAAACTGATGACCGCCTCATTCCTTCTTGCTCCTTCCACCTCCAAACACTCCCTCCTACTTCTCGACTTCATCGCCCAGTTGGAATCTCCATCAGTGGAGCCTCCAGATATCATTTTAATGAACCCCGTAGCAGGGGGCGAGTTCTTCTTTCTCTCGGGCTCAGGCTCCCTTCTTCTAGCGGGCTCAATCCTCGGGAAATTCCTCACACTTCCTCCCCGGGCGCCGGATCCTGGTGGCCGAGATGTCCAAGGTGGCATTCTTGGCCTCTGGCTATTGTTACTGGGTCCCGGGATGGAAGGTGAGACATAATTCCCCTTCAGTGCCTTGCAATTTTCAGTGTTATGGTGGCACACTTTGTGAAAAGAGCAAAATCCGCTCTTTTCTGGCCGAGATAACTGATGATCCGGGGCCAAATCTCTGCTGCACTCCTGCACTTCCCTCTCTCGAGCAATTTTCAGAGGCACGTGGTGAGAAAAGTGCCCTGTATTGCCTCACTTCTGTCCCCTCTCCTCGGGTTTAGACACCCGGTCTCCTTTTTCCTTTCTCACAGCCTCCCTCTTCTGCTTCTGGGCCTCCTCCATATTGATATATTTTTCTGCTCGTGACAATAGATCCTCGAAATCTCCCGGCACCTTCTTAGTAAGTGATTTGAAGAACTCGCCCTCTCTCAAACCCTGGGTGAATGCAGTAGTCTTGGTTTCAGTGGCACAAGTAGGAACGTCTAGGGCCACTTTGTTGAATCTTCTGATATAGGCCCTTAAACTTTCTTCCGAGCTCTGTTTAACTTCAAAAAGACTAAAAGCAGTCTTTTTGTACTTTTTACTGCTGCTAAAATGGTGTAAAAAAACCTTCTGGAAATCTCCAAAGGAACTGATACTTTGGGAAGTCAAGCCCTCGAACCACCTCTGAGCTGAATCTACCAGTGTTGTTAGGAACACCTTGCACTTGATTCTATCAGTGTAACAGTGCAACATGACCATATTTTCAAACCTGGCCAGGTGTTCCTCCGGGTCTGCATTGCCATCATAGTCTTTTACCTTCACAGATTTGAAATTTCCAGGAAGAGGTTCCCGGACAATGATATCAGTAAACGGGCATCCTTTCGGGACTGCCCGGGAATCGCTCGGATTTTCCAACTGTCCTTCCAGGACCTTCATCTTCTGCCTTAATTCAAACAATTCCTCTGCCACGGTAGGAGATTTGGACCCGGCGCTGGATTCCTCATCTTCTCCTGCCATCTCATTCTCCTTTCTCCCCTGCTCCTGCTCCTGCTCAAACCCCTGTTCATGTCCCTGTTTATCACCGGGTGGTGTAACAGGATGGGAGACCTCCTTCTTGGTCATAGCTTGCACGATGGCATCAGCCATCATTTTCTTTAACTCTTCAGGGGTCAGGGTAATGAGGTTTGGTCCGGTGTTATTAGCACCAGTTTGTCTCGAAGTCTGTCCACCATCACCCTGGGCGTGCGAATTATCCTGGTTGGTTCTTCTCGTACGAGCCATATCAACGTCTCGAACTCAGATATTCCCACAGACGGCGCCAATTATAAGATCTCGTTGAAATGGATGAACCGGGTACGGGGCTCCAACGGACCAAATCAATAATTTATAGTATTTGGGAATTTGAGTGAAGATAATGGCTTAGAACAACACCTGCAAAAAAGAGAGTAACTCGTGAATGGGCGCCGGAGGGATGTCCGGCGTGGCCATTCCGATGCTTAAGTCAGCGGGCTTTTTTAGATGAACACAAGCAATATTGGAGGGAAAATATGTAAAATGCCCTTAGTTCCAAGATTTCAGAATCATTAAATGAGATTAATACCTGCTATTTATAGTGGAAGAGTGGGTAGTTACCTCGATTATCACACCACCTACTAAGTCGGTTTACCATACTAGCTTCTGATGACTTCTCGGACACTTCAAACCCAAGTTGTTCTGACAGATTGGACTGACTGCATAGATTATACTCGAGTGGGGTTCATATCTCGAGGTGGTGCAGTTCTCGAGGTTGTCCAAGTGGTAATGTAATCCGGGAATCCTGCCCGGGAAGCTGAGAAACGCCCGGATGGTTCCATGAGGGCGCTGGCTGTTGGTAAAAGAGCTCGGGTAAAGCCATGATTTTCTACCCGGGTGATCTTGATCTCGGCTATCTAAGTAACAAATTGGGTCAATGCTGACTCGAATCATAAATGGGGGTATCACCACACTTTGCCAACTGTTCCAAACAGCTTCCCAATTACTTCTCCATCATTCTTTGTTGCCATGGAACCAAGGCTTATAACTGCACAACTAAGTAGAATGTCTCTCAACATAGGCAGACACCAAGCCCTAAGCTAACAATGTTCATTCATCACATGTGCATACCAATATACTGGTATGCAAGGCATAAAATGTGATCCTCTTTTTTGATATTAGCATTCCCAAGATGATCGAAAAGATAATAAGGAAAACTAAAAGTGATACACGGATGATGATACCTGATGCCGCCAAACCAACAACAGCTGGAGTGTTTGGCATTACTCAGATAAACCGACTGTGACAAGCCCATTCCTGGATATCCATGGACCAGTAAGAATATTCAAAACACTGTGAGCTAAAATCAATTATTAGAACCATGGAGATTTGGAATAGAACTAGATAGTGCACATATATGATGTATAACCATATTCGTAGAAGCATTAAGAGTTTAGATTGTACTGTACATTACAACCTGAAGATCTTTTAGCTTAACTCCAGCAACAACGGATACCAAGAGCCGCTTCTCCGAAAGAAATGGCCTTAACTGCAGCATCACATCTTTAACTACAGAATCAACATAACAACAGAGCTGTCAATGCATTGCCATAATATATATATATATTTTTGATATGTTGCACACCCATGGTGCACACTTACTTGAGAACCAAATGAGGTGACATTCACCTATTGTACGTACAATATTTCTATGTTTCATCACATCCAATAAGGGAGTGACACACCATCGATGGTGAGCATGGTGGTGTGCAATAGATCAAAACTGAATATATATATATATATATACCAAACTAGATACCAAAAAACCAGCTAAAGCTCGTAGATACATCATCAATTGAGTAGCAAAGTAAACACTAAATACAAAAAATTGGAGAAACACCAGGAATGGATCACACCAACTTTGAGGTTTAACATATAATATGATTACATCACTGACTTCTACAACCAACCTCCGAGACAAGCAATTTAAACGAAAAAATATCAAGAGTCATGACTAATTATTAATTAAAAAGTTTAGCAAAATTTTGTGCCTCAGCGTAATGTTGTGAAAAGGTCAATTTACATAATCAGTTCACTGAAAGGGAACGGCAGTGCCATGTATTTATAAAATACCTATGCATTCAATATAGAAAACTATTAAAATGCAAGAATAAAGAGTGAATTTCATGGCATCAGTTTATAACCTTCCAATATATAAAAAAAAATCAAACCACTTGAGGTAGCTTGTCACGACAACACACTCTACATGACTATTGAGATATGAAATTCTTTTCTTCTACATGACCATTGAGATATGAAATTATTTTCTGTATTCAATATTTCGTTTATGTCCTTGACTTGACAGAATGCAATGCAAGAGTAGAAGACTAGAATAAAAGACATTCCAAATAAAAAAAACAACTAAAATCGAGAGTTGTACTAGAAAAGGAGGAATCAAGAACAAAAGTGAGTTGAATATTGCAAAATGTGTTCTTTCCGCAGATATCACATCCATAGGCCCCATCAATAAAGCTGGACATACACGCACATATGCGAGGAGAGAAAGAGAGAGTTGGTCCAGCAATAGGATGTACCTGCTTGTTATGATCAAGTATTTTGACGCCAAAAGATTCAAATGCAGTATGGCGAATCAAGGCATGATAGGCAATTTGAATCTGGAACCAGCCAACAATCCTGATTACTACACCTCTGGCAATGCTCTCAGCCAATTTTCCAGCTCCATTAAAACCAAGCTTTGGCAATGCTCTCAGCCATTTTTCCAGCTCCATTAAAACCAAGATTGTACGAGTCAGTTGGAATTGGTAGAATGTTTGCCATTCTAGTGATGCTCTAGGCAAAGAAAATAGCATAATAAGAATTTGGTAAAATTTTAGCAGAAACTAAATCAAATGCACGGTTACCTTATTACTCGGAATTTCTTCAAGATCTATAGGCTCGATTATGCTACAGAGCCTGTAGATGTACCAGAGGGAGGAGTCTTTGGCTCCAGACACTTTGCCTGTAAGTCTGAGATTGTTCTGAGTGATTTGGAGGCAAAGATGAGTGTTCAAGTGCAGAATGAGACTGGTGTAGATGTGGGAGAAGTTAAAGATGGATAGTCTTTACTTCTGTTATTTTGTGTTCGGTGTGGGGACTAAGAAAAACGAATAAGATGATTTGGATATGTTTAATAGCTATTCGTGGGGTAGAGTAGCCTTTCGTGATGCAGTCTGATGTTTGAAGAAGGACATTTTATGTTGATATGATTACCTCACTGAGGCACAGGTCGGAAAGAAGTTGATGGCAGTTTCCTTGTCGGTGGTTTTGTGATGCCTCTGTAGGTATATTATTTTTTGAATGTTAAAAGTAGATTTGTTATCTTTATTTCTACTAATAACATTGTTTGAAATTTATGTTACAGATCCTCGCTTATGAATATTATCTGAGCATGGCACAAAAGTTTGCGAAGAGAAGAGATGTGGACGGTTTGATGTTGCCCAGGATGTTTCATTGGGTGACTAACACGTGACCGTCAAACCGTGCCCCAACTACTGTTGATGTCACTGCAGCCTTTGGTGACTATGTTGTAGATGTAAGTAATATGAATTGATTTGATATAATAATTGTGGACTTAATTTTTAATTAATCTGATACGTTATTAATTAAACGTAGGATTGTCTTGGAGGTTTGAATCTTACTCCTGAGGAGCTCGTTTCACCGTATTATACTACCGGGGTTTTTGTTGATTCTGCGCCTGATGCGGTCACCACTCGGGTACTCGAGATCTGGAGGCAAGGTCAGACAGTCATATATAGCGAGCACCATCTGGAGTCTCTCTCAGTCCAGCACACGCCTTCTGCACATTCATCTCCTAATGTTTCCGGCACCCGTTCTGGTGATGTCAGTAGATCGAGCTCTAGCACCAGTGCTCTCATGCATAGGGGTCCTAGAGTCCACTTTGGACTCAATCCTTCCCGCCTCCCATCACCCTTTGAGCGTCGTTTCGAGAGGCGGTTGACGGAATTGGAGGATACTGTTACGTCTATGCGTCTTCAAATGATATGATTTATTGAAACCAGAGAGTCTACAGGAATATAAATCTGGCTATCGATGATTTGAAATCGAGTATGAATCTTGGTCTCGATGAGTTGAGATCGAGTTTGACTGAGCAGATTAGAGCTGGTTTTCCTGAGATGAGATCTCACATGCTAGTGCATCAGGAGAGAGATTATAGCATAGTCTATAGCAGAGGACAGAAGAGGAAATCATCCGAGGCAGATTTCTGTAAGTTAATTTTATTAATAATATTTATGTTTACGTAATAGATTGATGTATTAGAATTGTCATTCTAATTTTAATTTGTTTGATATATGATGTTAGGTGTGGATGATGATATGGCTAGAGAAATTGGCAGTAGTAGTAACCAAGCACTGGAACAACCGAGATTTGAGCCTAGGCTTCCAGTCATAATAGAGGAATCTTCCAAAGGCAAGTATATTACTCAATGCACTTTTTTGATTATATATTTATGTTGTAACGCCCCAAAAAATTTAAAGGTCAACGCGAACCACATGCATTTGAATTATTAAATTATCCTGTATTTTAATTAAATGTTTTAATTGCATTAATTAATTATGTTGTGCATATTTTCATGTTTAAAATACATTATTCTCCATTGTTGCATTAAAATATATTTTGAAAAGTTATTCCAGTTGCGATCGAGGAACGGGGACATTTGAGGGCTGAATGGTTGTATGGGATGGAAGGCTAGGCTTGGGGTTGGTGGGGACCAGGACCTAACTAAGACCATAGGTGAGGCAGGAGAAGGGTCCAAGCCATGTTAGGACGCGAGCTTAGATGGCTGGGAGGAGTCCCATCCATCGAGGACTCCTACCCGAGAAAGGAATCAGATGTGCGCAGGGTTCAACGCTTGAGTAGGGCTAAGGGGATCGGTCTGGGGTCTTCGGGCTGGGCTAGGGTGCGACCTTAGGGTCCTAAGAGAGTGCTTAAGGGTTGGGATAGGGGCTGGTATGGGTTGGTTCAGGCAGTCGAGAAAACACACGACAGCGTGAGGGGAGCTCCTACGCGAGGTTGTTGTTTGGTTCAGTTAGGTGGCTGCTCGCGTTCAGGGGCTCGGGGTTGGTTGGTCAGGATCTGGGCGAGGTCCAGGGGTGTTCAGGGTCGGCTGGGCTCGAGTGTGGCTCGGCTGGAGGTGACCTAGGTTGACTAGGAAATTACTAGCGTGAGTTAGAAAGGGGTGCAGTTTTTGGTCTCAGTTTCAGAAGTGTCTTGGGCGTACAGGGCTGGTTTTTTGGGCTGGGCTTGCATAGTAGGGTCCCTAGATGGGTTGGCTAGGTTTTGGCTCAAGGTGGCTCGGGCGTGGCTCGAGTAAATTGGGAGATGGCTCGGTGGGTTCGTTAGGGTGTCAAAAACGAAAATTAAAAGGCTAAAAAATGAATCCATGGGTCCACGGGGGTGGCTCATGACTTGAAAAGGTAGAATAAATCATAAAAAGGTTATGTTTAAAATTTGGAATCAAAATAACGAGTTTTGGAATTATTCGAGATTTAATCGCCGCACGAAATGCTAATTAACGAGTTAATTGAAACGCCTAGTTTTAAGCTTAAAAAAATTATGAAAAATTAGGTTTAAGATTAAATAATTATTAGAAGCCTAATTTTTTAATTTAGGAGTTTTATATTAAAGTTTGGGATTTTTCGGGATTAAAACACCATCAAAACAATTAATTAAAGATAAATGAAAAAGTCTAAGTTGTAGGCTAAATAAAATTATGGAAAAATTTATGTAAGCTTAAATAATTATTTGGGACATGTTAGGGTCATGAAAGCAAGAAAAAAGTCGAATTCGTAAAATGTCGAGTCTAGGGGTAAAACGGTCTTTTTACACCTAGAAATTAGTAAAGGTCATGGCAGTGCCCTAAAGACTGTTCTTATGAAAATATGATTATTTTTAAATGTTTATGAATTTCTCATGATTAAATTATGATTTTTTAAATGTCTAAGGAATTTTTATGATTTAAAGAAGACATTTAAAATACATGTTGCATGCTTGGTTTCAAAAATAGAAAATGTAAATATTATTCATGATTTTTCTAAGTGATGTGAATGAAAAAAAAATTTGAAGGATGTGAAGTGATTGTGACTAATTCGTTAATGTTGGCGACGTCGTGAGGGTTATGGTCCCAGTGAGAGCCCGACGATCGTGTTTCCATCATTGCGAATATGTGGTAACAGATATGTGGTAACGGTTTTGTGGTAACGGAAGAATGGGAATATCGTGAGGGGAAAAGGCCCCAGAGGGAGCCCATTTATTGGAAAAAGCCCCAGAGGGAGCCCCGACGATCGTATTTCTATTCGAATCTTGATAGGCCAGGGCCCAGTTGACCGGTGAGAGTGTTGCTGGTGTCCCCCGCCGCCCAGTACTATGGTTATACATAGATGGATCCATCGACCCTCATGATCATGATCAGGAAAGTCACAATTAACGATCTGAATTCAACAAAAGGAAAAGGAAAAGGAAAATTTTTATGATCATGTTAAAAATGTTTTATGTTATGATAAGGAAAAAGATCAAGGATATTTATGCATGTCATGAAATGTTATTTTTACCTAAAACTATTTTCACTGTTGCATGTGGTTTTATACGTATTATTTGTTATAAAGATTATGGTGTGTTGAGTCTTTAGACTCACTAGGTGTGATGGATGCAGGTGAGTTTGGTGGAGGTCTTGATGGTTGACCTGATTGGACTGAAGGTGCACACAACCCGAGGACCAGCGCTACTATTTTCGCATTACGCTTTATGATTACTGATTTAAGTTAAAGATTTTTAAGATTATTTCATTATGCTTTTGAGAGATTTTTGAGAGGTTTAGTATGGACTTTACTTTTCAAAATATTGCTTTTTAGGTTTGGTAAAACAGTAGACGATTTTACATTATGTTGGAAACTAGATTCTGGAGTTTGACAAAACATGAATCAATCGATTAACAAAATATGAATCAACTGATACGCGCAAGCAAATTCGGCAACGGAACTAATCAACTGAAATCAGCTGATACAATGATACAAAGTAAACTGATCAGTTGGAACTAATCAGTTAAAACATTCAGCCGAATGCCTAAAAAGTCTCTCAACTGAAGATGTCTCGGGAAAGAACAAAGAAGACATAACAGATTACAAGAGCGCCGCACAACAACCAAGACTACTTAAAACAATGCATTCCGGACAAAGCAATCAAGACACCGAATTAAAATAAATGAAGCAAACAATGTCGAAGGAATAATCAAGTGGAAACCAACGGATACAAAGATTCAAATTTATCTCAATATTACCGTTGGAAAAGAAGAGTATAAATATGGCAGAAGAAAAAGAAGAAATAACGATCACTCAATCTTAAACTTGATGTTACTCTGTCAAAATCTTAGCTCACTCTCATTTGAATTATTCGTAGTAATCAAGGCTACAATCTGAACTTATTAGCACTCTGTAAAAGTTGTTAGATTCAATTGTGCTAATATCAGTTACGCACTGAGAATATTGTGCAGAACTAAGAGTTTCAGTTTTGGCAGTAGTAAGTCCAAACTGAAGTGGGTTTGCACAAGTATTGTACTTGATCAAAGTCTTTTAGTGAATGTCCTATCCTTGTGATAGAAGGGGTGACGTAGGAGTAATTAAATTCTCCGAACATCCAGAAACAACTCTTGCATATTTCTTTCAGTTTCGTATTCTATCTTTCAGTCAGTTAATTTCCGCAACTACTCTAGTTTAACTGATTGTTATTGACCAACAAGATTCCAAGATTCAGTTTGTCACCAAACTGAACTCAAATATTATTAAAAAACAATTTTAATTGTAAGTGTTTATTCAACCCCCCCTTTCTAAACACTCTTGTTACGACAACCGATCCTATCAAGTGGTATCAGAGCGGTTGAATCTTGTTCTTGAATACTTCTGATCTATAAATCTGCTAGCATGACTTCATTCAATAAAATTCCTATGTTCTCAAGAGAAGATTTCGATGACTGAAAAATCAGAATGCAGGCTCACTTAGCTGCACAAGATGATGACATGTGGTATGTCATAACAGACGGACCCATGAAGATTCTAAAAGCAAACACAACAATTGCCATAACTGAAGGAGCACCACAGAGAATTCAAAAGCCCAGAGAATAGTGGACAACTGAGGACAAAAGAAAAGCCAATCTTGACAATGTGGCCAAAGATACTCTGTACAAAACACTGGACAAAGCAACATTCAACAAAATAAAGATGTGCAAAACAGCAAAAGAAATTTGGGAAAAGTTGATTCATTTATATGAAGGAAATGACCAAACAAAAGAAAATAAACTCTCTTTTGTTGTTCAGAAATTTGACAATATCAAAATGAAGGTTGGAGAATCAATGAATGAGTATGATGAAAGGGTGAGCAGTATTTTCAATGAATTAAATGCACTTGGAAAAGTGTATACAAACAAAGAAGTTGCACTGAAAGTTATGAGAGGCCTTCCAAAGGAATGAGATGTCAAAACTATGGCCATGAGAGAGTGTAAAGACTTAAACCAGATCGAACTTCATGATCTATTCGCTGATTTAAAAGCTTATGACTTTGAATTGCAGAACAGAGAAAGAGAACCATCTACTCCTACTCCTACAACTGCTTTAGCAGCTGTCAGAACTGAACCAACCAGTTCAGCCAAGAAATCTGCTGATCAGTTAAGCAATGATGCTATGTCTTTATTCATCAAAAAGTTTGGGAGGTTCATGAGAAAGAACCAAGGAAACTTTCAGAAGCAATACCAGAGAAATAATTCCAAAGAAGAAACAAATGCTTGCTACAATTGTGGCAAAACAGGTCATTACATTGCTGACTGTCCTAAACCTAAAAAGGACAGTCAAGGATCAACTGACAGAAGAAAGAAATCACATGAGCATAAGAGAAGACCCAGAGATGGTAAGAAAATCTACAGAAAGAAACATGAGGTTCTATTAGCTGAAGAGAACAAATCCAAATGGGCAGAAACTGATAGTGACGAATCAGAACCAGAAAGCTCATATAGCTCAAGTGATGAAGAGGAAGTCAAATGTCTAATGGCCAATGATACAGAAGCAGAATCTACAAGTCAACAGGTATTTGATTTTAGTTCAACTGATTTTACACGAGAAGTTTTCATTTTAACATTGCATGAAATGGTAAATGAGTACCAAAAACTTGCATCATCATTTGAGGAAATAAAGTCAAAGCAAAATGATCCCATGGACAATAAAACCAAAACTGATGAATCAGTTGATGGGCTGAGTCTAAAAAGAGAAATTTCTGAGTTAAAAGCAGAGAGAAAGAAAGATCAGTCACTGATCCAGAAATTGATCCTTGAAAATTCAAAACAGACTGAACTCATTCAATCTTGGAATAAATCGTCTACTGCACTGAATGAGTTGCAGAATTCACAAAAATCAGTTTCTGATAAAACTGGTTTAGAGTTCCGTAATCAAGGAGAAACGTTTTCAAATTATACTCAACCAAAGCTGACAATGAACAAAGGGAAGTACATTCACTTTGTCAAATCAGCAGTGGTACAAGAACAAATTGAGCCCAGTAAACTGATTGAACAACCTACTGAGAAGTTGAACAAGGCTAGAAGATATGAGATTGGCTATAGTCAAAAGCTTTCAACTAATTCACAAAGCGGGTCATCAAAAAGATTTCACAAAAACTATTCGAATGGCTATATCAATTACTATAACTGCAAGCCAGTTCAGAAGAGATACAGATTGAACAATCAGTTGAATAAGACTAAAACACATACTTTATCATCTGTACAATACTCACCAAGCACACAAAAGCCGAGAAAAACCATTTGGAATACAGCTACTGGAAAGTCAGTTAAACTAATCCAAGTATGGGTTCCAAAGGGACTAATAAGTTTTGGACCCAAATAGATATGGGTACCAAATCATATTATGTGTGTGCTTGCAGGTAACAGGTACAAATAAAAATTCAATATGGTATTTGGACAGCGGTTGCTCACGACATATGACAGGAGATGCAAGTATGCTATCTCAACTGACCAAATATAGTGGTCCAAACATCAGTTTCAGAGATAATTCCAAAGGTAAAACCGTGGGTAAGGGTAAGCTTATCCCTGGTAACTTTACTATTAAAGATGTTTTATTAGTAGATAATCTGAAGTATAACTTGATTAGCATCAGTCAGTTATGCGACAATGGATTCTCGGTACAATTTGATAAAATCTCATGCTCAGTTAAAGCATCAACTGATGAAATCATACTAACTGGCAAACGATGTGGAAACACATATAAAGTCAGTTGGAATGAACAGCCTCATTCACCAGTATGCTTTATTGCTTCAAAATCATCTCAAAACTGGTTGTGGCATAAAAGGTTAAATCATCTAAACTTTAAATCCATTGCCTATCTGAGTAATCATGAACTTGTAACTGGTTTGCCCAAAATAAATTTTTCAAAAGAAAAACTTTGCTCAGCATGTCAGTATGGAAAACAAGTACAATCTTCTTTCAAAAACAAGGGCTGTAAATCTTCGTCCCGATGCTTAGAACTATTGCACATGGATCTCTTCGGTCCAATACCAGTCATGAGCTTAGGGGGAATGAAATACACCTTGGTGGTCGTAGATGATTTTTCAAGATTTACCTGGGTTATCTTTCTCAAATCCAAAGAACATACGGCTGCACAACTGATCAAACTCTTTAAAAGACTTTTAAATGAAAAATCAGTTGGGATTGATCGAACAAAATCTGATCGAGGAACTGAATTCATAAATCAAACACTTTCAAGCTTTCTAGAAAATGCTGGAATCAGGCATGAGCTCTCAGCAGCAAGAACTCCTTAGCAAAACGGTGTAGCTGAGAGAAGAAATCGAACCCTTAAAGAAGCTGCTAAAACAATGCTTGCTGATTCTCGTATTTCTCAAAGATTTTGGGCAGAAGCAGTAAACACTGCATGTTATACTCAGAACAGATCAATGATTAATAAAAATCATATGAAAACACCATATGAGATCTGGCATGGAAGAAAAAGTATAATCACTTATTTCAAAATATTCGGCTGTAGATGTTTTATTCATGTTAATGGTAAAAATTACTTAAAAGCATTCGATGCCAAATCTGCAGAAGGAATATTCCTTGGATATTCATCAGTTAGTATAGCTTATAGAGTCTTTAATAAGAAAACTTTAAATGTTGAAGAATCTGCGCATGTTGATTTTGATGAAACTGTACTAACTGATGAGCCAACTGATCAAGTTGAGCTAGCTGATCGATTTACAGATATCAGTTTGGAAGATGATGACAAAGATGGAAGTCATAATGATCAAAACATCTTTCAAACACCAGAACCAGAGATATTAGATCAATTAAATGAGCAGGAAGTCAATGCTGACAATCAGTTATTAAATCAAACTGATAACATTCAAATACCAGCTGACAAGGCATCAACTGAAGCTGAAAACTGCATTCAGTTACCAACTGAAGAAGTTGCTGATGCAACAAATGCAGAGTACAGATGGAGAAAATCACATCCACCACAACTGGTAATAGGAAATCCATCTGACCCAGTAAGAACTCGC
Organism: Primulina eburnea; assembly: GCF_022965805.1. NCBI lineage: Eukaryota > Viridiplantae > Streptophyta > Magnoliopsida > Lamiales > Gesneriaceae > Primulina > Primulina eburnea. The sequence continues at coordinate 10,422,624 of NC_133117.1, forward strand.
AATCAAATGTTAAATTTATTTATTCATTCAGCCTTTGTCTCACAAATGGAACCAAAGAAAACTGATGAAGCTCTTGCTGATCCTAACTGGGTAAATACTATGCAAGAAGAGCTGAATCAGTACACTCACAATAACGTCTGGAACTTAGTTCCAAGACCAACTTCAAAAACCATTGTAGGTACAAAATGGGTGTACAGGAATAAACTTAACGAGGACGGTTCAGTTATACGCAACAAAGCAAGACTAGTAGCACAAGGATATAGGCAAGAAGAAGGAATTGACTACGATGAGACGTATGCTCCAGTTGCAAGATTGGAAGCAATCAGAATATTTCTTGCTTATGCATCTCACAAAAACTTCAAAGTTTACCAGATGGATGTGAAGAGTGCATTCCTAAATGGTCAGTTACAAGAAGAAGTATATGTTGAACAACCTCCAGGTTTTGTAAATCACAAACTTCCTGATCATGTATACTATTTGAACAAAGCATTATATGGTCTTAAACAAGCTCCCAGGGCTTGGTACGAAACTCTTTCAAAATTCCTAACTGATCATGACTTTACAGTCGGATCAGTTGATAAGATCTTGTTCAAATTTACTAAAAATAATCATATTCTATTAGTTCAAATTTATGTTGATGACATAATATTTGGGTCAACTAACCCCAAATTGTGCGAAAAATTAGCTAAGTTAATGCAGGACAAATTCGAAATGAGTATGATGGGTGAACTGACATTTTTTCTTGGACTGCAAGTGAAGCAACTGGAAACTGGTATATTCATTAGTCAAACAAAATATACAAAGGAGTTGCTAAAGAAATTTGGTATGGAATCATGCTCAGCTGCAACTACTCCCATGAGCTCATCAGTTAAACTAGATACTGACGAAGGGGAAATATCAGTAGAGGTGACATTATATAGAGGATTAATAGGTTCATTGTTGTACCTAACAGGCAGTCGACCTGATATTGTTTTTGCTGTCTGTATGTGTGCCAGATTTCAAGCAAATCCTAAGCAATCACATTTCTCAGCTGCTAAAAAAATTCTGAGATATCTTAAGGACACGCAAAATGTTGGGCTATGGTATTCCAAAGACTCCACCTTCAATTTAGTTGTATATTCAGACGCAGATTATGCAGGATGTAAGCTTGATTGCAAAAGTACAAGTGGATCTTGTCAGTTCTTAGGAGACAGACTGATCTCTTGGTTCAGCAAGAAGCAGACATCCATAGCTACCTCAACAACAGAAGCAGAATATCTTCCTGCTGGTAGTTGTTGTGCACAACTGATCTGGATTCAGCAACAACTGAAGGATTATGGAGTAACGTCAACTGAATCGCCCATATTTTGTGATAATACCAGCACAATTGCCATCACTTATAATCCAGTTCTTCACTCAAGGACCAAGCATATAGATGTCAGGCATCACTTCATTAGGGATCATGCGTTAAAGAAGGATATTCGACTAGAATATATTTCAACTGAACAGCAAGCAGCTGACATCTTCACAAAACCATTACCCGAGGCTAAGTTTTCTTAATTTCGAAATATTCTTGGTTTAATTGATTTATCTTAGAAATTATTAGTAATATTGCTTCACTAACAGAATTATATGCAGAAAATAAGAACACAACAAATTGAAAATAACACTTCATTAAGAATACCAACGTTCCCATTTTACAGAAGATATCATGGAATCAACTGAATCTAGACACGCCCTAACCCAATCATTTAACTCATAAATTCGAACTCTTGAAAATGCCCTAGATTTCGAAATCTTATCAACAACATGCCACTCCTTCCATAGCATCGCCTCCAAAAGACATTTGTCTTCAACCAAATCCCTAACATGTCTAACTTCAAAACGTTCAAGGTATTTCAGTGCTCTTGCCTCCTGAGCACGAGTAGGAATAGCACCACTGTCACTCACCCTCTTCAACTCATGAATCTTTTCCCATGTTGACATCACCTTCTGAAAAACATATATCTCCATATTTCTCTTGATATTTTTTAAACGAGGGGTTGACTGCTCAGTAATATGAACATGAGTGCTGCTGCATGCATCAGAATCAGACATATTGAAATATTTTTGAACTGATATTGCATCACATTTTTATCACTATCATCTTATTTATAGGAAAATGACGTTGGAGAAGCTGAAGAGTCTCAAGTCAATTAATGCGTCTTTCACATTTACCAAGGACTTTAAGTTATCAGTTGTTCATTGTCAACTGACACTTGTTTGAATTCTGTTAATAGTTGTTTAAATAGTCCCAGTTCATGATCAACATATGACAGTTAGTTTCTCATCATATAATTTGTTTACATATCACAACTGATGAAATATATTATTTGCAAAAAAACAGAGTTAAAATCAGATAAATATTTCATTACTTATAAATGTTGGTCTGGATTACATCATCATACTTCTTCTCCACAACAATTATCCAAATTTTCAACCAAACAGATAGAGAAGAAGGAGCAGTCATGCGAAAGCTATGAGAATGAGCTATGCACCTCAGGATCTTCAATTCCTTGCGGAGCATCAGCTGATACATGTGATCGTCCTTGAAGACGTCCACCCACACAGCAATATTCAAGTGCTTTCGCACTTGATTCAGTTCTACCACCAATTCAGGAGTGGTGGCCTCTCCAGAGTTGTATAAGAGCTCAAGCTCCTGTAATCGCTCCCAGTAATGCAGACTTTCATAGAAGACTTCGTCTTCTATCTCGGCCTTCCTGGCCTCCACAGAAAAGCGAGAAAGACTTGAGTCACCTGTATCAGACATTTTTTAATGTTTTGGAAGATATGTCTTAAACTAGTTGAGCCATTTCTATTTATAGCATAATATCAAGAAAGCTGAAGAGTCATCAACGTTTCAGCAAAACCAATAACCTCTATGACTCTTAAAATTATTTTGTAGCACTACTTTAATTATTATATGCACCAATCTAGGGGGAATGTCAGTTTTTAAAGAAGTTAACTGGGAAGACAATCGTTTGTGAATTCTCAACTGACTTGAATCAGTTTCCCAACTGATCGTTCAGTTTGAAAATTTTACAAATCTTCTCACATAAGTTAACCAATTAAAAACTTATTATATTCCAAATCAAATGACGTGACTAAATTTTTATGACGTGGCATATTTTAAAACCGCTCATTATTATATACACACGATTACAGCACACGTGCACACATTTTTATTCAAAAAATATCCCGGGCTGACACGTGTCCAGAATTTGAACAGTCACGAACAAAAGCATTTTGCCCGCTTCATTTCAGTTTTATTCTTCAAAATTACAATCAGTTTCTAAGAGTATACAAATTTCAGAACTTATTCTCTTCAATTTGCAGATCACTACACTTTCCGAAATGGCAAACCAGATCCCAGCCCATATTTTGAATGCGATGGTCATCGATTTTAACTCGGTTCTATCGATTCAAGAAGCAGAAATTAAGAATGTATTCCTAAAGCTTGAGTCGGCAGGTCTCAGGATGTTATTAGGACAATCTTCTCAGAAGATATACCTCAAGGAGGTCAATGAATTCTATCGGAAGGGATTTATCACTGCTAATGACACTATCTCTGTTACTATTAAAGATCAGTTGCTACTCCTTTCTGAAGAAGCTTTCGGAGAAATCTTCTCTCTGCCAACTGATGGTTATGTCAGCTTTTCTGAAGTAAAAACTCAGGATATTGAAGAAATGCAGTCTTGATTATCTGTTGATGGACGGAAAATCAAGGTTTCCGATCCAAAGAAGGAACTGAAACCAGAAATTCAGTTGTTAGCTGATATCGTGGCAAAGGGAATATTAGCAAAAGCCGGTTCTTATGCTGGTCTTACACTCGAAAATTTCCAGGTAATGACCATAATCATGGGTGAAAAGAAAGCAAATTGGAGATATATTCTTTTTAACATCTTGAAGAATATGCTCAAGTCATCCAAACAGTCATGTGGCTTTGCCATCCAAATCAGTTATCTGTTAAAACTGAAGGGTTTGGTAGCTGAAAATGCTGAAACATCATCAAAATTCAAGGTCTTTACTGCCAAAAACACCTTGCCATCAAAAACGAAACCAGAGGTTGAGCCATCACCAGTCAAGAAGGCCAAAACAACAAAAAGGAAACTGATTCTCAGTGAATCAGATTCAGAGAAAACTCCTTCCCCTAAGCTTGTCAAGAGACCAAGGACTCAAAGAACCAAACCAATAACAACAGTGGAAGACATTCCACCTGAGAAAATTATTCAATCAGCTGCTCAACAGCCCATTCAAGCTATCCCCTTGCAAGTAGTCTCACCTGATGATTCAGTTACCAAAGCTAAGACACCAGCTAAGGTAAGAGCTCCCTTGACTCTTGTAAATCGCCCTACCATCCTGCCTAGAGCCAGATCTAAAGGAGTAATATTAAGGGAACCAGTGCACTCCACACATTCTGGAATGGATCTTCCTCACATTCTCTCAACTGACAAAGGAAAAGGCAAGCTGGTTGAAGAATCCCGGCCATCCAATGTCATTCAAACACACATTGACCTAGTTTGGGAACAGGTCAATACATTTGCCACATCACAATTAAAATCTTTCGATTGTTTGGAAAAGCTTCAGAACAGAAATCTTTGCCAAAGAACTGAAGCATAGATCTCAACTGAAAAAGTTCATCAAGCTAGAAGCGATTGTGATGAAAGTAGTCAAAGCTGCTACAATTCCACAGGCATTAGAAAGGCAGAAATATTTCTTTGATCAGATTCGCGTCAAAAATCTAACAAGAATGGTAGCAAAGCTGAAGTCCAACTACAATCCAACAAGTCCAACTGCATACAATGATAGAGCTGTGTTCACTCAATTGGACACGGATCTTAGTAGTCTGCTGAGTGAAATCAGATTTTGGGAAAAAGATCAGGAACTAGTTCTTCAAGACAAACCCCCCAACTCAAATACTGAAAAAGATTTATCCTCCTCTCCACAAAAAGAACCATCTCCACAACAGGCAACTGAAAATCCAGTTCAGGGAACGCCTCATTCCTCTCAGACAGAACATCAGCTATATTTTGAAGCAGAACTATCCTTGGCAAACATTGATGAAATCATTCAAGCTGTTACCTTGGAAGCTCAGCTAGAGGGAATACATTATGACTCAGTTACCCATTTAGCTGAACAACCAGAGCAAGACATTAAGAAATCATCTGAAGCACCAGCTGAGTCACTTATTGCTGAAAAACTTATATCTGCTCAAACTGAAGATCAAACTGAAGTGCCAAACCAAACTTCAGAAAAAAAATAACTGAATCGGAAAAAGCTCAAACTGAAGCACCAGTTCAGCCAGAAAGTTCTGCTGAACAAGACATTCAAACTGATGAACAATCAAAACCCTCAGAACAAGAAACTGCTGAACATGTATAAGGTCAGTTGCTCACCGAATCAAAGGAGCAAGAACAATGTTCAGTTAATTCTCCACAGGAGGCCCCTATGTATGAACCATCCATCTCCATCATTAAGCCAGACAGTCCATTTCTTGATCAAAGCCAACGTTCATCATCTCAAATTCAAGAAAACATTCCAGCTCAGCCTATCAGCCTATGGCTGGAACAATGGAAACTAATCAAGTATTAGTTCTTTTTGGACAAACATCGAAGCATTCAGAAACGACAAGTCAGCGCCCTCCAATTCAATCCACAGAAATGGATGTTGTGCTTGAAGAAATCCAGAACATACAGTACAATATGCAGCAGATGCTCGCTGAAATCAAGAAAATTCAATTAGAACAACTGTCTCATACTGTCAAATTAGATTCTTCGACTGAATTTGACTCGGCAAAACTAAACGCTCTTCAAGCCAACATGAATTCTCTTAGCAGAACTGTGCGTGAAATAAAGAAGGGGCTAGCTAACTCACTCTTTATAACTCAGGATGTAATCAGTCAGAGAGTTGAGCGACTGGAAACCTCTGTCTCAAATAAAATAGAATTGCTGCAGACCTCCCTCACAACTGTTGCCACAAGTATCTCATCAGATGTAAAACTTCTTTCCATTGACGCTCGAAAGTTATCAGATAAAATGGAGTTGTTTGACAAAAATGGGGAAGAACAGCAGCTGAAGAAGAATTAATGCAGCAGAAGAAGAATTAATCAGATTATTAGAATCAACTGATATTATATTCTCAGATTTTATGTTATCTACAAGGAATCCAGTTATTTTATGATTCAGTTGCGTAATCTATTATCAACAAAGAGCTCAGTTATTTGATCTTAAACCACTTGGTTTTGTCAAACACCATAAAGGGGGAAATTTTTGGAAACTAGATTCAAGAGTTTGACAAAACATGAATCAATCGATTAACAAAATATGAATCAACTGATACGCGCAAGAAAATTCGGCAACTGAACTTATCAAATGAAATCAGCTGATACAATGATACAAAGTAAACTGATCAGTTGGAACTGATCAGTTAAAACATTCAGCCGAATGCCTTAAAAGTCTCTCAACTGAAGATGTCTCGGGAAAGATCAAAGAAGACATAACAGATTACAAGAGCGCCGCACAACAACCAAGACTACTTAAAACAACGCATTCCGGACAAAGCAATCAAGACGCCGAATTACAATAAATGAAGCAAACAATATCGAAGGAATAATCAAGTGGAAACCAACGGATACAAAGATTCAAATTTATCTCAAGATTACCGTTGGAAAAGAAGAGTATAAATATGGCAGAAGAAAAAGAAGAAATAACGATCACTCAATCTTAAACTTGTTGTTACTCTGTCAAAATCTTAGCTCACTCTCATTTGAATTATTCGTAGCAATCAAGGCTACAATCTGAGCTTATTAGCACTCTGTAAAAGTTGTTAGATTCAATTGTGCTAATATCAGTTACGCACTGAGAATATTGTGCAGAACTAAGAGTTTCAGTTTTGGCAGTAGTAAGTCCAAACTGAAGTGGGTCTGTACAAGTGTTGTACTTGATCAAAGTCTTTTAGTGAATATCCTATCCTTGTGATAGAAGGGGTGACGTAGGAGTAATTAAATTCTCCGAACATCCAGAAACAACTCTTGCATATTTCTTTCAGTTTCGTATTATATCTTTCAGTCAGTTGATTTCCGCAACTACTCTAGTTTAACTGATTGTTATTGACCAACAAGATTCCAAGATTCAGTTTGTCAACAAACTGAACTCAAATATTATTAAAGAACAATTTTAATTGTAAGTGTTTATTCAACCCCCCTTCTGAACACTCTTGTTACGACAACCGATCCTATCACATTATGACTATTTCACTTGAATTTTTAAATGCTAGTTGGTTGAGGTTTTATTTTAAAAGGGCAAAATATTTTATAAAAACATTTTATTAGATTGGCCGGAAAAAAAAATTCTAGTACTTTTAAAGCAATAAAAAAGGGCAGACATTTCATATGTATAGTATATTACTCAATAAAATTTTTGTTTTAGATATCCAGGTAACTCGTGATGCGGCTATGGCAGTTGGCAAGGCGAGCAGGTCGAGAAGTTAGTTCACGACATTTTATCTATTCCTATTAGCATTAAAGTTGTAATAATTATCAATTTACACAGCTAACCGTCTGTTTGGGGCATTTATAGATGACGGTGTGAGGCCACTTGCAGAGAGCGTGACTTTGAAGGTAAACATCTCGATGGCGCGAGTTAGGGCCTCGATACTCGTGAGTTCGCCAAGTAAGATTAAAGGCTTTTACGACAAATACGAGAAGACGTTCTACGGTCCCGTGGTGATCGCAAACTCGCTTGTCACTAGCTTTGTAAGCATTTACAACTCATTTATATCAGCATTCATACTTATCTTTAAACTTTGAAAACCTATTCTTTTGTCAAATGCAGCTCATGGTCGAAGCTCTTCGGGGATTGCTTGAGATGCAGCTCCGACATCCTGAAGTGATGTCTCCAGATGTGTCTTTGATGGGTGGGCATTTCTACACTTGGATGTCGTTATTGGCTCAAGATGAAGACAAATTTGTCAACGGAAATCTGGTGGATATAGTCAAAGGTATTGATCCAAAATGGCCTTGCCTCTCGTGGGAAAAGCCACGAAGAATTCTCATCCCTGTCTACAGACATGGGTACTGGTTTTTGTTAAAACTCGTGAAAGGGGTGAATAAGTGCAGTATATTTGACTTGCAGCGGAGGCACGACCCCAACGTCAAAGCTCTGAATGAGGACATAGATCCTATGCTTATAAACACTGCTCGTCTGCTATCCATTGTTGGGAACAACCCACACTCTGAGAGGGCATGGTACATAAAGCTACATGATGAATTTAGATCGAAGATTAAACAGTAAGTTGTCATCTTTCTATTTAAAATATAATAACTTCATTATTATTTTTATTATTTGTACGTAAATAATAACTTCTTTTTTTATTTTCTTTTTTCACAATGAAGATTCTTGAGCATTTTTGTATTAGCGGTTGTTGGATACTCTTTGCCGAGGAAGAGTGAGCAAGTAGTACTAACTTTAGATGATAGAATATTATCTGAGTTTAGATATTTTTTAGCTTGTAATATGTTCGATAATGATTGGACATTGTTATGATGTATTGGAAAATTATATGTAGTTATTGGACATTGTTTTTGTTCTATTGTTGGTTTGGGTCGAATTTACTTGTGTTTTGTGTCGACCATGTTGATTGTGAGTCGATATGCCTAACTTTGTCGACTCTATTGATTTTTGGTCGAACTTGTTGATTTCTGGGTCGACCATGGTGCTTTTGGCTGTGGTTTTGGTCGACCCTTGTTGATATTTGGGTCGACCAAAAATCTTTTGGCTCGAACAAAAATCTTTTTGGTCGACCAGATTTTTGTTCGACCACTGTGGTTTTGGTCGACCCTTGTTGATATTTGGGTCGACCATGGTGCTTTTGGTTCGTTTTGGTCGACCACTCTGCTTTTGATTCAACCCACACTGCGCTTTTGGGTCGACCCATGTTCATATCTGGGTCAACCCCTCTTCATATCTGGGTCGACCCATGTTGCTTTGGGGTTTAGGGTTTAGGGTTTTAGGGTTTCACAAACATGTTATATGTTTTAACATGTGAATCACGAAATCAAAGTTATGTTACATTTTAAAAAATATGAATCGTTATTTCACTGTTTTAACATGTGAATCACGAAATCAGAGTTATGTTACTTTTTAAAAAATATGAATCGTAATTTCACAATCATGTTTTATGTTTTAACATGTGAATAACAATCTCACAATTATGTTACATTTTAAAAAATATGAATCGTTATTTCACAAACATATTATATGAATCGTAATTTCATAATCAGAGTTATGTTACATATTAAAAAATATGAATCGTTATTTCACAAACATGTTAAATGTTTTAACATGTGAATCACGAAATCAGAGTTATGTTACATATGAATCACAGAATCACAATTTACATTTATGTTACATTTTTTCGACAATTTGAATATCAATTAAAAAAAATTATGCACGTACTAGCAATTTGGGCCGGAAGTTTAAGATCGACACAAAAACAAAATTTATGTACCAAAGGCCGTAACTTTGGGTCGACCCTTGCTTGCTTTTGGGTCGACCCAAAGGTGGAACTTTGGGTCGACCCACAAGCTTGCATGGGTCGACCCACAAGCAAGCAAGGGTCGACCCAAAGCTCCATCCTTTGGGTCGACCCTAAAAAAATGGTCGACCGAAGTTCAACCTTTGGGTCGGCCCACAAGTTACAAGTTGACCCAAACTTTCCAGCCTTTGGGTCGACCCATGGTGCTTTTGGGTCGACCCAAACTTCCAGCCTATGCTTCTATATTTTGCTGAATTCACCGATTGAAGGAATTCTATTTTGTTTTCTTCTGCCAACTCTCTTCTCTAACAAAAGAGGCAACTCCAATGGAAAATTAATTTTGCGTGGCCATTCATTTTCTTCCGGAACAGGGTAAACAGTCTCTGAGTAAGCCATGCACCATGACATTGTAGAATAGTACTCTGAACACAGATCATATATATCAATCTTTGCTAACCAACTGGCTGCAATGTCATGAGCATATGGGATTCTATCAATATCAAAAACTCGACATGTGCATCTTTTTTATTCCAGGTCCACTATGGCCGAATGTCCACGGCTCCTAACATCGAACTCCAGACTTCCTAATTCAAAAACTTGCATTCCCTAGGCATCATTGAACCTGCTACGAAGAATCCCCTCGATGGTAGGGGTCAAATTAGTGTTACTTACAATTGATGCGTGGCGATATCGGGCAAACCAAGATGAGTTCAGTTTCTGCAAAGAATCTAAAAGTGTAATGATTGGCAGCTTCCTTTCTTCAAGTAGTCTAGCATTGATCGACTCAACCCCATTTGTCGTCATAATATTGTAATGGGTCATTAGACAATAAGCTCGAGTTCATTTATCAAGTGAATCTCTCTCGTCCAAAAATTGCGCTGCCTCAGGATAATTATTCCTAAATTCATTGTATGCGTTATAAAACTCGAAAGGCTTATAAATTTTTGCAATGTGCAACAACTTTTCGGTTTCACCCTTCTTTTTGAATCTAGTTTTCATGTTTTGGGATAAATGCCACGTATAATGACTTATATACAGTAGAAACCGCATTAATTATTCTTTTATGTCTGTCTGAAATTATCACCAATTCATCCTCGTCTTGTACTACTTCTAACAACTTAGTTAAAAACCAACTCCACGAAGAAGTACACTCGACATCTACGATTCCCCAAGCCAAAGGATATTGATGATAATTTCCATCTTGTGCCGATGCCACCAGTAAAACACCATTACACTTGCCCTTCAACCACGTACCATCAATCGATACAACTTTCCGCATACTTCGATATCCTCTGACGCATGCACCAAAGGCAAGAAACATATACTTGAATCGATTTTCCTCGTCGACAAATATGTCTTTTATGCTTCCTCGATTCATCTGTTCAACCATGTGCAAATAACAATTCAATAGAGTGAAACTCTTCGTAGGATCACCTTTCAACATATTGTTTGCTATTTCTTTCCATTTCCAAGCCTTGTAGTATGATATATCAGCATTCATACTATTGCGCATTATTGCTATCACCGCTTTTGGTACAATTGGCACTGGATGACCTTAGAAATTATCCACCAACATATCTCGAACAACAGCAGAACTCGCTCCACAGATTCTTTTTCGTCTCCCAGTCAAACCACATGTGTGTGTATTGCAATATGTATGAACAGAGAATGCATGTTAATCATTCCTAATCTTTGAGGTCCGGATTCTCCACTTACAATCAGACACTACATATTTTACGGCGTACACTTTTTGACTACTTTAAACCGTCTCAAATTCAAAGCAAGCTTCCAAACTTATTCTAATTAGCTCTTTTTTCACAGCTTCTCGGTTTGGAAATTCTTGACCAACAAACAAGTTTGAACCATCCGTGAATGAAAATGTGTCATTATCAATATCCACATCCGCAACCAAATTTGCATCAGCATTTGCAACCACATTTGTCTCGACCTCATTTGCGTCATTACATGTTTCATCATGTAACTCGTCTGTGTTACTACGATCCACATGCATGGCATCCACATTATGTGCATTCGTCGAAAATGGAGAAAACTTACTGTGTTTTTTCTTCAAATGCAGCCGAATTGGTCTTCAAATACAGAAAATCTGGCAATAGAAGTAGATTTACATCTAGATATGAGGTATGAACAACAACAGTCAATTTCTATTTAATGTAATGCGGCAGCCGTAGATGTGGTAGATGAGGTTTTTACATTTGGGCAGCTGGTAACCCAAATTTCCATTTTTTAATTGGGGAGGAAGAAGAAGTGGGTCGACTGAGAAGAAAGAGAAAAAAATAAGAGAACAATTAATTTATTAAGTTAATAGTTTAATGAAGGTTTAATATAATAATCAAGAGTCAATTCCATACCGGAGAAGTTTCGACATCGGAAGCTAATTAGCGCGTAAGCAGCGCTGCGCCGTCCCAGAACTCAATGATAATCGGACGGTGATCCTCGTCATCATCATCATTACGAGGGACTTGGATCACATCTTTTGTTCTTTCCACTGCTTGAAGTGATTGTTACGACCACGAAGAAACGAAAAATCCCGGAAACCACTGCATTACATCCAGCCCGAAAGATTGAATCAAGTCCATCTTTGATGATCACATCCCACTAAGGCTACGAGGGGTTCAAAAACCTTGAGTCTGGCTTCCTTCTTTTTCCTTCAAGGGGCTCGAATGACTAGCTGCTAAACGTCTTACTTCGAGTACTGGATTTACTTTCTACACCTATTGCTTGATCGCTCGCCAGTTGCGATCTAGTAGATGCCCGCCCGAAAGAATCGCTCACTAGCTATCCTTTCTTATTTGATTCCTGGTCCTAAACTTGGAATTACTTCTTTACATTCTCGTAAGCACAACCACACTATTCCCTCTAGCAACTTTTGATTCTGCAATATTTTCTTCATTAATCACTCCAGATTCTTTCATTTCCTTGTAAAGATCATTTCCTGTAGCAAGAGCGCGAAAAATTGAGCGTTCTTATCACAACCCTTTTTTGTAAAATAAAATACACTAGAATAAGGTAAGGACTCATCATTCAAAAATGACATGTCGAGTGGCGTTAAAGAGGACTGGGGAGCCTCTCGAAGTCTCCAATCTCACATATTTATTCCGGCCTGCAGGTTAAAGAAGCTCGACTGGACCTTCTTTCTTCATTTTTCCCACTAAAAAAGGAAACCGCAAACACTGACATTGCCACAAGCGGGAAGTTCTTTTGGGCTCCACTTGACTTTTGTCAGTTCTGGCAATTCCACCCAGAAGGTAATGGGTTACTCCTACAGCACGTCCTTGTACAATGCTCAAGACATTTGCCGCTCACCTGTTCTGCCATTGCTCCTCCCGCCTTTTCTGTACAAGCCGTGTCTTTAGTAAATTTCTCACATGTTCTGCCATTGCTCCTCCCGCCTTTTCTGGCAAATGATATGTTCAACTATGCCCACCCAATGTAAGAAAATTCTTTTTTTAAAAAAAGTCAGAGTCTTTCTTTTTTAAATCTTTTATGTATTAATCCCATTTTTTTAATTGGCCCCCTTAAATCCGCAAACTCAAATTCAATTTATTCGAAGATAGATTTGAAGATTGAAAATTTTAATTTTTTTTATTTAAATTAGAGCGAGTTCGAATTTCACCCCGAAGGATCCAAATATATTGGCGAGTAGGTCTAACTATTCGGATCGAAAAATATTTATTTAATATATAATTATATAACATCAATAAATTATTAAAAATTACATCACATACTATCAAATAGAAAAATTAAGGCTCGATTTTGGTCGGAAAAAAAACGTTTGAAAATGGTAAAGGAGAATCAAATATTTTTTGAATAAGTTGCATTCGTTTACGCTTTCAAACATAAAAACTCTTATGAAAACGTCAATTTTGTAACATAGATATACAGATCGACATGACCAATGAATTTTTTTTAATTTTTATGCAAAAAAAATATTAATTTTCACTCTAAATATAGATCAGATCGATCTGTAAACAAACAAAATCAATAAGAACGTCTCCCAAAAAAATTATTTCCTTAGGAAATGACTCAAGAGAATTACAAGTAAGTGCGGTTAAGTTTTAAATTTATTTTTAATCTAAGACAAATTATCTCCATTCTTCTCAAAGCGACAGGAGAATTGAGTTACCCTAGGATTGGGTGTTTTTTTCCTTTTAGATCAAGATGTGTAGATGAAATGAGTCATTTTTGGGGAGACGATACGAAAAATATTGGATTCATATTTGAGTTTATCGAATTTGAGCTGAACTCGAACACGTTCGAACTTTCTTGAGCTCAATTTATTTAATTTTATTCGATAGTTAGTGAGGCGCTTACATACCTTAATATTTTATTAATATAATATAATTACATATTAAATGAATAAATTTTGAGGCGTACGAGAGTACTTATTTTTTAGAAATAGTTAACGAACATGTTCGAATCTTTCGAGCCGAACTCGAATTCGAGCTTTAATTCAAATCAAATCTGAGCCATATATTTTAAAATTTCGAACTTCAAATCAAGATCAAACTCGAGGATTAATTTTTTTTGTTATATTCGGTTTGTTTGTAGCCCTTCATATACCCGAAAAAACCAGAGTGGGCCGGTTAAATTTTTTTAAAAAAAACCCAGGTCCAAGTTGAAATTCGATGCTCGGGCTACATATTAAATTATATAATTTCCCACCACACTCTGCTTTAATTAAATTAGCTCCCTTGTGTTAATGCATATAATTTTTCTCCTTTTTTGACTCTCCATTTTCATTCCAACTCCCCCACACGTCAAACAAGTTTAAAATAGCTTAATGGTTTATTTGAAGTGAAACCTAAAGCTGCTACAACAAGATAATTTTATAATATTATATTCAGAGCCGATTCTAACGATATTTGGACCTGAGTCTAATTTTTAAAAAGAGACCTCTGAATCATAATGTGTGTTCATATTTTTTTTAGTTCCACAGAAATTTTTCAAATTAAATCAATACGTCAAAAACAATATAAAAAACTAAAAAAATAAAAATATCAAACATGTCCAAAATGATCACTAAAAAACAAACCGTCTAACAGTTTTAGAGCTACAAATACTAATCCGTCCGTCTAATCAAGTTGTTCAGTAATTTCTTTCTCAATCGATAACATAGTCAATCCATTCAATCTTTCTCGTGACATGATTAATCGGAGAAAAGTTTTGATAAGATTTATCTTTGAGAAACTTCGCTCTACACTTGCTACTGTGACCGGGACAGTCAACAAGATTTTATAAACAATATGAGCATTTGAAAGCCGGATAAGCATTACATCCACCAAAATTTCAGTCAAAAAGCATAGATTATAGATACCATATAAAGTCCCGAAGAAAGTAAAAAATTACAATAAAAAATTAGAAGCCCGAACAAAGCAAATACAATAAAATAGACTTACAGCTCCTCACGGGTGTTTCAATCAAACCTAGAGACAACGCAGAATATTGGAGAAGATTGAGGAATAAATTGATAACATGCTAAACAAGTTTCATTTAATAAATATTTGGTTTTGGGCAATCTAGTAACTAGTATTATATATAATAATTTTTTTAAAAAAAATTTGAGCTCCAAGAAAGAGATGAGCCTGAGTCATTTGACTCATTTGCCTCTTAATAGGCACGGCCATGATTATATTATATATATAGGTGTGTGTGTGGATAGATTAATAATAATAATAATAATAATAAGAGTGAGTCTCATGTGAGACCGTCTCACGGATCTTAATCTGTGAGACGAGTCAACCCTACCCATATTCACAATAAAAATTAATACTCTTAGCATAAAAAGTAATATTTTTTCATGGATGACCCAAATAAGAGATTTGTCTCACGAATACGACCCATGAGACTATTTCACACCAATTTTTGACTAATAATAATAATCAATCTTTCTAAAAGCGTGTCGACGGTTACATAGAGAATAAAGCATTAAAACACAAAGTTTACGTTGACTAAAGCATAATATATGGTGGCCTCAAGATTCTTTCAAGTTTGACATCAATATATTTCTAAATTTAATTTTATGAAGATTTTGTATAAAATTAAATTAAAGATATTGTTATCATGATAATAATTCCGGAAAAGACATCTTGTTAACAAATTCATGTAGTCTAATAATATTTATAAAAACAGAGTTTTGCATATTTGAAAAAAATTGTGAAAATGTATTTCTTAAAAACGAAAATAATTATACTATTATCATGTAAATATATATGAAATATATTAAATATTAGCAATTAAACATGTAATTAAATGTTAAGTTTTTAAATTTTATTTTTAAAAATTAAGTTTTGAATATAATTTTATTTGAAAATATAAACTATGTTTCAATGTCTGTTTTTTTATATCATTTAATTTAATTTTGGTTATGATTTTAGATTTTGTGTTAATTTTATATATTTAATTATATATATTCTCTAAAATAATAAATAAAATATAAATTTTATATGATATTACATTTTCCAACTTTTTAATGAATCTTGAATTTTGATATATTTATTTTCTCTAAATTGATATTATTATTATTATTATTATTATTATTAGAACTTGATATAAATATTTTAAAATGTTTTAAAAAATAATAATTATTTTTTATTATAAATGAAAAAAAAATTAATTTTTTGAAAAATACTTATTTATCATTTCAAATTTGATAGACAAAATAAAATATGATTTTTAAATATATTTTTATTAATAATTGTTGTTCTAAACCAATATTTCGATGATAATAGTAAATAAATCAATTTAACTGCATAAGATTGTTATCCATATTTGAAGGTTATTTCAAATGGTATAATCATTTTAGATATAAAAGTGATTGCTAATTTTAATAATTAATTACACTGAACAAAATTAAATACTAGTTAATTACAAACAAGAACATTGAATTGACTTCCCTATCCTCCGAATTCTTTAAATATAGCCTTTATCACTAAAATTATATGAAACACTTACTTTTTTTTGAGACGATTATCCGACAAAACCCAAAACAGAGAAAAAATATATATATTTTTTTTTATTACAACTCACGCAGGGGAGGGGGATCGAACCCGGGGAGGGAGGCCAACTAATCCGGCGGGTGAGACCATTGGGCTACAAGCCCGGTCTCAACAGAGAAAATATATTAAGTGTTCACTTATACATTGCGGATCAACCCTTCTCCCGATAGTTTCTTCTTTCACACTCTCGATACTCTGTTTCATTGTTTGGTGCTTGAAAACAGAGCTCATCCAATCTTACACATAAGAAACAATCTAGGTTGGGTCTCATGTGAGATCGTCTCACGGATCTTAATTTGTGACAGTCAATCCTATCCATATTCACAACCCAAATAAGAAATCCATCTCACATATACAATCCGTGATCACACAAGTTTTTGCAAACAATCTAAACGCATAGATCATAATATATAGATCTTTAAATTTAACTACCAATAATTTCATACTCGAAACCATGCATAAATAAATTCCTTACAAAAAAGAGTACAAGTGAAATGACTTCCATATCCTTAAATTTAAAAAATTTAGCTTCAGAACCACAGTCGCCGCCCTCACCGCTTCCCAGGACCGGCGGCCCAACATCCCATCGCCACCGCATCCACCAAAAAATCATCCAAACCGCCGCGGAGACCACTATTTTCTCCAGTGAACTGGGAAATCTGCCGGACAAGACACAACTGGAGCACAACAAACTCTTTTTATTTCCATATAGTAAAACCAGAGCACACACAACACACTCGCGAACTGTCCATATCAAACAAGCTTACACAAAGATACGAAACAGAATCACACATAAACACGAAGAATTTTATTGAAAAAACAAGCAAGAGTCTTAGCTTCTCGTCTCGTCGCCGCCTATCGAACACGTCAGTACCCTCTCAAGAAGCGCGCAGAGAACTCGAAAGCATACTCCAACATTCTAAACAGGCTTGAGAAGATTCGGCGCTTCACGGCCCCGCGGACGGGGATGGGAGGAAAAAATGTGCTGCGGCTCAATTTGATGATTTTGGGATCGTCCGAAAATGCAAACGCCTTCTTCTTCATTGAACTAGAATCGAAGATTTTGTTGATTTGTGCCATTACTGTAGGTAAAGGAAGCAGATTCTGTGGGGAGTTTGGGCTGTTGGAAGAAACGAGTAGAGCGCAATAGAGAGAACTGAGGTTTCTATGTAAGCGTGTTGCCACTTGCCAAGGGTTTTTTTAAAAATATTATAAATTAATAAAATAATTGTAAAACTAAAACTATAACGTGTCGGGTTATAACAATCCGGGACTTGCTGTTATCGGCATTTGATTATATTAATAGGACAAATTTACCATCCCATTTAATAGGACAAATTTACCATCCCATTTAATTTTTAATTAAATAACTTTATTCATTTTATATTTTTATTACACAAAAACTCTATTTCTTTATGTTAATTTTACAAATTTTGACCTGTGACATTGGTTATGAAAAATTATTTTTTGAGTCGAAAACATTATTTTTTTTAAAATATAAATAATAAAATAGTCTTACATATAATCTAATTTTCATATAAATATGATTTTCCATATGAAGATATTAAAACTACAACCAAAATATCACGTGAAAAAATTACAAATATTAAAAGTGTGAAGCCGAGGACGACGATATAGATGTTAGAATAGATGTCTAGCGAATTAATTTATGGCTTCAACTTTATCGAATTTAATATAAAAACAATATTTATTTTAATGATATTTTACGATTTTATCCAATTATGGTAATTTTTATCTGTATACTCATACAAGCTGCATTGAATAAGTCCTTGAATATTAATAGATATCATGAGATTTTTCTCTCACTGTAAGATCGTTGAACTAATTAAGAAGTATGCAATATATTCTAAACAGATTTCTAGTCGACTCAAAGATACAACACATCTTTATCGAATTCATATGCAACTCCCGATATAAAAATGGTTGCTAATTTGATCGGCATATCTGAATTGAAGGGACCGTACTCAGGGTCGTACCTCTTGTGAGGCGAGAGAGGCCATCGCCTCGGGGCCTCGCTCTCACAAGGGCCCAAAAAATAATCAGGACCGTAACTTAAGGTTCTTGCATGCACCATGATCCATAGAAGCTCTTACCATGATCCGATGTGTGTAATCAGACTTGAGTTCTAACATTCTTATAAGGATTTATGAAAATAATTGGGCTAATTAGAGTAAACCCAAATAAGAATAAATCTTATTTTGAATCACAAGAATGTGTGAAATCATGGCTAGCTGTATCTCTGAACCATTGAGGGTCACATAAGTATCGGATTCTGTGTCCTCGTTCAGATATTCAAGTTCCAAGAATTGAGTTTGGTAACTGTAGTTTGATGGAGATAAAATAAAATACTTATAAAGGAGTTTATAAGTTTATTCAATAGAATGAAAGACATAAAAGTTAGCGTAAGTGCTAACTGAGCAAAGAGAGTGGAACTACATGTTTTGTGAAGAAGTTCACAAAACTGGCAACTGCAAAAAATTGATCAGTAGAAATTTTGATCTTCAAAATTTTCAATTTTCATTATATGAACAAAATTTATATCCTTGATACATTGGTGTTGTCATATCGTCGATAGGGGTTATAATAAGTTCACAATTATTTATTTAATGAATTTAAAATTTGCTAATTAAATAATAGTATGAGTAGTAATGACTACTAATATGTACAAAATTATCATAAAAGATTCTAGAGAGGTCACAAAGTTTCCGATCGGGGACTTACTTTGATGATCAAAAGAGGGAGATCCGTTCGAAATGATTTACAAGGGCGACTACCTTCGCTTGAAATGCAGAATAGTTTAGAGCTGACATTGAATACGAAAAGGTAACAATTATAAATACCCTATGGACGTTTAAATAAATACGACACACCAGAAGTGTTTCGAACATCGAAACAAAAATTGGAAAACTTCAACTGTGTCTTAGATGCGAGAAAACAGTACTCCAACAGTGTTATCAGAGCCAATTTCTCAATCGTATGTTTTATCTAAATCACGTTGAGTAGTTTATTTCTAGCTGTGTTTGAAATTCTTGAAAAATAATCATTCCTGAAATGTAATTTTTCAAAACAAAAATAAACATTTTTTCACGACTGCCCGAAAAAGTTCCATACAGTGTGCGCGGGCAGCCGCTGCACTGGACAAGTGGCGCATTGCTTGCCCAAATTTTCAAACAAAAAAAAATTAAAAGTGGGCAGGGCTGTGCGTAGCGCTGATCGCTGGGGATGTTGCCTGAATAGTTCGGGTAGCGGGCAATCTGTAGTATCCCGATGCCTAATTTGAGTTAATTATTGGATTAATTATATTTCGGTGGGATCGGAAGGACCGAACCGGGTTCGGATCGTCCGAAGTGGGTTCGGATGGACCGTTCTGTTCGGAGTCAGACAAGGTCGTTCCGTCGGTAAGCCATGCAGGGTTCGGATCGTCCGATCAGGGTTCGGATCGTCCGAGACAGGTGGCTGGACACGTGGAAGACATGCAGGGTTTGGATCGTCCGATCAGGGTTCGGAAGGTCCGAAGTGTACCGGATCGGATCTTCCGAAGTGGATCGGATCTACCGATCGTTTTCTATAAATAGAGGCGCGAGGCTTCACTTTTTACTCACCAATTCCGAGTGTTCCAGAGCGTTTTAGTCGTTTCTGATGGCTTTCTAGTCTTTTCCCGAGGTTCAGGCACTAGCGGGGAGCTACTGGTTTTGTAGCGGAGCTGTGCTCTAGTTGGGAGCTAGCGGCATCAGTGGGCTGACTACGGACGCAGGCTTGATTCTAGGGCTGATTGCTAGGATCTACTGGTTTGAGGTACGAAAGTACTATCCGAGATAGCAGGATTGAGTATGCTTTACTATGTGTTGCATGTTTATATGTTGCATTATTATCTGTCATATGATGCATGGTTTATTATGCGACATTTGCATAATCATGTTGGGCCTGATTATCTTTGAGATAGCCTGTAGAAAGGGTGCTCAGCCCTCGTTTGTTGTGGATGGTTGGACCCCGTTGGCCGACGGTGGTCAGGTCACTGGTATATCCACGGGTTTATTTTGGTATGGGAGCCACCTCCTGGTGCGACGGCGTAGAGTGCTACATACCTTGACGTTATTTACCTGAGCAGTATTTCGTTATACCCAGATCCTAGTATCCAGTACATTTTGCATACATGCATGTCATAGTCTTGTATACTCATGCTTTCGGTGCTGAGCGTTTTATGCTCACGTCCTCGGTTTATCTCTGTTTTGGACACCCTATTCGATGGGGCAGGTCTCAGGTTGGACGGTCCAGGAGGGAGTGGACAGGGAGCTGGCAGAGGTTGACCTGTAGTTGTTGGTATTTGTTCTTGGAATTTAGTTCGATCTGGTTGTTTAAGTATTTTGTACTTACAGATTCGATTGGGTTGTATTACTGTTTTTCCGCTGTTTACCTGATTCAGTTTTAAATGTTAATTTTGCATGCTTAAGATCTGATTAGTAGGTGATTCTGGAACGGGTCACTACATTTATGGTATCAGAGCCAGGCATTAAGATTTTGGGATTTGGAACTGTTCTTTTGGGTTTAATCTCTGGTAACTTTTGTAGCTAGAGATGTCTGGTTTTGACGACGATGCTAGTAGTCATGACAGCATTGGACGCTGGGGAGACCGCGACGATCGGGAGCGTCGCCGAGAGCATCGAGAACGTCGTCAACACCGTCGTGATGAGCCTCGGAGTTTTAGTATGCATCGGTTCTTGCAGATGGGGCCGAAACCTCTTTCGGGCGGTGAGACTCCGGATGTTGCGGAGAACTGGCTTGAGAGGATGGAGAGCTGCTTCAAGACTTTTCAGTGCTCGGCGGAGCAGCAGATTGATACCCTTGATTTCTTTCTGGAGGGTGGTGCGCGTAAGTGGTGGAGGTCTACCTCTGCACCGATAGTTCAGCGACAGGGTCGAGTTCTTTGGGCCGATTTCCGAGCCGCTTTCATGCTGCTTTACTTTCCACCAGCTCTTCTGCAGACCAAGGCGATTGAGTTGATCAATCTGAAGCAGAGAAGTTTGTCTGTTGATGAGTATCAGCAGAAGTTCTTTGAGTTGCTTCCGTATGTTCCACATGTCAGTGACAATGCTAGGGCCAAGTATAACCATTTTCTTCAGGGCCTCAATCAGGAGATTTATGATCGGGTTGTTGTCTGTGATGATCCGACATCGTATGAGGGCCTTGTGAACCGTTGTCGCCAGGCTGAGGGCAGTTTGCTGAGAGGTCGAGCCATGCAGTCTGCTCGTCCTACTAGTTCTTTGGGTCCCCGCGCCCAAGCATTTAAGAAGGCTGGATCTACTTCTTCTTCCTCTGGATCTGGAGGAGTTCACCATTTTGGGAAGAAGAAGGGCCCGTGTCAGCATTGCGGGAAAGATCATCCGACGGAGCGTTGTCGCAAGGTTGCGGGTGCTTGTTACAAGTACGGTGAGATGGGCCACATGAAGAGAGATTGTCCACAGACGGGCGGAGGATCAGGATCTGGTTCTCAGGCTTCAGTTCATCAGAGACCACAGCAGGGACAGTCTACTCAGGGTTCTAACCTCCGACCGCGTACTCAAGGGCAGGTCTTTGCTCTTAACCAGGATCAGGCTGCTGAGGAGAACGAGAGAGTTATCGCAGGTGTTTTTTTTATTATGTGGATTACCTGCTTACGTTCTCATTGATACTGGTGCATCACATTCATTCATATCTGCGAGATTTGCTAAGCGTCATGCGTTACCTTTCACTTCTTTGGACGTTGTGGTATCTGTTTCCACACCGATGGGTCATTCGGTGCTAGCTAAACGTCTAGTTTTGGGTTGTCCTCTAAAGTTTGAGGGTAATGTTTTAACTGCTAATTTGATGATTCTTGCGATGGAGGATTTTGATTGCATTCTGGGAATAGATGTGCTGACTGTGTTTAGAGCTACTGTGGACTGTTATCAGAAGTTTGTGCAGTTTCGTCCAGTTGAGGGCGACAGTTGGTTTTTCTATGGAGAGGGAGCGCGACCCCCGATGCCTGTGGTTTCTGCTCTGAAAGCCTGTCGTGCTTTAGAGTCGGGCGGGGAAGGCTACCTTATCTATGCTATTGATTCGTCCGCAGATAGTGTCGATATCAGTGACATTCCAGTGGTTTGCGATTTTCCGGATGTTTTTCCCGAGGAGATTCCTGGTTTTCCTCCCGTTCGGGAAGTGGATTTCGGCATTGATTTAGTGCCAGGCACGGCACCAATCTCTAGAGCTCCTTATCGTTTAGCTCCATCGGAGATGCAAGAATTGAAACAGCAGTTGCAGGATCTTCTTGACAAGGGGTATATTCGACCCAGTGTGTCCCCGTGGGGAGCACCAGTTCTTTTTGTCAAAAAGAAGGATGGTTCTATGCGGCTCTGCATAGATTATCGGCAGTTGAATCGTGCTACGATAAAGAATAAGTATCCGTTGCCACGGATTGATGATTTATTTGATCAACTGCAAGGTACCTCTGTGTATTCCAAGATTGATTTAAGGTCTGGTTATCATCAGCTTCGGGTTCATCAGGGAGATATATCGAAGACTGCATTCAGGACCCGGTATGGGCATTATGAGTTTCTGGTTATGCCTTTTGGGGTGACGAATGCACCAGCAGTTTTTATGGATCTGATGAATCGGGTATTTCGGGATTTCTTGGATAAGTTTGTTGTGGTGTTTATAGATGATATCTTAATCTATTCGCATGATCAGCAAGAACACGTACAACACTTAAGGATTATTTTACAGACACTTCGCGAGAATCAGCTTTATGCGAAGTTGAGTAAATGTGAGTTTTGGATTGACAGGGTTGTATTCCTTGGTCATGTCATTTCTAGCAAGGGAGTTTCAGTTGACCCGAGCAAGGTGGAAGCGGTATTGAACTGGTCGCGTCCGACGACAGTAGCCGAGATCCGCAGTTTTCTGGGATTGGCTGGGTATTATCGCCGTTTCATTGTCAACTTCTCTCAGATTGCTAAGCCACTCACTCAGCTCACTCGGAAAGATGTTTCATTTGAGTGGACATCAGAGTGCGAAGAGAGTTTCTTGGAACTTCGCAGACGTTTGACATCTGCGCCTGTTTTGGCTTTACCGTCTGGATCTGGTGGTTTCAGTGTTTACACCGATGCCTCTTTACAGGGACTAGGGTGTGTTCTGATGTAGAATGAGCATGTGATTGCTTATGCGTCGAGACAGTTGAAGCCTCATGAGGAAAACTATCCTGTTCATGATCTGGAATTAGCAGCGATCGTTTTTGCTTTGAAAATCTGGCGCCATTATCTGTATGGTGAGCGATTTGAGATTTTCACTGATCATAAGAGTTTGAAGTATCTGTTCACTCAGGCTGAGTTGAACATGCGTCAGCGTCGTTGGATGGATCTACTCAAGGATTATGATTGTGAGATCAAGTATCATCTAGGATCTGCGAATCTCACGGCCGATGCTCTTAGTCGCAAGGTGAGATTGTCTGCTCTTCAGACTTGTGCTGTATCTGGGATTATTCAGGATTTCTGTTCGATGGGATTCAATTGTAAGCATCGGAAGGGAACAGAGAGTATCCGTGTAGCTACTATTTTGTCTGAGCCAGTTTTGTATTCTCGGATTAGAGATGCTCAGATGTCTTATTCTAAGGTTCAGAAATTAGCTCGGTTGGCTGATGGAGATAATACTTCTGGATTCCACTATCAGTCCGAGGGTCTTTTGGGCTTATCTGGTCGTGTTGTTGTACCGGAAGATGACACTTTGAGGGAGGAGATTTTGTCCCAGGCTCATCGTAGCAAGTTGAGTGTTCATCCGGGGAGCAACAAGATGTATAAGGATTTGAGGACTCGATTTTGGTGGAAAGGTATGAAACTTAATGTTTATCAGTATGTCTCCAAGTGCCTAGTCTGTCAGCAGGTGAAGGCTGAGTATCGACGACCTGGAGGTTTGTTGCAGAATCTTCCTATTCCGGAGTGGAAGTGGGAGCATATCACGATGGACTTCGTGACTCACTTGCCTATGTCTGTGGGGAATAGAGATGCTATCTGGGTGGTAGTGGATCGGCTTACTAAGTCTGCCCATTTTCTTCCGTATAACAGAGATTTCACTTTCGATCGGATGGCACGGTTGTACATTCAGGAGATTGTACGGTTTCATGGTGTGCCCGTGAGTATCGTTAGTGACAGAGATCCTCGATTTACATCTAGATTTTGGGGCAGCTTTCAGCAAGCTTTGGGCACTACCTTGAGTTTGAGTACTGCATATCACCCAGAGACTGACGGTCAGTCAGAGAGGACTATTCGTACTCTTGAGGATATGTTGAGATCTTGTGTGATGGATTTCGGGCCAGCTTGGCAGGATCATCTGCCACTGATAGAGTTTGCATACAACAACAGTTTTCATAGGAGTATTGGTATGTCTCCGTTTGAAGCATTGTATGGTCGACATTGTCGTACTCCTCTGTTCTGGGAGGAAGTCGGAGAACGACAGGTCGAGGGTCCAGAATTGATTCAGCAGGCCATGGACAAAGTTCTTGTGATCAAACAGCGGATTAAGACTGCTCAGGATCGACAAGCGAGTTATGCGAACACCAAGCGCAGACCTCTTCATTTTGATGCAGGCGAGAAAGTGTTTCTCAAGGTACCACCTTTTCGGAGGATTCTGAGATTTGGACTCAAGGGTAAGCTATCTCCGAGATTCATTGATCCTTTTGAGATCTTAGAATGTGTGGGAGATTTGGCCTACAGATTAGCTTTGCCACCGTATCTGTCTAGTGTTCACAATGTGTTTCATGTGTCCTTGTTGAGACGATACGTAGCGGATGAGTCTCATGTTTTGCATCCGACAGAAGTTCAGCTGAATCCGGATTTGTCTTTTGTGGAAAGACCGGTTTCGATCTTAGACCGGAAGGATAAGGTACTGCGGAATAAGACTATTCCTCTTGTCTTAGTGCAGTGGCAGCGCCGAGGTACTGAAGAAGCTACTTGAGAACTAGAGAGTCGCATGCGGTCAGAGCATCCAGAGTTGTTCTAGTTGTAGTATTTTCAGTTATGATTGTAATTTCAGTTGTACTTTCAGTTGTAATTCATTCTTAAGTTGAATGTATTGTTGTTCAGAATTGTCATTCTTCAGACACGATTTCGCGGACGAAATCCTTTTTAGGGGGGGAGAATGTAGTATCCCGATGCCTAATTTGAGTTAATTATTGGATTAATTATATTTCGGTGGGATCGGAAGGACCGAACCGGGTTCGGATCGTCCGAAGTGGGTTCGGATGGACCGTTCTGTTCGGAGTCAGACAAGGTCGTTCCGTCGGTAAGCCATGCAGGGTTCGGATCGTCCGATCAGGGTTCGGATCGTCCGAGACAGGTGGCTGGACACGTGGAAGACATGCAGGGTTCGGATCGTCCGATCAGGGTTCGGAAGGTCCGAAGTGCACCGGATCGGATCTTTCGAAGTGGATCGGATCTACCGATCGTTGTCTATAAATTGAGGCGCGAGGCTTCACTTTTTACTCGCCAATTCCGAGTGTTCCAGAGCGTTTTAGTCGTTTCTGATGGGTTTCTAGTCTTTTCCCGAGGTTCAGGCACTAGCGGGGAGCTACTGGTTTTGTAGCGGAGCTGTGCTCTAGTTGGGAGCTAGCGGCATCAGTGGGCTGACTACGGACGCAGGCTTGATTCTATGGCTGATTGCTAGGATCTACTGGTTTGAGGTACGAAAGTACTATCCGAGATAGCAGGATTGAGTATGCTTTACTATGTGTTGCATGTTTATATGTTGCATTATTATCTGTCACATGATGCATGGTTTATTATGCGGCATTTGCATAATCATGTTGGGCCTGATTATCTTTGAGATAGCCTATTAAGAGGGTGCTCAGCCCTCGTTTGTTGTGGATGGTTGGACCCCGTTGGCCGACGGTGGTCAGGTCACCGGTATATCCACAGGTTTATTTTGGTATGGGAGCCACCTCCTGGTGCGACGGCGCAGAGTGCTACATACCTTGAAGTCATTTACCTGAGCAGTATTTCGTTATACCCAGATCCTGGTATCCAGTACATTTTGCATACATGCATGTCATAGTCTTGTATACTCATGCTTTCGGTGCTGAGCGTTTTATGCTCACGTCCTCGGTTTATCTCTGTTTTGGACACCCTATTCGATGGGGCAGGTCTCAGGTTGGACGGTCCAGGAGGGAGTGGACAGGGAGCTGGCAGAGGTTGACCTGTAGTTGTTGGTATTTGTTCTTGGAATTTAGTTCGATCTGGTTGTTTAAGTATTTTGTACTTACAGATTCGATTGGGTTGTATTACTGTTTTTCCGCTGTTTACCTGATTCAGTTTTAAATGTTAATTTTGCATGCTTAAGATCTGATTAGTAGGTGATTCTGGAACGGGTCACTACACAATCACCCAGCCCAAATTGTTTGGGTAGTGCAATAGGGGCTCGGGCTTCCCTTCCTGACAGGAACTCCCTTTTGGAACGTCCTGATGAATTTTTTTCAAATTTTCAAACTTTTTGGGTCAAAATTATTATTTTATGAAAATTGATCAAATTAACCATTGAAAATAAATTTTAATTAAAGTATGTAATTTTCTCACTAAACAAATAATTAGAATTAGATTTTAATTATTTTATGGTAAAAGTGTTTTTATAATAAATTTAATTAATTTAAGTTAAATAAAAATGTTTGTTTAAGTTATTAATTATGACAATTAATGATAATTTACATGATACATGATTTGTTAATAATATGTGATATTATGACATTAACATATTAAATGATATTATATTATAAAAGGATGACCGAGAGCCATGAACAAATTGCTAAATATATGTTATGATATTTTACATGTGTTTTAATTGTTTGATAATTATTTAAAGTAGACCTGATTTATGGCCCGTTCACACCCCTAAATTTGTATCCCAATGTGCATGAAAAATTAACGTAAATATTATATTTAGTGGGAGATCAAGATTGAATATGGTTCCACATCCTCGAAATGATTTTGAAACTCAAAGACATGTAAAATATTATAAGCGTATGTAATATTGCATTTGCATCCCTTCATTTGTGTAGGTTTGGACATGGATACATATATGGCTCATCGATTATTGATCATCTTTTATTATTTATAATACATGTGATATATTATAAACAATCAGTATGTTGGTTATTATTAATATAATAACAAGAGTTGCATTAATCCAGCAAGCATAGAAACAAACATGACTCAAGTTTTTAAAGTTAATGATGAGACATTTTTTAAAAAAAATAAAATCCCTAAATTTGGATAATATCCAAAATTGAAATCAAGATCATTAAAAAGAAAGTTTAATATTTTCTTTCCTTTCATCAACAGTGGTTGCATGACAGACGCTTCTCGCGGTCAGTGTCTGACTCATATTATTGGAGAGGCCTGGATGTCGGAAAGCTGTGGCTTCTACTGACATATTTTATGTGAACTACGTGGAACTCCCATGTCTTTGGCTCATATTCTTGACGGATCTCATGGCGACCGTCCACTAAGGTTCAAAATTGATGGGTCGAGCTCGACAATTGAAGAGGAAGGAGATCATATTATTGATCCATCCTTAAACGTGAGACAAAATTGCGTAAGGATTACAAGTGATTGCAATTGAGCTCTACCTTTTAGAAATTATGATCGACTGATATTATTCGGGATCATTATTTATCAATTGGACTTTGTGTACTCACTAATTAAATACTCCCTCTGATTATCAGTTATACCTAGAAGATGTAGCTGAATATTAGTTTTCGCTCCCAACCATTTTGGATTTCTCATTTTCATCAGAGGGTGGTGAAAATATCAAAATACCGGGAGGCAATTCATAAAACAAAGTTCATATTTTTTGGCTTATAAAATATTTTAAGATAGTTAGTGATGTTTATTTTTTTTTCATTTTTACTATATCTACGATGTCGTCATGAAATCCTCTGTATGTTATACTCCATCAATACAAGCTAATCGGACCTAACTACCTCGATTGGCTGAGAAATTTAAAAATCATTTTAAACTACGATAAAATACCATATGTGCTCAAGAAAATCCCTCCAAAAAAGGTTGCTGCCAATACCTCTGCTAAGGAATTGGCCAAGCTTGAGAAATGTTGGGACAATGATCTACAAGCAAAGATCTATATGTTGGCATCTAAGTCAAATGAGTTGCAAAGACGGTTTGAGGAATCTGTGAATGCTGCTGACATTTACGGCCACCCGCAAGAGTTGTATGGTGAACTAGCACGTCCACTAAGGCACGCTACTGTCAAAGAGCTCATTACATCACGCTTGCGAGAAGGGACTTCGGTCCATGCTCATGGAGTGAGGATGATTGATCTTATCGAGAAGTTGGTGGGCTTGGACCTTGTTATTTCGAATGAATTGTCCAAGGACATTCTATTATTGTCGCTGGCATCGTCGTCTGATGGGTTTGTGATGTACTTCAATATGAACAAATTGGAGGCCAACCTTGAAGAGTTGGTTAACATGCTTACAAGTTATGAAGTCAGCATCAAAAAAGCAGCATCAAAAAGGAAAAAACATGTTTTTCTCGTGGGTTCTTCGTTAAGGAAAAAGAAAGGCCCAAAAAGAAAGGAGAAAAAACATTCTGCTCCTTAAAAAAACCAAGTAAGAAGCATGATTCAAATACTTCTAATGGGCCCAAAACCATTTTCGGGAGTGTTACCGGGCTTCATTTGTTTATTCTAGAGCCTAAGGGGCCCAAAACCATTTTTTTCCCTTCAATTATTATTGGCCCATTAGTGCATAATTATTTTAACCCAAGCCCTACTTTGTTAAGCCCTAAACCTACCCTTGAGCAGCAGTCTTCCCTCCCTCATTTGGCAGCACCAATTCGTATTTACAACAGCCAAATCAAAAAATTTCTCACAACTTTTTAGAAAACTCATCCCCGCCTCTCTGGTGCGAGCTCTACGCAAGAATCTTCAAGTTTTTGAGCATGAAAACGCCAAGGCATGCATGGATCCCTTTTTTCTCTTCATTCATGCCAATATTATGCTGAAATATATGTAAATGCATGAGAATTTATTTATCTAACTTAGGGTTTCGTTTTTATGCAAAGATTTGAAATGAAAGTTCATCGTTTTGTTTCATTCTCATGTTTTCTTGATTATGGTGGAAGGGGATGCAAGAATTAGGAACTTAAGGGGCTGCACGTGTCGAGGATCAAGGTATGATATGTGCTAGAGTCTCGAGTTGTCGAGCTTGAGAGGGAATCATCCGAATCGAGAGCTTTGTTCAAGGTGTCGGGTAGATCGGATGATAGGAGGGAAAGCCGATGGTGCAAGGGTGGCTATAGGCCTTGGACCAGACTCTGGTGGGTCTTAATCATGTCCTGGAAGGGCTCAAACACCGCTGGTCTTGACCTTAGGGCCGCACGAGGGAGACAAGAGAAGGGAGTGTCACGATTGTGCATTTTTGGTGGCTAGAGAGTGGTTGCGACTTGAAGCATGCATGGGGCTGTGAGCTGGGGTTAGGTCGGTCCAGGAGGGTCCTAAATGGGCTAGGAAGGGCTGGTCCAAGCGGTTTAGGTCTAGGATTGATAAAACACGAGTTTAGCGCGACTAGGATTTGAGGATTAGCAAGGGCCAAAAAATCCAATAGCTTGTAGGGGATGTTCGAGGGGCTTAGTGGTCTGGTCTAGATGTTTTAAGGGCTGTTAGGAGGTGATTAAGTTGTGTTAAAAAATTGGGAAAAATTTGGTTAAGTTTTGGGTCGATTCGGGTTAAAACCGAGACCCCGGTCCAAGTTTTAAAGCGAACCATATATGTTTTGGAAGGGGCTCGAGTTTACATCTAACCCGAAACCATCTCAGGCAGCCCTAGACATTGCGCCACATGCTTACTGAAGTCTTCAGGCTGCTCGTGTTAAATGTTTTTTTAAAAAAATCTACACTGCCCATGAAAGCGATGTTGCACTTGTCTGCAGGGGGGCATTGGCGATGTCCAAAACTGTTTCAAGCAGCAACACTCAAATTTTATTTTCGTTCTTGATTTTCAAAATATTTTTTATGACACCACAATTAGTGGAACAATTTCTTATGTGGTTAGAAATATTTATAATCAACGTGATTTAAACAATTAAACAGAACAAATTATACGATTGAGAAACCTTGGCTCTTATACTATTATTAGAGTATCGTTTTCTCACACCCAATACATAGCGGAATTTTAAAAATTTTTAAATTTTTAGTTTTGATAATAAAAACTTTAATTGGGTGTCGTATGATTCTAAATCCATCCATATGACGTTTATTAAAAGTTTACATTTAATCATTAACGCTCGACACCAATGATTTCATATTTTAAGTGGAGATAGACCTTCTTTTAAATCCTAATGAGCGATCTAATGGATGTCGTCTTTCTTCAATATCCAAGAATTGGGTCCACGATTGAAATCTTTGCTCATTGATAAACATAAAAATTGTACATTAATTAAATGTTTTATAATATAAATATATAGTTTTTGTTTTATTAAATGTTTAAATATTATATGTTTTATAATAAATTGTATAAAATATAAGTTGTTGTGTAATTATAAGTTTTTACTATTTTTACAGGTTCGATAAAACAAGAATAAATTTGACGTTGCAAATGGGATTAAGATGATTGTTGGACCTGTAGAAAGTTGATGTTAATATCTACAATATTGATAGCAAGCATGAGATAAAAATTCTCTCACAATTGCGATCAAATTAAGCAACAAATAAAGTTACCAAAGGAGTGGCAGTTTTAACATGCTCTAGTATTTTGACCATATCTCTCAAATTACTTGGTCAAATGGTTTGAAAAAAATACCACAACTAGACAACTCAATTATCCACATGTTTCTTTTTATGTGAAGAAGCAAATTCGGAGAAGAAGATTTTCAAAAGTGATGTGTAATATAATATAATATCTTGGAACACCAATGAAGACTTTTGTGTAAAAATAATATTTTATTTGTGGTTGTCTCCCCAAATTTGGCTATAAATAGGGGTGCATTGTAATGTATTGAGATATCCCTACTTCTATGAACAAACCTTTGAGTTCATAATATTTCTTTCTATATTTTTCCTTTATTTCTTCATTTAAATATAATTAGCATGATAATTTCATATTCAAAGTTTTACACTTTGAATAATGAATAGCTAACTTCCTAAAGTTGAGATGAAAATGTGAAACTCTTGGCATGATAATAAAGTTACTAAAAGATAAGAATCTATGTTTTATATTATTTAATCATTATTTATTGTTTATGTTATATTTATTTCTTTAAGTATTTTTATACCCTACTTATAAGTGGGAGTTTTGATTTATTGTTGCTATATGTTACACTAACTTCTTGGAACCATTTAAATGTTAGTTTGGTTTTACCAACCATTTAAAGTGGGAACCTTGATTTAGTGTTTACAAATATATATAGTACAATAAATACTTGACCACATTTATAAGTTTTAGTATATATTATATACTTATAAGATAATAATATATAACATAATATAAATATGATTGTTTAATATATTGGAACCATTTTATTAAGTGAATTTCAATATTGTTCGTTAATGTTAACTTTATTAAAATACCAAGAGTGAATCCTTTAATCTCAACTACTTAAATTAAAATCTAAACAATTAAATTTTACCCATTAAAGATTTAAACAATTAAAATTAAAAATAAACAAAAACAAAAACAAAACAAAAAGACATTGTAGTGGACTTGTAATTACCTTAGCTTCCCTGTGGATACGATATCGGACTCACCGAATTATACTACTTGTGGACAACCTGCTCTTGGGAGTGCAAAAATCAGAGTCGCAACACTCATCGTCTAGATTGTACTAGAAATATAGACATAATTTGCATTGAGAATCAATTGCCGGAAAACAATAAGATTCCGACGGTCGCACGACAGTGACATGGTGGGGTAGCAGCGGCGTACGGTGGTGGAAGGGAGGTCTCAGTCATGGGTTGTCCTCGAGAGGTGGTGGCCTAAATTGAGAGTTGCGAGGAGAGAGAGAATATAGATTTTGTCAAATCATTGTATTGATATCTCGTTTTTAATCAACCTTTGATTA
The DNA here is from genome assembly GCF_022965805.1 of Primulina eburnea. Lineage (NCBI taxonomy): Eukaryota > Viridiplantae > Streptophyta > Magnoliopsida > Lamiales > Gesneriaceae > Primulina > Primulina eburnea. Next base: position 10,455,279 of record NC_133117.1, read on the forward strand.
AATATATTTTCCGTCTCTCAAGTGTACATGATTCTTCTAAAACTAAGAGTTTCTCTTTTGTCAGATCTCATGTATATCTAATAAACATTTGAATAATATTTGATAAAATTATAGAAGCTTTTATCTATCCATAAGATTCTAAAACCTTCTATAATTCTCCTTGGGAGATTTGACCAATTAGAAAATGTGAGGCACATTGATTATATTTATAATTAATTATCAAACAATATTAATTAATATAAAATTATAGCGGAAAAATGGTCTAGAATATGTGAGGCACATGGATTGTCCAGTTGATAGGTGATTCAACAGGAAAATCTCAGAAGCCTGGCCAGCCGAAGGAGTGTTCAACTGAAGAAGAAACCCAGTTGATCAGTCCAACTAACGAGTGTGAAATCAGTTCAACTGAGTAGTCAACTGATTTCACCAGCCCAACTGAAAGATCAGTTCAACTGACCAGTTCGAAGCATCAGTTAGAATCTTTCAGTTATGGATGAAGACAAACTCTTTCAAGTGGAATCAAGCTGTACGTTAAGGTACAAAGCCATTATCCAGTCAAAGGAGAATAATGGACCTTGCATCAGTGCATAAAAGACAAAATATTTCAGAAGGGCAGTCGAAAAGTCGAGACACAAAGACCAAGAAATGAATTCAAGATGCAACAGATACAATAAATGATTCTCACTGTACGATCAGTTTTTCCGCCTATATAAAGAGAAGATCGGTGAAGATTCAAACAATATATACAACTCAAGAGAGGAAAAAAGGGCACGCTTCAAAGTCGTATCAGCTTAAGAGAAGCATTCATCCCAGTCGAGGGAACTCTTTACAGATAAATCATCTTAGATCAGAAGCGTATTTCCCTTAGTGTGTGAAAACATCATTGTCCAGTTCTCACACACACAAATACTCTCAACCACTCAAATACAGTCTTGCACAAAGACGTTAAACTTGTGTATGTAGTCTTTCTCACATAGACATTAAAGAAGTGTTGACTGGAAGGTGCTGCCTTCAGTCTAAGTCTAGGAGTTCAGTTTAGGCAGTGGGTAAGTCGTAGCTGAGTGGGTTTGTACAAAGAGTTGTATAAATCAAAGTCTTCTAGTGGATCCTACCCGAGACGGTAGAAGGGTTGACGTAGGAGCAGTTGAAGTCCACGAACATCCATAAATATATCTTGTGTATTTAACTGTTTAACTATTGTTTTTAAATTGTTTGGAACAGTTAGAGTATCCATTAGTTCAGTTGTTACCATAACTGAACTGATGAATGCAAAAACTAATCTATCCCTTTTCGGTTATTCAGTTTACATAATATAAAATGATTTCTAATATAACAGTCTTCTTCACGAAGGATTACTTCGAGTTTCTTCCGCTTGGTTTTTTAACCAAACTCGATTTAATTTATCGGTGTTAATATTCTTAGAACACGAGCTATTGCAACTCATTGGAGAATATTTTGTTTGAAGAATCCGAAAGATTTCTCAGCAAACAATCTTTCAATTTGTATCAGAGCAGGTTTTTCTAAGAAAAAAAATTGAAGAAAACTGTGTTTTAAAAACTTACTTTAAAATAATGTTAAAAACTATTTAAAAGTATCTCATACGATTTTCAAAAATATTTGAAAATATTTATATATCGCTCTTTGGTAAAGAGTTGAGAGGATTGGCTCTGCGACTAATATTGCAGCCACTTCTTTAGACTCTTTACTTAGGGGTTTTAATTAGTCTGCAGGTGACTGAGAATCATCTGCAAAGATGCACAATTAAATTGCTCCTTGAACAAGTCTTCAGTTGCAAGCCTACAGGTAAGCTGTTCTTCAGACGAAACTCATCCATGCTGGGACGTAGGATGATTAAAATCACCAGCTGCATTTCAGTTGAGCCTAGTCAGAGTCTGTTCGACCAGTTAGTCTGCTAAAAAATCAAGTTCAAGCAGTTTAACTCGTTCTCTAGCAAAATGAACTCACAACCGATGCAGCAGTTCAAGCAGTCAAGCAACTAGTTGATGGTATTTCCAGTTCTGTCGCACAAACGAACTGATATCTGATGTTGTTTAAAATATGATACCGTTGTAGTAAACTTTCTTGTTCAACTAATATATGTACTCAGATGTAAATACAAGGAAATTTATTTAAATAAACACCGTATTTGTTCAGCTATGTTTTATTGTGACTGAATGGATATTTCAAAATCTCTTGTCTATAATGCTTGAATGATTATAATCTCTGAATGAATGACTATTTAAATATCTTTCATATACGGGTTTTTTTATTCAGTTTCTGAGGGGGAGCTTCTCGTTTTTCTCTCAATCTAAAAGCATTATCAATCAATTTTAAAACTCAGATGTTAAAAATATTTATTTCCTTTTCATCAACTTAAAAGTAGTTTCTTAATTCTGTGCATCTCTTTTAAAAGGTTTTAACTTAGTTTTGAAGATGGAGTTTTTGATTATTTTAATTTCATTAAATTCAGTTATAAAGGGGGAGCCTTTAATGATATTTGAACTTTCTAACCCTTAAACTAAATATATTGCGCATAACTGCTCAGGATTTGTAATCATCAAAAAGGGGGAGATTGTTGGAACTTTTCAAGTTCACAATCTTGTTTTTGATGATAAAAAACTTGTTAATTGTGTTACTAATGATCTACCTTAGTGTGCAGCATCTAGGATCACTCACGAGATGTTTACATCGCAAAACTAAAGACCCAACTGATCACACAAAATGAATCAGTCTAACTGGTTACGTCAATTGAGCAGTCCAGCTGATTGTCCAGTTGATAGGTGATTCAGCAGGAAAACCTCAGAAGCCTGGCCAACCGAATGAGAGTTCAACTGATGAAGAAACCCAGCTGATCAGTCCAACTGAACTAGTGTGAAATCAGTTCCACTGACGAGTCAACTGATTTCACCAACCCAACTGAAAGATCAGTTCCACTGACCAGTTCGAAGCATCAGTTAGAATCTTTCAGTTATGGATGAAGACAAACTATTTCAAGTGGAATCCAGCTGTACGTGAAGGTAAAAAACTATTATTCAGTCAAAGGACAATAATGGACGTTGCATCAGCGGATAAAAGACAAAACTTTTCAGAAGGGCAGTCAAAAAATCGAGATATAGAGACCAAGAATAGAATTCAAGATGCAACAGATACAATAAATGAGTCTCACTGTACGATTAATTTTCCCACCTATTTAAATAGAAGATCAGTGAAGACTCAAACAATATATACAACTCAAGAGATAAAAGAAAAGGGCACGCTTCAAAGTCATATCAGCTTAAGAGAAGCATTCAGCCCAGTCGAGAGAACTCTTTACAGATAAACCAGCTTAGATCAGAAGCGTATTTCCCTCAGTGTGTGAGAACATTTTTGTTCAGTTCTCACAAACACACACTCTCAACCACTCAAATACAGTCTTGCACAAAGACGTTAAACTTGTGTATGTAATCTTTCTCACATAGAAATTAAAGAAGTGTTGACTGGAAGGTGCTGCCTTCAGTATAAGTCTAGGAGTTTAGTTTAGGCAGTGGGTAAGTCGTAGCTGAGTGGGTTTGTACAAAGAGTTGTATAAATCAAAGTCTTCTAGTGGATCCTACCCGAGGCGGTAGAAGATGTGACGTAGGAGCAGTTGAAGTCTACGAACATCCATAAACATATCTTGTGTATTTAATTGTTTAACTATTGTTTTTAAACTATTTGGATCAGTTAGAGTATCCATTAGTTCAGTTGTCACCATAACTGAACTGATGAATGCAAAAACTAATCTATCCCTTTTCGGTTATTCGGTTTACATAAGATAAAATGCTTTCTAATATAACAGTCTTTTTCACGAAGGATTACTTCGAGTTTCTTCAGCTTGATTTTTTTAACTAAACTCGATTTAATTCATCCGTGTTAATATTCTTAGAACACGAGCTATTGCAACTCATTGGAGAATATTTTGTTTGAAGCATCCGAAAGATTGCTCAGCAAACGATCCTTCACAGTTAAACAACAACAACAATAATCATAAATCATGAATAAACATATAATAAAATGACATATGCAATGCATGAACAGAACTCAAAACAACGGGTTAACATGAGCCGATAAATAGTACAATAACAGGACTATTGCTCAATCAACAACGTACTCATGCAACTAAACTACATTGTCTTATTGTCGTGATGCTAACACAAACATCCACGACATTAGCCTATGCATTGTGATGCTAACACAAACATCCATGACTCAAATTCCAACAACTGATAACAATACAACAAAAAGGACCAATAATGAACAACGTACGATTTCAAGATTTCATGTGCATATCACACAAAAAATACACCTAGAAATTGACAATCATAATTTCGGTCTCATGGATAACTCAACTCGAAAGCCGTCAACTGATTCCGAAATAATAGTCTTGTGTGTCATGAATACTTTACAACAGGAGAAACATGTAACAAGAAAGATAGGGCTCAACATGCAAGTCAGGATATCATGCCTTATACTAAATTTCATAAATATGTCAAACAAATGAACATATAAATCAACGAGTTATTTAACAATCCACATAAATCATACCATTCACATAAATCATGAAATAACATAAAATGTACATGAAACAAGATTTATGGGTTATTGTCGTGTGTTACCTAATTATAAGATATCTATACTGACTTTGGACAACACACAAACTCAACTTTAATGTCATCGGCCTAACAATAAGATAACAAGCCGAATAATTTCACAATTCACTAACATAGCTAAAATAACACAACTTATTTCCAAAATTACTGAAATTGAATTTATTTTACTAAAATCCAATTTAAAATTTTAATTACTAAAACTTCATCGCAATAATCCTAAAATATTACCAACTCACATATTAATTTAAATAATTATCTATTTCCCAAATTAAATTCAATATTCGACTAAAATTCCAAAAATATTCAACAAGTCATTTAATTTCTAACTTTTCAAATAAACAAATTATTTTGCTAATTCTTACTAAATAATTATCACAATAACCTCAATCATCAATGTATTGAGTGCAACAATTGTCCCTGCTTGGTATAGCGATCGAATCGTGGTGCTTGAGCTGCTGTGCGGTTTAAAAGATTTGAGTTGCACCATTACTACTAGCTATAACTTTCGGTAAAGCGGCGAACGCTCGGTCCTACAATTAGTATCAGAGCCAAGGTCACGAGTTCGATTTCCATTGATTGCAAGTAGTGCAATTATTGGGAGGGAGATTCTTGAGTGCAATAATTATCCCTGCGGTAGAGCGATCGAATCGTGGTGCTTGAGCTGTTGTGCGATTTAAAAGATTTGAGTTGCACCATTACTACTAGCTATAGCTTTTGGTAAAGCGGTAAGCACTCGGTTCTACACAACGTATAAACTTCTCAATATAATCGCACAAACTTATTTGATATTAAATCGTCAACTGAAGAATTATACCTCAAACACGTCGAACCTGCAAATAAACTTAAATCGTAAAGAGTAAAATACCAAAAAACAATAAAATAGTAAGTGATTTCGGGCAAGTAAAAAATTTAAATGGGTAAAACAATTTAAATCGTAGCGAGTAAAACGTACAATTATCCAAAATAAGTCGAAGTTGTTGGATATTCGATCTTCAGTTGTAGCTAATGGTTGTCGAAGCCTTGATTGTGGGCCGCTGGCTTGATGGCTAGTGCAAGGAAGAAAAGGGCGACGGAACAGAGAGGTTGGGGATAGGTTTTCTATCTGCTTCCTTCCCTTTTTTTTAATGGGTAAGCGCATGTATATGCATGTAATATAATACAAACCGGCGTAGCATAAGGTCTAGCTGCTGCTGGTTGACTGAATCACCATGATTTACCTCCTCTCACATTCCTGTCGGGCCGAGGATGAGGGGCGCCTAAGGTGAGCGATTTCACCTTTTGGAGCAATATAATACAAACCGGTTACTAAAAATAGTAATTCATGTTCATTTATCATGGATTTGCATTTAACTAGCACTCGTGTGTTATTTTAACTCTATTTATATTTTATATAGTTTAAATCTCCGATATCGAAATAAATATTTTTAACACATTTTCTAAATTTATTTGGCAAAAATAATTTTTTTACTTAAATAACTCAATAATTATCTTAATTATGTCAAATTATCGAATAATTATGTACATGACCTTACAGAAAATCTACTAATTCAGATTTGACTAGGAAAGTAACAGTTTTATTAATCAAAATATCCACACATATATGTGAGCGATGAATTCCAGACTATAAAGCATGGAATCCTATGTATGTCGTAACTACATTCAATCTCGTCATCTTATGACCCTCTTCGTGTCGATAAACAAGTCAAAGTGCAGCGGTAGTACATAAAGCCTCTATGTTATCCCGAGTTAAAGGATTAACGGCGTACAACCATAATCGCAGACTAATTAACTAGATATGTGATAACCACGTAGAAAGTATGAGTGAAGGTTGTTCAACGACTCATCCCATTAGTACTCCATCTGTATTATTGGATATCTTCATGTCCATAACAATGAAACCTGACGTTATCATTACAGATGTTAATCTCGAGCTCGAGTAACCTTTATATTTATTTTAGACGGCTGAATCAACTAAGAAAAATCTAGAATATAAGTGATTATTTTTCAATAATCGACGTGATATGTACGACCTCATGCAGCTTGCATGGAGATAAAAATAAATTAAATGTCATATTTTTATAGAAATGTAGAAATATATTATTAAAAAAAAGATTGTTTATTACACAAGAGTTAGTAAAGATCAAATCACAAATCAACTTGTTGAACATCTATTCTAACAATGTCAACAAGCAAAAGAGTTAAGAATACCTTGACATACTACGTACAATCACTCTCCTGAGAAGATTTTGTTGCTTTCTGTCATTGTTGTAGATAGATGAAAGGAAGCAGATTTTGTGGTGGTATTGGCTTGTTGGCTGTAGGAAGAAATGAGTTTGTCTCAATGGAGAGGACCGAGATTTCCTATATAAGCGCAGGCAACCAACCCTGAAAGGATCTTGCCTTTGGACATTTATTATTATTATTATTATTATTATTATTAGTTGGACATTTTCTAATAAAAATTATTTATTCATTTTGCCCTACCGACCCCGAACACCACGTGGGCACATATCTTATTAAATATAATTTTTTTTATGACTTGCAACCACCAAATCATTTAAGTCAATATAAATTCCTTGTGTTCTAGTGTTGTTTCTTACCATTTTCCCATATAAAGATGCTCCCATATAAAGATGCAAAAACGACGACAAAAATATTACGTGAAAAAATTACAAATAGATTTTTTTTAAAAAAAAATAAACATACTGAAATTTAATATATATATATATATATATATATATATTTTAAAAAAATTGGAGATCTTATAAGTGTTCATGTAAGATGAAATGATGATATTTGGAATAGGCATTTTTCAAAATTAGAAAATAATAATTTGTTCCTCCATGTTTCATTTTTTTAAAATAAATAAAATATACGACAAATCTTTCTATGAAAAATCAATTGTCAATATCACTCACTTTCACATTATTTCACATTTTTATGTTTCCGAAATTTTCTTACTTCAATCTAATCAGCATATTAAATTTTGTACAAATCATACCAAAAATGAAAAAAATTGGTTACAAAAAGTGACTTGATTTCTAAATACACAAATGATAAAAAGTTATAAATAAACACTTGAATAGTACTCATTATAAGAAAAAAACACTTTTTTTCTTCCGATTGTCCCAAAATATATAAATGACTGTCGCAGACAGATAATAAGATGTTTAAAGTAACATAACATTCTTCCACTCACCAGAAGACTTCAATTTTATAATATTTTATAACAACCCACTTCAATTAAAAATTATACTCTGAAACTCTTAATCTTATACTCAACAAAAGCAAACACTGTTTTTATGAATTATTAGCATGTACAGTTTTTTTTTAAAATTTATTAGCATGTACAGTTCGTTTTTAGTTAGTTGGTTAGATTAGTAAGTCGGTTAATTAAAGTTAGTTAGTTACTTCATTAGTGGTAAAGCCTTGTTTTGTGGAGACAAAGTGTCATACTGACAAGTGGTCACTTAAGAGATATGTAGTTGGAACTTCAAGCGATGAGTGTGCTGTCAGCAAGTTACAATAGAAGTCTCGAAGATATGATGGAGGTTGAGAAACCCTGGCTGATGATCTTCGAATTGGTACAACAGCTTGTGTGGGTTGAGGGACAAATTGAGTGGTTGCCTCCTCGACAGAAATAGGGTGAAGGTCGTCACCAAATGCCCTACATTAAGCATGATCATCCAGAGAAGAAATGGCTCCAGGTGCTGGTGTGGGCAACACAAGATCGGGGAAGACATCTCTCAATGGTTCTGATATGTTAACCGAATGGAAGGGGAATAGACTTTCATGAAATACCATGTCTCGTGATACAAAGATTTCTGAATTACTGAGGTCAAACATCTTATAACCCTTCATGCCGGGAGGATATCCCAGAAAAACACACATTCTTGCTCGTGGTTGGAACTTGTCCCTTGAAGCTGGAAGTGTGGAAGCAAAACCCAAACAACCAAACACTTTAAGCGTTGAGTAATCAAAGGGAGTCTTGTATAAGAGCTCAAATGGTGTTTTGTTTTTGAGCCAAGGGGAAGAGGTTCGATTGATCAAGAAGGCCGCTGTTAAGACATATTCCCCCCAAAAATGAATAGGGACCTTCGACTGAAAATACATTGATCTTGCAACATTCAACAAGTGCTGATGCTTTCTTTCAACTACAGAATTCTCGCTCTGCTCACTCAATAATTGATGCTCCGATTCAGAGATTCATAGCCAGGTCTTCCGGAGATCTATTTACAGTAACTCTTCGCTGATTCGATTGGATCTCACGGATTGAAGGTTAGATGAATCTCACTGATTAAAGGTAATAATCTGGTCGATTTTCCCATCTTCAGCAATGGCACCAGTGACAATTGTATCTGAGGATTCCATGAGTCCCTACTAAATACATCACTCCGACAGCCCAGGGCTCGTTCTCGTTTCTCAACTGTTGACCGGAGATAATTTTACATCTTGGCACCGTGCTATGATCATAGCTCTATCGGTGAAGAACAAACTAGGTTTTGTTGATGGATCAATGCCAAAACCAGATGATTCCGTGCTGTTAAACTCATGGAAACACAACAATGGCATTGTGACATCGTGGATACTCAATTCACTCTCCAAGGAGATATCGACAAGTATAATTTTCACAGACTCTGCTTTGGACATTTGGCAAGACCTCAAGGAACGATTTCAACAGAGCAATGGACCGAGGATCTTCCAGTTGAGACATGAATTGATCAATCACCGACAAAGACTAATGACCGTGAGCACATACTTTACAAAACTGAAAACTATCTGGGAAGAACTCAATAATTTCATACCTCAATTTATCTGTGGAAGCTGTTGCGAGGTAATTAAGAAACTTGAATCACACCATCAAACGGATTATGTGCTCGCATTCTTGATGGGGCTCAATGAGTCTTTTTCTCAAGTTAGAAGTCAGATTTTGTTAATTGACTGTTAGGATCGATTAGGGGGAGCACCGTTGAGCTACAATAGCCTGGTTCTTGAAATATTGAACACCGATGAATTAAATCGAGTTTGGTTAAAAATCAAGCGGAAGATACTCGAAATAATCATTCGTAGAAACCGATTAAATATTTTGTAAAGCATTTAAAATATATGTAAGTTGAATGAGTAAAAGTATTTCAGTTGAAGCATTTTATCAAACACTTGGTAAGCAATATTTTGGTATTTGAAGAACACATAAAATGCTTCAACAATGCATTTTTAAAAACAGTGAAAATGATAAGTAAATGAAATAAACAAATAGACACGAATTTGTTTATGGATGTTCGGAGATTTCAAACACTCCTACGTCACCCCTTCTTCTCCTTGGGAAGGATCCTCTAGAAGACTTTGATTTATACAACTACTTGTACAAACCCATTCCGGAAGGGCATCACCCAACTAGAACTCCTAGCACTCAAGATTGTAGGCAGCACCTCACAATCATCATATTGTTTAATGTCTCATATGCAAAGACTACATACACAAGTTTATTGTCTTTGTGCAAGACTCACTCAACTAATCTTTGAACTTCAACTCTCTTGTATATATGTGAGTGATTGTGTGTGAGGAATTTATCAGTTACAGTGTACATCTCAAATGTATCCTCACACAAGGGCTTGTGCTCTCAACTAGCTGATTTCTTCATGCTAACTGCCCATGCTTTTAATCCCCTTCCAAAAACCCTTGTTTGATCTTCAAGATGTTGTATTTATAGGCTCCAACACTGATATATACGTTAGACACAATAATATGACCGTTTGAAAAGTTTCTGTACTGTTTCTGGAATTGCAACGGTCAAATTCAGCTTGCTGGGCATTTTCTCGACTGCTCAACTCTGGTCAACTGGTCAAATTTGGTCAACTGAACTGGTCGTTCAGTTCAGCTGGTCAGCAGCTGGTTCAGTTCAGCTGGTCAGCAACTGGTTCAGTTTCAGCTGGTGTGCTGAAATTAGCCTAGCTGATTTCAGTTTGTGCAGAACCAGTAGCTTCATCGTCATTTATCAGCATCGTAAGCTTCGATTCAGACTTTGACTTCTTAGAATGATTTGTAGATCTTTGTCTTATCTTTCCAATGCATACTGAATCGCTTCGTTTCGATAATCGAGCTGAGAGATATGACCAAAATACCACAGCTGCTCAAACCTAACTGATTGCTGTTTTCGTGTGATCAGTTTGGTAATTGAGCGATCAGTTAGACCATGATAACATCCGATTTTGCCCAACTGACGTGAAATACAATTTGTTCCAAATTGCGTTTTCTAATCATTCCAATTGGTGGATTGTCATTTGAATCATCCAGCTAGGATATATCATCAAAACACCGAAGCTCGCCAAAAATTCAGTTTGTGCAAAATTCAGTTTCAGCTTGCTTCTTGTGTTTGCAGCTTCACACTTGAGTAAATATGTTAGAAACACAATAACAAGTTTTGTTAACATCAAAATCAAGATTGAGAAATTGAAAAGTTCCAACATTGACCTTATGCCTTCGATCAACAAGGTGTTTGCCATAATAATTCAAGAAGAAAGACATCGTCAACTTGGCTCACAATGATCGCCCACTGAATCAGCCGACGGCATGACATTTATAGTCAAAGGTGAAGCCACCAAGTCTCCATCTGGAGGCATGGGATCCGCACTCAAAGGTCAGCCAAGTCCATCCTATTGTAGGCCTCGTTTCAACTCAAGAAGCTACCCGAAATAGCGTCCTTTTTGTTCTTTTTGCAACATGAATAGGCACATGTGGATACATGCTACAAGATACATGGTTATCCACTAGGTTTCAAGTCAAAGCCTCGCAACCAATTCCCGACTCAATCTAGCTCGGTCAATCAAGTTTCAAATAAGCCTACTATATCTGATGAAGCGACTGATGATGTTGGTAACAATGGTGGACAATTTTTTCACAGCCTAGATAAGAATCAGTACAGTCAACTCATGAACATTACTGCCAATCATCTATCTTCTGCCATCTCCAAAACTCACGACGAGTCTAGACCATCCCATTCTTCAGGTACATGTTTTTCCATATCTACACCACATCCCTTACCGTCTTCATCATCTTGGATAATGGACTCGGGAGCATCACGCCATATTTGTTCGAATATTAAAAAATTCATTTGCTTGAGACCTGTGCAACACTCAGTGGTCACGTTGCCAAATCATACACAAGTTGATGTTAAGTCATGTGGGGATGTCAATATAAACGACAGATTGGTCATTCGAGATGTTTTTTTGTTCCGGAATTCAAATTCAATCTATTCTCTGTGGGATCTTTCATTGCTAATACTGAAATGATTGTGAGATTTTCCCAGGATCGGTTTACGATCCACGACCCCAAGCTCAAGAGGATGATTGGAAAGGGTAGCCGTGTGGATAATCTGTATGTCCTTGAAGCATCCATTCCATCAGACTTTCCAGCGAACTCAATTTCTATGCAAGTGTGGCATAACCGTCTCAGACAACCATTGATTGTCTTAAGGCATTTCTCAAGACTCAATTTAAGCTGAAAGACTTGGGCCACTTGAAAAACTTCCTCGGCCTGGAAATTGCTCGATCTAAGGCTGTAATCTCCCTATGTCAACGCCAATATGCATTGCAGCTCTTAGAAGATACAGGCTTCCTTGCTGGAAAACCATCCACTACTCCCATGGATCCCACACATCAGCTAGCTGCTGATGGTGGAGTTCTCCTTGAGGATGCTTCTGTTTATAGGCGTCTTATCGGTCGTCTCTTGTACCTCGCCATCTCACGCCCCGATATTACATATGTTGTCCATAAGTTGAGTCAATTCGTTGCCCATCCTCGCTCCTCACATTTGACAGCTGCTCATCATCTCCTCAGGTACCTCAAATCATCACCTGGCCAAGGAATTTATTTTTCAGCTATGTCATCGCTTCAGATCAAGGCCTTCGCAGATGCTGATTGGGCATCCTGTCCTGATACTCGACGCTCCGTCACGGGCTTTTGCATCTTTCTCGGTGATTCCCTTATATCCTGGAAGGCCAAGAAGCTAACCATCACCTCCCGCTCATCCGCTGAAGCAGAGTACCGAGCTCTAGCTGGCACCACTAGTGAGTTGGTTTGGATCTTGCACCTGTTGAAGGACTTTCAAGTCCATATATCTGCTCCAGCAATCATTTTTTGCGAACAATCAAGCGGCCATTCATATTTCTAACAACCCGACATTTCACGAACGTACTAAACATATTGAGATCGATTGCCATTTTGTACGAGAAAAGATTGTTGCTGGCCTCATTAAACTCCTCCCTATACATTCGCACTTACAGCTCGCCGCATGTTCACAAAGCCACTTCTCTTTTCTTCTTTGTCCATGCTCATGTCCAAGATGGCCATCAAAAACATTTTATGTCCATCTTGAGGGGGCGTATTAGCATGTAAAATTCGTTTTTAGTTAGTTGGTTAGATTAGTAAGTCGGTTAATTAAAGTTAGTTAGTTAGTTACTTCATTAGTTGTAAATCCTTGTTTTGCACGTGTATATATAGATTGTACAGACTCATAAGAAAAGTGATGAATGAGAATACAAAAGCTCATCCATGCGGGAAGCTTTTCTCCCAAATCCAATACGAATAATTAGATTCAACACTCGAGCAAATAAATTTTTAAGAAAAACTTAAGTCGTTGAGTGAAATCAATGTGATAAAACTTGATGTGAGTGCTAAATGAGCACCTTGATGATTAAGAGCGGTAGAGCTTTTTCGGAAGCTTCAAAATGTGAAATAGACAAGTTTCTGGGTGGGCCTAGATTAATTATCTATCCACGTCATACCATGTGGGCATAGCCTGAATATAATTCTAGCCGTCAGATTGATGTGGGCTGTCACTAAATATAAGGGCCCCATATTTGATTTTGCTGTATCGACGGTGGATTGTGGACCTGGTGTGCATATTCACTGCCTAATTCAATGTGTTCCTTCTTTATCTGGTTGACCTTTTTTTTACACCACCTAACTTACTTAAAAAATATATGTACTCCATCGACCTGCATGTATTTTTCGGATAAAATTTAATACAAAATATTAAAAATCGGAAACCGATATATATTTTTTTCGTAATTAAATTTTTTAGATATGACATTAGTATATTAAAAATTTGATGAAATTTCGGTACAAAACCTTGAAAATCTGTATTAATATATTATATTTGAATACTATATGTTTCAAATCTGAGATGAATATATTATTTTTGAGTACTCAAACATGTATAACAATTTTTGACATTAATGACACATGTTTTTCCGATAAAAATCGGTACAAAACATTAAATATATGGTACTATTAAATGATACACCAATGTAAACTCTTTTTGATCGGGTACTAATGTATGATATTTTAGTACACAAAAAATTGTAGTAAGTTTGATATTAATATAATTGTTCCAATTTTATATTCAAAATTTTATCTTTTGTATCATATCTAAAACAATAATTTCTACAATATCGTATGTAAGTTCTAAGATTTCAATGCTTTGTGTCGGATTTCTTCCGAAAAATTGTTTTTTGTTTAAAGGTTGGGAATGAGTATCCAAGTCAAAATCTTATATTAAATTTGTTTCTTGATGTCAGATGAATAATGTTATGGACATTTAAGATTATTTAATTATAATAATAAATATATATTCTCTTTGTACGTTATTGACAATAAAATCAATAAATTCGTCACGATTGGTAACTCTTACGCGATATATGTGTAAAAATTTAATGTAAATAAAGAGTAGGTCTCTTGTGAGACTGTCTCATAGATCTTTTATCATGAGATGAGTCAACTATATTCATATTTATAATAAAAAATAAAAATTCTGACATAGAAAATAATATTTTTTTATGGATGACTCAAATAAAAAATCTATTTTATGAAATTGATTCATAAGATCATTTACAAAAATTTGGTATCAAATAAAATACCAATTATTATTTTATTTAAGATAGAAAATTAAGGGGACATGAAAATTCTCAAGTCCCACTCGATGTCGGACGGTCCTGTTATTAAAAAATTAATTTTAATTTTCCTTTTCATTCATCATATGTGGGGACCATAAAACTCTGTAGAAAATAATTTGTTTTTTACAGGATGGATCCCACTTTAATATGGGCCCACCTTCACACTTTCTGGTAGGGGTGTCAATCGGGTGGGTTGGGTCGGGTTTCGGGTCAACCTGCGAATTTTTTTTTACTTTTTTTCAACCCGAATCCAACCCGAACCCGAAGCAACCCGAAAACCCCCAACCCGAACACGAACCCGTATAACCCAATTCAACCCGTCTAACCCGAATTTTATTAATTTTTTTTAAATTTTTTTATAAAAATTAATGAAAAAAATTAATAAAAAATAAAAAATAATAATAATATTTTAATTTAAACACATAATAACAAAATTTTCGATTTAAATTTGAAATTTTAATCGTAGAAAATTAAAAGTATATTTACTAAATCAAATAAAAACTTGTTAAAAAAATAAAAATATGCAAAATAAATATCAAATGATGAAAATTTAGCACATAAATATACAATAAATTTTGTTCAAACATACAATATATAAAAATATAAGTAATATTTTCAAAAAAAAAGTTCGTGGTCAACCCGCGACCCAACCCGAAACCCGTCTAACATGACACTAACCCGAATCCACCCAACCCGAACCCGAAAAACCCCAACCCGAACCTGATTTTTTTCGTGTTGGGTCGTGTCGGATTGACGGGTCGTGTCGCATTTTGACACCCCTACTTTCTGGTTTGTGAAAGAGTATGACCAGAGAGATTTTTTCGCCAGGATTATGTAAGGGAAAATAAATTTGTTTAGTGGTTCATCGATCTTGAGATATAATTTGTAGTTATGAATCAAATTATATTTTTGTGATTTATTATAATTTTTTTGTACATAATATAAAGTAGGTTTAATTTTTAATAATTCGCGTAAAGAGAACTTGTTTAAACAAAATAAATCTCTATTTAGAGCATCAATTGAAGATTTATTTTAAAGAAACTAAAATTTGTAAATTGTACTCTCTATTTGATAATTAGCCATCAAATTCTAGGCAAAAACTCGTGTGAGACGGTCTCACGGGTCGTATTTGTGAGACGGATCTCTTATTTGGGTCACCCATGAAAAAGTATTACTTTTTATGCTAAAAGTATTACTTTTTATTGTGAATATGGGTAGGATTGACCCGTCTCAGAGATTATGATCCGTGAGACGATCTCACATGAAACCCACTCCAAATTCTAATCGCGGTTTCCCACCGGAGAACTTGGCCAGCTGACTCTTTTTAGGTAACTGAAAATATTCCACTTTTCTACCCTCCATGGGTAAATTATTCCACTTTTTAGGTAATTGAAAATATTTTAACAAGGATAGAAAAAAGTTCAAGGGTGTCTGGTCTTTCCAAGAAGGGCCGATCTATCTATTAATCGACATAATTAGTAGGAAAACTGATTGCACAAGTTTTAATACAAACAACCCAAAACGTTAAATTAATATGTGGAAAAGACTGGTTCAAATATGTTTGCAGCAATTGCAGTAGTTGTTAAGTTAGCACACTTGGAAAAAAGCAATGGAAGTAAATTAGAAGCATCTCAAGAATATTTAAAAATAAATCCCATTATTATCAAATTAATTAGACATCGTAATTTCATTGTTTTGTATTTGATTAAATGAAAAGACATGGGAGTCTAAAAAAAAATCTTGAGCAAAGATACAAATTAGGTAAGCACTTGTCCCAGTCATCAACTCGCCAACTGTTGATTCTATCTGGATCCTAATAATCAACTCCCCAACGGTTCTATGATTCCATCCCCTCTGATCGGTTTCCTCTGTCAAATTCTAGCCATACTTTTGCAGGCTTCTTGGAGAGATATAGCGGGTTCGTGGGATTTTGGCGATAGAAGTGGATTCAAGAATTCTGGGTTGGCGAAAATTGAGCGAAGAAGGCGCCGATAAGTAGACGGGGATAACCAGTTGGCCCGGCCGACTCCGGATCAAGTCCGGTGTACTTGTATTGATGCATTTGTGTGTTACGAGATGGACATGGTTTTTGATGCTTGTGTATAAAAGGTACAGAGTATTGCTTTGATTTGCTAATACCCAGGGCCGTGCCTATTAAGAGGCAAATGAGTCCAATGACTCAGGCCCATCTCTTTTTTAGGGCCCAAAAATTTTAAAAAAAAATTATTATATATAATATTAGTTATTAGATAGCCCAAAACAAATTATATCATGTTATCAATTTATTCTCCAATCTTCCCCAATATTCATCTGTGGACAAGCCTTAATCGACTTTGCGTCGTCTCTAAGTTTGATTGAAAGACCCGTGAGGAGCTGTAAGTCTATTTTCTTGTATTTGCTTTGTTCGGACTTCTAATTTTTTATCGTAGTTTTTTACTTTCTTCGAGGCTTTATGTGGTATCTATAATATACGCTTATTGACTGAAATTTTGGTGGATATAATGCTTATCTGACTTTCAAATGCTCATATTGCTTATAAAATCTTGTTGATTGTCCCGATCATAGTAACAAGTGCAGAGCGAAGTTTCTCAAAGATAAAGCTCATCAAAACTTTTCTCCGATCAACCATGTCACGAGAAAGATTGAATGGATTGAAAATGTTATCGATTGAGAAAAGAAACTGAACAACTTGATTATACAGACTTGATTAATATTTTTAGCTCTACAACTGTTAGGCGGGTTGTTATTTAGTGATCATTTTGGACATGTTTGATATTTTTATCCTTTAATTTTTTATATTGTCCTTGACGTATTGATTTAATTTGAAAAATTACTATGAAACTAAAAAAAATATGAACACACATTATGATTCGGAGGCCTCTTTTTAAAAGTTAGACTCAGGCCCAAATATTGTTAGGATCGGCCCTGCTAATACCCCTTGAGGCATGTGTTTGGTTTCGGGTTTTGATTTAAACTTCTTCTTGGTTATCATCTTCAATCTGTGAATAAGAATTTGAACTTTGTTGAAATTTTTTTTTCCTGGTTTGCTGGAATGAGACGGATCTTAGTCGGGAAATTTGGATATAAAACTTGATTTGAATTAGTTTTTCTGGGTTTTGATTTCCTGATTTGATTCAACAATTTCTTTTTCTTGCTCTTTATTTCAAGGTCAATTTCGAAAATTTATACTTCAGAAATATGGATTTCGAGTAATTTGATTTGAACTTCAAAATTTAGCAAATCCATTTTAGGTCGTCTGTCTGTCTTTCCCCGATCAGATTAATTAATTTACTCGAGTTTCAGAGTAATCTTATTACCAACATCGAGGCTGATCCAGAAACAGAGTACAACTGTCCGTACACTAACTTTAACTGCAGATAATCGAGTTATCTCTTCACCTTAAATTCACTGGAAAACTCGAAACATTTATTACAAACAAACAACTATTACGGAAACCCAAACATATTGCTACGAATAAACATGGCAAGAATCCCTGATGAAGCTGGAGTTTTAGTGTGGATTCCTCGTAGCCTGAATAGACACACGAACCATTCGAACATTTCTTACAAAACAAACAACTATTACGGAAACCCAAACATATTGCTGCGAATAAACCTGGCAGGAAGCCCTGATCAACCTGGAGTTTTAGTGTGGATCCCCCCTAGCCTGAATAGACACGCGAACCATTCGAAAGCAGTTCCGAGTAAGTGAATTATATCCGAGAAAATACGGGCCTTGATGGCTCCTCGGACGGGTAATGGGCGGTAGGAAAGCTTCTTGGCCGAAAATGGCTCCTCCTCGACATTCAGAGACGGCCCAGAACCCAACATTTCTGGTACTGTTTGTGGTGGGTTTGCTTCTGCGTAGATTTTGTGGGAGATATGAAAGAGTCGCGTTTTTTTGGCGAAGAAAGATGCTTATTTATACTACGGGGCCGTGATACGTCCACCTGCTACGAAATTTCCTACTCTAGTTTGTTTCAGGCAAGTCTATGTTAAAATAATTCACGGTCATGCTCAGCAGGCATCCTACAATTCAGATAAATCGGGCAATCCTACAATTCAGATAAATCTTTAGTCGGTTGGTCATAAATCTTTTTAAAAAATTTATATGACCACCCGACTAAAGATTTATCTCAATTGTAGTATGGCCACTGAGCATGACCGTGAATTATTTTAACATAATTTTTGTATAATTTTAAATAAATTTGATATTAATCAGGGTAGATCAATTTAAAATAATAAAAGATTTTAGAGTTGAAAATTTTAATTCGGATAGAGTCGTATTTCTGGCTCCGTCATTGGCCATACTACAATTGAGATTACATATTTTAATTTATAAAATACGTTTGATATGATAAAGTTATCACAAATATAATTTTGAAAGGCTTCTTCCATTCGAATCTCTTGAATTCTTGCCAATGGTTTCTAGTCACTCTTGCACGTAATTTTAACCGAAATTTCAGCTACTTCAACCCTTCTTAATGTTCTAAAATTATCGTCGATCGCGGTTCGAATGGAAACGTGAATGGAATTTGAATAAGTCTGTGTTACATTCGAAATTTAACGGCTTATAAGTTTTTGTAATATCCCACCTTCATTAAACCATGTTCCCACCTTGTTTAATTTTTGCACTGAATCGACGGCAATTTCCTTTCTTGAACCAGTGAGGTCAAACCTCCAAATCTTGTGCAGGGTGAGAAAAAATACTGAATATTCGACATATCGAGATTACCATACCGAAAAAAAACCGAATTTATCGAATTTTCGGTATACCGAAGATTTCGATACGGTACGGTAACATTACCGAATTTTTCCGTACAATAACGATATGCAATTTCAAAATTTCGGTATATATCGGAATACCTAAAAAATATATATAATTTTAAAATATATATTAATTTAAAATATTAAATTTATAAAATTTTATAAAAGTGAGGTTTTTTCGGTATAAAACTGTATCAGTATAATACCATACCGAAATCTCAGTATACCGTACTATTTCAGTATAATCGGTATGCTAGTTATATATACCGAAATTTCGATTTACTGAATTTTGGTATATCAAAAATTTCGGTACGGTATCGGTATAAATTTGCTTATATTGTAATTTTCGGTATGGTATGATATGGACGATATACCACCGGTCCACCCCTAATCCTTATGGCATGGCATCATAGAAATATGATATGAAGAATTATCGTTGACTTTAGATAGAAAGATTTGAAATTCATGGTTTTAAATGTATTTTCGTAACTTTTACGAAATAAATTCAAATCTATATATCTACTTATTTACATTATAACTATTCTAATCACAAAAGATTTGATATAAATGCAATGCAGCATAGTCTGGGTCAGATATTATGTTAGTTTTTGGTTGTTCAGTCTCTCTGAAAAACAAGAGCAGAAGTGTGTTTAGATTTATTACTGGACCGAATGAGACAGATTAAGTACTCAGCAAAGTATGATGTAATACCGGACCAATTTGATTGCATATCAGATTAAATAAGCCATCGAAATTTTTTTTGGAGTGTTATTTAAACCTTCTTTAATGTTAATTACATTCCATCGTTTGGTTTTCTCTTAAAATTGAGAATGATACCCTTTAACTGATTGTTTTTATTTTTGGTAAATTCATTATTATTTTAATTCTCAAGTTAACTCATCTAAAACTATAATTATTTAAAAATTGTATTTAAATTCTTTAGTATATTTAAATATTAATAGATACAGAAAAGTCTTACACTTTTTTTATTTTTTTAAAATTCTATATCTGCTTAATTTTTTATTATAACTTAAAGAGAATAATTTTTTCCAATTAATCATAATATATCATAAAATATATCTACTGACAAATTGTTATTTTAAAATTACATATTATTTATAAAATTCACAATTAATATATTTGTATATTACCATCATACGTTATAGGCATCGAGAGTTGTCCAGCATAGAAACTCCGACGCTCTAGTCAGTAAATAGTTTATGTATATTATATGAAAGTTGGAGAGCCACAAAGGGGATAATGTACCTTGCATAGTGAGGGTTGTATTTTTAAGAGTGTCTGACGAGCTTTGACTTTTGTAGGCAATGTGGACAAATGATGAAATTGGGCTAATAACCCATCTTCGTCGGCTCCAGTGAAGTGGGGGTCATGAACATTACATGTATTGGAAATAATTAGTCTTGGGATGCAGGCTGGCTTGGTCACTGAAATAATTATGATGATTGAGCATAGTGTCCAACCCTTGTAGATGCGTGATTGAGTAGCTTCATACATTGATGATTTGGAAATTGTTAGACTTGGCCACATGTCTGTCAATTATTTTGTTGAAGAAATAATATTCTTTTTGTTATCCGCTGTTTATAGTCTATGTGACTTATGCATCAACTTGCTGCATTTCTTACATTTGATATAACTTTTTGCTATGACTTGTTGCATTTCTTATAGTCAATATGACTTCTTGTTGTGATTGTTGTTTGTTAGGATCGAAGATAATGGTTTAGAGGAGAGGTGAACGAACTGTTATGCAAACTATGTCAAATAATGATAAGCTTAAATTGTGTTAACAGCTCAAGTTAATATTCCAATCAGACCGAGTAATTTGTGCTACTAAAAAAAAGTTTTAATTGAGAAAATTGCTCAGATTACTTAGTGAATATAATATAAAAGTAACATCTCAATTTTCTTCATCTTAATTATACGCACATATGATAGTCTTAGCAGCACAAGTAAATACTAGTGAATAAAGAGGCTAGAAGTTTTATATGAAAGTTCGAAGGCTAAGTTTATACGTCTCCCCTTCTTCTATTTCTAGCAGGATTCCACTAGAAGATTTGATCAGTGCAACAACTTGTACAAACCCACTTCAGCTCGGTTCCACAACCCTAATGAGTAGAAACTCATAACACTCTTCTCTTAAACTAGATATGCTCAGAAACAAGCTTCTGATAGTTACACTTTATTCTCACAATATAACAACGCTTGTGTGTAAAGATAAGTGAGAATACAAATTGTACAATATTAATCCTTAATCAACCTGAGGGGAAATTGAGTGTATGTAAAATCAGCTTAAAGATGAATCTTTTGAGGGATGTGCGATTTGAATACTTGATGAAGATTGATAAAGCAATAGTAGTTTTTCTGAGAGGTTTTCTGTAGCGACCCGTTCCAGAATCACCTACTAATCAGAACTTAAGCATGCAAAATTAACATTAAAACTGAATCAGGTAAAACAGCGGAAAAACAGTAATACAACCCAATCGAATCTGTAAGTACAAAATACTTAAACAACCAGATCGAACTAAATTCCAAGAACAAATACCAATAATTACAAGTCAACCTCTGCCAGCTCCCTGTCCACTCCCTCCTGGACCGTCCAATCTGAGACCTGCCCCATCGAATAGGGTGTCCAAAACAGAGATAAACCGAGGACGTGAGCATAAAACGCTCAGCACCGAAAGCATGAGTATACAAGACTATGACATGCATGTATGCAAAATGTACTGGATACCAGGATCTGGGTATATCGAAATACTGCTCAGGTAAATGACGTCAAGGTATGTAGCACTCTGCGCCGTCGCACCAGGAGGTGGCTCCCATACCAAAATAAACCTGTGGATATACCGGTGACCTGACCACCGTCGGCCAACGGGGTCCAACCATCCACAACAAACGAGGGCTGAGCACCCTCTCAACAGGCTATCTCAAAGATAATCAGGCTCAACATGATTATGCAAATGCCGCATAATAAACCATGCATCATATGACAGATAATAATGCAACATATAAACATGCAACACATAGTAAAGCATACTCAATCCTGCTATCTCGGATAGTACTTTCGTACCTCAAACCAGTAGATCCTAGAAATCAGCCCTAGAATCAAGCCTGCGTCCGTAGTCAGCCCACTGATGCCGCTAGCTCCCAACTAGAGCACAGCTCCGCTACAAAACCAGTAGCTCCCCGCTAGTGCCTAAACCTCGGGAAAAGGCTAGAAACCCATCAGAAACGACTAAAACGCTCTGGAACACTCGGAATTGGCGAGTAAAAAGTGAAGCCTCGCGCCTCTATTTATAGACAACGATCGGAAGATCCGATCCTCTTCGGACGATCCGATCCACTTCGGACGATCCGAACCCTGTACCCTTCGGACCTTCCGAACCCTTATCGGACGATCCGAACCCTGCATGTCTTCCACGTGTCCAGACACCTGTCTTCGGACGATCCGAACCCTGATCGGACGATCCGAACTCTGCATGTCTTCCACGTGTCCAGCCACCTGTCTTCGGACGATCCGAACCCTCTTCGGACGATCCGAACCCTATTCGGACGATCCGAACCCGGTTCGGTCCTTCCGATCCCACCGAAATATAATTAATCCAATAATTAACTCAAATTAGGCATCGGGATACTACATTTTCGGTATTGATGCATTCCTTATTTATAAGTGTTAGTCCCCAACGACAATAAATATATCGGTAATCACAGATGTATTGGGCAACTTACATTTATGCGGATACAACCACGTGTCCTTGTTGTTTTGTCAAATATAATATCGGCTATTTCCCTTGTACACTACCTGAAAAGAGTAACCAAAGATCTTCTTTTGTTTATTCTTATTGACAACTTTATTATACACTCATAGATTGACACTCTGTATTTTAAGAATTTTGATAGATTGGTTTTCAAGTTGATATGTTCTGTTCGAAAAATTTGGTTCAAGACGTGCTGATGAATAAAATCTATCAGATCGAAATAGTTGAAAAGTTCAATCTGTCAGTTCAGTTTATCTGGTAACAGCGTAGTTTGATAATCATATTTTTAGTATTGTTTAGTTCAATTTAATAATCTACATTAATATCCGTTTGAGTTAGATCAGTTTAGTTTGTGTCATCAAAACTTAGATATAAATTTTGCCTTAACAATTTTTCCCTTTTTGAAGATGACAAAACTAAGTTGTCAATTATAAGTAAGAGATAAGAACATATATTAATGCACAACAATGAATTATAAAAAATATGTAAAATTTCTATCTCCTGATTTATCCTTTCTTGAACGGTTGATGACATCGTATGGCTTGGTTTGTATGTGCTACTTGAGCTGCTGTGATGATGACCAAAACCAATACCACCAGAACTTCCACAATATGACTTCCTATGCTGAGATGACGAGGAGGAAGGTTTTGTTAGAGTAGGTGCCTGTCGAGCCAAGTGTTGGCCGAGTGTTCACAATGAAACTCTATGTATAAACAATCTTTATTTTAATAATATTGGAAATTATTGTTTTGACACATCTTTATCTTTATACCCATGCTAGTTGTATAGATAAAGTCCTTGAATATACAACTAGTAGAAAGAATATGAGATGCTCATATGATGAGTATCATGAAACTCATATTTGGAATACTGTATATTCTAAACAGTTCCTAGTCGATTCGACCGCCACTAAGAAGGATATAGGCCGCTCGAGTTCGAGAATAGTATCTGCGATGTGAGTACCATGTTTCATTGGTAGGGGACATTGTGATGTCCAAACATCCAGATAGGTGCTCCTTGTAGAGTGCACTGAACAACCCTCCATAAAGGACTTTCCAAGTGGTTCTCACTTATCGAGTGGAAACGTCCTAGTTTATGGTTGTACACCATTAGTTCTTATGACCCGGGACAACATTGAGACTCTATATGCTAGCATTGAACTTTGACTTATTTACCGACTTTCATGGGGTCATCAGGTGGCAAGGTTGAGTGTTTTGTTGAAACATATATGAGTCGTTGCATTGTAGTCGGGGATTCACCGCTTACCTTCGGGTATGGATATCCTATGTGATCTCATGTATATGTAGTATGAAATCTCTGATCGGAGTATGATGATAATTATGAAAGGGGTTTCATAGATTACACCATCGATACAACTACCACATAACACATAGTATCGATTCATTGACAACTCTCGATATACAAATGGTTGTCGAATCGGTCGGGATATATGAGTTGAAGGGACCGTACTGTACGCTAACCATAATTGAATGGTTCTTGCAGGCACTATCATTCGATACCTATGAAATCATGTAAGCGATGCTGCTAGGCGTTTAACATGATTGGTAGGGTACTATCAGACTTCAGTTCTGACATTCTTGTTATCAAAGAGTTGATTAGTAAGAATGGAGCAATTGAGGTATGCTCATATAAGGACATGTTTAGTCCCGAATCACATGGAGATGTGAACTCACGGCTAGTTGTGTCAATGAACCATTGAGGGCCACACAAGTGCTAACTTTTTAGATCCCGTTGAGAAGTAAAAATAGTTCAATATGTTGAACGGCTTATAAAGGAATTTATAAGCACAAGGAAAAATTAGAAGTATGACTTCTATAATTTAATTTGTAGAAGTGTTCCTAAATTAAAAGTTGGCCAAATAAATATTGTATTTGAAAATTGTGATTTTCATAGACATTATTATGGACTAAATTAAATTAATTCAAATGTTAAATTAATTAAAAAATAGTGGGCCTAGTAGAGTCCAAATAGTTAAATTAATTCAAGTGTTGAATTAATTAAACAACATTGGGCCTTGTAGAGCCCAATTAGAAATAATTACTAAAATAGTGGACTTGAGTAAAATCAAGTAAGATTTAATTGTTCTCAAATTTGTTTGAGACAATTAAATTAAAGACCATGGGCTTTGTAATGGTTACAAACCCAAATAGAATTGTATGCATGGGAGGTGAAGGATTGGAGACTACTTTTTCAATGTCCAAGACTTGGCATGCTAAAAGGGGTTTTAGCTTTTTACACAACCAAGACTACTCATCCTTCCCTCCACTACTACATGCCATGGCCGAAAATTTGAAGTGCCATTCTCTCAATTTTTCTTTCTTCAATTGTTGAGGATATGTTAGTCTTCTCAATGAAAAATGCTCTAATTTTTCTAGTGCAAAATTAGAGTAGTTCTATCTTGTTGGTGGTGGGCTTGATTTTTGAGTAATGTGTGCTCAAGGGAAGCTTGTAGATAAATCTTGCCATTGAAGAGTTTGGTTGTTTGACAACTAATTTTGAGTCATCATAAATATTTTAAGATTGATAGGTAAAAATTCTAAAACACCCTATGTGTGACATTTTGTGTTTTATTGTATTTTCTACACATTAGTACATTGAGGTGCTTGGTTTTTTACCTTGAAAAATATTTTTGAACTTCTGTCGCGCATTTCGGGCACCTTAAACGATCCCTTTCAGGTTTAGATTTGTCTTATTCATTCGGCTTTTCCCCCTTTTTGGCATCACCATTTCCACCTTTTAAAAATGTAACTATCTCGGAAATATAAGTCCCAAGTGTTTCAATATGTCATGTCACACAACTTCTTGCTTCTCGATTCGGCTGACAAGATCAGCAGTATGCCTGATTTGAGTATCTTTAAGTTTAGATATCTGACTGGAGCATGTATTCATAATCTTGAGCATTTCAGTAATCTGTTCAGAGATATTTGTCTTGAAAAGATTAAGTGAAACGTCTGCTATTCGTTTTCTTAAAACATGCTAGCAGACGTTTCAGTTGGTATCAGAGTAATGGTTCTGTAAAGGGTTGTGCCACCATCAGCGCCGGAAAGATCAGTCGTCAAGCCTCAAAGTTGTAAGTTTTTACATGCTTTATATGATTTTATGATGTTACATGCATAAGTACATGACTTATATGTTTACGTCACATGTTTGTTTTATATGCTTTGAATTTTTATAAGTGATACGATATGAAATGAAAAATTATTTTATTTTAACGCATGATGGTTTTGTGGTGGAATTGGACTATCTTCATATTTGGGTTTTATTGTTGACATTTTATTTTTGGGCTATAAGTTAATCGTAAATTTTATGAATGTTTTGGGACACGTAGATTTTCTAAGAAAACGAATAAGCAGACGTTTCATTAAGATCCAGAGAAGATACCATCTGATCTTCCCTAAATCCAGTGACGTCATTATGCATATTCATTGATGATTGATGAATGAAATGCATTCCATCAAATTGTAGAAATTATGAATTATATCTTTTATCTTGATCCTGGAACTTTGGAGGTCTCAAGTTTGGGTGCTTTTTGTTCTGTTTGAATGTATGTAGGTATTTGCGATTTAGGGTCATAAGCGATATGTTTTGTTTGTATATTTTCTTCTTTTTCTTGAGCTGGTAGTTTTGTGGAGTAATGATGGACATAATTTGAAACATGTTTTTGAATTTACTCATCAACCATTGGGAGCTGAGCTGAAGATGGTACGTTCGTCTGATTTGTTGTATATATCTGTTGAGGATGTGAGACACCTATCTGTTCTGTCGGGGATGCAACGTCAGAATTGGTAACAATTATTGCTACTGATTGCCATGGTTTAGACAGTGTGATCAGTGGATCAATAATAGGAGCAAGTGTTGGAGTTATTTCATGAATAATCATGTTGTCCAGTGTCTGCAGCATCTCTGCTATTGTAAGCAGCGAATTTTCAGGAAGAGCTTCTGAACAATGCGATGTCACTAAGTCTTCATTAAGCTGTTCACCTTGTTGTTGGTGCAAAACCTCTTGGAGAACCTGATCGATGGATGGATCATATGTTGGTCCTTGGTCAGCTTGAGTCATCGATTCTTCTTTTCTATAGATGATAAGTGCAATTTATTGCACTTTATTACTTGTATTTAACCTGGAATTTTGTGATTCTTGAGCAGATTTTATGCGATTTGTTGTTCTTTTTGTTGTTGTAGTTTGAAAGCTTAGGATGAGAGTTTGTAGTATTAAAATGTTGAATTGGAAAGTACAAAAGATGCAAAAATACAGAAGCTACAGCGCACCCGCCCTTATATTTACACCGCTCCCACGGTGTTGCACCGCACCCGCGTTGAAAAAAATTGTAACGTCCCGAAAATCGGAAAGTCCACGTGAACCACATTCATGTAAATTATTAAATTTCTTTGTATTTTATTAAATTATTTTAAAGCATAAAATGTATGTTTATTTTATTAAATTATGTTTAATTATTTTTATGCACTTTATGCATTATTATTGCATGATAGAATTTAATTCATGAAATTTTAAAAGTTAATGCACTATGATTTTAAAGTTTCATTTCGCGCACGAACGAGGTGCGGAGACCGGGAAATTTTCAAGAAAATTATTTTAATTACATGATTACTTTTTATTAATTAATATAATATGTTTTAAAGGTATTTTTCAAGAATTGAGATTTATTGGGTATTTTTACCCGCATGCTTTGAATTTTTAATGGTACGCAAAATTTATCGAATCGGGAGGCTTTTTGAGGGTTCGACTAATATTTTCAAAAACTTTCCAACAAGAAATATTTTTCGGGAGTGCGTTTGTATTTAATGGGCCTAATTTTAATATTATTGGGCTTAAAACCCTTTTTATTTTAATTGAGACCCATTAGTGTACAATTTAATTAACCTAAACTACACTTAAACTAAACCTAAACCTACCCTACACCAATTATTCTATATCAACCGACACCCCTCTCTCTCCTTCAGCATTTTATGCGGGTTTTCAGCATCTCCAAGGATGCAACTCTCGGCCACTTCAATTCTTGCAACGGATAATTCTCCTGGCGCTCGTTCTTTAATCTCCTCGCTTTTATGACATCTAAGGCACGCCATGTACATTATTTCTGCATCTTTTACGCCATAATACATGCTGATATGTGTGCCATTCATGTTGTTTTCAGTTCATGCATTGTTTTTACTGGTATGTTTCGGTTGAGCATGAAATGTATATTTTCTTTGCATCCACTCACGTTTTCTGGAATTGTGCAAAGGGACAGTTGTTTTGTTGATGTTTAAGGGAACGTTCAGGAGAGCAAAGCAAGGTTGTGAAGCTGGTGTAAGGTTTGGTGGGGTTAGAGTGAAGGCCGAGAGGGTAACGGGCTAGGGGTTCCTCGTTTTCTTTGGCTAGATCGGGGTGTAGACGGGGGTTCGCGCGGTGCTTGGGTGCACCATGTAAGGGCTAGCAGTTGCGGGAGTGGTACGGGCTGCATGGGGCCATGAGCTTATGTTCTTGGGGTTCAGAGGGCCCTAGGGTGGTCTAGGGAAGGATGAGTAGCAGCTGTTCCCATCAGATTTAGGCGAGAGCCGAAATAAGGAAAGTTGGTGGCTTGGGTTTTCGGATTAGCACGTGCTGGAAATTTCAGCAGCTTGATGGCCTATTGTGCGAGTGACTAAAGGTCAGGTTTTGAGGTTTTTAGGACATTTTAGATGTTGGTAAAGCATGGTAAAAAGTTGGGAATAATTCGGTTAAGTTTCGAGTCGATTCGGGTTAAAAACGAGACACCGATCCAAGTTTTAAAACAATTCGGTTAAGTTATGAAATGAGCTCGAGTTTATGTCTAAGAATGCTTTTAAATATGTTTTGGGACATTTTTAAGAGTTTGGTAAGTTTCAGATCAAATTAATGAGTTTTGGATTTATCCGGGATTTAATCGCCGCACGAAACGTTAATTAAAGAATTAATTGAAATGCCTAGATTTATGCTTAATAAAATTATGAAAAATTATATTTAAGCTCAAATAATTATTATAAGTCTAAGTTTTTATTTTGGGAATTTTATGCTAATGTTTGATTTAATTCGGGATTAAAACGCATTAATATGTTATATTTAAAGATTAATTTAAAAGTCATCGATTTAAAAAAAATAAAGATATGAGAAAATTCATGTAGGCTTAAATAATTATTTGGGACATGTTAGATTCAATGGAATTAATAAAATGTCAAAAACGTAAAATTTTACGTCTAGGGGCAAAACGGTAATTTTTGGTTTCCAGGGACAAAATGGTCATTTTACACCTGGGGTAAGATTTTGGTCCTGGCAGCACCCTGAGCACATTTTATCATGTTTTTAAAAGTTTATGCATCATTTTATGATTTTTTTATGAAATTATGATAAATACAGTACATGCTTGGTTTAAAAGAAAAAGTTACGTATATGCATGTTTTATTAAGTGGTAAATATGATGATGTTTTTGAATGATGGTAATTGGTTGTGACTAATACGATGATACGGTGATATAATTGGAGATATCGTGAGGGAAAAGGCCCTAGAGGGAGCTCGTTTACGGGAGAAGGCCCCAGAGGGAGCCCGACGATCGTATTTCCATTGACATGATATGATGATATGATAGGCCAAGGCTCAGTTGACGGGTGAGAGTGTCACTGATGTTCCCGTCGCCCGGTACCGTGGTTATACGTAGATAGATCCATCGATAGAGCTGATACGATAGAGCTGATACAAAAGTCACAACTAATGAACTAAATTCAATTAAAAAAGAAAATGTATACGTATATGATTACATGAGATGACATACTTTAATACGATATGATTTTACACGACACGTTTATGTATATGATGACATGAGATGACATGCTTTCACACGATAAGATTTTACACGACACGTTTACGTTATTCTTTTAAGTTCATGAAAGATATGTTAGTATGGATATTTTTCACTGCTATGTGCTATGTATATGTACTTGTTATTCCTGGTACATGTGTGTTGAGTCTTTAGATTCACTAGGCGTGTGTGATGCAGGTGAGCTTGATGAGGGGACTGGAGGTGCCGAACTCTGAGTAGGAAGACCTGATGCGGTGACAGGACCCGAGGACCACATATTTTCTTCTTTATGACTTATGAGATTTGAGAGGAAAGGAATATTTTAATACGTTGATTATTTTTAAGATTTTTATACGTTTATGTTCACGCATGATTTTGGATGTTTGGTTATTTTAAAATGCACTATTTTTACTGTCAAATTATTACGATTATTTGAAATGCTATTTCGAAAATGCGAGCTTTATATAAAAAAATATATATTCCCGCATTTTTAAAACAAGTAGAAGTTACAGTTGGTATCAAAGCAAGGGTCCTGTATAGGGTTGTGTCACCGCTAGCTTCTGTAGCTCAGTTTTCAAGCCTCAAGTCTGTAAGCTTTTATGATTTAAATGTTTTAAATGATTTAGTCTTATCACCTGAATGTTAACATGATTTAAGCTCTATGACGATCTACGGTATATGTTTAGCTGCTTTTATGATTTAAGGATTTACTGTTTAAAAAAAAACCAGATTAAATTGCATGTTGGTTACGTTTGGAATTGGATGTGTCAACAATTCAAATATTGGGCTTTAGGAGAGGTTGATAATGATTTGACTATATTGATTTTTAGGTCAGTAGTACTGATGTCCTCCTTATGGGTCATAAGTTAATATTGAAGATTATGAATGCTTTTGGGACATGTAGGTTTTCTAAGAAAAATATTGATGGTTCGTGGTTATTAGTTGAATTAAATTTTTAAGGATTCCATGTAAGGATTAATGATTCGAAGATTACGACGATCTTTGGAAGTATAAAAATGTAGATTTATTTAGGATACATGCTCTACCTAGTTTGATTTAAGGATTGAATCACACGAAGATGATAACAAAACTTGTTATTTTGTTTCTAATGATTTACCTAAGTGCGCAGGAAGCTGAAATCAGGCTTCTAACTGATCAGTTACCAAGCCTAAACCGAAACTTTCGAAGAACAAACTGAAGGTGCCAACTGATTGCCCAAATTGAATCAGTCCAACTGATATATCAAAGACCAGTTCCACTGATTGATCAGTTGATAAGTGATTCAGCAGAAGACCTGCAGAAGCCCAGCAAACTGATGAAGAGCTCAACTGATGAAGAGCCCAACTGACTAGTTCAACTGAATCAGTGAAATCAGTCCAGCAGACCAACCGATTTCATCGAACCAGTTCAAGACCAGTTCAACTGATCAGTTAAGAGCATCAATTAAGAATCAATCAATTTGTAGAACACGACAAGTTTATTCAATGGAATCTAGCTGTGCATAATGGGTAAAACATATGTATTATGAATAGTACAATAATGGACGTTGCAGCAAAGATTAAAGTCGAGAGGTTCCTGAATGATTGTTGGAAAAGTCGAGACACAAATCTCAAGGAACGAATTCAAGCTGCAACAGATACAATTATTGAGTCTCACTGAACGATCATTTTCCCACCTATAAATAGAAGATCAGTGAAGACGAACAAAAGAAAGAGTGTGTGAAGATAAAAAAGGCACGCTTATTGCTTATCAGCTTAAAAGATGCAATCAGCCCAAAGGGAATACTCAAGTCATATCAGCTTAGTTTAGAAGCTTATTTCCATCAGTATGTGACAACACCTTCCCGGTGTATTCTTTGTTCAGTTCTCACACACAAGCACACACACCACTACTCAAATACAGTCTTGCACAAAGACGCAAAACTTGTGTATGTAGTCTTTGACGCAAAGATGTTAAAGAAGTGTTGGCTGAAAGGTGTTGCCTTTTGTCTATGCTAGGAGTCCAGACTAGGCAGTATTGTAAGTCTAAACTGAGTAGATTTGTACAAGTTGTTTAATAAATCAAAGTCTTCAAGTGGATCCTACCCAATGTGGTAGAAGGGGTGGCGTATGAGAAGTTGAAGTCTCCGAATATCCATAAACATATCTTGTGTATCTTACTGTTTAACTATCATTTTCAAATTGATTTGATCAGTTAGAGCATCCGTCAATTCAGCTTTCACCATAACTGAACTGATATATGCTAGAACTGAACATCTGTTTTTCAGTTATTCAGTTTACACAAGTTAAAAAGATTTCTAATATAACTGGTTTCTTCATGAAGGATTACTTCGAGTATCTCCGCTTGGTTCTTTAACCAAACTCGATTTAATTCATCGGTATGAACATTCATAGAACACGAGCTATTGTAACTCATTGAAGAATATTTTGTTTGAAGTATCTCAAGGTATGAACACATGATCCTTCATATTTTATTCAACAACCAATTTTTATTAGCACTAACAGCTATAAAGAACATAGAATCAGATGTTTTTTCAACAGAGCAGTCTATTTTATAGGTATTACTAGTTTTGTTACCTATCATTGTAATTTTACATTTTGAAGTCTTGACAATGCAGGTGTGCTTGTGGAATTCTACAGTGCATCTATTATTACATAATTTACTTATGCTGACTAAATTATAACATAAATTTTCAACTAATAATACATAATTTATGACAATATTAGCATGGATAATCTTATTCTTACTCACATTTTTACCTTTGTAACCATCTTCAAAAGTGATTTTTGGACCTTGATAGTCAATTATTTTTTTATAAGAACTTGAATTTCCTACCATACATCTTGAGCCACCACTGTTTAGGTACTAGGTTGAATTCTTCAACAGCTCAATATGTTGTATAATGAGCTGAAACTCTTAGTACACTTCTCTTCAAATTGATTTGTTCAGAAACAGGCTTCTCGCTGTTACAATTGATTCTCACAATACAACAACGCTCGTGTGTAAAAGATAAGTTAGAATACAAAGTGTACAATATTGATCCTTAATCAATTTGATGGGAAACTGAGTGTGTGAAAAAATAACTTAAATATGAATCTTTTGAGGAATGATGTGCGATTTGAATGCCTGGTGAAGATTGATAAAGCAATAGTAGTTTTTCCGAGAGATCTTCAGTCTTGATGCATTACTTATTTATAGGTGTTGGTCCTCAAATGACAATAAATATATCTGGTACTCAAAGATGTGCTGGGTAACCAAAATTTATGCGGATATAGCCATGTGTCCTTGTTGTTTTGTCAAACATAGTATCAGCTATTTCAAATTCCTTGAACACTACATGAAAGGAGTAACCAAAAGATCTTCTTTTGTTTATTCTTATTGACAACTTTATTATATACTCATAGACAGACTCTTTGTATTCAGAAAATTTTGATAGACTAGTCTTCAAATTGATCTGTTATGTTCGAACAACTTGGTTCAAGTTGTGCTGATGAATAAACACTATCAGATAAAAATAGTTTAACATCTCGATCTCTCGATTCAATTTAGCTGGCAACAACATAGGTTGATAATCGTATTTGTAGTTTTGTTTAGTTCAGTTAAATAATCTGCATTAATATGAACTTGAGTTAGAATGGTTTAGCTTGTGATAATCAAAACTTGGTTATAAATTTTGCCTCAACACTGTTTATCATTGGTTCGTAATCAATAACGTAATGTTTAACACATGGTATTTGAGTGAAACGTCTGCCCTTTTTTATTGCTTTAAAAGTACTAGAATTTTTTTTTCTCCAAATTTTCGGCCATGACTATAAAATATTTTTATAAAATATTTTACCATTTAAAATAAAACATCAACCCATTAGCATTTTAAAATCAAGTGAAATAGTCATAAAAATGAAATCGTCTACTGTTTTACCAAACCTAAAAAGTAATAGTTTGAAAAGAATAGCTCATACTAAACCTCTCAAAAATCTCTCAAAAGCATAAATAAATAGTCTAAAAATCTTTAGCTTAAATCATGAATCATAAACGTAAATGCGGAAAAATAGAAGCGCTGATCCTCGGGTTGTGTGCGCCTTCAGCCCAGTCAGATCATCCGTCATGACCTCCCTCAACCTCACCTGCATCCATCACACCTAGTGAGTTTAAAGACTCAACACACCATAATCTTTATAACAAATAATACGTATAAAACCACATGCAACAGTGAAAATACTTTTACGTAAAAATAACTTTTCATGACATGCATAAATAAACCTTAATCTTTTTCCCTTTTTTTTCCTTATCATGACATTAAAATATTTTAACATGATTATAAAAATTTTCCTTTTCCTTTTCTTTTGTTGAATTCAGATCGTTAATTGTGATTTTCCTGATCATGACATGAACCTCATGAGTTGATGGATCCATCTACATGTAACCATAGTACTGGGCGGCGGGGGACACCAGCAACACTCTCATCGGTCAACTGCGCCCTGGCCTATCATTTTTTGAATAGAAATACGATCGTCGGGGTTCCCTCTGGGGCATTTTCCCATAAATGGGCTCCCTCTTGGGCCTCACGATATTCCCATTCTTACCATTACCACAAAACCGTTACCACATAATCGCAATGGTGGAAACACGATCGTCGAGCTCCCACTGGGACCATAACCCTCACGATGTCGCCAACATTAACGAATTAGTCACAATCACTTCACTTCCTTCAACATTTTACATTCACATCACTTTAGAAAAATTTATGCATAATCATAACATTTTTTTTTCGAAATCAAGCATGCAACATGTCTTTTAAATGTCTTCTTTAAATCATAAAAAACCCTTAGACATTTAAAATCATAATTTAATCATGAAAATTTCATAAACATTTAAAAATAACCATATTTTCATAAAAATAGCATTTAGGGCACTGCCATGACCTTTACTAATTTCCCGGTGTAAAAAAACCGTTTTACCACTGAACTCGACATTTTACGTTCTTGACTTTTTCTCGATTTCTTGACTCTAACATGTTTATTTAAGCTTACATGAATTTTTCTATAATTTTATTTAGCTTAAATATTAGACTTTTTCATTTATCTTTAATTAATTGTTTTGACGGTGTTTTAATCTCGAAAAATCCCAAACTTTAATATAAAATTCCTAAATTCATAATTTAGTCTTTTTATATTATTTTAGCCATTATGGACCACGAATTAACCCCCCATGAGCCGTTTTCCAATTTTTCTTAGTTAAATACCCTAATTTGACACCTAAACTTCGACCCCGAGCCAACTTACGATTTTCACGAGTTACCCCCGAACCATGTCGACCCCAAAACTTGACCAACATCCTAACTTAACCTACTGGACCCTTAGACCACTAAGAACCCCATGCCAAAGCCAAAAACGAAGCCCCTCCCATGTGACCCTATGCTGGCCGAGAGTTGAATCCTGCATGGACTCTATGTTTGTTGCAATCAGGACCCTAGCCGAAACTCTAGCCAAGAACCAGCGTACCTAGCACTTACATAGGACCCTGAGGACTCGCCCTAACCTTGCCCAGCAAGCTTGGACCGAGCCCTTCCCTCCCCCGCAGCCGCGCAACCCTGCACGCGAAACTGCCACTTCTCGGGTAGAGTCCTAGCGTGGCTAGGACTCTTTCCCAGCCCTTGCCATGAGTCCTAGCTTGGCTAAGACTCTCCCCTTGACCCGTCACATGCGCTAGCCGAGCCCTGGCCCAAGCCAAGTCCAAACTAAGCGTTCCCTCAAGCAACCCGATCACCCTTACCCCATGACAACAACTTTCTGGTTTCCTTTGTTTCTATCCTTCGGTTCTGTAGTTTAGGCATGAGTGTGTGATTCTAAAACAGGAGTGAACCTCTCTTGATCTTACTTATGTCATGGCAGCCCCTTAACCGAACAACATACAACTTTTGGATTCAAAAATCATGTTTCCTCATGTTTACATGCAAGTATCCGAAAATTTTCTGAAATAATTCCAAGAACTTTATGCATACAATAATTCAAACAATAATACGATATGATGGATGAGAAAAGGAGATGTATGGCGTGCCTTTGCGTAATTTACGCACGAATATACGTTGACGACGAAGAACGGGACGCAACCTAGGCTTGAATCTCCCTTGCCCTTCGAACTTTCCTTCCCCAAAGTGTGTTGTGTGTGCCGTGAGCTTTGAGAAAGAGTTTTCAGATTTTTAAAGAGTGTGGCCGTGACAATGTCTAGCTTGAGTAGGTTTTTGGTATTTAAATATATTAATTACACTAATTAAATTACTAACTAGGCCTTAGGCCTTTCAAGCCTTTAAATTAAGCCCATTAGTTTTATTTAGGATTTAATCAAATATAAACAAAGTTTTTGTTTAAATAAATTTGTGAATTTATTAGCCGGGTTGCCAAAAAGCTCGTATTTTAGTTGAAAAATCAACACCGATAAAATCTACGTCTCGACGTATAAAATCACCTCAAAACCCCTTATTTTCAAAAATATGAAAAACCATCAACCATATTTTAAATAATCCAAAATAATTATCTAATAAAATCATTTTACGTTTTTCAGCCCTCGGTCTCCGTTCCTCGATCGCAACTTGAATATTCTTTAAAAATTACATTTTAATACAACCATGTAGAAAAATATAATTTAAACATGCAATTATGCACAACATAATTAATTAATGCAATTAAAACATTTAATTAAAATACAAGATAATTTAATAATTGCATGCATGTGGTTTGCGTGGACCTTTAAATTTTCGGGGCCATACAATCTTCCCCCCTTACATTGAATTCCGTTCTCGAAATTCGCTTATCCTTAATAACCCAAATTTTAGTCTTAGTTCTATTATCCCAAAAATTCACGCTTCCGTTGCGCTACTCTGATAAAACTTAAGTTTTAGAAGGTCCTTATGTCTCCTTGATCCCAATTAATTTTCCTTCTAAATCCTTATTTTCAAATCGCAACTTAAAAAGACCCATAATGACATAGTGTTGTTACTATTATAACTTCAAATTTCAGTTTTTCTTACGATCCCCAATATTAAAAGATGGATAACCAAACTTATCATATATTACTTTCCTTAATTTATACCCAAAATATTCGTCGATTTATCATATTTCAATCTTAGAATCTCAAACGTATCTGCTAACGCTTAGATTTTCAAACCTAATATTGTTTCATCCTTAAAAACTCTTGATTAACATTCCTTATAACATTATAACCAAGATATCCCAAGGATTCAAATATTCTTAAAAATCTAAATCATCAGAAACTCTTATCAATTAACCCATTCAATTCTCTCTTATTGTTATACTAGTTCCCAAATTCCGTAATAATTGCAAAATAAATTCTTAATTTCCTCAAAAATCATCCTAATTGGTCCTTAATTTCAAAATTCCTACAGTTAACTCATAAGTTCTTGGCATTCTTAATTTCATTCTACAGGTTTCCCATAACATAATTTCGATAAACTTAAACATATTTACCCAAAAATTCAATTCATATAACCAATATTACATTTCACCGAACTTACAATCCCAATTTATATGTTTTATTATTACCAAAGTTGATGCAAATCCTTACTTATGAGTAATTCCCAAAAATTAATTCAACTAGTAACCACGAAATCATAAATATTTTCTTAGAAAATCTAGGTGCCAAAGCATTCATAATATTCACTATTTCTTATGGCCCAAAAATTGAACGTCAATACTAAAATCCAAAAATCAACATAGTCCAATTTCCACAAAAACCAACATGCATTTAAATCTAAGTTCTCTAATCGTTTGACATATCCTAACTCATTTAGCAATTTAAGCATGCAAAGCAAAAATACTTAAAAAGCTAATAAACATGTAGCGTAAACACATTATTCATGACATAATGCAGGTAACATCATACTGAATCACAAAAAGCATGTAGAACTTACAACTTTGAGGCATGACGACGGATCTTCCCGGTGCTAATGGTGGCACAACCCTGTACAGGGCCTTTGCTCTGATACCAACTGAAACGTCTGCCCTTTTTTATTGCTTTAAAAGTACTAGAATTTTTTTTTCTCTAAATTTTCGGCCATGACTATAAAATATTTTACCCTTTAAAATAAAACATCAACCCACTAGCATTTTAAAATCAAGTGAAATAGTCATAAAAATGAAATCGTCTACTGTTTTACCAAACCTAAAAAGTAATAGTTTGAAAAGAATAGCCCATACTAAACCTCTCAAAAATCTCTCAAAAGCATAAATAAATAGTCTAAAAATCTTTAGCTTAAATCATGAATCATAAACGTAAATGCGGAAAAATAGAAACGCTGGTCCTCGGGTTGTGTGCACCTTCAGCCCAGTCAGATCATCCGTCATGACCTCCCTCAACCTCACCTGCATCCATCACACCTAGTGAGTCTAAAGACTCAACACACCATAATCTTTATAACAAATAATACGTATAAAACCACATCCAACAGTGAAAATACTTTTACGTAAAAATAAATTTTCATGACATGCATAAATAAACCTTAATCTTTTTCCCCCTTTTTTTCCTTATCATGACATAAAAATATTTTAACATGATCATAAACATTTTCCTTTTCCTTTTCCTTTGTTGAATTCAGATCGTTAATTGTGACTTTCCTAATCATGAAATGAACCTCATGATTCGATGGATCCATCTACATGTAACCACAGTACTGGGCGGCGGGAGACACCAGCAACACTCTCACCGGTCAACTGGGCCATGGCCTATCATTTTTCGAATAGAAATACGATCATCGGGGTTCCCTCTGGGGTCTTTTCCCATAAATGGGCTCCCTCTGGGGCCTCACGATATTCCCATTCTTACCGTTACCACGTAACCGTTACCACATATTCGCAATGGTGGAAACACGATCGT
Source organism: Primulina eburnea (assembly GCF_022965805.1). Classification (NCBI taxonomy): domain Eukaryota; kingdom Viridiplantae; phylum Streptophyta; class Magnoliopsida; order Lamiales; family Gesneriaceae; genus Primulina; species Primulina eburnea. The sequence goes on from NC_133117.1 coordinate 10,494,123, forward strand.
CGAGCTCCCACTGGGACCATAATTCTCACGATGTCGCCAACATTAACGAATTAGTCACAATCACTTCACTTCCTTCAACATTTTACATTCACATCACTTTAGAAAAATTTATGCATAATCATAACATTTTTTTTTTCGAAATCAAGCATGCAACATGTCTTTTAAATGTCTTCTTTAAATCATAAAAAACCCTTAGACATTTAAAATCGTAATTTAATCATGAAAATTTCATAAACATTTAAAAATAATCATATTTTCATAAAAAAAGCATTTAGGGCACTGCCATGACCTTTACTAATTTTCCGGTGTAAAAATACCGTTTTACCACTGAACTCGACATTTTACGTTCTTGACTTTTTCTCGATTTCTTGACTCTAACATGTCCCAAATAATTATTTAAGATTGCATGAATTTTTCCATAATTTTATTTAGATTAAATATTAGACTTTTTCATTTATCTTTAATTAATTGTTTTGACGGTGTTTTAATCTCGAAAAATCCCAAACTTTAATATAAAATTCCTAAATTTATAATTTAGTGTTTTTATATTATTTTAGCCCTTATGGACCATGACTCAACCCCCGTGAGCCGTTTTCCAATTTTTCTTAGTTAAATACCCTAATTTGACACCTAAACTTTGACCCCGAGCCAACTTACGATTTTCACGAGTTACCCCCGAACCATGTCGACTCCAAAACTTGACCAACATCCTAACTTAACCTACTGGACCCTTATACCACTAAGAACCCCATGCCAAAGCAAAAAACGAAGCCCCTTCCATGTGACCCTATGCTGGCCCAGAGTTGAATCCTGCATGGACTCTTTGTTTGTTGCAATCAGGACCCTAGCCGACACTCTAGCCATGAACCAGCGTACCTAGCACTTACATAGGACCCTGAGGACTTGCCCTAACCTTGCCTAGCAAGCTTGGACCGAGCCCTTCCCTCCCCCGCAGCCGCGCAACCCTGCACGCGAAACTGCCACTTCTCGGGTAGAGTCCTAGCGTGGCTAGGACTTTTTCCCAGCACTTGCCGTGAGTCCTAGCTTGGCTAAGACTCTCCCCTTGACCCGTCACATGCCCTAGCCGAGCCCTGGCCCAAGCCAAGACCAAGCTAAGCCTTCCCTCAAGCAACCCGATCACCCTTACCCCATGACAACAACTTTCTGGTTTCCTTTGTTTCTATCCTTCGGTTCTGTAGTTTAGGCATGAGTGTGTGATTCTAAAACAGGAGTGAACCTCTCTTGATCTTACTTATGTCATGGCAGCCCCTTAACCGAACAACATACAACTTTTGGATTCAAAAATCATGTTTCCTCATGTTTACATGCAAGTATCCGAAAATTTTTTGAAATAATTCCAAGAACTTTATGCATACAATATTTCAAACCATAATACGATTTGATGGATGAGAAAAGGAGATGTATGGCGTGCCTTTGCGTAATTTACGCACGAATATACGTTGACGACGAAGAACGGGACGCAACCTAGGCTTGAATCTCCCTTGCCCTTCGAACTTTCCTTCCCCAAAGTGTGTTGTGTGTGCCGTGAGCTTTGAGAAAGAGTTTTCAGATTTTTAAAGAGTGTGGCCGTGACAATGTCTAGCTTGAGTAGGGTTTTGGTGATTTAAATATATTAATTACACTAATTAAATTACTAACTAGGCCTTAGGCCTATCAAGCCTTTAAATTAAGCCCATTAGTTTTATTTAGGATTTAATCAAATATAAACAAAGTTTTTGTTTAAATAAATTTGTGAATTTATTAGCCGGGTTGCCAAAAAGCTTGTATTTTAGTTGAAAAATCAACACCGATAAAATCTACGTCTCGACGTATAAAATCACTTCAAAACCCCTTATTTTCAAAAATATGAAAAACCATCAACCATATTTTAAATAATCCAAAATAATTATCTAATAAAAACATTTTACGTTTTCCAGTCATCGGTCTTCGTTCCTCGATCGCAACTTGAATATCCTTTAAAACTTACATTTTAATGCAACCATGTAGAAAAATATAAGCGTGGACCTTTAAATTTTCGGGCCGTTACATTGAGAGTGTACCAGGTTCCCAAAACGTTTTTCTCAAAGGAAGCCCTGAACCCACCTCTTGGGTTGTGAGATATCCCAGGAATTAATTTTATTGTAGTGACCTCTTCAGAGTCAGCGATTTTGCTTTCCCGCAGGCTTTTCTGGTCTATTATATATGGAAAACATTTTCAACTTCATGGTTCTATGAAATTTTAGTTAAACATTGTAGAGGGGAGTTTTCAGAGAAAACAACAATTTCATTGACCTTCAAAACAATGGTGATTAGATCAAGTGTTGATAAAAAGTGAAACAATCAAAATACAAGATGATACTATTCATGTCCAACTTGCATCCTGATTTCAGAACATATTATGTTGATCCTCGGTTTTATGTGGACCTTGTGAAGAGCATATTTAGGTGATATGACTAGCATGCGTCTTCGCACCTTGTTCCTTGGGAGATTTATCAAAGTCTTTTCCAATTCATAGGTCTTCCTTAGAATTCTCATCTTTACATCTATTGCTCGGAATAAGTTGAAACTCGACCTTCTTAAAATGACTTCACGCCTTTATCATCTTCATAGCCTGCTGTAGTTAAGAACCCGAGGAGAGTGACAAAACATCTTCTCCCAGAGGTTTGACTATTTTTCGGAAAATACTAACAAGTTGAGGGTTCACAAGTGGTAACTGGGCATTGTCTATTACTATTTTTCGGAATACATTGTAAAAGATTATAATTGCAGATCTTCTGGAATCCACTAAGCTCTTCTTCACCAAAATTTAGATATCGCAGTTGAGATAATTAGTGCATCGTCACATTTTCCACAAGAGACCATCAAATCTTCAATGCTGAAGGATAAATCTTCCCGCACTTTAGCTATCCGAAACACCAGCTGAGATGAGAAGGAAGTCATGATGGAATTTCCTGTCCCAAAAACTTGCGGTAGAAATTTTCTTGCATCTCCCATGTCCCCACTAGCCGGCCCCTCAATTATCATTGCAATAATGCCTATAGTGTGAAAGTCAGAGTCTTCATTATCTTCATGATGCTTATTGTCTCTCTGTTGGTTATCCACAATGTTCCTCAGATATATCTACTTAATTGATTATGATTATATTTCAGCTTGTAAACTGAAACGATCTTCTGTAACATGTCTTCTGTCTTTGTGTAAATGACATTACTTCTCTAATTTTTGTTGCTTATGATTTTCCTTTATTGGGTGTGGGGCAATAATAAGCTCTGTTGTTCGGCAACCACTAGATCCTATGTGAAACGTCAAGTGTGTATTGAAAAGAATGTGCTAGATATGGATACTTGGGGCTGTCCACTTTTCCTCTTCTTTCCTTAACTATTACTTTCTTTATTCTCTTTTTCTTGTTCCTAAAACATATGACCCAACATATTCCTCCACGTGTATGTATTTCTCTGCTCTTTTAAGTAATTCTTTTAGAGTTCTCGGGATTTTTCCTTCTATTGAATCCTTAAATCTTCTATGGCGAATTTTTTGCTGCATTATTTTGGCTAGCAAGTCATGGCTGACATGCGGGACCTCGTGAACTGCTTGGGTAAACCGCTGCACATACTCTCGTAGACCTTCTCCTTTTTCTAGTTTACGTTGAAAAATATGTGTTTTGTTTGGGAAGTTTCTATTGATAGAAAATTGATGAAGAAAACGCAAAGTGAATTGCTCTAAGCTTCTTGTAGTTTTGGGAGGTATTTTGTTGAACCAAGAGAGGGCAAGACCTGAAAAATTTGTGGTGAAGATCTTACAGTAAGTGGCGTTACTGACATAATACAATTCGGAATTCACATAAAAAAGGTCGAGGTGATTCAAACACGTCGAGGTGATCTTGTGGATCACCATACCATTGTACTCAGAAAAATTCGCTATCTTTAATTCTATGGGTAATACTTTGGCCAAGATGATAGGGGTGAAAGGACTACGTCGAGCTGGTAAAGTTTCTAGAGAGCTCTCCTCCACTCTCGTAGTACGATGCTCCTGGTGGAGAGGTGTTGCATGGTTATTGGCCTCGTCCTCTTGAAGGATTGTCATGGTTTACCAAAACGGGATCGGAACGGCCGGAACGGCCGTTTCGGAACTGGAACGCTGCCTACCTTGACGGAGTTCCGGTGTTTGGAGGTATATGATGTGGGTCGGCGTTCCATGCATGAAGAACGGCGATTTAACGGGAAAACGGAACGGGCCAGGCTCGGAACGGAACCGGAACGCAATTCGCGACGGTTTTGTTACGAACGGTCGCTAGTAGCGACATTTTTATGTATGTAGCAACGGTTCTATTCAACCGTCGCTGATTTATATCGGCGACGGAGTTAATATAACCGTCGCTATATTTAGCGACGGTTAAAATTACACCGTCGTTAATTTAAAATCGGCGACGGTTTTTAGCGACGGTGTTTCATAAAACCGTCGCAAATTCTATTTAAATGATATTTATTTTAATTTTTATATTTCTAAATATTTTCCAAAATTTTTAATTTTTATATATTTATAATATTTCTTTTAAATACCCGTTCCGCGAAATTTCATTGTAACTGGAACGGTAGCATCCGTTCCGATCACTGCGACCGCGACTGCGAACCATGATTGTCCCTTTCCCAAATATTGGTGTGTGGCACGTCATTAATCCCTTTCACCTTTCTTTCTTGCAGAATCCTATCTATGCGATTAGAAGATGATCTGTTACCGGTTGTGTGCCTATTATCGTTGCCACGTTGTTGGGTTGCTAGATATTGAATCATTGTTTTGACTACGGCACATGAGGTCGTCTTCTCCATCAGTACTTCCAGAGCGTTGGGATAAAGAACTCATGTTGGTGATAGGCAGCGGGAGACGAACGTCCACGATCAGAGTTGGTGTGATGAACTGCATATGATTGCGTCTGCATTCTCAGTGACTAGGTGAGAGTTTTCCAAATACCACGCTAAGATGATGTAGCCAAAAATGTAATTGCTCGGATTACGTAGATCGAAGCAGGAAGATATGATGGATCATAAAATTTTCCAGGTAGCTAGTCGTAACAACTAGCTCATAGACACGTCAACGTAGTCGGTGATGGCTAGCTCAGACGAGTCAACGTAGTCGTAGAGGACTGACTCGTAAACAGATCAACGTAGTCGTAAACGACAAGCTCATAAACAGATCCACTTGGCCATAGACCGGTAAACAAAAAATATCGTGGGTTGTAACATATGTTATGAACAAATGTTTTGAAGTGTCAGGGATTACCTAGGGTAGACAGTCTGATGCTCAAGTCACTAAACAATTCAAAATTCTCTTTGAATATTGGAGAACTCAAATAAACAAATGCGAGAGTGTACCTTGTAGAATAAGAGTGATCGATCCTCTATTTATAATTTTTTTAGGAATGTCTAGTGAACTTGAACTTTAGTAAACATGTGTCCCAAGTAATGAAAATGAGTTAATAACCCATTAAGTATAAATTGATTTAAATAAATATCTTTATACTAAGAAATTATTTACGAACAATAATTCGATACACAAATTTTTTACTGTAAACTTTCATTGTTCAAAATGCAACTTCGGAATCTTACCTTCAATTGGTTTGCCGTTGATCTCAATAATCCTAGTTAATATTCTTCTAATTTCGGATTGATTAAAGACTGTTCTAAAATCTTAGCGTTGAATTCATCGAATCGGCGTCCATGTCTCATCTAGGGCTAGGCAGGCAACTAAGTTATGTTTATCCTTAATTCTCCCTCTTGTTTTACTTTGCAAATAAAATTGGTCAATAAGGCATAATAAATTTTAGGGATGTCAATGGGTATGGGTAAAACCCAGACCTGCAATGGACCCACCCCATCTGGACGGATTTGGGCATATTAAATGGGTCATGGGGTGGGTCTCGGGTCCAGTTTTTCAGACCCGTATGGGTATGGGACGGGTCATGGGTCCTATAATACCCGCCTCATACCCGCCCCATATATGTGAATATAAATATACTAGGATTTAGTTTTATTAATTTTCATTTTTTTAGTAGCTCACCTCAAGGTCAACCATAGACATGACTGATTTTTTTTACTCGCTGATTTTATATTGATCTGTTTAAGTTCTGTTATGACTTATTTTTGGGGATATCAAGATTTTTTTTGGATAGCTAGTAACTCTTTTTTTATCTAATTCATTATGTCGTGAAAATATATTGTTTGTTATTATTAAGTGTAGTCAAACACATGATTAGTTTTCTATTGTGTTGTATTTATAGGCTTGTTTGTTTAATAATTCAGTAATGTGACAAAGAAGATTAATGTTTTCATTGTAAAAAAATTCGGGTCTGACGGGTCTCATGGGTCTAACCCGCCCCGTTTCGTATTCGGGGTGGGACAGGTCCAAAGAATATTTAATTGGGGTGGGGTGGGTAATGAGTCGTAGTTTTTTTCATGGGGCGGGTCTTGGATTTAGCAATACCCGTCTCATACCCGCTCCATTGACATCTCTAATAAATTGCCTTTAACTCTCTCTGTTTTTTTTTGGGGTATTAATTTAATTAATAATTTCCCCGAATTGGACAAAATGTAGCCCATGCTTCATTTGGGGAAACATATTTTGACATGTCAACTGAAATTTTAATCAACTGTTTTCCTTATCATTAATAGATAACGATAAAATAACTACCTAACTACAATAAAGATAAGACCCCGATTTGGCCACGCATGTGGAAAAAAATATGTCAAACCCCTCTAAAATGGCCAATAAAATAACCCGTTTCTTTTAACAATAGTACACAATTAGGCCACCATTTTCTTTCTTTTTTGGCCAAATGAGAAATTATAAAGAAATTTATACCAAAATTATATATTTCTAAAATATAGTCAAATATTTTTCCAAGAAAATGAAAAATTAGGGATAAAAGTTGCGTGCATATATGAATAAAATCCAAAGAGAATCAATTACCAAGTTGACTGACCATTATCTGTGTCACTCATTCAATTCTTAATCACATTTAGATTTTCGTATTTATATATAGGAAAAAACTTGTGTGAGACGGTCTCACGGGTATTATTTGTGAGACGGATCTCTTATTTGGGTCACCCATGAAAAAGTATCACTTTTTATGCTAAGAGTATTACTTTTTATTGTGAATATGGGTAGGGTTGACCCGTCTCACAGATTATAATCCGTGAGACAGTCTCACATGAGACTCACTCTTATATCTATATCACGTATTTAATGCGTACATTATTATTATTAAAGTTAAACCTTCTTAATAGTATGTGGATGGAGCTTTTTTTATCTTGTCTCATTTATCTCTCTAGATCACATTTCACTCTCTAATTTTTAAACATATGTTGAAATAATACAAACTATTTAATAATTAATATAGTTACACATATTTCTAAATTTAAGTTATTTTTCATTCAAAATAAAATAATTATAGAAAGACCCTTATCCCATAAATATTGATCATGCACCGAAAATCCACACACAAATTTAAGAAAAACCTTCGAAACCACTAACCAGCAAAAGACAGTTTCCAAGAAATTAATCACTTGATCCAAACATATTTAGCCCACAGAAAACACACAAATTTAACCCAAACAAAAGATCCTGACTCGAATCCTAATAGTACCGGTACATGCTATGAACAACTTATTTCGAGAAACTGAGAAACGGAACTTGAACAGAACAAACAAGCAACAAGCACAACACAGACACGAAAATTTGGGACACAAACAAGCAACAAGCACCATTAACATTAAATTTTCCGATGATCCGAAGCTTCAAACCCCTTTCAAGAAGCGAAAACAACACTTGAAAACATATATGGAGGCGCTAATTATCCACCAGAAGATGCGACGCTTTACGGCGCCGCGGACAGGAACTGGACTAACATATCGGCGGGATTCGGTCAAAGTATGGGCCATCGGCACTGGTATCAAATTCTGGATCAGTGCAAAGAAAAGCTCTGTTTTATAGAGTGAAGTTCACTCATGGAAGCTTTTGGTGGGCAAATAAAAAATTTAGCTACCTTGAAATTTTCTTCGAGAACGAAATAAACAAATATCTAAGCCGCGTTTTGAGAAACGCGTGAATGCGATGGGATTTAGCATATTTTGGAGATGAAAGAAAATGTATGTGTTTGGAACCAAAATGTTATTAAAAAAATTTCTACTACATTTGTTTTTTAATGCAATTAAAGTTGGTTAGTTTAACTTTATATAAATAAAAATTCCGTACGATTGATTAAAACTATCATTGATTGATCATATCTTTTCTCGTATGAAATTACATATATAATTTACCAACATTTAATTGATTAAAAACTCAAAACATTTAAAATAAGTTCTTGTAAACGTGATATAAATATTTTAGCCCAGAAAGCTAGCTATTATATTCACTCTCGAAAAACAATAATTATAATCGGTGTTCCAAACTATACTGCAAAAAATTTAACTCAATTAACATTATATATGTGATACTCATTAAACAATTATTTCAAAAAATCCCCCAAATTGAAAATTTTACAAAACTTTAATGTTGATTTAAAATTAATTTATCATCATTATTATTATATGTGTGGATCAAAATATTATGATATTACATGCAACCATTTAAATTTAATTAGTATGTTATAGTAGAACGTACGTATAATATTATTATTTTTATTATTTTATTTTTGTGTGTGGAGATGATAGGTCCTCACTCTCACCAATTTTTAACATATACGAGAGAGACCCGATGAAATATTGTTAGATATCTTACATTAATTAAATTAAGTTTTTTTGAGTTGTATATATGATTTTGGAGAATCATATTTTTCTGAGCTAATTTTTGGGGTAAAGTTAGACTCAATTAAGTCCATACTTTTAACATAGTATCGGAGTCCAGAATCAATGATATGTGTTGGAATGTCCTTATGGACTGCTCACTAATGTTTTGTAAATTTCATGCTTCAGTTGTTCATTTTTAGGTGTGAAGGGTGTGTTAGATATCGCACATCGACTGGATTAAATACGTGAAAATGATATATATGGATTTAGACAAATTTCCTCACTTGAGCTAACTTTTGGACGGATTTAGATCCAGTCTATAATCTCAACATTTAGATGTCTCATAATCGGCTATATTAAGTTATTGTGAATTGTATGGACGAACTTGGACAATCTTCATCCATTTAGCTAGTTTTTGAACTGAAGTTGAGTTAAAGTTCATAATATTAACATTATATCAGAGCTCATGTCCATTGTTGTGTCTTTGACTGCTCTGGTGGGCCCACCCTATAACGTCTTATAAACTTCACACTCTAGTTGTTCCTTCCTGGAAATGAAAGGAATGTGTTATATGTCACACATTGGCTAAATTAAGTTATTGTGAGTTATATGTATAAACTTGAACAATCATCTCTCTTGAACCAAATTTTGTGATAGATTTATGTCTACGTCAACAATCTTAACATACATGAAACCATCACAATATTATTTACTTGTCAATTTGAATATTATTTTGTTTATCAAATTTGTGAATTTTTAGTATTTTGTTTTTGTTTTCAATGCAACATCTAATTTTTAAAATGACGGAAAAGTGAATAAATAAAGACTAAAATTAATGAATTAAAAAATATTCTCTAACTTTTTAAGATCTTTTAAAAAAAAAACGGATTGAAAAAATAGTAAAAGATGACAAATTTAAGGAATCCCAATTAAAGATCGATGCCTGTGATCGTCAACACGGCAATTTAATTCATTATTAGTTGGTTATTTAATTAATATCTTGCAGTTGATGTTGCAAGTGCCGATGGTTTATTTTGGTTGGCTTCCCAGAATATGAAATTGTAATTATAAAATTGGTTATATTATACCATAATGATAAAAAAAAAACATGATAAAGAAAGATAACATAATCATAATTCTTTAGAGATGTAAGTGAGTCAAACTATTCGTAGGTAGCTCGTAAGAAACTCGGTCAAAATTCGATTCGAGCTCAATTTGATTGAGTTCGAGTAGTTCTAGTATTTTTTTTTGAGTCGAGTTTTAATTAATTATATTCGAATAGTTTTCGAGCTACTCGAATAATAAAAATATATACATATTTTTTATTGGGAAATATGAAAACTAAGAGATATTTTGTCAATATATATCCAAATCCGAGTTCGAGTCCGAGCTTGAGTTCATGATCTATGTGCTATAATTCAAACTTTCGAGCTTGAGGAGCTCAAGTAATTCAATATGTATAGGATTTAAGCTCGAGTATTAGGATACAAAGTTTGACTCGTCTCATTTCCACCTCTACCCTACCTACCAAATTCCATTCTCGTTAATGAGATAATACTATAGATCCAAGAGTTGGTCTCATGTGAGTCCGTCTCACGGATCATAATCTGTGAGACGGGTCAACCCTACCCATATTTATAATAAAAAGTAGTAATACTTTTTCATGAGTGATCCAAATAAGAGATCTGTCTCACAAATATGACCCGTGAGACCGTCTCATACAAGTTTTTGCCTAGATCCAATTGTCATAATTAGTTTAAATATGTGCTCTAATCTACAAAAAAAAATATTTAATTGATAATATTAATAATTAGATCTACCATATGATTTCGATGACTTGTAGATAATTTAGCACCACAGTCTCGAGTTTGCGACCAATTTTAAGAAACAAAACGATATTTACCCTGTGAATATTACCCTTGGGAGTTGGGATAGCAAGAACAATTAAGTATATTCGTCCTTTTGCATTCGACTTAGGTTGAGAATATTATGTGAAATAAATTTGATTCGTTGTTGGTGTTTTTAGCATATTGTTAAGATAAAATTTGAACATAAATTTTGATGATAGTAAAATCGAATTGATATGACATATGTAGATCGAGTTGGATATATATTGAAAAATATATTTTACTTAAATATTCAAATACATCTAAATGATATCTAGTATACTGATGTGTCCAGTCAAACTGATTTTTATGGAACCACTGCGTGAATCAAACTGAACTATTGAACCAGTTGATATAGGCAAACCGAGCTAGGTGCCAATCGATCTAAACACATTCTCTGCATTTTACAATCATTATCTCTAAGTCTTTTTGTAATTATTTAGATTCTCCACAACTTATTAAAAAAGTCGTCGGTTTCTATATCTAGCTAGTGTCCAAGAGAATTTATTGTCTAGTACTATAATCGGAAAGACAACAAGAACACGTGGAATTATCTTCGTAAATGTCGGTGATATAGTAAAACTGTGTGTACCGTTAAAACTATTAACGTTGGAATAATTACTATAAAGAGACCAAATCACCAGAATGTTCGGGTTATTGAATGTACTGAATTTGTTGAACATTGTGAAGCCTCCAAAATCTTCTTCAAGCTATTTTTATTTGAGTCTTTCGCACATGCTATAGAGATATATCAGATCATTTAAGGATCACCTTGTGCATCATATTTACAATAACTCTATATTTCTCTACTTGAGCTGATTTGTGTAGATAGCTATTGTGAATTGTCAAAATCTTGTTTCGTGAAAATTGTAGTTGTTGAAAGTGTTGGATCTCGTTTTTCTATGTGCCCAAACGCAGCGGAAATTTTAAAAATTTTAGATCTTGACATTCAAGATATTTTGGACACTCGTATGATTTTAATTAAACATGCATAGGATGTTTATAAAAAAAAGGGTGAACCCCACCCCCGAGGGCCCCACAGAGAGCCGCCCCAAGCCCCGGCGTGAAGGGAGGTAAATCAGGGTTATGCACCGGCAGCAGGTACCCAGAGGAGAGGTTGGCTGGAGAAATTCTCCATAGAGGGGGAGCCGAGACTCGATCCCTCACCAACATGGAGTAACAGTCCTTCACTCCAGGCCCTTACCACACGGCCTATGCCCATGGGGGCTACATAGGATGTTTATAACTTTTACCTTTGGTGAACAATTTTCACTTGGCTCCAACTATGCCAGTACAAGCAGACGTAGCTCTTGTTGTAAATCCTCTACGAACTTTCTTCGAGTCTTCTTCTATCAAGTCCACGACCAGAAGGTTTGTTCTTCTTTTAAATAGCACTAAAATATTTGAAAGAAGTTTTACGTTGAGATCAAAAATTTGAGAGAGAACTCAAATCTTTTTTCCTTGAAAAATGGTCATACAAAATTTTGGAGAATTTTGGATGCAATCTTCGTGAATCACCATTGGGAGGGAATGGAGGATAGGTCATTTTTCTTTTTTATTTCCTTAAAAATAATAGTCTTGACCTAAATGTCACAATTAACATTAATGAGCTTGATTAATTAATTGGGTTAGTCCAACTAGTTTAATTAATTAATCAAAGTCCATTAATAACTTTAATTATTAAATGTGTTAGACTTGTACTCCTACAAGTTCATTAAACATACTCTCAATATAATTAATTTAATATTTAATAAACCCAAATTTTGAGCTTAATAAATTAAATCCATTATAAATTCAACATTTGAATTTAATATTTAAATTATAAATTCAACTCCTTGAATTTATCACCTCCAAAATTTAATATTTAATAAACTAAACTTTTGAGTTTAATAAATTGAATTCTCAAATTTTATAAATTAAACTCCTTGAATTAATTATCTCCAAATTTCATAAATTCAACTTCTTGAATTTACTATCTCATAAATTCAACTCCTTGAATTTATTTTCTCAAAATTTAATTATCATAAATCCAAATCCTTGAATTTACTATATCATAATATAAATTCAACTCCTTGAATTTATTCTCTCAACGGGAACAAACGATCCAGTGCTTATGTGACCCTCAATGGTTCAGGGATACAGCTAGCCGTGGGTTCACAACTCTTTGTGATTCAGGACATAATCCTTTATTCGGGCTTATCCTAGTTAGCCCCATTCTTTTCATCAATACCTTGATCAAGAATGTCAGAACTCATTTCTGATTGTACCCATCGGATCATGGTAAGAGCGTATAGTAGCATCGCCCCATGATCCCCTAGGTATCACTGATAGTGCCTGCAAGAACCATCCGATTATGATTAATGTACTGTACGGTCCCTTCATATCATATATCTCGATCGAATCTGCAACCATTGGTTCATCGAGGGTTGCATATTAATTCGATAACTATGTGATAACTATAAATAGTAGCTTCGCGTGTACTATTTGAGAACTCCTTCTCTAATGTACATCTCATACTCTGGCCAGAGATTCCATGCACTATTATTTCATCAGATCACACAGGATATCCACACCCGTAGGTGAGCGGTGAATCCCCGACTACAATGCACTGGCTCCTATATGTGTCACAACTGTACCCAACCTTGCCACCTGATGACTCTCCTGGAGCCGGTAAATGAATCATAGCACAGCCCTAGCATATAGAGCCTCAGTGTTGTCCCGGGTCGTCAGGACTAATGGTGCACAATCATAACCACAGACTTATCCTCTCGATTAATGATAACCATTTGGAAATTCCGAGGGAGGGTTGTTCGGCATAATCATCATATGACTATCCATTTGCATGTTTGGATATCTCCGTGCCCTTACCGAGAAACGCAGTACACAACATCACAGATGCTAGTCTCGAGCTCAAGCGACCTTTATCCATATTTTAGGCGGCTGAATCGACTAGGAACGAATTTAGAATATGCAGTGTTTACAAATGAGTTTCAACATCGAATTACGATTCATTTGTATTAAAGCATAATTAAGGACTTTATCTATGCTGATTGCATGAGTATATAGATAAAGTATAATGAAACCATTAAAAAGTTAAATTATATTAAAATAAAGATTTTTTATTTCACTTGAGTCAATAAATTTCCTAGCCAACCGTTGGCTTGCAGGGCATCTACTCTAACAGAAATTTACTTGGAGTTTCAACTTGATAGGGTTGTGGAACTAAGCTGAAGTGAGTTTACTCAAGGCAAAGTATCAATCAAATTTTCTAATGAAATATTTCTGAAAATAGAAGAACAAAAGAAGTAAAATCTTAATCTTCAAACTTCAATAAACACGCTCTTGTTTTTATTTATTTATGTTATTATTGTCATTTACTTTGATTTGTATATCATTTCACTAAGTGCAAGAAGCTTTTTTCGTACTTTCAAAATATTTTCGGTTGCTAGTAGCACATAGTTTGATTCAAAACACAACTCGAGCTTCTATTCCAACTTGATTTGAATAGCTTCTGAAAATGAGTTTAAAGTGTTTCTTTACGTCCTCTAAATACATTTTTCGACGCTAACAGATGGTATCGGAATGAGTGTTCTTGATTACTGAATGTTGATATAAACAAAGATCTTCCTTTAATAAATCTCTATGTTTTCAAAACAAGAATATGATGACTGGAAGATTCATATGCAACATATTTATCAGCTCCAGATGATTGTTACGCTTGGTCTTCTCTAGGAATAATCTACATGTATTAATATACCATTTATGGTTTTTAATAGTTAATATTGTGATTCGAGATATTGGTTTAAGATATGTTTTTATGATTTAAATTTTCTAAGTATTATGATATTGATATCTAACATCATACTTGTGATATGAATAAGAATTGATAGATATAGTACGTTTGAATGTAGGTAACATTGAATTGATAAGGAACTTGACAATTATGTAACCTGAAATTCTCAGTTGTCCCTATAAGTAAATGAGGTATTTATATTTTTATGTATATAATGTTAATTATGCTATTGAAATGAATGAAGTATGTTCCATATTTTTATGATATGGAATATGAATATTGATACCCATGGATGGGCCCATTACCCCTGGTCCATCCCTAGCCCAAATGGAAGACGGGCTCATTAAGGACCCATGTATTCTCTTATAAATACAAGGTTTGAGTGTTAATTCATTCGGTCACTATATTGTTTTCAGCAGCACCCTTAGCTGCTCTCCCCATATATCCTCAGTCACTGACTTGAGCGTCGGAGGAGCTACGCCAGGACACCCTCCTGGCCCCCTTTTAACGGTCTTTTTTGTGATTTCTGGCTCAGGAAAATTTCAAAACCCTGTGTTTGTACTAGTGACACTTGCTGGAAAATGACCCTAAATTTTCCTTGAGTATCACTTGGCGCCGTTTGTGGGAACTTTGAGTTGAGACGTAGAGATGGTAGGCAAGAGAGGGAGTAAAAGAGCTACCTCAGAATTATCGCGTCCTCAGAGGGGACCCGAACAATCTCATGTTGAGACAAGACATGAAAAACCGCATCTTGAGACGAGACAAGAACAACCTCGTCAAGAGACAAGAACTGAGCAGCCCCTTCATGAGACAAGGGTCGAGCAAACCCGTCCCAATGAGAGTGTGGGGAGCTTGACCCTGGAGCAGTTGGGCCAATTTATCACTCGGATAGTGGATGAGGCAATGAAGAGGAATCAAGAGTCTACGTTTGCATAAGAGCAGGCCGCTCGCCAGGAGCAGGAGGAGAATGTGGAGGGCCACCAGAGCTGGGTTGAAGAGATCAGGGAGATGTGGAGGGAGATACGGATGTTGAGGCAGCAGGTAGGAGGCCGAGCACCGGTACCCAAGAAAGAAAGTCCTTTTTCATTGGCCATCTTGGAAGAAGGACTTCCTCCAAATTTCCGACAGTCAAACGTGGGAGAATATGACGGACATACAGACCCTGAAGAACACTTGGGGAGATTTGAGAATGCGGCTCTGTTGCACCAATATTCGGATGGAGTCGGGTGTAGGGTTTTTCTGGGCACGTTGGCGAGGTCAGCCCAGCAGTGGTTTAACACTTTTCAACCCAACTCTATACGTTCTTTTGAGCACTTCTCAGCTGCCTTCTTGCATCGATTTGCTAGCAGCAAGAGGCACCAGAAAAATTATTTGAGCCTGTTCGTGATGAAACAGCAAGAGAATGAAACTTTACGAGAATTTGTCCAGCGTTTCAACAGTGCAGCGCTGGAAATACCAGCGGCTACCCCTGACATCATGATAAGTGCCTTCACAAAAGGACCGAGGGGAGGGGAGTTTTTCAAGTCGCTGGTCAAGAAGCCTCCGTTGAGCTATGATGATTTGTTGGCTCGAGCTGAGAAATATGTAAACTTGGAAGATGTCCAACGGTACAAAAGGATAGAGAACCGGCTCGGAGGAAGTAGAGTTGAGGGAGTGAAGAAAGGAGGAAGGAAGAGTGGTGCGGGAGAAAGATAGGAGGAAAGAACTAGAAGTAGAGGACAATTCTCATCACATATCCCCCTGGATAGGAGTCGTGATGAGGTGATGGAGGTGAGGGAGCCTGCGGGGAGGTGGGATAAGTCACGAAGGGTTGAGTGCAGTGCTAGATTTCCTTCGCGAGACAGACGAGAAGGATCCGCATCCCTGAGCCGACCAAGGTCTCGCCCGTCCCCTAGACGTGGTCAAGGCCCTCCATGGATAAATCAGGGAGTTGGGGAGCAGAGAGGGGAAGGTCGAGGTCAAGATGTCCTTCAGGAGCCCGTCGAACCGAGGAGGGGAACGAATGAGGATAACCACCCTACGAGAGGAATGGTTCATATGATCTCGCGTGGTGCTACTGATGGAGACTCTGGGAGAGCTCGGAAAGTACATGAGAGAAGGTTGGAGAACTTTGAGATATATAGGGGTGCAGACTTACCACAAGACCCCGTCATCAGCTTTGGGCCGGAAGACCTCCGAGGCGTTGTGACTCCACATAACGATACCTTGGTGGTGACGGCCACCATTGCCAATTATGATGTGGCAAGGATATTTATTGATAATGGAAGCTCCGTGAATGTCTTGTTCAAGAGCACGTTGGATCAAATGAAGATGAAAGGATTTGAGTTTGAGCCGGTATCCACCCCGCTGTATGGGTTTGCAGGACACGCCATCCCGCCTTTGGGTCAAATTGTTCTTCCCCTATCCTTGGGGACTGATCCTCGGCGGGTAACAAAAATGATAGCCTTAACCGTGGTAGATACCCTGTCAGCGTATAATGCAATTCTAGGACAGCCATCCCTAAAAGCTTTTAGAGACGTAGCTTCCACTTATCATCAGAAGCTTAAGTTTCCTGTGGAAAAAAGAGTTGGAGTCTTGTGCAGGGAACAAAAAGCCACGCGTCGATGTTATGAAGGGGTAGTGAGGGAGGAGGGGAAAAGAGCGCGTTTGGAGGTTAACGTGATTAGGAAAGGAAGAAGTTTGTGACTTGGTTCTAGGTACAAGAAGAGAAGAGGGGAAAAATGGACCCAGAGTGAGACGATCTTTTCTGAGTGATTGAGAAATTTAATTCTGGAGCTTATTACTTGGAGAATGCTCAAGGCAAGGTTTTAAAGAGTTCCTGGAATGCTTACCACCTTAGGGAGTATCATGCTGGATTTTATCATTGATTTATTTCATCTTTGCATTTTCCCATGTAATCAGTTGGAATTCAATAAAATTAAGTTATTCTTTTCAAATTCATGAATGTTGGTGTATCATGAAAGCGAGAAAATTTTATTTTCCTGCTAAGGCATCGCCTAGCAGAGGAGCAGAGTTGGGAATGAGAAAAAAACTTTTATTTTCCTGCTAAGGCACTGTCTAGCAGAGGAGCAGAGTTGGTGAGGAGAGAAATTTTATTTTCCTGCTAAGAACTGCTAGCAGAGAAGCAGAGTTGGGGAGGAGAGAAATTTTATTTTCCTGCTAAGGCGTCGGCTAGCAGAGGAGTTAGAGAGTGAGGGTGGAGAATTTTTATTTTCCTGCAAAGGCACTGTCTAGCAGAGGAGCATAGTTAAGGAGGAGAGAAATTTTATTTTTCGGCTAAGGCATCGCCTAGCAGAGGAGTTAGAGGGTGACGAGGTGAAATTTTTATTTTCCGGCTAAAGTGTCGCCTAGCAAAGGAGTTAAAGGGTGGGGGTGGAGAATCTCTATTTTCCTACTAAGTCATTGCCTAGCACAGGAGTTAGAGGGTGAGGGTGGAGAATCTCTATTTTCCTGTTAAGGCATCGCCTAGCTGAGGAGTTAGAGGGTGAGGGTGGAGAATCTTTATTTTCCTGCTAAGGCGTTGCCTGGCAGAGGAGTTAGATGATGACGAGGTGGAAACTTTATTTTCCTGCTAAGGTGTCGCCTAGCAGAGGAGTTAGAGATTGAGGGTGGAGAATCTCTATTTTCCTGCTAAGGCATCGCCTAGCAGAGGAGTTAGAGGGTGACGAGGTGAATTTTTTTTTCTGCTAAGGCGTCCCCTGGCAGAGGAGTTAGAGGGTGAGGGTGGTGAATGTAGTGACCCGTTCCAGAATCACCTACTAATCAGAACTTAAGCATGCAAAATTAACATTTAAAACTGAATCAGGTAAACAGCGGAAAAACAGTAATACAACCCAATCGAATCTCTAAGTACAAAATACTTAAACAACCAGATCGAACTAAATACCAAGAACAAATACCAACAACTACAGGTCAACCTCTGCCAGCTCCCTGTCCACTCCCTCCTCGACCGTCCAACCTGAGACCTGCCCCATCGAATAGGGTGTCCAAAACAGAGATAAACCGAGGACGTGAGCATAAAACGCTCAGCACCGAAAGCATGAGTATACAAGACTATGACATGCATGTATGCAAAATGTACTGGATACCAGGATCTGGGTATAACGAAATACTGCTCAGGTAAATGACGTCAAGGTATGTAGCACTCTGCGCCGTCGCACCAGGAGGTGGCTCCCATACCAAAATAAACCTGTGGATATACCGGTGACCTGACCACCGTCGGCCAACGGGGTCCAACCATCCACAACAAACGAGGGCTGAGCACCCTCTCAACAGGCTATCTCAAAAATAGTCAGGCTCAACATGATTATGCAAATGCCGCATAATAAACCATGCATCATATGACAGATAATAATGCAACATATAAACATGCAACACATAGTAAAGCATACTCAATCCTGCTATCTCGGATAGTACTTTCGTACCTCAAACCAGTAGATCCTAGCAATCAGCCCTAGAATCAAGCCTGCGTCCGTAGTCAGCCCACTGATGCCGCTAGCTCCCAACTAGAGCACAGCTCCGCTACAAAACCAGTAGCTCCCCGCTAGTGCCTAAACCTCGGGAAAAGACTAGAAACCCATCAGAAACGACTAAAACGCTCTGGAACACTCGGAATTGGCGAGTAAAAAGTGAAGCCTCGCGCCTCTATTTATAGACAACGATCGGTAGATCCGATCCACTTCGGACGATCCGATCCGGTACACTTCGGACCTTCCGAACCCTGATCGGACGATCCGAACCCTGCATGTCTTCCACGTGTCCAGCCACCTGTCTTCGGACGATCCGAACCCTGATCGGACGATCCGAACCTTGCATGTCTTCCACGTGTCCAGCCACCTGTCTTCGGACGATCCGAACCCTGATCGGACGATCCGAACCCTCTTCAGACGATCCGAACCCGGTTCGGTCCTTCCGATCCCATCGAAATATAATTAATCCAATAATTAACTCAAATTAGGCATCGGGATACTACATTCTCCCCCCCTAAAAAGGATTTCGTCCGCGAAATCGAGTCTGAAGAATGACAATTCTGAACAACAATACATTCAACTTAAGAATGAATTACAACTGAAAGTACAACTGAAATTACAATCATAACTGAAAATACTACAACTAGAACAACTCTGGATGCTCTGACCGCATGCGACTCTCTAGTTCCCAAGTAGCTTCTTCAGTACCTCGGCGCTGCCACTGCACTAAGACAAGAGGAATAGTCTTATTCCGCAGTACCTTATCCTTCCGGTCTAAGATCAAAACCGGTCTTTCCACAAAAGACAAATCCGGATTCAGCTGAACTTCTGTCGGATGCAAAACATGAGACTCATCCGCTACGTACCGTCTCAACAAGGACACATGAAACACATTGTGAACACTAGACAGATACGGTGGCAAAGCTAATCTGTAGGCCAATCTCCCACACATTCTAAGATCTCAAAAGGACCAATGAATCTCGGAGATAGCTTACCCTTGAGTCCAAATCTCAGAATCCTCCGAAAAGGTGATACCTTGAGAAACACTTTCTCACCTGCATCAAAATGAAGAGGTCTGCGCTTGGTGTTCGCATAACTCGCTTGTCGATCCTGAGCAGTCTTAATCCGCTGTTTGATCACAAGAACTTTGTCCATGGCCTGCTGAATCAATTCTGGACCCTCGACCTGTCGTTCTCCGACTTCCTCCCAGAACAGAGGAGTACGACAACGTCGACCATACAATGCTTCAAACGGAGACATACCAATACTCCTATGAAAACTGTTGTTGTATGAAAACTCTATCAGTGGCAGATGATCCTGCCAAGCTGGCCCGAAATCCATCACACAAGATCTCAACATATCCTCAAGAGTACGAATAGTCCTCTCTGACTGACCGTCAGTCTCTGGGTGATATGCAGTACTCAAACTCAAGGTAGTGCCCAAGGCTTGCAGAAAGCTGCCCCAAAATCTAGATGTAAATCGAGGATCTCTGTCACTAACGATACTCACGGGCACACCATGAAACCGTACAATCTCCTGAATGTACAACCGTGCCATCCGATCGAAAGTGAAATCTCTGTTATACGGAAGAAAATGGGCAGACTTAGTAAGCCGATCCACTACCACCCAGATAGCATCTCTATTCTCCACAGACATAGGCAAGTGAGTCACGAAGTCCATCGTGATATGCTCCCACTTCCACTCCGGAATAGGAAGATTCTGCAACAAACCTCCAGGTCGTCGATACTCAGCCTTCACCTGCTGACAGACTAGGCACTTGGAGACATATTGATAAACATTACGTTTCATACCTTTCCACCAAAATCGAGTCCTCAAATCCTTATACATCTTGTTGCTCCCCGGATGAACACTCAACTTGCTACGATGAGCCTGGGACAAGATCTCCTCCCTCAAAGTGTCATCTTACGGTACAACAACACGACCAGATAAGCACAAAAGACCCTTGGACTGATAGTGGAATCCAGAAGTATTATCTCCATCAGCCAACCGAGCTAATTTCTGAACCTTAGAATCAGACATCTGAGCATCTCTAATCCGAGAATACAAAACTGGCTCAGACAAAATAGTAGCTACACGGATACTCTCTGTTCCCTTCCGATGCTTACAATTGAATCCCATCGAACAGAAATCCTGAATAATCCCAGATACAGCACAAGTCTGAAGAGCAGACAATCTCACCTTGCGACTAAGAGCATCGGCCGTGAGATTCGCAGATCCTGGATGATACTTGATCTCACAATCATAATCCTTGAGTAGATCCATCCAACGACGCTGACGCATGTTCAACTCAGCCTGAGTGAACAGATACTTCAAACTCTTATGATCAGTGAAAATCTCAAATCGCTCACCATACAGATAATGGCGCCAGATTTTCAAAGCAAAAACGATCGCTGCTAATTCCAGATCATGAACAGGATAGTTTTCCTCATGAGGCTTCAACTGTCTCGACGCATAAGCAATCACATGCTCATTCTGCATCAGAACACACCCTAGTCCCTGTAAAGAGGCATCGGTGTAAACACTGAAACCACCAGATCCAGACGGTAAAGCCAAAACAGGCGCAGATGTCAAACGTCTGCGAAGTTCCAAGAAACTCTCTTCGCACTCTGATGTCCACTCAAATGAAACATCTTTCCGAGTGAGCTGAGTGAGTGGCTTAGCAATCTGAGAGAAGTTGACAATGAAACGGCGATAATACCCAGCCAATCCCAGAAAACTGCGGATCTCGGCTACTGTCGTCGGACGCGACCAGTTCAATACCGCTTCCACCTTGCTCGGGTCAACTGAAACTCCCTTGCTAGAAATGACATGACCAAGGAATACAACCATGTCAATCCAAAACTCACATTTACTCAACTTCGCATAAAGCTGATTCTCGCGAAGTGTCTGTAAAATAATCCTTAAGTGTTGTGCGTGTTCTTGCTGATCATGCGAATAGATTAAGATATCATCTATAAACACCACAACAAACTTATCCAAGAATTCCCGAAAAACCCGATTCATCAGATCCATAAAAACTGCTGGTGCATTCGTCACCCCAAAAGGCATAACCAGAAACTCATAATGCCCATACCGGGTCCTGAATGCAGTCTTCAATATATCTCCCTGATGAACTCGAAGCTGATGATAACCAGACCTTAAATCAATCTTGGAATACACAGAGGTACCTTGCAGTTGATCAAATAAATCATCAATCCGTGGCAACGGATACTTATTCTTTATCGTAGCACGATTCAACTGCCGATAATCTATGCAGAGTCGCATAGAACCATCCTTCTTTTTGACAAAAAGAACTGGTGCTCCCCACGGGGACACACTGGGTCGAATATACCCCTTGTCAAGAAGATCCTGCAACTGCTGTTTCAATTCTTGCATCTCCGATGGAGCTAAACGATAAGGAGCTCTAGAGATTGGTGCCGTGCCTGGCACTAAATCAATGCCGAAATCCACTTCCCGAACGGGAGGAAAACCAGGAATCTCCTCGGGAAAAACATCCGGAAAATCGCAAACCACTGGAATGTCACTGATACCGACACTATCTGCGGACGAATCAATAGCATAGATAAGGTAGCCTTCCCCGCCCGACTCTAAAGCACGACAGGCTTTTAGAGCAGAAACCACAGGCATCGGGGGTCGCGCTCCCTCTCCATAGAAAAACCAACTGTCGCCCTCAACTGGACGAAACTGCACAAACTTCTGATAACAGTCCACAGTAGCTCTAAACACAGTCAGCACATCTATTCCCAGAATGCAATCAAAATCCTCCATCGCAAGAATCATCAAATTAGCAGTTAAAACATTACCCTCAAACTCTAGAGGACAACCCAAAACTAGACGCTTAGCTAGCACCGAATGACCCATCGGTGTGGAAACAGATACCACAACGTCCAAAGAAGTGAAAGGTAATGCATGACGCTTAGCAAATCTTGCAGATATGAATGAATGTGATGCACCAGTATCAATGAGAACGTAAGCAGGTAATCCACATAATAAAAAAAACACCTGCGATAACTCTCTCGTTCTCCTCAGCAGCCTGATCCTGGTTAAGAGCAAAGACCTGCCCTTGAGTACGCGGTCGGAGGTTAGAACCCTGAGTAGACTGTCCTTGCTGTGGCCTCTGATGAACTGAAGCCTGAGAACCAGATCCTGATCCTCCGCCCGCCTGTGGACAATCTCTCTTCATGTGGCCCATCTCACCGCACTTGTAACAAGCACCCGCAACCTTGCGACAACGCTCCGTCGGATGATCCTTCCCGCAATGCTGACACGGGCCCTTCTTCTTCCCAAAATGGTGAACTCCTCCAGATCCAGAGGAAGAAGAAGTAGATCCAGCCTTCTTAAATGCTTGGGCGTGGGGACCCAAGGAACTAGTAGGACGAGCAGACTGCATGGCTCGACCTCTCAGCAAACTGCCCTCAGCCTGGCGACAACGGTTCACAAGGCCCTCATACGATGTCGGATCATCGCAGACAACAACCCGATCATAAATCTCCTGATTGAGGCCCTGAAGAAAATGGTTATACTTGGCCCTAGCATTGTCACTGACATGCGGAACATACGGAAGCAACTCAAAGAACTTCTGCTGATACTCATCAACAGACAAACTTCCCTGCTTCAGATTGATCAACTCAATCGCCTTGGTCTGCAGAAGAGCTGGCGGAAAGTAAAGCAGCATGAAAGCGGCTCGGAAATCGGCCCAAAGAACTCGACCCTGTCGCTGAACTATCGGTGCAGAGGTAGACCTCCACCACTTACGCGCACCACCCTCCAGCAAGAAATCAAGGGTATCAATCTGCTGCTCCGCCGAGCATTGAAAAGTCTTGAAGCAGCTCTCCATCCTCTCAAGCCAGTTCTCCGCAACATCCGGAGTCTCACCGCCCGAAAGAGGTTTCGGCCCCATCTGCAAGAACCGATGCATACTAAAACTCCGAGGCTCATCACGACGGTGTTGACGACGTTCTCGATGCTCTCGGCGACGCTCCCGATCGTCGCGGTCTCCCCAGCGTCCAATGCTGTCATGACTACTAGCATCGTCGTCAAAACCAGACATCTCTAGCTACAAAAGTTACCAGAGATTAAACCCAAAAGAACAGTTCCAAATCCCAAAATCTTAATGCCTGGCTCTGATACCATAAATGTAGTGACCCGTTCCAGAATCACCTACTAATCAGATCTTAAGCATGCAAAATTAACATTTAAAACTGAATCAGGTAAACAGCGGAAAAACAGTAATACAACCCAATCGAATCTGTAAGTACAAAATACTTAAACAACCAGATCGAACTAAATTCCAAGAACAAATACCAACAACTACAGGTCAACCTCTGCCAGCTCCCTGTCCACTCCCTCCTGGACCGTCCAACCTGAGACCTGCCCCATCGAATAGGGTGTCCAAAACAGAGATAAACCGAGGACGTGAGCATAAAACGCTCAGCACCGAAAGCATGAGTATACAAGACTATGACATGCATGTATGCAAAATGTACTGGATACCAGGATCTGGGTATAACGAAATACTGCTCAGGTAAATGACGTCAAGGTATGTAGCACTCTACGCCGTCGCACCAGGAGGTGGCTCCCATACCAAAATAAACCCGTGGATATACCGGTGACCTGACCACCGTCGGCCAACGGGGTCCAACCATCCACAACAAACGAGGGCTGAGCACCCTCTCAACAGGCTATCTCAAAGATAATCAGGCCCAACATGATTATGCAAATGTCGCATAATAAACCATGCATCATATGACAGATAATAATGCAACATATAAACATGCAACACATAGTAAAGCATACTCAATCCTGCTATCTCGGATAGTACTTTCGTACCTCAAACCAGTAGATCCTAGCAATCAGCCCTAGAATCAAGCCTGCGTCCGTAGTCAGCCCACTGATGCCGCTAGCTCCCAACTAGAGCACAGCTCCGCTACAAAACCAGTAGCTCCCCGCTAGTGCCTAAACCTCGAGAAAAGACTAGAAACCCATCAGAAACGACTAAAACGCTCTGGAACACTCGGAATTGGCGAGTAAAAAGTGAAGCCTCGCGCCTCTATTTATAGACAACGATCGGTAGATCCGATCCACTTCGGACGATCCGATCCGGTACACTTCGGACCTTCCGAACCCTGATCGGACGATCCGAACCCTGCATGTCTTCCACGTGTCCAGCCACCTGTCTTCGGACGATCCGAACCCTGATCGGACGATCCGAACCTTGCATGTCTTCCACGTGTCCAGCCACCTGTCTTCGGACGATCCGAACCCTGATCGGACGATCCGAACCCTCTTCAGACGATCCGAACCCGGTTCGGTCCTTCCGATCCCATCGAAATATAATTAATCCAATAATTAACTCAAATTAGGCATCGGGATACTACAGTGAATCTCTATTTTCCTGCTAAGGCATCGCCTAGCACATGAGTTAGACGGTGAGGGTGGAGAAATTTTATTTTCCTGCTAAGGCGTCGCCTAGCATATGAGTTAGAGGGTGAGGGTGGAGAATCTTTATTTTCCTGCTAAGGCGTCGCCTGGCAGAGGAGTTAGAGGATGACAAGGTGGAATCTTTATTTTCCTGCTAAGGTGTCGTCTATCTAGCAGAGGAGTTAGAGGGTGAAGGGTGGAGAATCTCTATTTTCCTGCTAAGGCATTGCCTAGCAGAGGAGTTAAAGGGTGACGAGGTGAAATTTTTTTTCTGCTAAAGCGTCGTCTAGCAGAAGAGTTAAAGGGTAAGGGTGGAGAATCTTTATTTTTCTGCTAAGGCATCGCCTGACTGAGAAGTTAGAGAGTGACAAGGTGGAATTTTTATTTTCATGCTAAGGTGTCACCTAGCAGAGGACTTAGAGGGTGAAGGTGGAGAATCTCTATTTTCCTGCTTAGGCATCGCCTAGCAGAGGAGTTAGAGGGTGAGGGTGGAGAATTTTTATTTTGCTGCTAAGACGTCGCCTAGCAAAGGAATTAGAGGATGAGGGTGGAGAATCTTTATTTTCCTGCTAAGGCGTCGCCTGGCAAATGAGTTAAAGGATGACGAGGTGGAATCTTTATTTTCCTGCTAAGGTGTCGCCTAGCAGAGGAACTAGAGGGTGAGGGTGGAGAAATTTTATTTTCCTGCTAAGGCGTCGCCTAGCAGAGGAGTTAGAGGGTGAGGGTGGAGAATCTTTATTTTCCTGCTAAGGCGTCGCCTAGCAGAGGAGTTAGAGGGTGAGGGTGGAGAATCTCTATTTTCGTGCTAAGGCATCGCCTAGCAGAGGAGTTAGAGGGTGACGAGGAGAAATTTTTATTTTTCTGCTAAGGCGTCGCCTAGCAGAGAAGTTAGAGGGTGAGGGTGGAGAATCTTAATTTTCTGCTAAGGCATCGCCTGGCAGAGAATTTAGAGAGTGACGAGGTGGAATCGTTATTTTCCTGCTAAGGTGTCGCCTAGCAGAGGAGTTAGAGGGTGAGGGTGAGGAGGTTAAATTTTTTATCTTTTCCTGCTAAGGAATATTTTAGCAAAATAGTTAAGGGCGCGGGGAAGTAGAAATTATTTTCCTACAAAAGCTTAGTAGAGGATCTTGAAGATGGAGGCATCGAGGGCATGTTTTGTTAGAAAAATTTATTTCGTTTTTCGTTAATGAACAATGTTTGCCGCTGCAAAAATTACGGAGATCGACTTGCCCGGTCAGGTTGTGGGCGTTTGGGGGCAACACCCCCAAAAGTTATTCAGAAATCACACAACCCTTCACAAGGGAATATATCAAAATTCTCAACGTACTAGACGAGGATGGGCGATACGAGGGCTCGGGTGGAGGGGCGAGGCGCGCGAGCGAGCGTGTCCGCTCGTGCTGGGCGAGGGGCGCCAGGCGAGCATGAGGACTCGGGCAAGACGAGATCGACGAGGGTGGCGGGGCGAGCGTGAGCTGTCGAAGAAGAGGGTGTGCGATGTGGCGAGGCTAAGGGAGCATGTGCTGTCGAGGCGCGCTAGGCGAAGCGCTGGCCTTGGGCGTGCGTGTGGTGGGACGAGGCGGTGGCCCAAGGCGAGCGTGCGCGCTGGGCTGGTGGGCGAGCTCGGCACCGGGCGAGCGTGGTGCATAACTGGTGGGCGAGCTCGGCTAGGGCGAGTGGGCGCGCTGGGGCGAGGCACTCTCGGTGAGGGCGGGCGGGCGCTCGGCGAGGGCGGGCACGCGCTCGGCGACAGTGAGCGTGGCGCTGGGCTTGTGGGCGAGCTCGCCGTGGCGAGCGTGAGCTATCGAGGGCGAGGGTGTGCGATGTGGTGAGGCTAGGCGAGCGTGCGCTGTCGAGGTGCGCTAGGCAAAGCGCTGGCCTTGGGCGTGCGCGTAGTGGGACGAGGCGGTGGCGCTGGGCTTGTGGGCGAGCTCGACGAGGGCGAGCGTGAGGCGAACACGGGCGAGTGTATGAGGGCGAGACGAAGGTGTGGCGCAGGTGCGAGAGGGATACGTGGTTGGGCGAGGGCATGAGGGCTAGGTGGTTGGGCGAGGGTGAGGCAAGTGTATGTGGGAGCGTGGTGAATGAATTGCAGTGGAAATTCTATATGGGAGAAGTGAGAATGAAGTAAGGAGGTGACCAGAGCAGGGAGGAAACCCTGGTCAAATCTTTCCCTGCAGATCATGATTGCGACTTGATTTTTCCAAAGTTTTGGATACTGACGAGCGGCAGGAACAAAATACACAACTCACGCCCCGTAAATCGAGGACAACACAATTAATCGAACTTCGAACCTGCGATTCAGTTCGACTCGGGAGGGGGAGACTGGTGATACCCATGGATGGGCCCATTACCCCTGGCCCATCCCTAGCTCAAATGGAAGACAGGCCCATCAAGGGCCCAGGTATTCTCTTATAAATACCAGGTTTGAGTGTTAATTCATTCGGTCACTATATCGTTTTCAGCAGCACCCTTAGCTGCTCCCCCCATATATCCTCAGTCACTGACTTGAGAGTCAGAGGGGCTATGCCAGGACACCCTCCTGACCCCCTTTTAACTGTCTTTTTTGTGATTTCAGGCTAAGAAAAATTTCAAAACCCTGCGTCTGTACTAGTGACACTTGCTGGAAACGGACTCTAAATTTCCCGTGAGTATCAAATATGAATGATGAGTATATATTGTATAGGTTGCATAGAGTTCATGAAAATGGAAGTTATAATTCTTACATGAGTTTAGGATCGATATTGTTGAATGGATTATGTATGTTGAAAGTATACTTTGATGTAAAAATGTTTGTTTATTGACGATGATGCTAAGATATGAATATGTTGAGCTTGAGACATTAATAGAATATGAAGATGATGATAGATAAAGACAGAAGGATAACGACGGTATATAGATATATAAATGAGACGATGATTGAAGCGGAGAAATAATAAGGATAAAAGGGAATGAATATGCATATGAAATGAAAAGAAAATGGAATGAATTCTGTTGGGAAATAGATGGACAATAAACAAGTCTCGTACCCAAATATGCATGAACATTTATGAATATAGCGTGTTAGAATTGAGACGTTTGGAATGATAAGGTTTGTGATTGTAATATGAAAGTTTGATGTAGGAAACATTGACATTTAGATGATGAAATGAATTTATTTCGTAGTATGAACATGAAAAATAGTAACATGAATGCTTTAATATGTGACATGAGTTTTATTAAATGCAAACACGTATATGTTGATATGATATATGTTGCATGCGTTTATGAATAAAACTTATTGAAACTTGGTATTGAATGTGGACATGGTAATATTGTGCTGGAAGATGAATGATTGAGGTAATGATGTTGTTTAGATTTGGATTATGGATGTGGAAATGAAATAGTTGAATGAAATGATGAACTTTAGCTAAAGGTGATTGAAGTGTAGAAAATTATATGAAAAGCGCGTCAAATGGTTATGGTTTTTAGCGTAATAATCTGTATAGAGTCTAAATGAAATGAGATCCCTTCTATTAGAAAGTCAAGGTGTAAGGCTACAATTCTTATGTTTTGGATTTTGTCCAAATAGAATTAGAACAAGTACTCAAATCGTCTCGAAGTGTGTCGTGTGTTGCAATTTCTTTCACTGACACAATTTAATAGAACAAGCATAACTTTATGGTACAATGTGAAACTTAAGTAAGGTAAATTGAAAAGCAAAGACGTAGATTTACAATTTTTATGTTTACCACTGAAGGGAAATAATATTTTCGATTTTAATTGAAATTATTTTCCTAACATTATTTTCCTTGCTGATTTAAATTGAGTATAATATTTAATATGATTTTGCCTTTCTATGATAATGAGATAATTATGGAAATATATATTCTAGATATGATGTTTAATATAAATATTTAATGAGATATGATATCAATGTTTAAATAGAGTTTATTTCTAATTAAACTCTACTTTCCTTATGAAATAGGTTTCCTTGCGAGATGAAACTCTTCATCTATAAATAAGGTATCAAGGACTTTGGAAAAATGGCTTCTTGAACATCGATCATACATACACGGAATGAAGATTTTTCAGGGAAGAAAAATTCTTGAAGCCAGTGCTGTTTGAAGAGTGGTGATCACCGTTTTGCTCTGGATGTTGCCAATATCTACAGACAACATGCGTAACGATGTTGACTGAAGAGTACATCTAATTGATCGTGTTTTCGGGGATCAAGTTTTGCTTTCTTATTGACGTTTTAATATTGTTGGTAGTTGTTAGAAATCTTTATTTTCTCAAAGTGTTGAGGAAATTGATTTTTGTAATAACCACTAGTGATAGGTTTTTGTGTAAATGATTTGATTTTCTTGTGATTAATTTTTTTCATAAGGCACCGCACAAGTATTTATACTTGTGCAAAGTTAATCTTGTCCATCTATTTATTTAAAGTCAATTTGTATTAAAAAATATAATATTCCGCTGCATGTTGTCCGAGATGTTGTAACATCTGGCACAACATTTAATTCTGATAAAAGACAAATTCACTATATTACATCATATACTGAAAGTCTTATTATTTTTAGCATCTGTTGGACAAAATAACTCTTACAAGTGGTATCAGAGCCTACTCTTGATATACTAAGTGCTGATTCTGGTTTTTGTTTTGTTTGACACTGAATTAATCAAATGGACACTTTATTTGCAAGCGCAACACTTCGACCACCAGTCCTAGATGGTTCCAATTACACCCTATGGAAGGTCAAAATAAGATACTACATAAAATTTATAGATGAACGGGCATGACAGCTTGTTATCAATGGATGGACTCCTCCAGTCATGTTAGATCAAAGGGTGACAACTTGCCAAAGCCTGAAACTGACTGGACTTCTGATGAAGTTCAAAATTCCAACTACAACTCAAAGGCCTTGAATGCAATATTTACATCGGTTGACATGAACATGTTCAGTTTAATCACAAACTGTACCTCTGCTAAAAGTGCATGGGATACTCTCCAAAGACATTGTGAAGGTTCCGAGAGTGTGCGACGAACCAGATTGAGGATCCTTACATCCAAATTCGAGATGATGAGGATGGAAGAATCTGAGAACATCCTCGATTACGATCATCGCCTATGGGAAATTGCTAATCAGGCATTCAGTATTGGAGACTCTATCTCCAATGAGCGTCTAGTTAGCAAGGTCCTTCGTTCTCTGCCCGAAAGATTCAACATAAAAATTTGCGCAATAGATGAGGCTAAGGACACTTATCAGATGGCACTGGAAGATCTTATCAGTTCACTCCATACTTTTGAGATGAACCTTTACATGCAGAAGAAGGATAAAGGGAAGAAAATTGCATTCCAAGCTTCTAGTGACCCCTACAATGAACTCCTTCAAATATCTCAAGAGGTCAATGATTCTGATATCTGCGAGTTTTTTTATCTCCTTTATCACAATGAAATTTTCTATCTCCTTTATCACAAAGAAATTCAAAAAGATATGATTCGGTGTAGTGTAGAGAGTGCAAGGGCTTTGGACACTATGCCAATGAATTTTCTAACAGATTGCGAAAAAACAAAGGCTACAATGTGTCTCTAAGCGATGAAGAATCAAAAGAAAACCACTGATGAAGAAAATCAAACCTCCATGACTGCATTATTGACAGAAAATCGCGGACTGCAGGTGAACCCTTTAGGTGTTGCCACACCTGGCCGCAAAATTTGCAAAAATTCAGTATGTTTGAAATCCTCAACTTCTGGAAATTTGAGTGGAGATGATGAATCAGAAGCTGATGATGAAGAAATCACTCTTGAGAGTGTGCAAAAGCTTTATGAAGAGTTGTTTGAAGATTGGACCAAAAGAAACAAGTTGAACTCAAGTCTTGTGAAGGAGAACGTTGATCTAAAAGCTGTAATTGGCAAACGTGAGGTAATTTTGAGTAAGAAGGATTTGGAACTTGGTAAAACCAAAGAAGAACTACAAAAGACAACTGAAACTTTGTCCAAATTTAACTCAAGCACATCCAAGCTTGACTCCATACTTTTGATGGGAAGAGATGACAAAAAAGCCTAGGCTTCAAAGACAGTGTGTTCGAGATTGGTGAATCTTCCAAGACGACTGTTTTTGTGAAAGGAAAAACTGAAACGTTCACTCTTTCACAAACTACATCTTCGACCAAAAGCTCTCCACCAAAAGGACAACATGCACCACCCATTCCTAGGAAAATAAAACGAAGGTACGTATGCCATTACTGCTTTAAGCATGGTCATATCAGGACCTACTGTTTTAAACTCAGGGATTATCGCATAGATCAAAAGTCAAGTCGGATATGGCACCAAATGTTGTCCAACATTTCTCGCAACACCTCCCATCATCGACCTACAGTAAGACAAATTTGGGCACCAAAGGTAAAAACTCACTATAATGTTGTCTATACTTCGTTGAAAACTAACACTGCAGGTTATTGGTACTTTGATAGTGGAAGCTCACGCCACATGACAGGTTCAAGAGAACATCTCATCGATTATCTTGAACAAAATTGTGGTAGAGTGATCTATGGAGGGGGAGCTAAAGGAAAAATTTTGGGCAAGAGTACATTTAATGTTGAAGGACTATCAAAGCTTCACAATGTGCTTCATGTTGAAGGATTAAATTCAAATTTGATAAACATAAGTCAACTGTGTGATTATAATTTGCTTATTAAGTTTCATAAACATACTTGTGAAGTTTTTGATGAAACTAATATGTGCATTATGACAGGTACAAGGTCCTCAGATAATTGCTATCAAATAGGTGAAGAACTTTCATGCAAACATGTGCAAATCACCGAAGTTGACCTTTGGCATAAAAAATTAGGACATGCAAATTCAAAACCTTGAAGAACTTGAGTAAGTACGATGCAGTAAGACGTATGCCTAATCTTTTATCTGGAATACCATATGTGTGCGGAGATTGTCAAAAAGGAAAACAGACTCGCGTGTCGTACCCAGTGTTTCGAACATCTGGGACAACATGCTGTCTGGAATTACTACATATAGATCTTATGGGTCCTATGGAAGTGGAAAGTTTCGGAGGTAAGAAGTATTCCTTTGTTTGTGTTGATTATTTCTCACGATATTCATGGGTAATTTTCATTAGAGAGAAATCAGACACTTTTGATGTGTTTAAACAATTGGTCACAAGAATCACAAACTTTCATAATTTAAAGGTGGGAAGGATCAGAACTGATCATGGTAAGGAATTTGCAAACTCTTTATTCTCATCCTTTTGTGACAAGAAGAGGATTTCACATGAATTTTCAGCACCAAAAACCCCACAAAAAAATGGCATTTCCGAACGTAATAACAGGACTTTGCAAGAAATGGCAAGGGTGATGCTAGCTTCAAAGAATATCTCGAAGCGTTTTGGGTAGAAGCCCTTAATACAACATGCCATATTTCGAATAGGGTCTATTTAAGAAGTGGTTCAAACATGACATCTTATGAGATCATCATGGGAAAGAAGCCTAATCTTAAATATTTTCATGTTTTTGGTTGTATTTGTTACACTTTGAATGACAGGGATCAACTTGCAAAGTTTGATTCAAAGAGTGATAAGTGTTTGTTTTTGGGATATGCCACTAATAGTCGATCTTATCGCATGTTTAATTTAAGAACTAGGACTATTATGGAATCCATTAATGTTGTTTTTGATGATTGTGCAGATCTCAAAAAGAAAACTGCTGAAGATGACGTTGAAGACCTTCTGGACAATCCAATTTCACTGGAAAATGCAGATTTTGCCCTGGATGTTGCAACATCTAGCACAACACGTGACACTGAAGTCACTGAATCTGAAGAAAAGCATAGCGATGATGAGGCAGTAGATGATGGACCGTGTATTCCAAGCAAAATCCAAAAGAACCATCCATCATCTCAAATCATCGGATGAATGCGTCAGGATATCCAAACCAGGAAGAAAGATAAAGCTGACTACCGAAAAATGGCTGGACTAGTGTGCACGAGTACCATGTACTCAGAGGTTAGATTTTCATGCTTTGTATCTCAAATTGAACCTAAAAATGTCGACGAAGCTTTAAAAGATGAGTTTTGGATCAATGTTATGCATGATGAACTTGAAAAGTTTGTTCGAAATGATGTTTGGGATTTAGTTCTTCCTCCTGATCATGGCAATATAATTGTAACAAAGTGGGTTTTTAAAAATAAAACTGATGAGTCAGGAAACATTATTCGAAACAAAGCAAGGTTGGTTGCTCAAGGTTACACACAGGTTGAAGGGGCTGATTTTGATGAGACATTTGCTCCTGTTGCCCGCATTGAGTTAATCCGAATTTTGATAGCCATTGCATGTTACATGAAAATAAAACTGTTTCAAATAAAAGTCAAAAGTGCCTTCTTGAATGGTTTCTTGAGTAAGGAAGTACATGTTAGACAGCCTAAAGGATTCGAAGATCCACATAATCTGAATCATGTGTACAAATTGAAAAATGCTCTCTATGGCTTGAAGCAAGCACCACGTGCTTGGTATGGCAGATTGACTGACTATCTACTTGATATTGGATTTAAACGAGGTGAGGTAGATAAAACGCTTTTTATTCAAAAATCCAAAGGTGAGATCCTCATTTGTCAAATCTATGTTGATGATATCATTTTCGGCTCTTCATCCCAAAAGCATGCTAATGATTTTGTTGAAAGAATGTCTACTACATTTGAAATGAGCATGGTTGGTGAATTACATTTTTTTCTTGGTATGCAAATCAAACAAATGCATGATGGGATCTTCTTGTGTCAAAGTAAGTATGCTACGAATCTAGTAAAGAAATTTGCCAATGAAAACACCAAGCACATGAAAACACCTATGGGTTCAAATGAAAAATTATCCAAAGATGTTGCGGTCAAAGATGTTGACAACACCCTTTACCGCAGCATCATAGGAAGTCTCTTGTACTTGACTGCCAGTCGTCCTGACTTAATGTTTAGTGTTTGTTTGTGTGCTAGATATCAATCTAATCCTAAGATTTCTCACTTAAAAGCCGTAAAACGTATCTTACGATACATAGCCGGAACCATTGACTTAAGA
The DNA here is from genome assembly GCF_022965805.1 of Primulina eburnea. Lineage (NCBI taxonomy): Eukaryota > Viridiplantae > Streptophyta > Magnoliopsida > Lamiales > Gesneriaceae > Primulina > Primulina eburnea. Next base: position 10,528,542 of record NC_133117.1, read on the forward strand.
TTATGGTATACACACGAAACCAACTAAAATCTAGTAGGGTTTTCTGATGCCGATTGGGCAGGGGATTTAGACGATAGAAAAAGTACTTCGGGTGGTAGTTTTACCTTGGAAATAACTTGATATCATGGCATAGTAGAAAACAGAACTGCGTTTCACTATCTATTGCTGAATCCGAATATGTGGCAGCTGGAAGTGAGTGCACTCAACTCTTGTGGATGAATCAGATGATAGAAGATTATGGTCTTAAGAGTGAACCCTTAGTGGTGTACTGTGACAATTCTAGTGCAATAAACATTTCAAAAAATCCGGTACAACACTCTAATACTAAACATATTGACATCCGTCACCACTTTATTAGAGATCTAGTAGAGAAAGGATTGATTGAATGGAGTTTGTTGATACAAATAACCAACTGGCCGACATATTCACCAAAGCATTAGATTTTGAGAGATTCTCCAACCTTAGGAATCTCTCAGCATGTCTTCTGCCTAATCATTCATAGATGTTATCTCAGATGTTACAACATCTCGGACAACATCTAACATGCATGTGCATTTTTAGGACTTGGACATTCTGCATTTTCTTGCATTCTGTGATATGATGTGTTGGAGTGATGTTGCTTAATCTTCTGGTACACTTACAATTCCTTATTATATTTTATTTAACACACTTGGACATGCAAAATTTTGTGCTTAGTCACTATGTAGTGAAGGATAATCATGTACATCATGAGTTTTTCCCATGTGAAAGGTGATTTGAGTAGATTGACAATACTTACAAATATGCTATGTGTCAGAAGAAAAGATAGGAAAAAGCTACCTAAAAGAGTCCAAAGAAGACTGTACTTTTAGTGTGGGAGCTACCTCTTCTAAATTCAATACAGAAATCAAACTAGAAGGATTGGAAAAAGCTACCTAGAAGAGTCCAAAATAAGACCGTTCTTCTAGTGTGGGAGCTACCTCTTCTATAATCTGAAAATGATCAAGTCCTTAAGTGTGAGGAAAAATCAAAAACAATTTTTAGGAATTGGACGTGTTGCCAAAGATGTTTCCAATTTATGACCAACCTCAAAAGCCAACAAGCTGCTCGACCATATTGCCCCATTGTTTCTGAAGATTCTAGTGTCTCTGCCAATTCCGTACCTGTTGATGCACCTGCTCCTATGGATGTTGCTTCAGATTACGAGAACTTCTCGGATAACATCGGCCTCAATGACTACGACTTGTCCAGCTGTTTCAATAACATGTTTTATGCGGAGGAGGCGTTTTCAAACTGGTCTCTTTATGCCAACCGATCTCTTATTGAGGAAAGAAATGCTGATATGGCGGCCTTCTCTCGCAACAATCTAATCGAGTTTCTCAAATCCTGAGGGTTTTTATCTACCGTTTCTTCTGCACAGCCCTATTGTCACTAGGTGGTTCTTGAATTCTACGCGAACCTTTCATCCATCGTCAATGATCCGCGATTGCCCAAATTTGGTCGAGTGTTTGTACGGAACAGGGTGTACAACTTTGAGCCTCAGATCATAAATGATCACTACGGTACACCTGTAGTTGCTGAGGGTCCACCACCGGACCTTGATGATGTGATTTCCACCCTGACTGGTGGACTGATAAAAAAATTCCCTGCACATCCCGAAAAGATCTCCGTTGCAACACTTACATCTTTCTACTCGGTTTTTCAATAGATTTCCATTTGCAATTGGACCCCTACCACCAACACCACGGTGGTCACTAAGTCTCAGGCACTGATTCTTTTTGCCATCGGCACATCGAGCCTGAACTTTGGGCGTTTGGATTTTTATACTATCATGCAATATGCACATGGCAGCATGAAGTCCTCCAAACTCCCATTTCCCTCCCTCATTTATGGCATCTTAGAGGCAGAAGGGTTCATTAAAGACATCACAGAACCCTCCACAAGTGCCAGTGAATTACTAAAGATCAGTTTCCTGCTCTCTGCAAGGGAAAACGAAAGATTGATCTTCCTTGGAACGACTCTACCACAGCACCTCCTCCCTCTGGTCCTTCTACAAGTTCAACTTCACAGCGACCAACGCCTGGTTATCTGAAGATTCACATTGCTGGTGTTCAGGCTCATCTTGACCACGTTATAAAAAAGATCTCCCAAGCTAAGGCGGACTTGGCATAATATGAGGATCTGGCTGCTGCTTAAGCTCTTCTTGAAAGAGGGTGTCTTTCCCGGACAAAAAGTGGGAGAAGATAATCAAACGGATGCTGCTGGTCCATCTGAGACCAGGTATGATGACAGTGATGAGGATGATAGTGATGATGAGCAAGATAGTAATGATGAAGAATAGGATGAGGATTATTGACTCTTGTTTTCTTTGGTTTTAATTATCTTGTTTTTGTGATGGTTCTTATACATGCTTCCTGGTGTGTAATCATATTCCTTGTGTTTCTCCCTGCAACTGGTGTACCTGCTTATTTCTCTCTTTTGTGAACTGTTAATGAAATGGTGCAGGTGTTGTCTCAAGTGTTGCCAACAATTCTAACAACACCCGTGGTAACCTTAGTTTATTCAGGGGGAGAAAAGTTCACTAATTCAGGGAGAGAAAAGTTCTCTAACTCATGAGGAGTCGATGTGAGCTGAAACTAAGACAAATGAGTTTGATCTCATTTTCTCCAAGAAAGACAAAAAGGGGGAGATTGGGGGGAAATAATATTTCCGATTTTAATTGAAATTATTTCCCTAACATTAATTTCCTTGCTGATTTAAATTGAGTATAATATTTAATGTGATTTTTCCATTCTATGATAATGAGATAATTATGGAAATATATATTCTAGATATGATGTTTAATATAAAGATTAATGAGATATGATACCAATGTTTAAATAGAGTTTATTTCTAATTAAACTCTACCTTCCTTATGAAATAGGTTTCTTTGTGAGGTGAAACTCTTCATCTATAAATAAGGTATCAAGTACTTTGGAAAAGAGCTTCTTGAAAATCGATCATACATACACGGAGTGAAGATTTTTCAGAGAAGAAAAATTCTTGAAGTCGGTGCTGTTTGAAGAGTGGTGATCACCGTGTTGCTCTGGATGTTGCCAACATCTTCAGTCAACATCGTAACGATGTTGACTGAAGAGTACATCTAATTGATCGTGTTTTCGGGGATCAAGTTTGCTTTCTTATTGACGTTTTAATATTGTTGATAGTTGTTAGAAAGCATTATTTTCTCAAAGTGTTGAGGAAATTGATTTTTGTGATAATCACTAGTGAAAACGATTTGATTTTCTAGTGATTAATTTTTTGACATAAGACACCGCACAAGTATTTATACTTGTGCAAAGTTAATCTTGTCCATCTATTTATTTAAAGTCAATTTGTGTTACATATAATATTCCGCTGCATATTGTCTGAGATGTTGTAATATCTGGCACAACATTTAATTCTGATAAAACACAAATTCACTATATTACATCTTATACTAAAAGTCTTATTATTTTTAGCATCTGTCGGACAAAATAACTCTTACAACCACCTTTTAAAATTCAGAAGGAAAAATAATGTTTGAGACATAAATCCAATGAAAGTTTTTTAATTAGGACCCGTTTGACAGGCTTGATTAAGCCCAGGGGCGGATTTAGTGTAGGGCGAACGGGGGCCATGGTCCCCCCAAAAAAATTTAAAAAAATTTTTTAGCGACGGTTGTGACGGAAACCGTCGCAAAATGCGCGACGGTTTTATCAACAACCGTCGCTATATGGCGGCCACGGCCCCCCCAAATATTTTAAAAAAATTTTTTAGCGACGGTTATATAGAAACTGTCGCGGTTTAGCGACGGTTTTACAAAAACCGTCGCAAATTCCGCGACGGTTTATTGTAACCGTCGCCATATTGCGACGGTTTTAGAGAAAACCGTCGCAAAGGTGGCCTCCCTAATGCCAAAATCCTAGATCCGCCCCTGATTAAGCCTTGATTGTTTGATAAGCTAGCGTTCAACATGTGTGATCGAATAATTTCATTGTCCATGCAGGAAAAAGAATTAAGGAGGTTATATCATGGATGGCACTAATTCATATATTGTACCAAGGATTGTGGTACTCAAAATACCAAAATTTCACTCACTTTAGATAAGATAACAAAATATATATATATAGATCAATAGATGATTGATAGAGAATGATTTACATATATCGAATATGTAAATCATTCTCTATCAATCATCTATTGATCAAGTTATTAATTATTCAATTAAATTAGTATCGTTCATCTTAAATATAACGTATAATAGAGTAATATACTTCCTAGGATCATTATTATTTAATTATAAATAAATGTACACATCTTGCTTGTCCTAGTCAATCTTGTCAAATATCAATCCAAAGAAAAGATTCAGGAAAACATGAACCTACATGATAATTTAACTCTGGCCCAGTCGACGAGTCAGCAACTCGCCAACTGTCCTATCCATCCAACGGTTGTAAGATTTCATCCTCTCTGACCAGTTTCTTCTCAAATTCTAACCATACTTTTGTCGGGGTGCTTGGAGAAGATCGAAGAGGATTATGGGTTCGGGTCGAATGCCGATATAGTGGATGCGAGGGATTTTGGCGATGGATGTGTATGATAGAAGGAGATTCAAGAAATCTGGGGGAAGAAGGTGCCGATTAGCAGATAAAGATAATTAGTGGGCACTGGGCAGGGGCCAATATCCGGAACAAGTCCCGTATGGATGCCTTTGTGTGTTATGAGATGGACCTGATTTTCAATCCTTCGTACGGAATGCGGCTTTGATTTGCTTAAGACCTGGTTGAGGCGTTTTGATTTAAACTTGTGCCATGGATCTTAGTCTGAAGATTTGGGTTATTTTTTCTAGCGACAACTGAGTTGATTTGATTCTACCAGATTTTCTTTGCTGTCAATTTTGAAAATTTAGATATATATATCCTCAAAACCAAAAGGATTGAAAATAAACTTTGATTTGAAATTCTGGCATAAGCACATTCTTACGGCACCAACGCCCGAATGTGTGAATTTCCACATTTTCAGAAGAGGGTATTTATTTATTTGAGAGTATCTTACTACAATACACCGTTTTCGAGGGCGATCGGGAAACAGAATAAACTAACATTAACTGCACAGAATCGAGCTGAAACAGAGCTTCAAACTAAAAACATTAAATTCCTCGAAAAGCTGGTGCTCAGCTTTTCTTACAAAAACAATATTTATTAAGAACCGAACAAGGATAAACAATCATCCCAAAACCCGATCAAGATGGAGTCTGGAGTGGATTCTCTCTGAATAAACCCACGAACCACTCGAAAGCAGTTCCGAATATGAGGAATATATCGGAGAAAATGCGGGCCTTGATGGCTCCTCGGACGGGTAATGGTGGGTAGGAAAACTTCTTGGCCGAAAATGGATCCTCCTCCACTTTCAGAGAATGCACAGTACCCAACATTTCTGGTATTGCTTGAGGAGGGAAGAAGGGTTTTGCTTGTGGATTTTGTGTCTTCTAAGATTTGTGAAGCGAAGAGTTGAAAGATGCATATTTTATACTGCAAAAAACGGGGGAGTTGGCTGTCATTCCTCACTCGCAAAGAAATTTCCCTACTCTTGGAATTGTGGGGACAGGGGGATTTGCTTGTGCAACCTCTCTTTCGTCATGGCTCTGTTTTCATTCATACATACTAATTCTATATGCAATATTAATATAGTTATTCAATTGGTTATTATATTAACGTTTATTTGGATTGAAGTGATAACAAAAATTTGTCTGATTATTAAAACGTTGAATTTTTGTGGAATAATAAATAATAATATGTGTAGTCCGATTAATTAAAAATAAGATAAAATTGTAAGTTATAAATTTCTCTTTATAATAATTAACGATAATTTTGTTTTTTAAATTAACTTTTCAGTTTTTGGTATTGGTACAGTAACTTCTGACTTTTGGCGATTTTGATCTATTTACAACCGAAATGTTCAATTTCTCCAAAAAAACTGATTAAGTTATGGTTAAAACATATTTTAATGACATAATCATTGAATAATTCTGATAAAATGTATACAACTTACAAAGTTTGTTTGATTTATTCGACTTTTTTATGTTAAGTTGTTTCAAAATAAATTGATTTCTTTTCAAAATCAAGAATTCCACAAATTTTTTGCCACTATAGCTTTAGCCACCATCCCTAACTAGCTTTGTCCGACCAAAAAAAAAAAAAAAGAATAATCGAGCGATAGATTGATCAAAATAGCCAAAATCCAAAAATTATTGTATCGAGACCAAAAATTAAAAAATTAGTGTACCTAAACAAAAAAGAGTTATTTTCCATATTTAATTAATGTATGCAAAAGTTATATTTTAATGGTAATATTATAATTTATATGATTTGATTTATGTATGATAAATAATTAATATATGGATAACTTGTAGTCACTCTTGAATAATCCTTGTTGATATATATGTGTATACACAAGAATGATTCTGAATGATTTGTTTTGTGATCTTTTTACCTTGTAAGTTATATATTAGGAGTTTTAATTGTACTTATTTAGAAGATTTAGATATGTATATCGATACTTGTATAAATTGATAAACAAACACTAATAAAAGTTTAAGCCATTATTCTTGCTTCTATATGGTATGAGAGCCTCTCTAGGCTAATGCCAAGTCCTCTCCTCTACAACACCAATGGCTTCCACCGACTCCACCAAAACCATCACTTCGTCCTCTGTCATCCCCTCTTTTGAATCCCCTGCCAACCTCATCTACTTTAATATTACTGCTCAAGCTCCTCTAAAACTTACATCCACTATTTATTCGGCATGACACTTCCAATTTCAATCGCTTCTCATTGGATATGATTTGCTTGGTTTTTTCGATGGCTCGAAGCAATGTCTTCCTCCCACTGACATCGGTAACGTCACTTTGCCCAATCCCGATTACTCGTTTTGGATCCGTCAAGATCAACTCATGCTCAATGCACTCATCGGTGCCATCTCGTCGACCCTCATACCGTTCATTGCCGCCTCCCGAACATCTCCTGAAGCCTAGGACACCCTTGTCAAAATCTACGCAGCTCCTAGCAGGGGTCACATTATGCAACAAAAGCTCAGCTATCCCACCTAGTGAAGCGATCGAAATCCATTACCGAATTCCACCAAGGCATCACACCCCAACTCTCAACTCAACGGTCCAGCTACTGCTTTTACTAATTCTCGCTCCACAAAATTTGTCGTCCCAAGCTACTCTCAGGGATCTCCAAGACTCACTACTCCACCACTCCATGGGCATTTTCGCCCTCCTGGCCAAGGAACTCGTCGCCATGACCCTCTTTCAACACCTAAAGCATACCTAGGGCGCTGCAAGCTGTCTGGAATCACCAGCCACTAGCCTAAATGGTGACCTAGTTTTCAGTATATGCCTTTCGATTCCCAGCCATCATCCAGTCCCTAGAGACCAGCCTATGTTGCTCCTCAAGCTCACATCGCCTCCCATTAGGCTGTCACACCCATTCCCATCGAATGGCTTCTTGACTTCGGCGCTTCTCATCATGTGACGTCGGATCTTTCAAACCTCTCACTTCATTCAGCTTATGATGGTTTTGATTCCATCATAGTTGGAAATAGCACTAGTTTGTCTATTTCACATACTGGCACTATTGTGCTGCCCACTTCTTCACATGAGTTATCACTTTTAATGTTCTCTGTTATATCTATGGCTAAAAATTTAATCTATGTGCCCAACTCTTCCTCATTAACCATGTTTTTGTGTCCTTTCTTCCTTTTATTTCGAGGTGAATGATCTAGCCACGGGGGATCTGCTTCTCAATGGACCATGTGAAGGATCGTGTGTGCTAAAACCTTCGAAGATGCTTCAAACACAATATTCTCCAATGAGATGCAATAGCTCGTGTTCTAAGAATGTTAACATCGATGAATTAAATCGAGTTTAGTTTAAAAACCAAGCGGAAGAAACTCGAAGTAATCCTTCGTTAAGAAACCTGTTATATTAGAAATAAATTTAACTTATGTAAACTGAATAACTAAAAAGCAGGGGATCAGTTGTCGCATATATCGGTTCAGTTATGGTAAGAACTGAACTGACGGATGCTCTAACTAATCAAGTCAGTTTGAAAACAGCGTTTAATTATTTAAATACACAAGATATGTTTATGGATGTTTGGAGACTTCAACTGATCATACGTCAGCCCTTCTACCATCTCGGGTAAGATCCACTAGAAGACTTTGATTTATACAACTACTTGTACAAACCCACCCAACTTAGGATTTACCCACTGCCTAACTGTACTCCTAGTCTAGACTGAAGGCATCACCTTCCAACCAACACTTCTTTAATGTCTACGTGAGAAAGACTACATACCAAAGTTTACGTCTTTGTGCAAGACTGTATTTGAGTAGTGGTGAGTATGTTCGTGTGTGAGAACTGAACAAGGATGTTCTCACACACTGAGGGAAATAAGCTTCTAACCTAAGCTGATAACACGTTGAAGTGTCCCTTTGGGCTGATTTGCTTCTTGAAAGCTGATAAAATTTTAGCGTGCCGTCTCTTTTATTTTTCTCTATGTATTTTCCATATCTTCTCTATCTGTTTCGTATTCACTGATCTCCTCTTTATATAGGTGGGGAATTGATCGTACAGTGAGACTCAATTATTGTACCTGTTGCATCTTGAATTCGTTTCTTGGACTCTATATCTCGACTTTTAAACTGCCCTTTGGAAACGTTTTGTCTTTAATGCTCTGATGCAACGTTCATTATTGACCTTTGACTTAACAGTTGCTTTGTACCTTTGTGTATAGCTGGAATCCACTGAATGAGTTTGTCTTCATCTACAACTGAAAGATTCTTAACTGACGCTCCGAACTAGTCAACTGAAATGATCTTCAATTGGGCTGGTGAAATCAGTTGACTCGTCAGTTGAACTGATCAGCTGAGCTTCTTCATCAGTTGAATACTCATTCGGCTGGCAAGGCTTCTGAGGTTCTCCTGCTGATTGACCTATCAACTGGACGATCAGCTGAACTGCTCATTTGACATATAAGTTCGCATGATTCAGTTTGTGCGAACAGTTGGGTCTTCAGTTGCGATTTAGATTCCTCAAAACTGAACCTAGCTTCTGCACACTTAAGGTAAATCATTAGTAACACAAAGTAAAAAGTTTTGTTAACATCAAAATTAAGATTGTAAACCTTGAAAAGTTTCAACAATCTCCCTGTTTTTTATTATCACAAACTTTAGTAGTTAAGAACAATATATCCAGTTCAAGAGTTAGTCCATTTAAACATCGTTAAAAGCTCTCCCTCAAGAACTGAGTTAAAGATGGTTTTGAAAAACAATTTAATTATTGATGGTAAAATAAAAACTCCCCCTCAAAAACTAAATTGAAAATCTCTTGAAAAACAAAGTTAAGAGAACACCTTCAGTTGAAGAAAATAAATCTCCTCCTCAACAACTGAATTTTAAAAACTGATTGAAAAACAATTTTATAGTTTGAGAGTACAAGAAAACTCCCCCTAAAAAATTGAATAAAAGCTTGTATTTGAAAAGTAATAATCTAAGCATTCATTTAGAAGTTATAATCATTCAAGCAACATAGACAAAAAATCTGGAAATATCCATTCAGTCACAACGAAACACAGCTGGATAAACATGATGTTCATTTAATCAAATAAATTTCCTTGTATTTTACATTTGAGTACATACATCAGTTGAAAGAAAAATTGCTACTACAATAGTATATTTTAAACAACATCATATATCAGTCGGTTTATGTGCGACAGAACTGGATATACCAATAATTGGTTGCCTTGAGTGCTTGAAATGATGCACCGGTCGTGAGTTCAATTTGCTAGAAAAACGAGCTAATTTGCCTTGAACTTGATCTTTGTGCTTATCCAACTGGTTGAGCATACTCAAACTAGGCTCAAACGGAATACAGCTGGTGATTGAATCAACTAACGTCCCAGCATGGATGAGTTTCATCTGAAGAACAGCTGACCTGAAAGTCTTGCAACTGAAATCTTTTTCATTGAACAATTTAGTTGTGCATCTTGACAGATGAAGCTCAGGGCTCTGCAGGCTGATTAAACCCCAAAGCTAGGAGTCGAGAGAAGTGGCGACTATATTAGTTGCAGAAAGAATCCTCTCAACCCTTCGCAATGAGTGATAGATAAAAATTTTCAAATATTTTGAAAATAGTATGAAATACTTTTAAATAGCTTTTAACATTATTTTAAAGTAACAAATTTTAAAACACAGTTTTCTTCAAATGTTCTTCTTAGAACAGCCGATTCTGATACCAATTGAAGGATTATGTGTGCTAGCACCTTAGAAGATTCTTCAAACACAATATTCTCTAATGAGCTGTAATAGCTCTTCTTCTAAGAATGTTAACACCGATAAATTATATCGAGTTTGGTTTAACAACCAAGCGGAAAAAATTCAAATTAATCCTTCGTGAAGAAACCTGTTATATTAGAAAACATTTTAATTTATGTAAACTGAATAACTACAAAGTAGACTTAAATACACAAGATATGTTTATGGATGTTCAGAGACTTCAACTGCTCCTACGTCACCCTTTCTACCACCTCGGGTAGGATCCACTAGAAGATTTTGATTTATACAACTACTTGTACAAACCCGCCCAGCTTAGGACTTACCCACTGCCTAACTGAACTCCTAGTCTAGACTGAAGGCAGCACCTTCCAGCCAACACTTCTTTAATGTCTATGTGAGAAAGACTACATACACAAGTTTTACGTCTTTTTGCAAGACTATATTTGAGTGGTGGTGAGAGTGTTCGTGTGTGAGAATTGAACAAGGATGTTCTCACACACTGAGGGAAATAAGCTTCTAAACTAAGCTGATAACACGTTGAATTGTCTCTCTCGGCTGATTTGCTTCTTGAAAGCTGATAAGCATTTAGCGTGCCCTCTTTTTTCTTTTTCTCTATGTATTTTCCATATCTTCTCTATCTGTTTCGTCTTCAATTAACTCCTCTTTATATAGGCGGGGAACTGATCGTACAGTGAGACTCAATTATTATATCAATTGCATCTTGAATTCGTTTCTTGGACTCTGTGTCTCGACTTTTCGACTGCCCTTCTGAAACGTTGTGTCATTAATGCTCTGTTGCAATGTTCATTATTTTCCTTTGACTGGACAATTGCTTTGTAACTTTTTGTACAGCTGGAATCCACTGAATGAGTTTTTCTTCGTCTACAACTGAAATATTCTTAACTGATGCTCCGAACCAGTGAACTGAACTGATCTTCAGTTGGGCTGGTGAAATCAGTTGACTCAGCAGTTGAACTGATTTCACTCTCGTTCAGTTGAACTGATCAGCTGGGCTTATTAATCAGTTGAACACTCCTTCGTCTGGTCAGGCTTCTGAGGTTCTCCTGCTGATTCATCTATCAACTGGACGATCAGCTGAACTGCTCATTTGACATATCAGTTCGCCTGATTCAGTTTGTGCGAACATTTGGGTCTTCAGTTGCGATTTAGATTCCTTTAAACTGAACCTAGCTTCTGCACACTTAAGGTAAATCATTAGTAACACAAAGTAACAAGTTTTATTAACATCAAAATTAAGATTACGAACTTTGACAAGTTCCAACACCATGTAACAATGGTGTTTATGTCTGCCCCCTTTTTACTGCATCTTCCTTTTCTCCCCCGGTGTATCTCCATGTCTCTGCATCTAGCCCCTATGGCATGCTCACATTGGTCATGCATCGTATGAAGTTCTGCATCACTTAGTGTCCTCTAGAGTTCTCCTGGTTTCTCTCAGTTCTTTACCAATTTCTCATTGTAATTCTTGCAATATTAATAGAAGTCACAAACTTCCATCTTTTGTTTCTACTATTACTTCTTTTTTGTCACTCAAGTTAAACTCTCAGTTGTATGGACCTCCCCCATTGTTTCCATGGATGGTTATAAATACTACCTTATTTTTGTAATTCATTTCACTATGTATATATGGTTTTATCCTCTCCGTGTTCTCCAGTTACAGGTATCTCGTCAAGTCTCACTTTAAAGAAAAATTATCAACCTCTACACTGATACTAGGTGGTAAGTTCACTGCTCTCAAATCCCTTCTCGCCGAGCATTAAATCTCACACCTCACTACCCAACCTCACACACCTGAACTCAATGGCTATTTTGAACGTCTTCATCACCATATTTTCGAAACCAGTCTCACACTCTTACATTAGGCCTCCTTGTCTTCGACCTTCTGGCATTTTACTTTTGCCGCCACCACATATATCATTAACCGGATGCCAAAACTCAATCTCTCTATGCTCTCCTCCTTTGAGAAACTCTTTCTTCGTCCACCTAATCTTCTTAAACTGCGCATCTTTGGTTGCATGTGTTTCCCTTGGCTACGCCCTTATGTCTCTCACAAATTAGCCCCAAAATCATTACCTTGAATCTTCCTCGGCTACTCCCTTACCCAAAGTGCTTATCTTTGCCTTGATGTCTCATCTTCCCGCATTTTTGTCTCTCATCGTGTTTGCCTTATCGAGTCTGTCTTCCCTTACACCTCTAGCACAAATTCCTCGATGTTTTCCTCTTCCTCAAATCATGATCCTCCTGTGCTCATTATTACCACATATGCAGCCATCTCAACCTCTATGTTACGCCCTCCGTCAGTCCCGCAGATCACCTGTTAGGATCGATTTGACGGGTCAAAATGTTTAGAAGGAGGTTGAATAAAAACTTAAAGATTTTTGGCTCTTTGAAAAAATATGAATCAGTTTATAAATAAACTAAATTCAATAATCTTGTTGTTGATACAGTCAGTTAATTAGTTTGAATTGCGGAAATAAACTAACTGATAGATTGAATACTCAAAGAATAAATGAACTGCTGAACACAAAGATTTTTATGGATGTTCGGAGATTTTAAACGCTCCTATGTCACCCCTTTTATCACAAGGATAGGTTTTCAATAAAAGACTTTGATTGATTACAAAAACCGTAATAACTCATTTGAGTTTGGATTTTAACACAATCAAACTGAAACTCCTTAGTTTTTTACAAATTATTAGCACACAAATTGATTATCTTTCGTAGCACAATTGATCTAAGAAGATCGAATATTTCTATGTAAAGTGCTAGTGATTTTGCTCAAATGATAGCTTGAATGCTATGAATATATCTATGAGTGTGAGCTTTTTGTAAATATCGTAACTGATCTTGTATAACTGATATTTCACTTGTTTCTCTCTTTCAAGTATTCTTACTTCAAAAATCAATCAGCTTCTCACTGAACTCATCAGTTATTTATAGGCTTTGCTTCCAACGATAACATTGAACGCATTAATTAATACATCTGTTGATTCGTCCTTTCTGAATGTGTCAACATTCTTCTGACAATAGTACGATGTTGTAGTCTGCTATGCGGCGCTCCTTCTATTAGTTGTAGTCTGCTTAGTATTATTTGTCGGTTTAAAGATGGTTTAACCGATGACGTGTCAAAGTGAATATTCGACTGACCGGTTGTACTGACTTAAGGTGTAACGTCTCGTTCATTTTAAAATTCTACTGGACATTTTTTTATGCTATGGCTGAAACAATGCTCATATAAAACTATAAAATTTGAAAACATATATTTTGTAAAATCGTCCCAATGCTGAATAAAATAACAACAGTTAAAATTATGAAAAGAGTAACCAAGCTAAATAATTTGCCGTTTAAAAATATAAAACGTCCAGCATATAAAAATCTATCAAAAACCCTCAACAAAATAAATTCATCAATCAATTAAAAATTGTTTAAACGTGTTCCCAAAAAATCATATTATTATGGAAGAATACAAGGTCATCGGGTTAACGTGTGCCACCGCTCCGCCCGTTCAGTCGTCATCACCTCCAGTCTCCTCATCGATATGCTCATCTGCATCATTCACACTTAGTGAGTCTAAAGACTCAACACACCTATAACGTTAATAGCAAATACATATACATAACATGTAACAGTGAAAAATACTGTAAAGACTCAACACACCTGTAACGTTAATAGCAAATACATATACATAACATGCAACAGTGAAAAATACTGTAACAACATACATTTCATGAACTTAAAAGCATAAACGTAAACGTGTCATATGAAATCGTTACATGTCAAAACAGCTCATCATTATCATCATTCATTATACATCATTTTCTTAGGCGAATTCAGTTCATTAGTTGTGACTGTCATATATCATTCATCATTTATGATGGATCCATCATACATAGAAACACGGTACCCGGCGGCTGTCGGACATCAGTGACAGTATTACCCATCCACTGTGCCTAGGTCTCATCGTCATCATTTGCATATACGTCTTAAACATTTACATATACTTAGATAGCCACAACTAATTCTCATCCTTCAAATCATCATCATTTTCATCACTTATCAAAATCATGCACATGCGTAAATTTTTTTAAAATCAAGCATGCAACGTATATTTCATAAATTCATAAAAATCTTGATCTTGATGCATAAACATTTAAAAACAAGATAAATTAGTGCTCAGGGCGCTGTCAGGAATAAAACTCACCCCAGGGTGCAAAATGATCATTTTTCCCCTGGAAACCCAAAATGACCATTTTACCTCTGGACCTCTAAATTTCGTCCCGAAGTCTACCAAATTCCTTAAAACGTCCCAAAACATATTTATGAGCATCCTTAGACGTAAACTCGAGCTCGTTTCAAACTTAAACGATTCGTTTTAAAACTTGGAATGGGGCGGCTGCTCTCCCTCTCTATGAACCCTAATATTTTCTTTAAAAATGAAATGAAGAAAGAAAGGGAATTGTGTGTGTGTGTGTGTTAGTGGGTGTGTTCGTGAGTTAGTGTAGGTAATTAGGGGTAATTTTGTGCTAAATTGGTAATTAACTACTAATTAAAAATACTAACCAACATTTAACTTAATAAAATCACTTAAATTAAAATGAAATGCACAGTTGCTAAATTTTAAAAGTTTTAAAAATTCTAACATCACTAAATAAATAATTTAAGCTTTAAAATGGTAAAAATTAATATTTCATTTAAAATGCTCCAACTTAACTAGAAATAAAATACCACATTAAAAAAATTACCAAAATCGTCACCGGCCTCTTTCCTCGATCCTTCATTGAATAATCGTCTGAAACATGAAACTCGTGAAAATATTTTAACATGCATCACATAAACATAAATAATTTAAAATAATGCAAAGAAGTAAATCATGCATCGCTAAAACTCATTTTTTTAAAAACTTAAATAAATGATTTAACAATTAAATAAATGCATGAGTTATACGTGTACTGATTTTTGGGCTCTACAGGCGCTCTCGGATCGTCGATCGTGGTTATAAAGAGTTCAAAATCATTTTTTATGTGAATTTGGAATTTACTGATTAAATGATTTTGCTAGTTGTGATGACTACTAACATGCACAAATTCTCATATATGTTCTAGAAGAGTCTAGTATTAAATTAACCAATGAGTTAATTTATAAATTAAATAATGGTTATTTAATTTAATTAATGTACATATTTATTTTATATGGTGGTATAAAATATGTGTATATGATATTACTATATCATGTATTATTAAAAGTTAATAAATACATAATATATATTAATTAAATGAGAGTTTTAATATAATAAAATTAATAGAGTCCTTGTGAGAGAGAGACTCCTAATTAGATTAGGAGTCTCACTCTATGAATACACCATAAGAGGACATAATAAGAGAGAGATTTTTTTCCATAACAATTCACAAAAATTCCTTCCCAATTGCATAGACAACTCACGGCCACCTCATGGAGTTTGGAAGAAATTTTGCTTAATTGTTGATTAAGATTAATAAATATTGGTTAATGATTAATCAATAATTAATTAGCCTAAAATCCATGGTTTAGAATCATGGGACTCTCGGCCAATATATATATATAAAAAGGGTTAGGAAAATTAGGCCATGTGATTTCTTCTACCGCCGCTCCGCTTCGTCTCCGGATTTTGGAATTTCAGAGGCTACAGTCTCAACGCATAAATCGTTTGCGATTTCTAGTGCAATCCAAGCGAGGAACAAAGTCTTCGATCATGGACCTAATTAGGCAATCAAAGGAGAAGAGCCGTTCATAGGAAATTACAAGAAGGGCTATATCCACCTAAACACCGAAATAGTTTGGAGTTCAGCGTTGAGAACACAAAAGTGTAATTCTAAACACCCTATGAATGTTTCTGAAAACACGACTCCCAAGAAGAAAATTTTTAAACTTCCGCTGCATCTTGGATTCGAGAATACGATATACCAACAAAAACAAGGATAAAGGTCGCTTGAGCTTGAGACTAGCATCTGTGATATTTTGTACCGTGTTTCATGCTAAGGTCATAGAGATGTCCAAACTTGCAGATGAGCAATCATATGATGATTGTACCGAACAACCTCCCTCGGACTTTCCAAGTGGTTATCATTCATTGAGAAGAAAAGTCCGTGGTTGTGATTGTACATCATTGGTCCTTATGACCTTTGACGACGCTGAGGCTCTACATACTGAGATTGTGCTTTGACTCGTTTACAGACTCCGCGAAGGCCGTAAGGTGGCGAGGTTGGGTGCAATTGTGACATGTGTAAGAGCCAGTGCATTGTAGTCGAGAATTCACCACTCACCTACGAATATGATATCCTATGTGATCTAACGAAATAGTAGTGCATGAAATCTCTGGCCAGAGCCTAAGATGTACATTAGGGACAAGGTTTCTCTAGTTGTTCATGCGATGACACTATGAATATTTTATGAATGTATCACATAACTATCGAATCTAATATGCAACCCTCGATGAACCAATGGTTGCATATTTGATCGGAATATATGAGATGAAGGGACCGTACTGTACGTTAACTATAACTGATTGGTTCATACATGCACTATCAGTGATACCTAGGAAATCATGAGGCGATATTACTAGACGCTATTACCATGATTCGATGGGTTTAAACAGAAAATGATTTCTGACATTCTCATGATCAAATGTTGGTGCATGGAATGGGGAAATTTAGGGTAAGCCCGAATAAAGGAAAATGACATGAATCACAAAGAGTTATGAACCCACATCTAACTTTATCCCTAAACCACTGAGGGGTCACACAAGCATTGGATTATTTGTTCCCGTTGAGAGAATAAATTCAAGGAATTGAATTTATATAAATTATGAGATAGTAAATTCAAGAAGTTGAATTTATGATAATTAAAATTTTGAGAGAATAAATTCAAGGAGTTGAATTTATAAAAATTGAGAATTTAAAATATTAAACTCAAAGGTTGAGTTTATTAAAGATTAATTAAATGTAATGGGAGAATGCATAATGGGCTTGTATGAGTGTAAGTCCAACATGCTAATTAATTAAAGTTTTTAATGGACTTTAATATATTAATTAATCAAATTAGTTGGACTAGTAGGGGTTAACAGTTAAAGTACACAAGATATATTTATGGATGTTTGGAGACTTCAACTGCTCCTATATCACCCCTTCTACCACCTTGGGTAGGATCCACTAGAAGACTTTGATTAATTACAACAAGTGTAATAACCCTCCCATCTTAGGACTTACCCACTGCTTAACTGAACTCCTAGACTAGACTGAAGGCAACACCATCCAGTCAACACTTCTTTACCGTCTTTGTGAGAAAGAAGACTACATACACAAGTTTTACGTCATTGTGCAAAAAGAATTTGAGTGGTGGTGTGTGTGTGTGTGAGAGAGAACTGATCTCTGAAAACTACTCGAAAGTTTTCTCACACACTGAGGGAAATATGCTTCTAATCTAAGCTAATAACACATTGAAGTGTTCCGTCTGGCCTGATTGCTTCTCTCTTGTAAGCTGATATGCAATATGCATGCCCTTCTTCTTTTTACTTGTCAACTCTCGTCATCGTCTTCACTGAGCTTCGGCTTCTATTTATAGGAGTTTGACTGAACGTACGGTGAGACTTAATTATTGTGACCGTTGCATTTTGAATATGTTCCTCGAAATCCATTCCAGAACTTTTGGCTTTAAGCGCTGCTGCAACGTCTCTTATTGTACCTTGATCGTACAATAGCTTTTTTACCTTTGTGCACAGCTGGATTAAGCTTGTCGTATTTGCAAACTGGTTCGCTCCTAACTGATGTTTTGAATTTGTTAGTTGAACTGGTCTTGAACTGGTGAGGTGAAATCAGTTGACTCGTCAGCTGAACTGATTTCACTGATTTAGTTGAACTGGTCAGTTTGGCTCTTCATCAGTTGAACACTTCATTAGCAAACCGGGCTTCTGAAGGTCTTCTGCTGAACCACCTATCAACTGGAAAATCAGTTGAACTGCTCTTGATATTTCAGTTGAACTGGTTCAATTTGCTCAATCAGTTGACACTTTCAGTTTGCATCTCGATAGCTTTTGTTTAAGCTTGGTAACTGATCAGTTCGAAGCCAGATCAGTTTCAGTTTCTGCGCACTTAGGTAAACTCATTAGAAACAAATAAACAAGTTTTGTTAACATCAAAATCAAGATTGTGAACATGAAATGTTCCAACACAAGTAAAGTTTAAATGTTCTCAAATGTGTTTGAGATATTTAAATAAAAGTCCATGGGTCTTGTAATTGTTACAAGCCCAAACAAATTGCATGCTTGGAAGGTGAAGGGTTGGAGGCAACTTTTGAGTTAATGGCATGGCATGCACATGCAACTTTACACTTTAACTTATTCAAGCACAAAGAAAATTGCTCCTCCTCTTCCTTGCATCAAGGTGGCCAAAATTATACACACATATTCTCTCCCATTTTCGCTTCTTCAATTGTTGAGGATAGCACAACCTTCTCCAAAGAATAGTCCTCCCATTTTTCTAGTGCAAAATTAGAGGGGATCTTCCTAGTTGGTGGTGGGCTTAATTTTTGAGAAAGGAGTGCTCAAAGAAGGCTTGTAGATTTCTCTACCTTTCAACAGCCAAAGTTGTTTACAACTTGGTAGGAGCCATCATCAATCCTTTGTGATTGATAGGTAAATTTTTAAACACCATATGTGTGATATTTTGTGTTTTATGTTATTTGCTACACATCATTGTGAGGTGCTCGGTTTTTTTCATGAAAAATATTTTTGAAACTTCCTTTGTGTATTCGTACACCGTAACCGATCCGCTTTCAAGTGGTATCAGAGCTATGGTTACTTTTTTGTGTAGCAAATACATGATATTATGTTGAGGTCAATTTCTAACCGCATGAGGTAAGCGTCACAAAAAATCGAAGGCCAAATGGGGGCAATGTTTTGGCCCCATGTTGCTGCCCGTTTCGGGCAGCCCCATGGGATGATCGAAACGCCCCTCCAATTTAAAAAAAATAAATTTGTGTGCATGTTGGCCGGAATCCGGCGACAGAGATCCGACAATGACGATGACGACTAGGGTTTCCAAAAGTGTTTTGGAATATCAAAGTGTCATGGGCCTTGAGTTGTTAGGCCATTAGATGGCTAACAGCTTTATTTTACTCTTTATAATATATGCACGATATGTTATAAATAATGAGTATGTGCGTTATTATTATGATAATAACAAAGTTGCATGAATCCGATAAACATACGATCAAACATGGCGAGCTTTTAAACAAAATTAATTATGAGACATTTCAAAATTAAAAACCCTCATTTTGAAAAAGATACAAAATTAATATAAAGCCCAAAAAGAGGAATTATAAAGGTGTTTATAATTTCCATGTCTTCCATCGACAATGGATGCATGATGAACGCTACCCGTGCTCGGGGCTCGGCTCATATTATTGGGTAGCCTTGGACACCGGAAAGTTGTGACATCCATTGACATGGTGATGTTAACTACGTGGAACTCCAATGATTTCGCCTCATATTATTGAGGGACCTCATGGCGACCGTCCATTATAGTTCAATATCGATGGGTAAGGCTTGACAGGTAAAGATGAACGACGTCATATTATTGGGTCCTAATCAAACGTGAGACAAAAGCTTACGTAAAAGGTTTCTTGGAGATGCAATTGGAAACTACCTTTTAGGAATTATGATTGACTAATATTATTCGGGATCATAATTTTATAATTAGACCTTATGTACCTACTGAGGAAAGGAGTATTCCGTTTTCACTAGAGGGTAGTGAAAAATGTCAAAACAGTGGGAGCGAAAATTTATGAAGTAAAAGTTCATACCTTATATCTTACTAAATATTTTAAAATAGTAATTAACATTTATCTATTTTACTTTTCAGTACCAATTTTGACAATGTCTTCGATTCGCAATCTGTTATCTGCAATATTCGACAAACACGTTTTAACTGGACCTAACTACCTCAACTGGCAAAGAAACCTAAAAATTGTCTTGAATTCGGAAAGGATATCATATACACTTACTGAGTCAGTCCCTGTTGAGGCTCCGACTAGCTGCACTCCTGAGGAATTGCAGACTTCCAAGGATTGGTGTGACCATTACTTGCGAGCTAACTGTTATATGCAGGCTTCTTTGAATGATGAGATGCAGAGTCGTTTTGAGGATGAAAAGAGAGCTGCTGACATTCATTTGCATCTCAAGGAGTTATTTGGTGAGCAGACTCGACCTCTTAGGCATGTTACCGTCAAGGAGCTGATCACTTTACACATGCGAGATGGGGCCTTGGTCCATGAGCTTGTCCTAAGATGATTGGGCTTGTAGACAAGCTCATTAGCA
Organism: Primulina eburnea; assembly: GCF_022965805.1. Lineage (NCBI taxonomy): Eukaryota > Viridiplantae > Streptophyta > Magnoliopsida > Lamiales > Gesneriaceae > Primulina > Primulina eburnea. The sequence continues at coordinate 10,549,248 of NC_133117.1, forward strand.
TGGATCTTACGTTGCATTCGGAGTTGACCACCGACGTGTTGCTCTTGTCACTGCCTAGCTCATTTGATCATTTTGTGGTAATTTCAACATGAAAAAGCTAGATCATACCCTTGAGGAGTTGGTGAACATGCTTGTTATGTTTGAGTCAACCATCAAGAAAGAGAAATCGGTTCTTTATGTGGGTTCTTCATCTGGTACGAAGACTTGTCCACATGGGAAGGGAAAGAAGCATTCTTTCCAATGTCCCAAGAATAATGTGCCCTTGAAGAGGCAAGCTCCGAATCCCATTGTGGCAGCCACACCAGTTAAGGCTGGCAAGACTGCTGATGTATGTCATCAATGCAAGAAGCCTGGACATTGGAGGCGTAACTGCAGAGAATATATTGCCCAGAAGAGTTTTGGAAATTGTATGTTCTATATTGAAGTAAAAATTTCAATTAACTCTACTTCTTGGGTATTGGATAACGGCTATGGCTCACATCTCTATAATGATTTGCAGTTGATGGGAAGAAGTAGGAGACTAAGTGAATGTGAGACCTTCTTGAGGATGAGCAATGGGGCAAGAGTTGCTGCCAAGGCTATTGGAGATGTTTACTTGCTTTTGAACAATGATTTTTGATAAGTGCAATTTATTGTACTTTTATTACTTGTTTTTAACTTAGAATTTTGTGATTCTTGAGCAGATTTTATGTGATTTGTTGTTGTTTTTGTTGTTTTAGTTTGGAAGCTTAGAATGAGAGTTTGGAGTACTAAACTGTTGAATTGGAAAGTGCAAAGGATAAAAATTGCCGAAGCTCCAGCGCACCCGCGCTAAAAAAGAGACCGCACCCGCGGTCAATGAAAATCGAATTTCAGAAAATCTGCCGAAGCTGTACCGCACCCGCGGTCCTTGTTCTACCGCACCCGCGGTCACTGAAGTTTTAAATGAAAATTTTCCCCGAAACAGCAGCGCACCCGCTGTCTATATAGCAGCGCACCCGTGGTCTTCGAAAAACAGAGTCCGAAAAATCTGTAACTTTGTGGGATGCGCATGAAAGTCTATGAAAATGGTGTGCTGCGATTTGAGACTTGTCTGGACTATAAAAAGGCATCATTTACTTACCATCTAGGGTATTGGGGAGCCAAGAAAGGGGTGGAGGCTGCTGGAAATTATTGAAGACTCAAGTTCTTCTAGTTCTTGAGAAATATTTTGCACAAATCCGGAGACGGAAACAGCACTTCAAAATCTTGTTCTAAGTTCTTCTTTCTTTTATTTTTCATTTGATATGTCTTGTTTTAGAACTATGTTTTATTGTTTTGCTTGTGTTATTATGAACTAATTTTTATTTCTAGAAGAATTATGGAACAAAACTAGAAACCATATGTTGGAACCTATGAACTAAGTTATTTAAGTTCTTCATATTGTTCATTTGTATTGTTCTAATCTTAATGCTTTCAATTTATTGGCCATAAGTTGAATGATTTATATGTTTACAATTTATCACTTGGAAAAGGAAAATATAAACAAGAAAAGAGAAAAACACATCAATGGTATTTATAGAGTTTGGGAGGACCTATATTACTATTGAAGCCTATAGAGAATTTAGTGCCTGATGTGTTATTTATTTGTAGATTGTTGATGGGAACATTGCAATACAATTTTAGATAACCGATATCTATTTAACACTCGGGAGAGGGAGTAGATAACTATAGGATTTTTGGCTAATGAATAAGAAGGATTTTTATAGCATAGCTACAAGAAATTACACATGGTGGATAGTTGAGTGAAATCGGACCTCTAGATCTTTTATTCCATTGTTATTTGTTAAAGTTTAGTATTTTATTTTATTTAAAAATCCATTTTCAATTTAGTTATTCTTGCAAACAAATCTTTTAATTGATTTTTCTAAATAAAATCGAGACTATTTTAATTACAAGCATTAATATAAATTTATATACATACTCCTCGTGGGATCGACACTTGTACTCGAAAATACATTTTATTACAACTTGACGTTGTGCACTTGCAAGCAATTAAGAAAACACGCAACAAGTTTTTGGCGCCGCTGTCGGGGAATGTTTATTATAAATTTATATTATTACCAATTACTCTTGATTTTAATTTAGAGCTATTTTTATTGTATTACATTAAACATTGATTTGTTTCTTATATTTCTTTGATAGTGCATGCGAAGATCGCAAAATCTTGACTTGCTTATCTTTGATCCTGAGATCGAAAGAACCGCAAGAAGATTAAGAAAGACAAGAAGAGAAGAGATTCAAGCAATGGCTGACAACAGAGATAATGAAAATCCACCCCCTGCAATACCCATCAGAGATCATTTTAGGCCGGTACTAAATGCTCATTATTCGGGCATAGCACGAGGGACTATTAATGCAAACAACTTTGAGCTCAAACCTGCATTAATAAACATGGTCCAACAGAATCAGTTTGGGGGAGCAGCTACCGCAGATCCTCATCTACATCTCAGAACATTCCTTGAAATCACTGACACGGTAAAGATAAATGGTGTTTCTGATGATATAATTCGATTGCGCTTGTTTCCTTTTTCTCTTAGGGACCAAGCAAGAGGATGGCTCCAATCGCTTCCTTTGGGGAGTATCACTACATGGCAGGAGTTAACAACCATGTTTCTTGCTAAATATTTTCCACCTGCGAAGTCTGCACAGTTGAAAATTGAGATAAGTACTTTTAGGCAGACTGACTTTGAAAATTATATGAGGCATGGGAACGGTATAAGGAGTTGTTGAGGAGGTGTCCAAACCATAGTTTTGAAGATTTGGTACAGATTAAATTGTTTTACAATGGTTTGAATGGACAAACAAGAGGCACTGTAGATGCAGCAGCTGGTGGCACGATATTTGCAAAATCACCTGATCAAGCATATGATTTGCTTGAACAGATGACCATCAACAGTTATCAATGGCCGTCTGAGAGGTCAGGAGTAAAGAAGCCAGCTGGAATGTATGCCATAGATCCTATTACATCACTCACCGCACAAGTTTCAGCTTTAACAACTCAAATTGCAGCTATGAATAAAGCTAGTACAACAGAGGTTGAAAATGCATCGGTTGTTACTGAAGAACCACATATTCCTGATGAGGCTCATTATATCAACAATAGGAATCTTGGTGGCTACGGAGGATATCGAGGTAACCCTCCCCCTAACACTTATCATCCTGGTTTGAGAAATCATGAGAATTTTTCATATGCTAATAATAAGAATGTGTTGAATCCTCCACCGGGGTTCAATACATCAAAGGGGGGAGGAAAACCTTCACTTGAGGATCTAGTTGGGACATTTGTTGCTGAATCTAGTAAAAGGATGGCTAGGACTGAATCTCGTCTTGATGGCATGGAAACTCACATGGGAAATATGGGTGCCACAATGAAATCATTGGAGACACAGATTGGACAATTGGCTAATACATTGAGAGATCAAAATAGAGGTCAATTCCCAAGTAATACTGAAGTGAATCCAAAGGAGCAATGCAAAGCTGTAACTTTGAGAAGTGGGAGAGAACTAGATGTGCAAAGCCCCAAGGAGAGAATGGACAAGGAGAAGACAGACAGTTGAAAAAGAGGAAACTGAGGGATCCAAAGCTGAAGTTGAAGTTGAACAACCTCCGGTATTTAAGCCAACTCTTCCATATCTAGGGATGGCAATGGTCCGGGGCGGGGGAGGGTTTCCCATCCCCATCCCCGAATGCCATCCCCACCCCCATCCCCGTCCCAATCCCCGCTTTTTCGGGTTCGGAGAATCTCCAAACCCGAAACTTCGGGGATGAACCTCCCATCCCCGTCCTCATCCCCGTTTAAAAAATATTAATATGGTAAGACGATGACGGATGAAAATTATTATTATCTATTATTATTAGAGATAATTTTAATATTAATATCAATATCAATATTAAAAATAATAATATTATTAATATTTTAAAAAATAATATTATTATTATATTATTAATACTAATAATACTATTATTTTATTATTGATAATATATTTTCGGGGCGGGTTCGGGGATTTCGGGGATGGGGATAGTAATCACATACCCGCCCCGAATTACATCGGGGATTTTTTAAAAATCCCCGAACCCGAACCCGAAAAAATCGGGGATCCCCATCCTCGTTTAGGGTTTTTCCCGCGGGGCCCCAAACCCGTGGGGAAAATTGCCATCCCTATCCATATCCGCAGAGGTTCAAAAAGAAGAAATTGGATGATCAATTTGCAAAATTTTTGGAGATTTTCAAGAAGATTCACATCAACATTCCATTTGCTGATGCTTTAGAGCAAATGCCAAACTATGCAAAGTTCATAAAAGATGTGATGTCAAAGAAGAGGATGTTGCAAGATTTCGATACGGTGAAGTTGACCGAAGAGGGTAGCGCCATTCTCCAAAAGAAGTTACCACAAAAACTAAAAGATTCAGGGAGTTTTACTATACCTTGCATTATTGGTGCTACTCAAGTTAATAAAGCTTTATGTGATCTTGGAGCAAGTATTAATCTTATGCCATTTTCTACTTATAGGGACTTGAATCTAGGGGAGGTAAAACCAACCACTATAACTTTGCAACTTGCAGATAGGTCACTCACCTATCCTCGTGGAATTGTTGAAGATGTTTTTGTAAAAGTTGACAAGTTTATCTTCCCTGCTGATTTTGTAATACTTGATATGGAAGAAGATCAAGATGCTCCATTGATTTTTGGGCGACCCTTCTTAGCCACTGGAAAAGCATTGATAGATGTACATAAAGGAGAACTCACCTTGAGAGTTGGTGGAGAAGCTGTCATTTTTAATATCTATCACGCCATGAAGGAGTCAGATGAGGTAAGCACTTGTAAAAGCATTGATGTTTTAGACTCATGTATGTCCTTTGATTGTGCAGGAACTAGGGATCCCTTGGAGAGCTGTTTGATAGGTGCTGCTGGAACTGTTGATGTAGAAAATTGGGAAGTGAAAGAGCAACGGGTGGCTCTTGAAGCACTGCAGAAAGAAAGGAGAAAAGATGCACCGCCTGAAGAGTTTAATGTAAATGAGAAAATTGAGGTAAAAGCATCTTCTCCTGAATTAAAGGAACTGCCAAGCCATCTTTGTTATGCATTTTTAGGTGAAAATTCGACATATCCGGTAATCATCTCTTCCTTTCTTACTTGTACTGAAAAAGAGAAATTGTTGAGAGTGTTGAGGAATTTTAAAACTGCATTTGGTTGGTCTATTTCTGATATCAAGGGGATTAGTCCCACTATATGCATGCATAAAATTTTGATGGAGGAGTCGTATACTCCTTATGTGGATCACCAGAGGAGGCTAAATCCAGCCATGAAAGAGGTAGTGAAAAATGAAGTGTTGAAATTGTTAAATGTTGGAGATATATATGCTATTTCTGACAGCAGTTGGGTATCTCCTGTGCAAGTAGTGCCTAAAAAGGGTGGAATGACTGTGGTAAAGAATGAAAATGATGAACTAATATCTACTCGTACTGTGACTGGATGGCGAGTATGTATTGATTATAGGAAGTTGAACAATGCCACACGTAAAGATCATTTTTCATTACCTTTTATTGATCAAATGCTTGATATACTTGCTGGTTATTGTCACTACTGTTTTTTAGATGGTTATTCAGGTTATAACCAGATTTCTATAGCACCGGAGGATCAAGAGAAGACAACTTTCACGTGTCCCTATGGCATGTTTGCTTTTAGGAGAATGCGGTTTGGGTTATGAAATGCACCTTCCACTTTCCAGATGTGCATGATGGCCATTTTTGCAGATATGGTGGAGGAAATAATGGAAGTCTTCATGGACGACTTTTCGGTATTTGGTTCGTCGTTTGATCACTGTTTACATAAACCTTTCCCTTGTTTTGCAGAGATGTCAAGAAAAAAACTTAGTTCATAAGTGCGAAAAGTGTCATTTTATGGTCCAAGAAGGTATTGTTCTTGGACATAAAGTGTCTTCAAAGGGACTAGAGGTAGACAGAGCCAAAGTGGTTGCAATTGAAAAGCTTTCACCACCGAAGAACATCAAAGGGATAAGGAGTTTCTTAGGACACGCCAGGTTTTATCGTAGATTTATCAAAGATTTTTCTAAGATTTCTAAACCTCTATGTAACTTGCTTGAAAAAGAGTCGAATTTTATATTTGATGATGATTTTTTGCAGGCATTCGATAAGATCAAAATGGTATCGGTAACTGCACCGATTATGATAGTGCCGGACTGGAAGGAACCCTTTGAGCTAATGTGTGATGCAAGTGATTATGCAGTGGGTGTTGTATTAGGCCAAAGAAGGGAGAAGATGTTTAGGGCGATTTACTACGCAAGCCGCACGATGGATGCTGCACAGCAAAATTACATACAACCGAGAAGGAGATGCTTGCAGTAGTATTTGCTTTCGACAAATTCAGACCTTATTTGATTGGCACAAAGGTAATCGTTTTCACTGACCATGCATTTATTCGCTACCTATTCGCCAAGAAGGATGCAAAACCACGCTTGATAAGGTGGATTTTGCTATTACAAGAATTTGACTTTGAGGTCAAGGATAAAAAAGGTAGTGAAAATCAGGTAGCTGATCATTTATCAAGGCTTGAGCTGGAGGAGAAGAAAGAAGAGGGAGCTATACAAGAAACATTCCCTGATGAGCAACTCTTCAAGGTAAATTCTATACTTCCTTGGTTTGCTGATATTGCTAATTTTTTGTCTTGTGGCACCCTTCCTCCAGATTTAAGTTATCATCAGAAGAAGAAGTTCGTCCATGACATCAAGTTCTATTATTGGGATGATCCATTTGTATATAAGAGGTGTGCTGACCAAGTGATTAGGAGATGCGTGGAGGGTATCGAAGCTCAACAAATTTTGGAGAAGTGTCATTCTTCACCATAGGTGGACATTTTGGAGCACCACGAACAGCAGCTAAGGTATTGCAATCTGGTTTTTATTGGCCTAGTTTGTTTAAAGATAGTTATACCTTAGTAAAGTCATGTGATAGATGCCAGAGGTTAGGAAACATATCTAGGCGTCATGAATTACCACTGACAAATGTTTTGGAAGTGGAACTTTTTGATGTTTGGGGCATAGATTTCATGGGACCCTTTCCCCCTTCTTTTGGTAATTCTTATATTTTATTAGCTGTAGATTATGTGTCGAAATGGGTGGAAGCAATCGCCACCAATACTAATGACTCTCATGTTGTAGCGAAATTTGTGCATAAGAAGACTGTCAACACCAACCGGAGAGATTGGGCTATGAAGTTGGATTTATGGGCTTATCGGACTGCATTCAAGACGCCTATTGGGATGTCTCCCTATAGGCTAGTGTTTGGGAAAGCATGTCATCTGCCGTTGGAGTTGGAGCATAGAGAATTTTGGGCTGTGAAGAAATTAAATTTTGATTTGAAAGCTTCTGGCGACGTTAGAAAACTAAAGTTGAGCGAGATGGATGAATTCCGAAAGGGCGCATTTGAGAATGCCAAGATCTACAAAGAGCAAACCAATAAGTGGCATGACAAAATCATTGTCCGAAGGGAGCTCAAACCAGGACAACAAGTACTTCAGTTTAACTCTCGTCTGAAGTTGTTCCCTAGTAAGCTAAAGTCGCGTTGGTCAGGGCCGTTTGTTGTGGAAACGGTGTCTCCTTATGGGGCTATCGAGTTAAAGTGCAATGATGGGAGAACCTTCAAGGTCAATGGAAAGCGGGTTGAGCCGTACTATGGGACTGAAGTAAGGAATATCGACAGTGTCAAGCTGAGAGAACCAAACTGATTAGACTAGTGACAGTCAGGCTGAAGACGTTAAACCAAGCGCTTATTGGGAGGCAACCCAAATTTTTGTTTCTCTTTTGCATTTTGTTTTCGGTTTTGCTTTTATTTTTGTATTATTATTTTTGGTTGTGCACTTTTGGTATATTGTGTTCTTGTATCTTTCCAAATCTTATGAATCCAAATTGTTTTTTTTTTCACGACTAAAAAATTGGAGAAGAAAAAATTTCCCGAAGGTAGAGTGCACCCGCGCTAACAAATTACCGCACCTGCGGTAGCTTTGGAAAAAAATTAAAAAAAAATTCGAAGCCATACCGCACCCGCGGTTTATTATGGAGCGCACCCGCGTCGTATTAACCGAGAGTGCACCGCACCCACGGTACAATTATAGTGCACCCGCGGTGTCTGAGGAATCAAATATAGAAAATTTTTTCGAAGGCATACCGCACTTGCGGTATATATTGGATCGCACCCGCGGTGTCTGAGAAATAAAATATTGAAAATTTCCCGAGAGCTTAGCGCACCCGCGCTAACAAATAGACCGCACCCGCGGTCAATGAAGAAAATTTTTTAAGAAATTCCCGAGAGCATACCGCACCCGCGGTCATTGTTTTACCGCACCCGTGGTCGTTGATTTTAAAATCAGAATGGGGCAGAATTTACGCATAAACGAAGAACACTTCTTCAAAAATTTCTCCTCCACTTCGAAATTCCTCCGCTGAAAACACACTCAACACTCAAAGTTTGTTCTTTCAAGCATAAATTTACCACTCCACACCTACATAACTTCAATTATTCCATCCAATACCCATCTTATTCCACAAATTCAACACAAAACCTAGGGTGTGAAAAGGGGGCTCGAAAATTTTCAACCAAGGATTGAATGGAGCTTTGATTTTGTTCTTCAAGAAACATTTCTACACTCAAGGTGAGCAAATCCATAGTACATTTGTTGAAATTCGAAATTAGTGGTGTTATTGGCTATGGAAGAAAAAATTGAATTTTAGTGGAATACATTGTTGATGTTGTTGATTGTATTGGTGTGTATATTGTTGAGGTGTTGTTATTGTGGTTAACAAGTTTGGGGGAGTGAAGAATCATCTAATTTTGTGAATTAGAGTGAGGAGAAAGTTGGTGATTTGAAGGTGTTTGATAAAATGTCTCAAGAAAGAAACAATCCAAGGGTGCATCATCATCTGCAAATTATTATGCAAACAGGTTTTGGGACGAGAAAGCGGAGGAAAACTATGGAAAAATTTTGAAAAAAAACATTATAAAAGAAAGGGGATTTGATCTAAGTTTCCCCCGAACTGAAATTGGATTAATGCTTACTGCTCGGCATTGGGAGGAGTTTGGCAAGCAGCCACAAGATGCTGTCATTTCGTAAGAGAATTTTATGCTAACCTTAAGATTAAGCATGAACATTTGAAGGTTTTTGTGCGAGGTAAAATGGTAGATTTTGATGCACAAACTATCAATACTCTGTATGGTATACTTCTATATATGCATGATGAATATGAAGAATACCGGACTGAGCAAGTTGATTATAATAATATTCTTCAAACAATATGCATAGAGGGAGCGGAGTGGAGAATGAGAGAAGATGTGCATGTCAGCCTAGCAAAATCTGATCTGAAAAGAGTTGCCAAAGATTGGTATTCCTTTATTTCTGCTAGGATTAAGCCTACCAAGCATACCACCACCGTTATCAAGGAGAGGGCAATCCTTACTTTTTGCATCATGACGGGGAAGACAATTGATTTAAGTCAATTGCTTCAGAGTTCGATGCATGATTATGCAACAGGTAACTCTCCTAGTGGACTCCTCCACCCTTCTCTTATCACTGCATTATGTCCGAATGCGGGAGTGACTTGGGCAGTGAATGAAGAATTGTTAAAGCCGAAAAATGCCATTGTGGTAGTTCAACCACATAGGGCAGTGAAAGGTGAACAAGCTGCGGCACGTCGAGCTGAAAAAGAATTCAACAGAAGAGCTGCAGTAAGACGTGCCCATACTCAAGCTCAAGAACCACAACCGCAACCACAACCGCAACCAGGAAATATGAGAGATAGGTTGACTCATTTGGAAGAAGAAATGCGAAATCAACGCCAAGACATGGATGAGTTTCGGTTTAGACCCAAAACATTTATGGGATATATGATGGATTTTACGTCTGTATTGGCTCAGCAATTTCCATCAGCTTCAACCTCTGGTAATCCATTTCCACCTCCTCCACAGTGGCTACCCATATACCACCCGCCGGAGTTCCAACCACCACAAGATGACGCAGATGATGAGGATGGCAAGGACCATTGAAGGTCGTTGCCCGAGGTATGTGTATTCGTCTAACTTTCATGATCATTTACATCGAGGATGATGCACATATTTAAGTTTGGGGGAGAGATATTATTTTATTTTGTGTGTTTTATTTTGTGTGTTGTTCATTTTATTTAGTTTTATTTGAGTGTTTTATTTTTTTCTTGTGAGTTTGTCGCTTGTGTGTTTGTAGTGTCATAGTCATGAAAATTTTTATTTGAAATGGCCAATGATGAAAAAAAAAATTGTATTGAGAAGAAAGGTCATGCATTTCATTAATGTTCATCAATCAATTTAAAAAATTTAGATAACAATAATGAGATTTGGTAAATTTGAGACCTCTAAATTCTATACAACTCTGCGATTTTCATTTGATATTGAAATAAATTTTTGCAAACACATATATTATTGAGGCGATCTTTGATTTTATTTGGGCCTATTTATATTGTTCATAAATATTCAATTGATGCCTCTTGAGCCTATATGAGAAAAGAATTGTGTTCTTGAAATTTCTTTGAAGCCAAGCACTTTTCTTTTGAATATATATGTATTTGGTTGATGCATTGAGACACCATTTTTCACGATGATTAGATTCTACTTTGTGTTGGTGAATTGAGATTTTGTCTAGAACTATCCAAAAATCACTCGAGGCGAAATACGGACAAACTATGATTTAGGTGATTTTTTGGATCGATTGAGCCTTTCAAGCTACCAAATAAAAATAATTTATCATTTGTCACCTCTTTGAGCTTATATGAATTCGAATGACACAAGTTAATATGTGTAAAAGACCCCCATTCGATATCCTTTCAAATATCCCACATTTACTACCCCGTTGAATATCTTAAACATTAATTTCCTACCTTCTCAAGGGAGTAAGAATTCAAAGGATCAAAGAAATGAAAATTCTCCTACAAAAGAAAAATGAATGATGTTACATTGAAGAAGTTGGAGAAAAATGGGAGAAAAAAAGAGATGAAATGAATAAAAAAAATGGAGATGAAAGAAAGAAATGGAGTTTGCAAAAGAGAGAAAATTCAACTCACTCCCTTATTCTAATTCCTAATCTTCATTTGTAGCCATGAGCCAATGCCTAACATTACAAGCATTGCAAATCCTATTGACCAAGTCATAGTTGTCCAATATACTAGTGGAGAGTGTTTGGGAGGATTTAGCCTATGGACAATCGATAAACACTTCCATTGAGTACGAATCTTGATCAATTTTACACACACCTCATTGCATCAAATATTTATTGGGTATTCCTTTCTTGAATGAATATGGCTTTGAACCCAAACTTTACCGGAAAAGACCTCTTGATTTGTGTTTGTAAAAATTGAAATCGATTGAGAATGTTTTGAAACATGAGTTGAAGAGATTAGAAGTTAAGAAAATTAATTGATTGCATGATTATATCCGGATGAAAAATTGGTTAGATTGATTTGACTTATGAATGCATGAAGAGTTAGTTAATTTATCTTGAAGCCAAGTTCTTTAAAATATTTCATGACTTGTTTGTTTGTGTTGTTTTGTTTTGCTCGGGACTAGCAAACTTTTAAGTTTGGGAGAGTTTGATAAGTGCAATTTATTGTACTTTTATTACTTGTTTTTAACTTAGAATTTTGTGATTCTTGAGCAGGTTTTATGTGATTTGTTGTTGTTTTTGTTGTTTTAGTATGGAAGCTTAGAATGAGAGTTTGGAGTAGTAAAGTGTTGAATTGGAAAGTTCAAAGGATAAAAATTACCGAAGCTCCAGCGCACCCGCGCTAACAAAGAGACCGCACCCGCGGTCAATGAAAATCGAATTTCAGAAAATCTGCCGATGTTGTACCGCACCCGCGGTCCTTGTTCTACCGCACCCTCAGTCACTGAAGTTCGAAAATGAAAGTTTTCCCCGAAACAGTAGCTCACCCGCGGTCTATATAGCAGCGCACCCGCGGTCTTCGAAAAACAGAGTCCGTAAAATCTGTAAATTTGTGGGCTGCACATGAAAGTCTATGAAAATGGTGTGCTGCGATTTGAGACTTGTCTGGACTATAAAAAGACATCATTTACTTACCATCTAGGGTATTGGGGAGCCAAGAAAGGAGTGGAGGCTGCTAGAAATTATTGAAGACTCAAGTTCTACTAGTTCTTGAGAAATCTTTTGCACAAATCCGGGGACGGAAACAGCACTTCAAAATCTTGTTCTATGTTCTTCTTTCTTTTATTTTTCATTAGATATCTCTTGTTTTAGAACTATGTTTTATTGTTTTGCTTGTATTATTATGAACTAATTTTTATTTCTAGAGGAATGATGGAACAAAACTAGAAACCATGTGTTGGAACCTATGAACTAAGTTATTTAAGTTCTTCATATTGTTCATTTGTATTTGTTCTAATCTTAATTCTTTCAATTTATTGGCCATAAGTTGAATGATTTATATTTTTACAACTTATCACTTGGAAAAGGAAATTATAAACAAGAAAAGAGAAAAATACATCAATGGTATTTATAGAGTTTGGGAGGACCTATATTGCTATTGAAGCCTATAGAGAATCTAGTTCTTGATGTGTTATTTATTTATAGATTTTTTATGGGAACATTGCAATCAAATTTTAGATAACCAATATCTATTTAACACTCGGGAGAGGGAGTAGATAACTATAGGATTTTTTGCTAATGAATAAGAAGGATTTTTATAGCATAGCTACAAGAAATTACACATGGTGGATAGTTGAGTGAAATCGAACCTCTAGATCTTTTATTCCATTGTTATTTGTTAAAGTTTGGTAATTTATTTTATTTAAAAATCCATTTTCAATTTAGTTATTCTTGCAAACAAATCTTTTAATTGATTTTTCTAAATAAAATCGAGACTATTTTAATTACATGCATTAATATAAATTTATATACATACTCCTCGTGGGATCGACACTTGTACTCGAAAATACATTTTATTACAACTTGACGTTGTGCACTTGCAAGAAATTAAGAAAACACGCAACAAGTTTTTGGCGCCGCTGCCGGGGAGTGTTTATTATAAATTTATATTAGTATTGTTACCAATTAGTCTTAATTTTAATTTAGAGCTGTTTTTATTGTATTATATTAAACATTGATTTGTTTCTTATCTTTGTTTGATAGTGCATGCGAAGATCGCAAAATCTTGACTTGCTTATCTTTGATCCTGAGATCGAAATGACATCAAGAAGATTAAGAAAGGCAAGAAGAGAAGAGATTCAAGCAATGGCTGACAACAGAGATAATGAAAATCTATCCCCTGCAATACCCATCAGAGATCATTTTAGGCCGGTACTAAATGCTCATTATTCGGGCATAGCACGAGGGACTATTAATGCAAACAACTTTGAGCTCAAACCTGCATTAATAAACATGGTCCAACAGAATCAGTTTGGGGGAGCAGCTACCGCAGATTCTCATCTACATCTCAGAACATTCCTTGAAATCACTGACACGGTAAAGATAAATGGTGTTTCTGATGATATAATTCGATTGCGCTTGTTTCCTTTTTCTCTTAGGGACCAAGCAAGAGGATGGCTCCAATTGCTTCCTTTGGGGAGTATCACTACATGGCAGGAGTTAGCAACCAAGTTTCTTGCTAAATATTTTCCACTGTGAAGTCTGCACAGTTGAAAATTGAGATAAGTACTTTTAGGCAGACTGACTTTGAGCAATTATATGAGGCATGGGAACGGTATAAGGAGTTGTTGAGGAGGTTTCCAAACCATGGTTTTGAATATTTGGTGTAGACTGAAGTGTTTTACAATGGTTTGAATGGATAAACAAGAGGCACTGTGGATGCAGCAGCTGGTGGCACGATATTTGCGAAATCACCTGATCAAGCATATGATTTGCTTGAACAGATGACCATCAACAGTTATCAATGGCCGTCTGAGAGGTCAGGGGTAAAGAATCCAGCTGGAATGTATGCCATAGATCCTATTACATCACTCACCGCACAAGTTTCACCTTTAACAACTCAAATTGCAGCTATGAATAAAGCTAGTACAACAGAGGTTGAAAATGCATCGGTTGTTACTGAAGAACCACATATTCCTGATGAGGCTCATTATATCAAAAATAGGAATTTTGGTGGCTACGGAGGATATCGAGGTAAACCCCCCCCCCCCCCCCCGAACACTTATCATCCTGGTTTGAGAAATCATGAGAATTTTTCATATGCTAATAATAAGAATGTGTTGAATCCTCACCGGGGTTCAATACATCAAAGGGGGAAGGAAAACCTTCACTTGAGGATCTAGTTAGGAAATTTGTTGCTGAATCTAGTAAAAGGATGGCTAGGACTGAATCTCGTCTTGATGGCATAGTTACAAGAAATTACACATGGTGGATAGTTGAGTGAAATCGGACCTCTAGATCTTTTATTCCATTGTTATTTGTTAAAGTTTGGTATTTTATTTTATTTAAAAATCCATTTTCAATTTAGTTATTCTTGCATACAAATCTTTTAATTGATTTTTCTAAATAAAATCGAGACTATTTTAATTACAAGCATTAATATACATTTATATACATACTCCTCGTGGGGTCGACTCTTGTACTCGAAAATACATTTTATTACAACTTGACGTTGTGCACTTGCAAGCAATTAAGAAAACACGCAACAATTTTAAGTTGATTTTAATTGATGTTTTGTTTGTATCTAGTTTGGTGAAAAACATTGTTTCCGTTTCTATGCTTAATAAAGATGGATATTCTTGTTTATTTACCAAAGGTGTTTGCAACATTTACAAGAATGAATGTTTAATTGATACTGGAGAACTTGAAAACGATCTCTATAACTTAAAATTGAAAGATATTCCATTAAACAATGTCCAAGCAATAACAACAACAAACAAACGAAAACAAGATACTCTAAATTCGACACAATTATGGCATCTCGATATGGACATATTTTCCTAAGAAGGATGAACAAGCTAGTGGGAGTAGACAATCTGATATTAATTATCGCACGACTTGTGAATCCTGTCTGAAAGAAAAGATGACCAAAAAAAAAAATTCCCTTTAAGGGCCATGTGGAGCGAGCCAAAGGATTATTGGATTTGATTCATAACGATGTGTGTGGTTTGCTTAGCATCACCACTAAGCATGGACATGCCTACTTCATCACCTTTACCGATGGTTTTTTGAGGTATGGGTGTGTGTATTTGATGAAATAGAAATCTGAAGCCTTCTAAAGGTTCAAAGAATTCAGAAGTGAAGTAGAGAAACAATTGGGACGAAGCATCAAGTCACTTCGATCAGATCGAGGTGGTGAGTACTTAAGTGCCGAGTTCCAAGAGTATCTTAGGGAGAATGAGATTCTCTCGCAGTGGACTCCACCTACTACACCACAGTTGAATGGTGTTTCGGAGCATCGTAACCGGAATTTGATGGACATGGTTCGGTCTATGATGGAGTTGACAGAGTTGCCGCCACATTTTTGGGGATATGCACTTGAGACAGCGGCATTGTTGTTGATCAATGTCCATTCAAAGGCAGTTGATAAGACACCATATGAGATATGGATAGATGAGCCTCCCAAATATTCTTATTTTAGAATATGAGGATGCCCTGCTTATGTGACGCAGACAGTGGGAGATAAATTGGATATTCGATCCATTTTATGTTACTTTGTGGATATCCAAGGAATACAGTTGGATATTATTTCTATTATCCCCAAGAAGCAAATGTGTTTGTTTATAGAAATGCAACCTTTTTGGAAAAGAAATTCCTATTGGATAGAAAAGGGGAGATGATAGAACTCGAAGAGGTTTGAGAGACACCCACAATTGAAGAACCCACACCCGAAGAGCCAAGAGAGGAGATACAAGCTCCTAGAAGATCCAAGAGAGTCTCGAGACCACCTATGAGGTATGGTCTGCTTCTTGAAGAGGGCCATGATAACCATGGATGTGATCCATTAACCTTCAAGGAAGCGTTATCTGATGTTGATTCATCCAAGTGGCTTGAAGCAATGGAATATGGGATGAATTCCATGCATTCCAACCAAGTGTTAAATCTTGTGGATACACCAGATGGAAATGTTCTTATAGGGTGTAAATGAATTTACAAGAGGAAACTTGGGGCGGATGAGAAGGTATTGACCTTCAAAGAGCGATTGGTTGCAAAATGATATACTCAAAAACAAGGAGTTGACTTTGAGGAAACATTTTCTCCAGTTGAAATGTTCAAGTCTATAAGGATATTGCTTGTCATAGCTGCATGTTATGACTATGAGATATGACAGATGAATATTAAGACAACCTTTTTTAATGGGGATATTAAGTAAGAGATTTACATGTCTCAACCTGAAGGGTTTACATCTGTCGGAAGTGAGCATATGATATGAAAACTTCAGAGATCTATTATGGTCTAAAGCAGACATCTAGGAGTTGGAACCTTAGATTCGATAATACAAACAAAGAGTTTGGTTTTACTAAGAATCCTGAGGAACCTTGCGTGTATAAGAAGGTCAGTGGGAGTGCTGTGACATTCCCGGTGCTTTATGTTGATGATATTTTACTCATTGGGAATGATGTAGGGATGTTGCAATCAACTAAAATACGGTTAGCAAGTAAGTTCTCGATGCAGGACTTGGGTGAAGCATCTTTTGTATTGGGAACACAGATATATAGAGATAGATCGAGAAGATTGCTTGGTCTCACCCAGTCCACATACATTGATACCATCATTAAGCGGTTCTTGATGGATGATTCCAAGAGAGGACATCTACCAATGTGTCATGGCGTGTCCCTGTCCAAGTCTATGTCTCCCAAGACTGATGCAGAGATAGCGGAGTTGACACGCATTCCATATGCATCCGCAATTGGTAGTATCATGTATGAGATGATATCTACACATCCTGACGTGGCTTATGCACTAAGTGTAGTGAGTAGACATAAATCGAACCCTGGTCTTCCACACTGGAAAGCTGTGAAAGACATCCTCAAGTATTTGAGAAGGAACCATAAGTTTTTCTTGGTCTATGAGGGTGGAGAAATGAAATTGGAAGGCTATACCGACTCTAGCTTCCAAAGTGATATCGATGACTCAAAGTCAACATATGGGTTCGTATTCATGCTCAATGGTACTGCTGTCTTTTGGAAGAGTTCCAAACAAGACAGTACTACGGATTCCACCGCTGAGGCCGAATACATTGTTGTATCAGCTGCAACAAAGGAGACTGTTTGGTTAAGGAATTTCGTCCAAGAGTTGGGCGTCATTCCTAATGGAGTTGCTCCAGTCCCGGTGTTTTGTGACAACACGGGAGCCATTGCTCAGGCGAAGGAGCCAAGGTCTCATCAGAAATCCAAACATGTATTGAGAAAGTACAACATCCTCCGAGAGATTGTGGAAAGAGGAGAAGTGTCGATTGACAAAGTCAGCTCCGCAGATAATGTTGTTGATCCACTAACTAAGCCTTTACCTGGACCATTGTTCAAAAAGAATCGCGAATCGATGTGTTTGAAGCATATGGGTATTTGTCTCTAGTGCAAGTGGGAGATTGTTAGAGTAGGTGCCCGTCGAGCCAAGTGTTGGCCGAGGGATCATGTTCAAACTCTATGTATAAACAATCTTTTTTTAATAATATTTGAAATGAATGTTTTTGCACATATTTATCTGTATACACATGCTAGTAGCATAGATAAAGTCCTTGAAAATATAAATAGTAGAAAGAATATGAGATGCTCATATGATGAGTATCATGAAACTCATATTTGTAATATTGTATATTATCAACAGTTCCTAGTCGATTCGGCCGCAATTAAAAAGGATAAAAGGCCGCTTGAGTTTAAAACTAGTATCTGCGATGTGAGTTCCATGTTTCATTAGTAGGGGACATTGTGATGTCTGAGCATGCAGATAAGTACTCCTTGTAGAGTGTACTGAACAACCCTCCATAACGGACTTTCCAAGTGGTTCTCACTTATCGAGTGGAAACATCATAGTTTATGGTTGTACACCATTAGTCCTTATGACCCGGGACAACATTGAGACTCTATATGATAGCATTGCACTTTGAATTTTTTATCGACCCTCATGGGGTCATCAGGTGGCAAGGTTGGGTGTTTTGTTGAAACATATAGGAGTCGATGCATTGTAGTCGGGGATTCACCACTTACCTTCGGGTATGGATATCTTATGTGATCTCATGTGTATGTAGCTTTAAATCTCTGATCAGAGTGTTGGTGGTAATTATGAAAGAGGTTTCATAGATTACACCATCGATGCAACTAAAACATGACACATAGTATCGATTCTTTGATACCTCTTGATATACCAATAGTTGTCGAATCAGTCGGGATATATGAGATGAAGGGACCATACTGTACGCTGACCATAATAGATTGGTTCTTGCATACACTATCATTTGATACCTAGAGAATCATGTAAGCGATGCTGCTATGCATTTAACATGATTGATTATGTTCTATCAGACTTGAATTCTGACGGTCTTATTATCAAGAAGTTGATAAGTAAGAATGAAGCATTTGGTATATGCTCATATAAAGACATGTTTAGTCCCGAATCACATTGAGATGTGAACCCACGGCTAGTTGTATCATTGAACCATTGAGGGTCACACAAGTACTAGCTTTCTAGATCTCGTTGAAAAGAAAAATAGTTCAATGTGTTGAACGGCTTATAAAGGAGTTTATAAGCGCTAACAAAAATAGAAGTATGACTTCTATAAGAGGATTATGGAGAATGTGACTTTTAATTTGTGGAAGTGTTCCTAAATTAAAAGTTGGCCAAATAAATAATATATTTGAAAATTGTGATTTTTATAAACATTATTATGGATTAAATTAATTCAAGTGTTGAATTAATTAAACACTAGTGGACCTAGTAGAGTCCAAATAATTAAATTAATTCAAGTGTTGAATTAATTAAATAACATTGGGCCTTGTAGAGCCCAATTAAAAATAATTATTCAACTAGTGGGCTTGAGTAAAATGAAATAAAGTTTAAATGGTCTCAAATGTCTTTTAGTTATTAAAATAAAAGTCCATATGTCTTGTAACTGTTACAAGCTCAAACAAATTGCATGTTTGGAAGGTGAAGGGTTGGAGCTGAGGCAACTTTTGAGTTAATGGCATGACATTCACATACAACTTTACACTTTAACTTTTTCAAGCACCAAGAAAATTTCTCCTCCTCTTTCTTGCATCAAGTTGGCCGAAATTATACACACATATTCTCTCCCATTTTTGCTTCTTCAATTGTTGAAGATAGCACAACCTTCTCAAAAAAAAAAATCCTTTAATTTTTCTAGTGCAAAATTATAGGGGATCTTGCTAGTTAGTGGTGGGCTTAATTTTGAGCAAGGAGTGCTCAAAGGAGGCTTGTAGATTTGTCTACCTATCAAGAGTCAAAGTTGTTTACAACTTGGTTGGAGCCATCATCAATCCTTTGTGATTGATAGGTAAATTTTTAAACACCCTATGTATGAAATTGTGTTTTATGTTATTTGCTACACATCATTGTGAGGTGCTCGGTTTTCTTCATGAAAAATATTTTTGAAACTTCCGTTGCGTATCCGGGCACCTAAACCGATCCGCTTTCACATATATGAATAGAAACGTCAAAACTATGATAAATATACGTCTAAACATTAAATAATTTGAACTAAACATTTTTCATTCTTAAAAACATAAATCATGCATACTATGAATTGAATGGTGCAAAAATAAAGTTTAGAAGCACGTCTTCTATTTAAAACGTTCGAAATACGAATACCGAAACGATGGAACGTCGGTGACGAACGGAAGACGATTTATACCATTTTTTCTCGTCAAAAACCTACCGAAAACCCACCTTGGGATGCAAGGGAGTTGAGTAATCGGCGTTGGAAGAAAGAACGAAGAAGAAAAAAAATCTAAATCTTCCCTTGACAAGCCAAGAAGTGTTCGACCATTTTTTTCTTTCTCGCGTAAGTTAGTGTGTGTGTTTCGGGGTTTGTGTGTGTGTTTAGGTGTTTAGGGGCGTGTGTGTGGGGCTCGTTTAAAAAAAAAAATTAAAAAGTTTCCTAAACACTTAATTAATGGACTTAATTAACCCTAGTTTTTAAATTATTAATTAGGCCCATTAACATTAATAGAATTATTAGGCCTCAAATTAAAAGATATAAAAATATCTATTTTCAAAAAAAATCCCTTATAAATTACATAAATTTCTTGCTCCCACTAAATAATTTAAATTAGACTTTAAAATTGCTAAAATTCTTAATTTAAAATAAATATTTTATGAACTAAAAATAAAAATTTATCTTTTAAATTTTTAAGTCCTTAATCGTCTCCAGTCCTCCATCCAAGGCCAACCACCGATTTTCGCATGAAAATCTTTAAATTATGCAATCGAAAATATATCATTAATGTATTCAAAATCATTTAATTAAAATATTTTAGCAATTTAATAATTTTCATACATGCTGTCTACGTAAACTGATTTTTGGGCGTTACAATTTGTTCATCAATTTATAACGGATGAAGATGAGAAAGATTTCATGGATTTTGAGCTAGAATCTAATGCATGTGAATTTTGGAGGAATATGGAGATAAACAAGAAATATTATATATTAAGGCTAAAAAAACCGCCTATGCGACAGGAAACCGCCTACCGCTTTTTATTACATTGGTTGTGCTTTCTGCTTTCATATTTTCCAAGTGACATATTTATTTATCACAAAAATCTTATGAGACGGTTTCACATTTCAATTTTGTTATACAAATCTTCTATTTATGCTATCATAAAAAAGTATTTTTTTTATTGTAAATATGAAGAGAATTCATTTGTATCATGATTAAAGATCTGTGAGACTGTCTCAAAAAAACCTACTCTTTATTTATTTAGTAACGAAGGGCATGAGTTTTCATCATTTGTGACTATCTTTTAATTACATATTAGTTATTATGAATCAGTAAAATAATACTAATGGCGCAGAAATATTATATTCCGTGTATTTATCAAATATTATAGTGCACGAAACTATGATTTTGCATTGAAAAATTAGAATATTTAGAAAATTAAATTTTAAAGAAATTAATGAGAATAATTATTCAACTTAGTACGAGGTATATTGGATCTGATTCAAAAATATAATGATGAAAATTGAAATTTGATTGCGAAATTATGACAGTCATGTGCAATTAACTTAAAAATTAAAAATAAAAACGGTATACAGGTTGAGTTAGACGGGTTAGACGGATTGAGTCGGGTTATATAGGTTCGTGTTCGGGTTGGGGGTTTTCGGGTTGCTTCGGGTTCGGGTTGAAAAAAAATAAAAAAACTTCGCGGATTGACCCGAAACCCGACCCAACCCACCCGATTGACACCCCTACAACTATTAAACTAATATCAGTTATAGAGAAATAGAGAGTTAGTTTATGGTAATTTTTAATGGGTTGATAAAGTTTCTTAATTATTGCAAGTTTTGTTTCATTATTCATTTCTCAACAAAACAACATTTGATCATACTAAATTTGAAATTTTGTGCATCTTCGACTCAAACAACGTTAGTCCTTGTCGAGGATTTGTTTTGACGAAGAAATTTCTTGAGTGCCGACATCAAGAGGACTTTAATAATTTTTTATGTTCCTTTTGTTTTTTTCCCAAATAAAATAAAATCGATTATTTATTTTTATTAAATTTTTACACAGATACTTTATAAGATTCCTGCATATTATGCGAAATAAATTACGTCAGATGCAACATAGATTTATACAGTAATAAATTAATATTTTTTTCTTAATTTGGACCACTATGTTTATTGAATGTTGGTGATGGCTCTGGAAAAAATCTCCAAATTTGTGTGCTTATAATTATTGCAATTATTCTTTCAATTTTTTTATCAATTAAAAAAATATACATTAATGTTAGTATTGATGTAGGAAATTTGGTCCTATCAACCAACGTGTGTAACATTATACATAAATAGTTGGAAAAAGTGGACAACATCCAACAGTATATGTTGAGTTCAATAATTGTCCTTACTTGGTAGAGCGATCGAACCGTGGTGCTTGAGCTGTTGTGCGAGTTTAAAAGATTTGAGTTGCACCATTACTACTATATATAGCTTTTGATAAAGCAGCAACCACTCAGTCCTACATTGCACCATTACTACTGGTGATACCCCTATAAGGATATGGGTTTGTTCATCTGAAACCCATGTGTACAAACCAGGGTACCGGGTAGTTTTGTGAATGCCCGGGTAAGTTTTCCCTTCCCGGGTGTGATGGCTTCATCCGCAGTCCTTTACCAGTAGCCCGGGTCCTCATAGAGTTGACCGGGTGCTTCTCACCTGTCCAGGGAATGTTCTCGGTTGGATACCCACTTGGGCAACCTCGAGAATAGCGCTACCTCGATAAATGAGCCACACTCGAGTGTAATCATTACAGCCAATCTAATCCGCCAGAACAACTTGGGTTTGGAGTGTCCGAGAAGTCATCAGAAGCTAGTATGGTAAACCGACTTAGTAGGTGACGCGGGAATCGAGGTAACTACCCATTCCTCTCCTATAAATAGCAGGTATTAATGTCATTAAATGATCCTGAAAAAAAAAACCTTTGAACTTTAAGCATTCTACGTATTTTTCCTCAAATATTGTTCGAAGTTCATCATCATACAACCTGCTGACTTTATCATCGGAGTGGCTACGTCGGAAACCCCTCCGGCGCCCATTCACGAGTTCTTTTCATTGTTTGCAGGTGTCGTTCAAGCCATTGTCTTCGCTCAAAATTCCCAAAACATTAAAAATTGTTGATTTGATCCGATTGGAGCTCCTTACCCGGCTCGCCCATTTCAAGAGGATCTCATCATTGGCGCCGTCTGTGGGAAATTATATTGAGCTCGAGGCGTTGATATGGCTCGTACCAGAAGAACAGACCAAGATAACTCCCGGGCCCAGGCGGACGGGGGACAATCTTCCAGACAAGTAAACGTTAATAATACCGACCAGAATCTCGTAACCATGACCCGAGAGGAATTAAAAAAAATGATGGCTGATGCAATGGTTCATGCTATGGCCCGGAAAGAAGTTTCTCGACGTAACACACCACCAGAGCAGGAGCAAGAGCAGGAGCAAGAACAGGAGCAGGGGCGAAAGGAGGAGGAGGAAGGGAGTGAAGAGAATGTAGATTATAGTGCCGGGTCGAAGGCTCCGACTACAGCAGAGGAGTTGAAAGATTTAAAGCAGCAAATGAAGGTCCTAGAAGGACAGCTGGAAAGTCGCAGCTCTGCCCGGGCCGCGGCAAAGGGATGTCCATTTGCCGATATCATTGTTCGGGAACCTCTTCCTGGAAACTTCAAGTCTGCCAAAATAAAAGATTATGATGGCAATGCGGACCCGGAGGAGCACTTAGCCATATTCGAGAACATGGCCATGTTACACTGCTATACTGATAGAATCAAGTGCAAAGTGTTCTTGACCACTCTGGTGGATTCCGCTCAGAGGTGGTTTGAGGGTTTGTCCCCCCAAAGCGTGCATTCGTTCCGAGATTTCCAAAAGGTATTCCTACACCACTTTAGTAGTAGTAAGAAATACAAAAAGACCGCCTTCAGTCTTTTTGAGGTAAAGCAGAGCCCTGAGGAGAGTTTGCGGGCTTACATCAGAAGATTCAACAGAGTGGCTCTAGACGTCCCGTCTTGTGCCACCGAGACCAAGACTACTGCCTTCACCCAGGGTTTGAGAGAGGGTGAATTCTTCAAATCACTAACCAAAAAGGTGCCCGGGGATTTTGAGGATCTGTTATCCCGGGCAGAGAAGTACATAAATATGGAGGAAGCCCAGAAACAAAAGAGGGAAGCGGTGAGGAAAGAAAGAGGAGACCGGGTATCTAAGCCCGAGGAGAGGGGACAAAAGAGGGGCAATTCAGGGCATTTCTCTCATCATGTGCCTCTGAAGATTTCCCGAGAGAGGGAGGTGCAGGAATGTAGTAGGGATTTGGCCCCGGATCATCAACTGGCCCGGCCAGAGAAAAAGGGATTTTGTGCGCTTCACAAGTTAGGCTACCATAACACTGAGGATTGCAAAGTTCTGAAGGGAAATTATGTTGCGCCTTCCCTCCCAAGGCCCATTATCAATACCCAGATGTCTAGGGTGCCGCCATGGACGTCCCGGCAGCCCGGATCTAGTTCCCGGGGAGGGGGTGTGAGAAACAATCCTAGAATCGAACCCGGAAGGAGGAGGGGGCCTGAACCCGAGCAAAGAAAGAAGTCACCCCCGGTTGTAGGGACGATTAAAATGATATCCGGAGGCTCTACTGATGGAGACTCCAATCGAGCGAGGAAGTCAAGGAGTAGGAGAGAGTGTTTCGAGGTGGAAGGATCGAGGAAGAGTGAGGCAATCATCAGTTTCGGCCCGGAGGACCTAAGAGGGGTGAATCTACCCCACAACGATGCCTTGGTGATCCAAGCCCGAGTGGCGAATTATGACATTCTGCGGGTCTTCGTGGATTCAGGCAGTTCTGTGAATGTAATTTTCAAAGATGCTTTTGAGCAGATGGATTTACAGGGCTATCACCTTGAAACAGTGGAAACTGCTCTTTTTGGCTTCGCCGGGCACGTGGTTTATCCGGAAGGGGAGATTATTTTACCTCTGACCCTGGGCTCTCACGATCTCAAGAGAACAGTGATGACTTCCTTCACTATGGTGGACTCCCCCTCATCGTATAACATCATCCTTGGGAGGCCGGCCATGAATGAGTTAAGGGCTGTAGCGTCTACCTACCACCAGAAAATAAAATTTCCTGTGGGAGCAAGGGTAGGAGAAGTCCGGGGAGATCAACCCTCTTCTAGAAAGTGTTATGTGGAAGCGGTCCGGGCGGATCAGAACAGATCTAAGAAGGAGGGGAAGAGGGCTAAGATAGGTGAGACAGGAGGAAGGATAGTGGAGGAAGGGGAGATACACTTTGTGGCCGAGGAAGAGCAGGAGGCGGTGGAGATTGGGCCAGGACAGCAGATCCGGGTGGCTCAGGATCTCAGCACGACCACCCGGGTAAGTTTAATTAAATGTTTAAAAACTAACATTCATGTGTTTGCCTGGTCCCAGCAGGAGCTTACGGGGATTTCCCCCTTTTTATCGGAGCATCATTTAAACATCCTCCCGGGGTCTCACCCCGTGAAGCAGAAAAAGAGGCACTTTGGTCCTGAAAAGGACAAAGTCATAGCAGAACAAGTCAAGGAGCTCCTGAAGGCGGGGCATATTCGGGAAATTCAATTCCCTACTTGGCTTTCCAATGTGGTTTTAGTACCTAAATCCACTGGCAAATGGCGCATGTGCGTAGACTTCCGCGATCTAAACAAAGCGTGCCCCAAAGATCATTATCCGCTGCCCCGGATTGACCAGCTGGTAGATTCCACCTCAGGCTATGAGCTGTTGAGCTTTATGGATGCATACCAGGGGTATCATCAGATTCCCTTGGCCAAAAAAGATCAAGATAAAGCTAGTTTCGTCACTTCGGGAGGTACATTTTGTTATATTGTAATGCCTTTCGGGTTGAAGAATGCAGGGGCCACTTATCAGCGTCTTATGGACAAAGTGTTCGAGAAACAGCTGGGGCGGAACGTGGAGGTCTATGTGGATGATATCTTAAGCAAGACCCGGGAGGTCACTACTTTTATTGATGATCTACAGGAAACTTTTGCCACCCTCATGCAACATGGATCAAGCTTAACCCGGCCAAATGTATTTTTGGCGTAAAGAGTGGCAAATTTCTGGGATTCATGGTAACAGATCGGGGAATTGAGGTAAACCCGGAGAAGGTAAAGTCTGTCTTGTGTATGCCCTCTCCCCAGTCTGTAAAAGAGGTGCAAAAGCTGACGGGAAGGATTGCTTCCCTTTCTCGATTTATATCCCGATCAGCACACAGAAGTTATCCTTTCTTTCAAGTCTTGAGAAAGGCCAAGCACTTCGGATGGGACGATAAATGTGAACAAGCCTTCCAGGACTTGAAAGCCCATCTTGCAGAGCTCCCGGTGTTAGTAAAGCCCGAGCCCGGGGAGCGATTATTCCTGTATTTATCCTCTACAGAGCATGCTGTCAGTTCAGTGTTAATCAAAGAAGAAGGCTCTGATCAGAAGCCTGTCTATTATGTCAGCCACGCTCTAAGAGGGCCCGAGCTCCGATATACAGAGGTGGAGAAGATTGCATTGGCTTTGATCGTGACCGCTCGGAAGCTAAGACCTTACTTCTTATCGCATCAAATAGTGGTTCTTACCAACAGCCCTCTTGGTAGAATCATGACCCATGCTGAGGTATCCGGGCGAATGATTAAGTGGACGGTGGAATTGGGGGAGTACGATATCGAATACAAACCACGAGTGGCTATCAAGGCACAAGCTTTATCAGACTTTTTATCTGAGATGATCCAGCCTAGTAGAGAAGAAGTGTGGAGAGTTTTTGTAGATGGGGCGTCTAGCCTTGCGGGGTGCGGAGTAGGAGTCGTGATGATATCTCTCCCGGGAGAAAAAATCAAATTGGCAATAAGGATTGATTCCCGAGTAACTAATAATGAGGCCGAGTATGAGGCTGTGCTAGCTGGAATACGAGCTGCTCGAGAAGTCGGGGCTTCCCGGATAATTATATATTCTGATTCACAACTCGTAACACAGCAGATAAAGGGTGTGTATGAAGCTAAAGATGATAGGATGCTGAAATATCTACAACTTATCAGAGCTCGAGCAGAAGGCTTTTCGGATTGGAGTATCGAGCAAATCCCCCGAGAAGAAAACGACGAGGCAGATATTCTGGCAAAAATGGCAGCATCCCTAAGTGAAGTAAGCACCCGGGAGGTATTGCATGTCTCCCGCTTGATCCTCTCGATGGACGAAGAAGGAACACCCGATCCAGAAAACTCCTGGATGACGCCCTTAATCAGATTTATTGAAAAGGGTGCACTACCCGAGGACAGAAGTCAAGCTCAGAAGATCAAGATACAAGCTCCCAGGTTTGTGCTCTTAAACGCAATCTTGTATAAAAGATCATTCCAGGGGCCTCTTTTAAAATGCTTGCCTAAAAAGGAGGTAGATTATGTACTCCGGGAAATTCATGAAGGATGTTGCGCGGAGCACCTCGGAGGAATGTCTCTAGCTCGAAAAACCATGCTTGCAGGATTTTGGTGGCCAACCCTTGGTCAGGATGCAGCTCGGGTGGTTCAAACCTGCGAAGGCTGTCAACATCATGCAAATTTCAAACACAGCCCGGCTGCTCTTATGAAGCCTATTTGGGCATCCTGCCCTTTTGATCAATGGGGCATGGACATTGTAGGTCCTTTCCCGCTTGCCCGAGCTCAGAAGAAATTTTTGTTAGTAGCAGTCGATTACTTTTCCAAGTGGGTGGAAGCTGAGCCTTTGGCAAGAATTACGGAAACGGAGGTACTGAAATTCCTGTGGAAAAATATTGTATGCCGATTTGGAGTGCCCCGGAGATTAATCTCAGATAATGGTAGACAATTTCAAGGCAAAGGAATTGTTGCATGGTGCCAAGAAATGAAGATCACTCAATCCTTCACCTCTGTGGCTTATCCTCAAGCAAATGGCCAAACAGAAGTTGTCAATAGGATCATTGTACAAGCGTTGAAGACGAGACTTCAGGGTAAGGGGAAGGATTGGGTTGAAGAATTACCTAGTGTTCTTTGGGCCTACAGGACCACTCCGCGGATACCGACTCAAGAAACCCCTTTCAGCCTCGTATATGGCTCTGAAGCAGTTCTCCCAGTTGAGATTGGAGAGACTTCTCCTCGGGTAGAATCTTACCCACACGATAATGATGAAAGCAGAGCCAGGGAGTTGGATTTATTCAAGGAAAAGAGAGACCGGGCGTTTATCCGCATGGAAGCATACAGAGGTCGAGTGATGAAATCTTACAATAAGAAGGTCCGAATCCGAGACTTTCAAATTGGAGACTTAGTCATGAAAAAGGTCAATCCAGCAGGAGAGGTGGGAAAATTAGAGGCAAAATGGGAAGGGCCTTACAAAATCACTCGGAGAATCAGCTCCGGATCTTTTTATCTAGAGGATGCACAAGGACGCCCTCTCAAAAGACCTTGGAATGTATTTAATTTAAAGCAATTTTATACTTGACAGATGTAATCTATTCGCCAAAAGACGTAAATGAAATATTTGTTTTTCTCAGAAGTGTTGTGTTATTATCTCCCACATTCCGGAAGAAAAAGCCCAGGGCACTACACCCTGGCTCGGGGCCACACACCTCGACCATTCCCAAGTCCCGGGACATGCTCCCCGGCCCAAGGCTCCGCACCTTGGTTCTTAAAAGCCCAGGGCACTACACCCTGGCTCGGGGCCACACACCTCGACCATTCCCAAGTCCCGGGACATACTCCCCGGCCCAAGGCTCCACACCTTGGTTCTTAAAAGCCCAGGGCACTACACCCTGGCTCGGGGCCACACACCTCGACCATTCCCAAGTCCCGGGACATGCTCCCCGGCCCAAGGCTCCGCACCTTGGTTCTTAAAAGCCCAGGGCACTACACCCTGGCTCGGGGCCACACACCTCGACCATTCCCAAGTCCCGGGACATGCTCCCCGGCCCAAGGCTCCGCACCTTGGTTCTTAAAAGTCCCAGGGCACTACACCCTGGCTCGGGGCCACACACCTCGACCATTCCCAAGTCCCGGGACATGCTCCCCGGCCCAAGGCTCTGTACCTTGGTTCTAAAAAGCCCAAGGAGTTACACCCGAGCTCAAGACTCCGTATTTAGCAAGGTTCGCGTTCTTTAAATTCCTATCGAATATAAAATATTTGGTCCGCTAGAGATCAAGATATTGCGCAAGGAAAAATGATTTTTTATAGCCAAAGCTCGGGGGCAAGAATTACATAAGGAAGTATGGAAATCTAAAGAAACAATCTTAAACTAAAAATACTACAGCAGACTATTCCCCAGTCTTTTCAGGAGCCTTTTTAGTCTCCTTGTCGGCATCATCATCCTTGGGAAGGGAGTCAATGGCTCGATCTATGTCTGGAAAGCCCTCCTTGTCTGCCGGAATCAAGCCCTCCTCCTCAAATTGCTCCCGGCATTTCGCAAAGCCAACTTTGAAGTAGTTATACGATCTATCTTCAACAGCCGCTTGGAAATCCGAGGATCGGAGGAAGACAGTCTTCCATTCCTCATGAGTGAGCTGGAAAAGCTTGAGTTTATCTTCAGCAGCCACAACCCGGTGTTGTTGAAGAGTGGCTTCTTCTTCAAGAAATCGAGCTCGGGATTCCAGAAAAGCAATTTGCCTTTGAGAGGCTTCTTCTCGAGCAAAACTCTCATCTCGAGCACGTTGAGTTGAAGCCAATTGTTGATTGGCTCTTTCCAAAGAAGCAAGGAGCCCGGCAACTTTCTCCTCGTGCAGCTTCTCGGCCCGGGCAATCTCCCCTCGGAGCTGGTCATGAACTTCTTGAGACGCCCGAGCCTGTCTATTCGTCCTGGTGGCCACTGCCGCCACTTCCTCAAAGGCCGAGACCATCATTTGAGCCGCCTGGATAGAGACAAAAGTCAGGAAAAATAGGTCGGTATCAATATTAAGCTGTAAGACGAAGAACTTACCGAGAGAAGCCGGTTTGATCCTTCCAAAAATCTGTTAGTGGCAGGGATGCTCTTCAAAAATATTGCTTCAGTGGGGCTGAGCATTTGCTTGAAGCGTTTAGCACCACTAACAGTAGCTCCCTCGAAAAAAATATTGTTGGAAGGGAGCTCGGAGGTTGAGGCCCCAGTAGTTTGGGGGGGCGGTCGGGGTTGTGCAGGTGGGGAAGTGCAGGGATCACCCTCAGATGGGCCTTCCAGGACAACCAGCTCGGGCTCCGCCGTGGCTTTTCTTTTTCTTTGACTGAGAGGGGCGAGATCTTCAGCATCCTCTACAGTCTCATCCATTGCCTGAGAAGTATCTTCCCGGGGAGGATCTTCCCCAGTAACTGCCACTCCTCGAGACACCTCCTCGGCAGCACGTTTCTTTTCTGCTTCGGTGGCTGCACGGCGCGCCGCAAGCTCCTGTTCCTGGGCGATTTTCTCAGCTGCTCGTCTTTTGGCAAAAGCTGCTTGCATCTCGGAATTGTCTGGACAAAAAGGAATAATGTTAAAAAAATCGAGGAGGGAACAAGGAAGGAGGCGGCAGGAAAGAGGGGCGAATTACCGGGTTGAGAGCCCGAGCCTGCCACCTAATCAATAATGTGATCTTCGGGATCCTCAGCCCGGGGACTCAAACCATACGCGGTCAGATTATCATCAGAAATTAGTGTGGAAGATGAGTATCTGCGCCCCTCCACCAAATCTTGGCTCACAATGAAGGGTTCTTCGAATTTGTAAGTGCCGGGGAGGGAAGGTTGTGTAGGCAGAGAGGAGAGAAAACCGGTCAAGCAGGGAAGATCTCCCGGGAGTCGAATAAAAAAGTATCTTCCTTTCCACCCTTTTTGAGAAGAGGGTATATCATCAAGGAAGCGAGTATTGTGCCGGGCAGTCAGGGAAAAGGCATTGTCCCCGAAACGGCAAGAAAAGTAATAGTGAAGGATGAGGGGGTTAATAAGAAAATTGTTCATATTGAAGAGGACATAAGTGGCAGCCATTATTCTAAAAGAATTAGGGTGGAATTGGTTAACTGGTACGCCAAAAAATTTGGCAACTGCAATGTAAAAGGGGTGAATCGGAAACCTAAGACCATTCTTAATTTGGTCCCGGAAGAAAGTAGTATACCCTGGAGGGGGGTTTTTTGCCCTGTCAGAGGACCCGGGTATTAGGATAGAAAGATTGGAAGGAATGTTACCCAAGGTCCTAAGTTCCTCATCCGCCCCTGAGCGCAGGGTGCTACTCAAAGAGGAGAACCAGGGAATTCCCGGGACCTCGGTGGGAGGAGGGCCCGTGGCCCGAGCTTTACCCTTACCTTTCTTCTGGGCAAGAGCTCGGGAGTGACTAGGAGGGAGGGGTTTAGAGGAAGATGGTATGATTGGAGAGGCTACTGGTTTCTTAGCGGGTTGGGTGATAGAGCGACGGGGCGGGGGAGATTGAGAAGCATCGGAGCGTAACGCAGCAGATTCGTCGCTAGGCGAGCCTCGCGTGTTGGCCCCCGACGTGGAAGAGGTAGAATTAGACATTTTGAAAGAAGAGTACTTACGAGTAAATAAGAGAGACAGTGGGGAGGTCGCCGGAGGAAAATGGTTGTACACGCCGAAGAAGTAGAGAAAACCAAGCACAAGAGCTCCGCTGAAATTTGAATTCAATAGTGATTTTGGCAAAGGAGTACACCACTATTTATAAAGGGAGGGGCTTGATCTCTACCGTTGATTTGCATCTAAACGGGTGGTCGAGATAACCCTCGGGAATCGGATAGTACGCGAAGGGACACGCGCAATCATTAAAAGTGTCAGGCCTACTGTTCCTCGGAATACGAAACGTTACTGACCGTTGGAATAGAGTAACACGTGTCATTATGATGTTGTGTGGATAGGCCGGGAGGTTTTGAATACCTCGGTGGGTTTGTTTCGTAGCTCGGGAAGCCTAAAGACCCGGGATGGTGATTTCTAGGACCGGGTAGTTCGATACCCCGGTATGTTGTTACCAATTCAAAGATTTGACTAGCTCGGGAGTATGTTCTAAGTGCAGGAGATACCAGATCCGGGGACCATATTTTCACCAAATATGTCACAAGTGTAATTTCAGTCTTAAAGATTGGGTTATCCTAATTTATGGTACGTCTGTTATTTCAGTTCGCATTAATTTGTACAGGATTTGTTTGCAACAGAATAACGAGGCAGGAAAAATCAATAAAACTTCCATTACATACGATAACGACGAAGAGTTATGGGATCCATTATATCAGATACAGAATCCTGCCACTCCGTTATCCAATTAGTTAACTCGTGAATACGGAGGTTGACAAAGGATTCATCCTTCATTATCTTGTCCAAAGCACGCCATTCTTTCCACAACATCATGTGCAGCAGAACCTCGTCACCAACCAGATCTGTTACCCGGTTTACTGCAAACTCTCGGATATACTTCCTTGCTCTTGTTCTTTGTACTCGAGTAGGGGCGAGACGATTGCGGTAGGTATAGTCCAGATCATAAACCTTGTCCCGCACGGCCATGACCTTCGCCCATATGCGTTGTTCAATTCTTCTCTTCAGCTCCTCCACATGAGGACGCATTTCCGGAGTCACCAGGACATGTGTACTGCTGCAGGCACTGGAACCACTTGAGCTCGACATTTTGGATTAAGGTTCATTTTGCATCTGTATCCTCTTATTTATAGGCAAGCAAGGAAGTCCAAGAGCCTCAGCCAGTCGAAGCGTCTCCTTTATTATTCAAAGTCAAAAGTTGATCGAAACCATCGAATCTGGACAGGTGGACGATCAGAACGCCCTTCGTAAATTGCGCTGGGCAGACGAGAGGGTCTGACGGTTATCGAAACATCAAATCTGATGTACCTCGGAATACAGAACGTTTTCGTTTGGCAGGAATTTAATAAATCTCATATCATTATGACACCACGTCAGCAGACCGGAGGATTCTTGGTCCTGGCTTATTCCTTTTCCCGGACTACAAATTCGGGACTCGGGCATATTGATTGATAGGGCGGGATTTCAAAAACTCAAGCATTTGGTTTTTAAGTCTGAGGAGTATTAGCCATGTTAATCTTCGTTATTTACTTATTGTTAATTTGGTTTTGACGTTCTACCAAATACATGCAATAACAAAGCGAAAAAGATATTTTATTAATTAAAAGAAGTGGGAAGAGAGTACACGAAGATGTTCCTTTTCAACAAACATCTTCCATTTGTGCAACCAGCCACTGAGATTCCCGGTAGCGGTCTTGCCAAAGCTATCTGACCCGGATATATCCTCCAGGATCTTCAGCTCCCTTTGTAGCATTAGTGCGTAGACACCATGGTGTGTAAAGATGTCCACGTACTCTGCAACACCGAGGCGTCGGCGATATTTCCGCATAAGAGCCACGTTCTCAGGAGAAGGAATCCCCTCTACATACTGAGAGGATTCCAGCTTGTATAATTTTTCCCAGAAGTGAAGTATTTTGTGAAAGACTTCGTCCTCCATAGTCGTTTTTCTTCTCTCTATTGCAGATGCCATGAGCTCTTCAGCCATATCCGGAACTTTCGAATTGCTTGAACCTGCCATTGCACTGATGAGACGGAAGAATAAGCAAGGTCATTATTTATAGGGAAGAGAATTAATCTCCGCCCTCGATTCAAATCTAATCGGACGATCATATGACGCCTAGGAAATCGTGCGTACAAGTGAAGAGACGTGTGCGGTTATTGAGGGAACAGACTCATCATTACCTTGGAAAACGAGTAATTTTCAGTAAAATCCTCGTTAATGTATACGTAATGATGTGTTCGATCGATTCTCTCGAGAATAGTAATTATCAGATTTTGAGGAGTCGGGGGTATGAGATACAAGACGCTTAGAAAGTTCCCTCACTCGGTATTTATTCACACTTGCAATCCGGGAGAGAGCAGGAAAGATTGAATCGGGACAGCGAGTCAAGCTCTAGCCCGACTATTTTAGGGATGGGTGGTGATACCCCTATAAGGATATGGGTTTGTTCATCTGAAACCCATGTGTACAAACCAGGGTACCGGGTAGTTTTGTGAATGCCCGGGTAAGTTTTCCCTTCCCGGGTGTGATGGCTTCATCCGCAGTCCTTTACCAGTAGCCCGGGTCCTCATAGAGTTGGCCGGGTGCTTCTCACCTGTCCAGGGAATGTTCTCGGTTGGATACCCACTTGGGCAACCTCGAGAATAGCGCTACCTCGATAAATGAGCCACACTCGAGTGTAATCATTACAGCCAATCTAATCCGCCAGAACAACTTGGGTTTGGAGTGTCCGAGAAGTCATCAGAAGCTAGTATGGTAAATCGACTTAGTAGGTGACGCGGGAATCGAGGTAACTACCCATTCCTCTCCTATAAATAGCAGGTATTAATGTCATTAAATGATCCTGAAAAAAAAACCTTTGAACTTTAAGCATTCTACGTATTTTTCCTCAAATATTGTTCGAAGTTCATCATCATACAACCTGCTGACTTTATCATCGGAGTGGCTACGTCGGAAACCCCTCCGGCGCCCATTCACGAGTTCTTTTCATTGTTTGCAGGTGTCGTTCAAGCCATTGTCTTCGCTCAAAATTCCCAAAACATTAAAAATTGTTGATTTGATCCGATTGGAGCTCCTTACCCGGCTCGCCCATTTCAAGAGGATCTCATCAACTACTATCTATAGCTTTTGGTAAAGCAGCAAGCACTCAGTCCTACAACATCGATATCAAATTACGTATATTAAGTTATTTGTGAAGCGTCCAGAACAATGTGCTTCTTCCGGATATAAATAAACACAATACCAATTTGGCAATTACCATGAAATATATATGTAGAGCGATATCCGTTATGTCATCAACTATGGCTCCAAAAAATTTATTCTCTTGAACTCAAACAAACATTGAGAAAGTCATTCAGATTTGACATTGTTGAAAAACTAAGAAGTTGATGATGATAGATAGTTTTATGTCTCAGTCAAAAAGAAAAATACAAAACATTCCTGTGTTTTTTTTTTCTTTCATCATATTTAATAAGATAACTATGGTGGAAAGCACACATAACAAATTTAATGAAAGACAAATAAGCTAGATAAAAAGGCAGTTCAAAACTCACCAAATGTCGTCAACAACTAAATCTTTAGCCAAGTTTTTCTTGTACAAAACTAGAGTAGGATATTGGAGTACCGTTTTCTCACATCTAAAGTGCAGGGAAAGTTTAAAAATTTTAATTTTGACAATCAAAATGTTCCTTAGACTTCTTATGAATTAAAACATACATAGAGTGTTAAGAACTATTTACCTTTGTGTATTTTACGCTGGGCAGAAAATCAGTCCAAGATTAGCGGAATTGATCATTCTTGTAAATTCCTACGAACGGTACTTCCCCCTTTTGATCACCTAATCGAGTCCACGATCAGAATCTAGATTCATCGTTTAGATCGTACTAAAAAAATTAAATAATTTTGCACCGAGACTGGATCTCCGGATTTTGAGAGATCGTGCGGCGATGATGGCCGTGAAAATTTTTATTCAAAAATATCACGTGGTCGAAAATTTTGAGGAGAGGGTGAGGGTACAAAATTTTGTCGCAAAAATCTGCGTGTAAAAATTGTGTAGTATTTCATATGAGTTTTAATAAAATATTTAATAGCTTTAATTCATTATCACATCAGGCATCCTGCTTATATTAGGATTCCTATTTCATTAATTAAAATTCTCATGTTATATATATCATGCAAAGTCAACTTTTGATAATGCATATATATATATATATATAAGTATATATATATATATATATATATATATATATATATATATATATATATATATATATATATCGACATATATGTAAAATTAAATAATCATTATTTAGTTTTTTAATTAATTGCTAATAAATTAAATAATCAATTTTATATTGTTCTTGAATATTCTTTGAGAATCTTGTACATCTAGTAGTTACTACTACTAACATTATTATTTAATTAGTAGATTCTAAAATTACTAAATAAATAATTGTGAACTCATTATAATCACAATCGACGATCAGATAGAGTCGGTGTATCTAGAGTACAAATCTTGTTCATAAAATGAAAATTGAAAATTTTGAATATCAAAATTTTCACTAATCCATTTTTGGCAGCTGCGGATTTTGTTAACTCCTTTATCAAAACATGTCGTTTCCACTATCTTCACTTAATTAGCAGTTAATCTAACTTTTACAACTTTCAATACATGGAATCAACTTATGAACTCTTTCACAAGCAATATGTTCGATCTTTATCAAACTACATTCGTCAAATATTCAAAATTTTCACTAATCCATTTTTGGCAGCTGCGGATTTTGTTAACTCCTTTATCAAAACATGTCGTTTCCACTATCTTCACTTAATTAGCAGTTAATCTAACTTTCACAACTTTCAATACATGGAATCAACTTATGAACTCTTTCACAAGCAATATGTTCGATCTTTATCAAACTACATTCGTCAAATTCAACTCCTTGAACTTGAATATATCAATAGGAATACGACATCTGATACTAGTGTAACACTCAATGGCTCAGGGATACAGCTAGTCGTAGTTCACAACTTCTTGTGATTCAGAAT
This sequence comes from Primulina eburnea, assembly GCF_022965805.1. Classification (NCBI taxonomy): domain Eukaryota; kingdom Viridiplantae; phylum Streptophyta; class Magnoliopsida; order Lamiales; family Gesneriaceae; genus Primulina; species Primulina eburnea. The sequence goes on from NC_133117.1 coordinate 10,585,487, forward strand.
AACATTTATTTTTATTCGAATTTACCTTAATTAGCCTAATTCTTTTTATCAATCATTTGATCAAAAATGTCAGAACTCAAGTCTGATTTCACCCATCGGATCATGGTAAGAGCAGCTAGTAGCATCGCTCCATGATCCCTAGGTATCAGTGACAGTTCCTGTAAGAACCTTAAGTTATGGTTAGCATAGAGTACAATCTCTTCATCTCATATATCTCGATCGAATCGACAACCAGTTGTGTATCTATAGTAGCATATGAATTCGATAACGATGTGATGTATCTTTCAATAATAACAATGACATGGTATGTGCAACTGAGGAAACACCTTTCCAAATGCACAAGCCTTACTTCGACCAGAGATTTATTGGATTATTAACTCATCAGATCACATAGAATATCTTCTCCTGCAGGAAAAAGGTGAATCACCGACTACAATATATTGGCTCCTATGTATTTCGAAACTACACTCAACCTCGTCAACTGATGATCAATAGAGTCAAAAAACGGATTTAAGTGCATGCTAGTATATAAAGACTCCAAGTTGTCTCGGGTTAAATAACTAATGGTGTACAACCATAATCGAGGATTATTCCACTCGATAAGTGATAATCACTTGGATGGTCTGAGGGAGGTTTGTTCAGTGCATCATCAAATGATCACTCATCTGTATGAATGTATATTTTCATTGTTAAGATATTTTTATTACCCTTGAGTTTTGGTGATCGACAAAATCAAAAAATACCTAGTTGTTTCAAGAAACAACCGCAATTTCTCTTGTACAACAGGAATGTTTCAACCGCTTGGAACTCCACCGCTTGCAGCATATCAGCATCTTGAAAAGTTTCAACCATTATATGTTCCAACCGGTTATTTAAAGACTTCAACTATTTCATTAAGGAGCTATTTATTGAATACTTAAATGAAGAACATTCTCTGATCGGCTCATGACATTCAATGAATTGCACTGCTATAAGTTAACCGTGTCTTGCTCCAGTCTTGATAAATATTTTTATCCTTACTATCCCAAAAATGAAAAGAGTATTCAAATATCCTACTAGTTCCGATAGAGCTAACAGTTACGATAAACAGTACATCTAGCAGCAACTTTTCAGAGGAACGAGACTCAAAGTGTCATAGGCAAAGAGAACATTAAATGTTTGCGCAGCAGCTGATAGTGACATTACTTTAATAAGACAAATTTATGTATATGTCCTTTGTCGACCGTTGGTATGTTGCCTATATAAATAAAGAGTTGAAGAATGCAAGAGCAGTGCTCGCTGACTTTTACACTATCTGGCATACAAGCTGTTCAACTGCTATATTTCTATATCACTAAACTTGCACATCTGAATATTTTGAGCGCGCTTAAAGTATCATCTTACATCTCTTATTCAAGCACACACTCATCAGAAATTTATCTTATCATTCAAGGATCAACATCGTGCTACCCAAGCTTATTGTTTCTCCATATCAGTGACCTTTGGGTTGTTTGACTTACTGTGTGGTCTGGTGAACCTAGGGTTCTTAAATATCCAAAAGTGTAAAGTTATAAGGTCCAAAATGCGATAACATGATCCAACTGCATGCAAATCTAATAAAAAATAAAAATATCTAATTAAATTGTTTTACTAGCATTTATTGAATAAGATAGGCATGTTTACATGTTTAAAATAGGGTTTTATATTAGAATGCATAAAATTGTATTTTTAAGTTCTCGAGGAACGGAGATCGGAGACTATAGAGGAAATATTTTTATTAAATGATTATTTTTAATTATTTAATATATGGTATATTTCAAATATTATTTTTGAAAATGGTGCTTTTCGAGATGTTTTTAAGCGCCGAGTCGTATTCTAAACCAGTATTCGATTTTTGACGAAAATATGGACTTTTTGGGGACTCGGCTAATAATTTCGAAAACTTTTCTAAACGAAATACTTTAACTATTAGCTAATGGGCTAATGGCCTATTATATAAAGGTTGTTGGGCCTAAATTTGTACCAATTGTTTTATTCAAAAACAAGGCTCCAAAACCCTAACCTACACACTTAAAACTCACGCCTACATCAAGAAAGAGTCCTAGTTTTCTATCCTTTATAAGCAGCACGCACACACACACATTTTTGGGGCAAAGTCACGTGAATATTGAAGGAAAATTTCAGCAAGCTTCCTCTCCCGTCTCTCCGTCAACATCCCTCGCATCAAGGATCGAATTTCGTGCGTGAAATACGCAAAAGCACGCCTTAATCTTTCTTCACTAATTGTTCATACCATATTAGTATTTAACATGATTACATGAAAAATATTATACACTTTCTTTTATTTTCGTTTTTATGGCATAACATTAACAAAATTTGAGTTTTTATCTTTTTAAATTCATTTTTATGATGCACAAAGGGGCTGTCATTATAGGGCTATTGGAATGGTGAATTTCAGTGTTTAAGGGTCATTAAGGGCCGTGGTTAAGGGCTGTATAGGTATCAAACAAAAATTGGGGTTTCAATAAGCTAGGGTTTCGGTTTTGAGGGCTAGGAAGGAGAAGACCATGTGCTGCTATTGGGTCACATCCAGGGGTCCTAAGGGGGTCTATTCATGGTCCTAGATGGCTTGAGGGAAGGCTGGTGCAAGGGCTAGGGAAGGTGTGTGCGATGAGGGGACGTGCAAGGCGTAGATCACGGGTTGAGGGTTAGTCGTGCAGGGGGGCTGTAAGACTTGGTCGAGTAGCTTGTCTAGACTTTGGTATAGGCCCTAGGATGACCAGCTAGGGTCTAGTTGGGTCACCATGGGCTAGGGTCGAACGAGTTGATGGTTTGTTCAAGCTAGGGTTTTGAAACTAGGGAGAATTTTCCAACAAGGTTCTATGCTTCATGAAAGGTTTTAAATGTCTTGATTTTGGTTTCATGGGGCATGTTTAGTTGTTAATAAACTATTGTTCAAGTTTGGTAAATTTTGGTTAAGTTTCGAGTCAATTCGAGTTAAAACCGAGACGTACATTTAAGTTTTAAAAAAATTTGAGAAATTAGACGAGGAGCTTAAGTTTACGTCTAAGAAATATTTATGGGTGTATTTTAAGGTTTCATGGTAAGTTTGGATGGATTCTGGTCATCGTTTTAAGGTCTAAGGGTTAATTGGGAAAGTTATGGTTTCAGGGGTAAAATGATCATTTTACAGCTGAAAAATGTTAGACGTCCTGACAGTGCCCTGAATGCTGTAATGAATGTTAAAATGCTTTGAAAGTTTATGGAATTTTATGATGAAAAACGATAATGCTAAAATACGTGTTTCATTTTGGTTTAAAAGAAAAACAATATACATATGCATGAATTTTCACAAGTGCTGAAAATAAGGAAAGGTTGAAGGAGATGACTTGGTTGTGACTAATACGATGATATGATGATATGTAAGACCAAGGCTCAGTTGATGGGTGAGAGTATCACTGATATCCTCGCCGCCTAGTACCATGGTTATAAGTAGATGAATTCATCGACCTACAACTGAAATGAAAGTAAAAATTAAGGATCTGAATTCAATAAAAGAAAAACATTTATGTATATGATGAAAGAAAAAAGGATACGATGAAAGTAAAAAAAAGATTTAAAGTTATGCATATTAATGAAAACCTATTTTAATACAAGTATCTTTCACTGTTGTTTTTTAATATATATGTATTATTTGTTATCAGGGTTAAGGTTTTCTGAGTCGATACACTCACTAGGTGTGATCGATATAGGTGAGCATGATGTTGATGATGGAGGACTTGATGGTTGAACTAGCTGGACTGATGGTACACAGAACCCGATGACCTTTTCTAGTTTTCTGCATTAAGATTACTTTAAATATTTATGACTTCATGCTTTAGAGTGCTTTTGAGAGATTTAAGAGTTTATGTTTTATTTTGAAAAATGCTAGTTTTAGGTTTTGGTTTAAGATTTATGATTTTATGTTTTGCATAGGACGTTTTGGATTTTCAAATAATAGGTTGGTTGATTTATTTTAGATGACAAAATTATATATATATATGTATAGGTGGATTATTTCGGGCGAATGGTAGGTAAAAAAAAAATTTCTAGTATATTTCATAGAAAAACAAGTAGTGGACAAATGTCCACTACATTTTTTAAAATCCTACTAATTTTTTTTGTTCTTTATAAAATTCAAAACCTTTAATTAAAAACAACACAACTTTTCAAAAATCTTAAATGCATAAAAATTCTATAAATCGTCAACCGCCAACATCATGCATCAACATTTAAAAATAATCCAAAATTGAACTTCAAAATAAATCATAAATCTCTAAATAGAAAATCCTCAAAATCATTTTGTAAAACTTTAAATATTAATATGTGTGGAAAATAAATGTCCCTCGGGAGTGTACTACCGGACTCGATCCACTCAAGCGTCAGCTTCTCCATCAAAATCATCCTCGCATGCAACCATCCAAATCTAGCGAGTCTAATGATTCAGCACTTTCTAAACATGAGTAACAAATAATACATATACAAGCAAATGCATTAAAAATATATTTTTCTATTTAAAATAAGCTTGTAATCATAAATCGTAAAATCATAAAACTGTCAATCATGTATCCTCTTGGGCGAGTTTGATCATTGAAAGTGACTAGCCTTTATCCTCTGGTCGACTGATCAATCTTAGCTCACCATTGCGCATGGGGACGGGCGCTAGGCACTGACGTAAAATAAAAATACGATTGTTAGCTTCCTCTAGGTCCTTCTCCCGTAAACAGGATCCCTCTGAGAATTATTCCTCACGATTTTCACAAAAATCATATACCATATCCTCTTTGTCACAGTCAATTCACATCCTTCAAAATATTTTTATTTTCTTTTTTAAATCATAAAATATCGTGTCTTTTCTACATTTGAAAAATATCATTTTAACAGTAAAAATTGTACAGCTTTATCATAAATAATAAAATTCCATATTTTCATCATAAATATTTTAAAATATCATTTACCATGTATTATGATTCTTCGGGGAACTGCCAAGCTTTTCGTACTATCTGGGAAGTTAAATGACCATTTTACCCTTGGACCATAAAATTCTCGATTTTGACGTTCTCTTGCCTTTATTGACTTGAGCCTATCCATAGTAGCATATAAGCTTAAAATTGACTTCTAATACTTTTCTTATATGTAAACCCGAGCTTTTTGATTTAATTAATAAATCGTAAGCGTTTTAATCCCGAATAAATTCAAACTTAAATATTTTTTTCCCTAACCTTAAACATAAATTTTTCATCCCTAAACTTAACATTACACCTTAAAATACACCCATAAACATTTCTTAGACGTAAAATTAAGCTCCTTAACTAATTTCTCAATTCGTTTTAAAACCTAACCGTACATCTCGGTTTTAACCCGAATCGACTCAAAACTTAACCAAATTTTACCAAACTTGAACCATAGTTTATTAACTCTTTATTAACCATTTTTTCATCCAAAACAAACCAATTAAGACCCTCGAACAATCCTAGATACCTACTGGAAAATTATTGCCCTTGGTTCGAAAACTCTAACTTGGCACAACCTTGAGTTCCTTCAAGCCTAGGCCCTAACCATCATGTCCAGCCCCTAACCAACTATCATATGACCTAGACTGAACCATAAACTAGCTACTGGACCAATCCCTACAGCCCACGCACGACCACAACCCCTCAATCCACCAACCCTAGCCTTACGCGAGCCACACTTCAAGCTACAGCCCTAAGCCTTGCAGCATCCTTCCTCCAAGCCATCTAGGACCATGAATAGACCCTACTAGGACCCATGAACATGTCCCAATAACAGAACATGGCCTGCTATTCCTATCCCTCAAGACTGAATCCTAATTTGTCTATCAACCAAATTCAAGACTGAATCCTAATTTGTCTATCAACCAAAATTTCGTTCATCCCTTGCCCTCACTTGTTCCAGCCCTTAGCCAAGCTTATATGGACCCTTAAACATGTTGAAAATCGTCCCTTCCCATAGTTCTACCATGGCAGCCCATTTATGTATCATAATCATGAGTTTAGAAACACAAAAACTCAAGTTTGTTCATGTTATGTCATAAAAAGGAAAATATACAAAGTGTATCATATTTTCCATGCAAACATGATCTAAAACACATAATATGATTTCAATGGTGCAAAAAGAAGATTTAAAAACGTGTCTTTGTGTTTATAACGCTCGAAATACAAATACCATAGCGGTGGAATGTCGGTGACGAACAGAGGACGATTTCTATTTTTTTCTACCCTTTTTTCTTGCCAAAACCTCACCAAAAACCCATCTTGTTTAAAAATATGATTTTTTGAAATTTAGTTGCGCTTCCGGGCACCATAATCTATCCCCTTTAAGGAGTGTTTGAATTCTTCGAACATCCATAAAATCTTGTGTTTTCTTATTTCATTTTTCATTCTATCTATCAGTCAGTTTATTTCCGCACTTTTATTGTTAACTGATTGATATCGACTGATGAGATTCTCGAGTATCAGTTTATCACTAAACTGACTCAAGAAAAGAGAAAACGTTGTGAAAATTGTTAGTGTTTATTCGACCCCCCTTCTAAACACTCTTTCACCTTTATCTGATCCTATCAATTTGGTTTTTTAGTTGCATCATGTTATGATTGAGTTATTTATAATAGTTCATATATAGTTTATCAACAGTTCATGGTGTGATGACCCGTATTTCGTATTCATAATTTTGCGGAATTACTAAAAATTTTCTCTTTAAATAAATAAACTTGCAACGTATAAAAACTTTCGTAAAATAACCCAACGGTTTAACATAAACATAGCAGCGGAAACTGAATAACGTTTTAAACAATAACTTAAAATATACAAAAGTTATAACAAGAGTTTGAACATAAAACCGAATAACTAAACGTGAGGTCCTCGGGTTCGTACTACCGCCGATACGAGCTAACTAACTGGTCCCCGCCCTCAGCCTCTGCATCGTCAGTACCTACATCAATCAAGTCTAGTGAGTCTAAAGACCCAGCATGCATATATCGTGAATAACAAGTAAATATATCATAAAATAGCATGCAACGTAAAAATATCATATCGTAAAGCGTAACGTGAAAATCGTATCGTGAGCAATTATAAATACGTGCATATCTGAAAAATCGTACGTAAAAGAGTTGCTCGATAGAGACTTGTCATAACATATCATATCGTAATTTTTCTGTAGAGATAATATTCTACGCAAGTGGCCCATAACATAACATGCAAGTTTGATCAGACTAAACCACAGTATACTGGGCGGTAGAGATCATCACAGCTCTTGGAGTGGATATCCGTACCCATACATAATCGTAAATCGGTCGTAAGTCGCCGGGTGAAGCAATACCATAAGCGTAAGGTGGCCACAAGACATATCGCATATATCTAAAAAATAAACATTTTATATTTTATGCACGTAATATAATTATAACCATATTTTTACCGAATGAGTTGGATCGTTTCCAAGCTCGTTACGACCTAATTCTAACATGAGAAACATGCAAATAAACTTAACTTGACAAACACTTCATAATCGAACTAAAAACGAGACAATTACGCCCAACAAACTTAGTATCTAACCATGACTCCGTACCAACCCGAACCGACATCGAACCATCGTTTAGTCATGATTGAAATACACGTAAAATACTGGAACATATATACCAAGGGCTGTAATACACGAAAATTGTGCATGGAGGCCAAAATCATGAAACGCTCTTTCGAGAAGTCACTTTGGCACATTACACCATAAATTCTCGTACGATCTCTAAACTTAACCAAATCACAAACGGCCAAAAACCTGACCTTCCTAACGCAATAAGGTATTGTCCAGTCCAAGGACATAGGCTAAAAACCAACCAAGGACTCGAAACAAGCCTCTGAACCGAAGCTCAAGCTACTGTAAAAAAAATGCAGCAGCAGCTGCTGTGCTTCCTTGCTTCGTTTACAAGGCTATTGGCCATTCGGGCTTGAACAACCGACCAGAACCTCTTACGAACATCCTAAGGTGTGTCTTGAACCATGGCTAAGGGCCCTAGGCCAAACACAATCCAAGCAACCACCCAAAACAATCCAAAGCTTCACCCGAGAACACATGTGTTGTACCGTGGGGAGTGTTGCTTGTTCTTGTTGTCATGTATCATTCCAGTGGCCATATGATTGACCATGACATGATCTAAATATCATGAGGTATTGTTTGAACTATGGCTAAGGGCTAGAAGCCAACCAAGATCCACCCCCAACCTCAAAACCGAAACTACTCACACAAAACAGAAATGAAAACCGAAGGGGCACTTGTCTTGTTTATTTTTAAAAACTGATGAGACAATGAACCAAGCCATGAAAGTTCATCTTGGTCACGTCCTAGAAATGCTAAGGAGGGGTTCTAACCATGGCTACAGCCCCTAGGGCAGCCAAGATCCGAATCCTCACCTTAGGCAATAAACCATGCAAATCGAGACTCATAAATTGCAACATGGAGAGTTGCTATAAAAAATGGTTTTGCTGGGGCGAAAGGGCTCAAAACAGTGGACTAATCCCTTCCTAACACACCCTATAACATGACCATAAGCAGTCTTGAACTTCTGGAACCGAGCCAACCCCTGAAATCAAAAGAACAAGCCAACCCGTGAAGGCATAGGTGGAAGCCGAAAATATTCTGCACAGATTTTTCGAAAAGTGCTGTGATGATTTCGGTTTTGCCATAAAAATCATGGACATGTGATGTTTAAAAATCATTATATGACTTGATTGAAGAGAAAAGAAGGACATATACATGCCTTAAGTTGTTTTTTACAATAAACAACACGATACGTCGGACCGGGAGACACGGCAGCGAAAATGAAGAAACCTTGCTAATGTTGCTGTCTTGGCCAAGAATGAGAGCTGCTAACCTCTGAAATTTTAGTGCTAGGGGAAGTGGAGAAGGTGGTGAAGGCTTGGTGGTTACTAAGGTGGTGCATGGTAGAGTAAATGATGTCAAGTTGGGGGGGGGGGGGGACATGCATGATGAATGGGTGGCCTTTGTTTTGTTGTTGGGGGAGTTAAATGGTGTCAAGTTGGGATTGTGTGGAGTGGAATTGACCAAGAGTTATCTTTACAATTGGTGTAGGATTTGTTTAAGTTTTGCTAAGTAGAGTCCTAGGTTAGATAAGCTTGATTAAAATGTTAATTAAGAATAATCTTGATGAATTAAGAAGCCTACAATTAAATTGTTGATTAATTAATTAAAGTAGACTTAAATCCACTTGATTTCGTTAAAATAAATTATTTCTTAGCTCGGAATAAATTTAGGAATATTTTTGGATCATAAAATTCATCTCCGATTTCCTATCTCCGGTCCGGTCTCGCGTATATCTAAAAATCTAAATTTGAAATACGCTAATTAAAAATCATTAAAAATTACGTAAATGATTTAAACGCTATTAAATCAACAATTTCTTAAAATAATAACCAATGAAAATTAAATAATAAAAATTATGCACCTATATACGCATATTGGTTTCTCGGGTACTACAACACTCCCCCCCTTAAATAAAATTTCGTCCTCGAAATTAGAACTCACCGAATAAATCTGGAAAGCGACTCCGCATCTCTGACTCTGACTCCCAAGTAGCTTTCTCATCGGAATGATTAAGCCACTTGACCTTCACTGATTTGATCACCTTGTTTCGAAGCTTCTTCTCCTTACGGTCTAAGATCTGCACTGGTCTCTCTTCATAAGACAAGTTCGGAGAAAACTAAAACGGATCAAAGTTCAACACATGAGAAGGGTTCGCTAAATACTTCCTCAACATCGACACATGAAACACATTGTGTACTCCGGCCAGATTCGACGGAAGAGCAACACGATATGCTAATGTCCCAACTCTGTCGAGGATCTCAAATGGTCCGATGAACCTCGGACTAAGCTTCCCCTTCTTTCCGAATCTCATGACACCCTTCATCGGTGCTATCTTCACAAAAACATGGTCGCCAACGGCAAACTCTAGATCTCTCCTCCTCCGGTCGGCATAACTCTTCTGTCGACTCTGAGCAGTCCTCATCCTATCACGGATTACAACTACTAGATCAGCAGTCTGCTGAACGATCTCTGGTCCTAACTCTGATCTCTCGCCAACTTCATCCCAATGAATAGGCGATCTACACTTCCTTCCATACAGTGCTTCATAAGGAGCCATACCTATAGACGACTGAAATCTGTTGTTATAGGTAAACTCCACTAATGGCAACTTCGATTCCCAGCTCCCTGAGAAATCGATGACACAAGCACGGAGAAGATCCTCCAAGATCTGAAGAACTCTCTCTGATTGATCATATGTCTGAGGGTGAAAAGCTGTGCTAAACAACAACTTCGTACCCATCGCTGAACGCAGACTCTTCCAAAATGAGGAAGTGAATCTCGGATCTCTGTCAGAAACAATAGAGACTGGGATACCGTGCAATCGGACTATCTCACGGATATATAACTCGGCATACTGAATCATGGAAAAAGTCGTCTTAATAGGCAAGAAATGCGCTGACTTGGTAAGACGATCAACAATCACCCATATAGCATTCGAACCTCTAGCCGAATTCGGTAAACCAACCACGAAATCCATGTTAATGTTCTCCCACTTCCACTCGGGAATGGGAAGTGGCTTGAGTAAGCCGGTTGGTCTCTGATGTTCAGCTTTCACAAGCTGACAAGTCAAACACTCGGATACAAATCTCCGGATCTCTCTCTTCATACCGGGCCACCAATATAACATCTGCAGATCCTTGTACATCTTCGTACTCCCAGGATGAATAGAGTACGGTGACATATGAGCCTCAATTATTATGTCTGTTCGAGTATAATCGCTGCTAGGAACCCATATCCTATCTCGATAACGAACAATGCCATCCCTCACTGTGTACAAAATACTGTCCTTCGCCTCATCTCTCTGCCTCTACTCCTGCTCATTAGATGACTGACCGCTGCGAATACGGTCTAATAAAGAAGACTTAATCGTCAAGGTAGATAGACGGGGAACTCTACCTTGAGTATAAATCTCTATATCAAACCTCTGAATCTCAATCTGAAGAGGCCTATGAACTGTCAAATGAGCCATCACTGCGACTTTCCGGCTCAAAGCATCCGCTACTACATTAGCTTTACCAGGATGGTAGCTAATGTCACAGTCATAATCCTTGACTAACTCCAACCAACGCCTCTGACGCTTATTCAACTCTTTCTACGTAAAGAAGTACTTGAGGCTCTTGTGGTCGGTAAAGATCTGACACTTCTCTCCGTATAGATAATGCCTCCAAATCTTCAAGGCAAATACTACAGCAGCTAACTCAAGATCATGAGTAGGGTAGTTCTTCTCGTGGATCTTCAACTGGCGAGAAGCATACGCTATTACTATCCCATGCTGTATCAACACTGCGCCTAGACCGAGCTTCGAAGCATCGATATACAATACAAAATCTCCGGGCCCAGAAGGCATGGACAAGATCGGCGCTGAAATAAGAGCTTGCTTCAAAGAATCGAAGCTCTTCTGGCACTCATCGCTCCACACGTACTTAGCATTCTTCTTAGTCAATGACGTGAGTGGAACTGCGATAAAGGAGAAACCCTGAATAAACTTCCTATAGTATCCTGCTAGACCAAGGAAACTACAGATCTCTGATGCACTCTGCGGCACCTCCCAATCTCTGACTGTCGCAACCTTCGCTGGGTCTACCTCAATGCCACTACTAGATATAATGTAGCCTAAGAACGCCACTTTATCTAACCAGAACTCGCACTTGCTGAACTTAGCGAACAGCTTGTGCCTCTGCAACGTCTGCAATACTGCGGTCAGATGCCTGTTGTTATCCTCTTGACTCTTTGAGTAGACGAGATGTCGTCTATGAATACAATAACGAGCTGATCAAGATACGACTGAAATACACGATTCATGAGATCCATGAAGATCGCCGGCGCATTCGTCAGACCGAACGGCATCACAAGGAACTCGAAGTTCCCATAACGAGTCCTAAAAACAGTCTTAAAAGTATCGGCGTCTTTCACCCTCAACTAGTGATATCCGGAACGTAGATCTATCTTGGAGAATACTGAGGCTCCCTGCAACTGATCAAACAAATCCTCGATCCTTGGAAGTGGGTATTTATTCTTCATTGTAACCCTGTTCAACTCCCTGAGTCAATGCAAAGCCTCATAGATTCGTCTTTCTTCTCCACGAATAAGATAGGTGCGCCCCATGGACAGAAACTCGGGCGAATAAACTCCTTGTCAAGAAGCTCCTGAATCTGTTTCTTGAGCTCAACCATCTCTGACGGTGCGAATCTGTATGGCGCCTTAGAGATAGGCACGGTACCTGGCATAAGATCGATCGAAAACTCAACCTCTTGTACCGGTGGTCTACCAGAGACGTCATCGGAAAAAACGTCTGAAAATTTCCTGACAACTGGGACATCTGCAACTTACTGGCTGGGGACCTCGGGAACAGATATAACGGTCGCAATGAATGCTCGACAACCCCTATGCATGAGCTTCCTAGCCTGAATACAAGATATCATGATAGGCACATTAAAGTATCTGTCAGGTTCAAATAGGAACTGCTCCCTTCCAAGCGGTCGGACTAGAACATATCTCCACTGAAAATCAATAAGTACTCTGTTCTTGTGCAGCCAATCCATCCCAAGGATAATATCGAGCTCTGCATTGGCAGCACGATCAAATCCGCATAGACAAGATTTCCATGAAGCTCGAGGTCTATGTCTCGTAATACGCTAGTCGCGGCCATCTCCTCGCCAGATGGAATAACCACAGAATAGGCCACATCCAATCCAATTGTCTTGACCTCAATGGAATTCGAAAAGATCTCAGATATGAATGAATGAGTGGCCCCTGAATCAATCAAGGCGTTCGTAGAAGCTCCGCCTATAAATATTCTTCCTGAAAGGTTGGAACATCTATCTAAACCCAATAATTTACCAGAATTAATCCTATAGACATGCAAAGGTCAAAGTTCTTCTAACTTAGATTCCCAAAACGACCCGAATAAAACATGCAATCTTATCACAATTTCTAAGTTCAAATCTTATAACCCAATAATTCAAAGCAATTAATCCCAAAACGCTGAATTAAATATGCTAAAATTTTTACAAATATAAACTTAAAGATTTAAGATACCTGTCAAGAGCATAGTCCCTGGGTTCGTCTCCGCTGCATGGAGTGCAAACGCTCTGCCCTGAGTAGGCAATGTCCTCTGAGGACAATCCTTCAGCAAATGGCCAGTACCGCCACACTTGAAACACTTCCCAGAGCCATACATGCAAGCTCCGGTATGGCGGCGTGTGCACCTGGCACAGACCGGGTACTACTGCCTCCTCGGGACCACACGTCCCTACTGCTGCTGCTGCTGCTCTATGCTCCTCGATGGGCCATGGAAAGGCCTCTTATGCTGCTCTGCTGCTGAGGAGAGCGGTGGGGCCCCTGAAATGGCCGCTTACCCTGGCGGTCATTCTCGATATCTCTCTGATCCTGCTCTGCAGTAAGAGCTCTAGAGACAGCGACCTCATATGTCATAAGGCCGCAACCCTAACATAACGGCGCAAGATCGACCGCAATCCATCCATGAAGTGCCTAAGCCTGTCACCCTCGTCGTTTGCGATCAGGGGTACAAAATGACAACCCCTCTCGAACTTACTGATAAACTCCGTAACAGTCATGTCACCCTGTCTCAGGGTCATAAACTCCCTGGTCAACCTCGAACGCACGTCATCAGTAAAATACTTAGAGAATAATACATCTATAAAGTGCGTCCAACTGAGAGTAGCTAGATCCAAAGCTACCGATGCGCCCTCCCACCATAGACTAGCGTCTACTCTAAAAAGATAGGTCGCACAGCGGACCCTGTCAACATCCTCCAGCTCCATAAATCTGAAAGTAACCTCTAGGGACTTAATCCATCCTTCAGCAACCATGGTATCAGACGTCCCAGTGAACTCCTTCGGGTTCATCCTCATGAACCGCTTAGCCTCGGGTCTAGGCGGCCTAGCTACCGCTGCAGCATTTTTCCCCGCGAACTGTGCGAGAACTGAGTCATACCCGCCATCATCTGGGTATGCATATCAGGTGGTGGAGGAGGTGTTGGTGGACCTCTATCCTCATAACGGCACCGAGTCTCATCAGCCTCGCTCTCAGCACCCCTCGGGTGGTCAATAAACTCGTCTAGGAGGCATACTGTACCATGTAAAATCCTTACGTAACCAACATGCAATATTTCTACTATTTTTCTTGAAATTTAAATATATAATTGCTAAAAAATAATCTTGACATAAAATATTTTTCATGAGAACATGCTGATAAAATATTTCATGAGAACATGCTGGTAAACTATTTCATTCTCAAAAAAATGTAACACGTGAAAGTAGGACTTACAGACTGAAGATGTGACTTTGTGAGATTCTCGAGAGCAGTAGTAAGTACAACCCTTTACAAGAAACATCGCTCTGATACCAACTGTGATGACCCGTATTTCGTATTCATAATTTTGCGGAATTATTAAAAATGTTCTCTTTAAATAAATAAACTTGCAACGTATAAAAACATTCGTAAAATAACCCAACGGTTACAACATAAACATAGCAGCGGAAAGTGAATAATGTTTTAAACAATAACTTAAAATATATAAAAGTTATAACAAGAGTTTGAACATAAAACCGAATAACTAAACGTGAGGTCCTCGGGTGCGTACTACCGTTGATCCGAGCTAACTCACTGGTCCCCGCCCTCAGTCTCTACATCGTCAGTACCTACATCAATCAAGTCTAGTGAGTCTAAAGACCCAGCATGCATATATCGTGAATAACAAGTAAATATATCATAAAATCGCATGCAACGTAAAAATATCGTATCGTAAAGCGTAACGTGAAAATCGTATCGTGAGTAATTATAAATATGTGCATATCTGAAAAATCGTACGTAAAAGAGTTGCTCGATAGAGCCCTGTCATGACATATCATATCATAATTTTTCTGTAGAGATAATATTCTATGCAAGTGGCCCATAACATAACATGCACGTCTGATCATACTAAACCACAGTATACTGGGCGGTAGAGATCATCATAGCCCTTGGACTGGATATCCGTACCCATACATAATCGTAAACCGGTCGTAAGTCACCGGGTGAAGCAATCCCATAAGCGTAAGGTGGCCACAAGACATATCGCATATATCTCAAAAATAAACATTTTTATATTTTATGCACGTAATATAATTATAACTATATTTTTACCGAATGCTTTAGATCATTTCCAGGCTCGTTACGACCTAATTCTAACATGAAAAACATGCAAATAAACTTAAATTGACCAACACTTCATAATCGAACTAAAAACGAGACAATTACGCCCAACAAACTTAGTATCTAACCATGACTCCGTACCAACCCGAACCGACATCGAACCATCGTTTAGTCATGATTAAAATACACCTAAAATACTGAAAAATATATACCAAGGGCTGTAATACACGAAAATTGTGCATGGAAGCCAAAATCATGAAATGCTCTTTCGAAAGTCACTTTGGCACATTACACCATAAATTCTCGTACGACCTCTAAACTTAACCAAATCACAAACGGCCAAAAACCTGACCTTCCTAACTCAATAAGGTATTGCTCAGTCCAAGGACATAGGCTAAAAACCAACCAAGGACTCGAAACAAGCCTCTGAACCGAAGCTCAAGCTACTGTAAAAAAAATGCAGCAGCAGCTGCTGTGCTTCCTTGCTTCGTTTACAAGGCTATTGGCCATTGGGGCTTGAACAACCGACCAGAACCTCTTACGAACATCATAAGGTGTGTCTTGAACCATGGCTAAGGGCCCTAGGCCAAACACAATCCAAGCAACCACCCAAAACAATCCAAAACTTCACCCGAGAACACATATGATGTACCGTGGGGAGTGTTGCTTGTTCTTGCTGTCATGTATCATTCCAGTGGCCATATGATGGACCATGTCATGATCTAAACATCATGAGGTATTGTTTGAACCATGGATAAGGGCTAGAAGCCAACCAAGATCCACCCCAACCTCAAAACTGAAACTACTCACACAAAACAGAAATGAAAACCGAAGGGGCACTTGTCTTTTTTATTTTTAAAAACCGATGAGACCATGAACCAAGCCATGAAAGGTAATCTTGGTCACGTCATAGAAATGCTAAGGAGGGGTTCTAACCATGGCTACAGCCCCTAGGGCAGCCAAGATTCGAACCCTCACCTTAGGCAATAAACCATGCAAATCGAGACTCATAAATTGCAACATGGAGAGTTGCTGTAAAAAATGGTTTTGCTGGGGCGAAAGGGCTCAAACCAGTGGACTAATCCCTTCCTAAAACACCCTATAACATTACGATAAGCAACCTTGAATGCCTGGAACCGAGCCAACCCTTGAAATCAAAAGAACAAGCCAACCCATGAAGGCATAGGTGGAAGCCGAAAATATTCTGCACAGATTTTTCGAAAAGTGATGTGATGATTTCGGTTTTGCCATAAAAATCATGGACATGTGATGTTTAAAAATCATTATATAACTTGATTGAAGAGAAAAGAAGGACATAGACATGCCTTAAGTTGTTTTTTTTTTTTTTTACAATAAACAACACAATACGTCGGACCGGGAGACATGGCAATGGAAATGAAGAAACCTTGCTAATGTTGATATCTTGGCCAAGAATGGGAGCTGCTAACCTCTGAAATTTTCGTGCTAGGGGAAGTGAAGAAGGTGGTGAAGGCTTTGTGGTTATTAAGGTGGTGCATGGAGGAGTAAATGATGTCAAGTTGGGGGGGAGGGGGGACATGCAAGATGAATGAGTGTCCTTTGTTTTGTTGTTGGGGGAGTTAAATGGTGTCAAGTTGGGATTGTGTGGAGTGGAATTGACCGAGAGTTGTCTTTCCAATTGGTGTAGGGTTTGTTTAAGTTTTGCTAAGTAGAATCCTAGGTTAGATAAGCTTGATTAAAAGGTTGTGATGAATTAAGAAGCCTACAATTAAATTGGTGATTAATTAATTAAATTAGACTTAAATCCACTTGATTTAATTAAAATAAATTATTTCTTAGCTCAGAATAAATTTAGGAATATTTTTGGATCATAAAATCCATCTCCGATTTCCTATCTCCGGTCTCGCGTATATCTAAAAAGCTAAAATTTGAAATATGCGATTTAAAAATCCTTAAAAATGACGTAAATGATTTAAATGCAATTAAATCAACAATTTCTTAAAATAATAACAATTGAAAATTAAATAATAGAAATTATGCACCTTTATACGCATATTGGTTTTTCGGGCATTACACATGGTGAGCGTAAATTATCCTAAATTTTAACGATGACAAAAACAACATCGAATTGTTTTAGGTCCACCTGTCATTCTCGTGTAATTACAAGACTATATTCGTTGGACAAGTCAAGTTATGCATACTCTATCAGAAGCTTAAGCTGCAGACATCATCAAAAGAACACCACTTGTATTTGTTTCTAACCAAACAACTCTATCGAAGAAATATTTAGAATCTGACCGTTCAACTCTAACCGGTCAAATATTAACAAATCAAGATAAATACAACAACTCAAGCTTTTTAATGATTATCTGATAAAGTTTTAAGCACGGGGTATCCTACTAATCCCCGGTTGAGAAGAATGTTTCATAAAATGTGAAGAGTCAATCAACTTTTCTGTAATGCCCAAGATTTGTAATGCCCGAGATTTTATCACTGTAATCAAACATTAATTAATTGTCATAATTGAGATTTCAGGAGCGAAAGTAAGACGTGAATGGAGAAGACGAGCGCCAGTGCACTATAAGTTAGTACTTGGACAGAACGTTTGGCATCCGAGCGGTAGAAAATGACAGCCCGAGCGCCAGTGCACCACAAGTTTAATATTCGGACAGAACGTCTGGTGCCCGAGCGGTAGAAAATGACCGACCGAGCACCAGTGTACAATAAGAATTATGCTCGGACAGAATGTTCCGCGCCCTGAGTGGTAGTGTATGACCGCCCGAGCGCCGCCTGATATGTATGAAAATGAGCCACTTGTCCTTGGTCATGCATATAAGGTGATACATATCCTTTCGTTCAGTTGGACAGCAAGAAAGAAACGGAGACAAGCTTTCGAGAGTTTCAAGCTTTTCCTTTCGGAAATTTGAATCTGGTGCAAGATCCGTTCGTTCAATTTTTAATCCGAATTCAGGACCGGACTCCTCTCGACAAAGGCTTCAAAAGGACGTAAGTTTTCTTATGTTTTGTTATGCTTTGAAAATATGATATTGAAAGAATAAGATATGATTAATATATGGTGTTTTTGAGATAGTAGACATTGTATAATCGCAACCAGATCGAAGAACTGATACCATATGAAATTGTTATGATTTTCAGAATTGAATTGATTGAGATTATACAAAATTGGTATCAGATTGTGTTATTGATCGATTATGAGTTATGATTTGTATCTGTTGATATTGTATTGCTGGTTATATCGAGATTGTGCTGTTATGCCATCAAAACAGAATTAGATTCAGTTATGATTATATCCAGTATTGGTTGGGTTGTATATTGATATTGTACTCCTCAATAATATCATTTCCTGATTGAGTATTGACAGCTCCGAATTCAAGACTTCGACTTCGCCAGATCGGCAAAAGAAATGTATAAATCAGTGTTGAATCGGGAGATATGACTCGAGTTAGATTCGACCCGAGTTTCCCAAAAATTTAGACCCTGTTTTATAATTGATTAATTAGTCTCAAAGATGATTAAGAACTTGATTAGCGTCCGGGTCCCCACAGCGGTCCCCTCTCGGCCAGGACAAATTCTAATGCAACTAAAATCGAACCGAACGCTGCTACAAAACAACCACCATCAATGAGCCTCAACAAGGCCAAAAAATAAAGATAACCAACCATACTATGACCCATAAACACAATTCTTAACATCTAAATCAGATAACCCAATAAACATACGAAACTCAAACCGTACCGTACACCGGGCTAGACTATTACAATTAATATATGGTGTTCTTGAGATAGTAGACATCGTATAATCGCAACCAGATCGAAGAACGGATACCATATGAAATTATTATGATTTTCAGAATTGAATTGATTGATATTATACAAAATTGGTATCAGATTGTGTTATTGATCGATTATGAGTTATGATTTGTATCTGTTGATATTGTATTGCTGGGTATATCGAGATTGTGCTGTTATGCCATCAAAACAGAATTAGATTCAGTTCTGATTATATCCAGTATTGGTTGGGTGGTATATTGATATTGTACTCCTCAATAATGTCAGTGCCTAATTGAGTATTGACAGCTCCGAATTCAAGACTTCGACTTCGCCAGATCGGCAAAAGAAATGTATAAATCAATTTTGAATCGGGAGATACGACTCGAGTTAGATTCGACCTGAGTTTCCCAAAACCACATACTTATTTGTTATTGCTTTAATACCTTTGTATTCATTGAATGTATATGCTTGTTCTATTGATTTATAGAAAAACAGAGAAAAGAGGATAGATATCGAGAAAGAGTCACGGGCAGATGTGCCTACTCATTGGCAGATGTGCCAAGTCTTTGGCAGAACCGCCAACACATTGGACTTGTGGTATATATCGATGTGCTTAGAAGTAGATCGACTTCTAATGTAGAAATTCGATATAGAAGACCCAAGTCTGGGAATAAGAACGTACCACCATCTAGCTGGGGACAAGTAGGTGAGAGACTGTTGCGTTCTTATTCAAATCGGTATCCCTAGACTAGATAAGAGTCGAGTCAGAGATTAATAGTCAAAGAGTTTGATTTACAGTTTTATATCGATTCATGTCTTTCATATTATGATACATGCTATTGATAACTGTTCTATGCTTTTATATTTGTTTATATGAAATGCATGTATACGTTGTTTATACTGGGAATTATATTCTCACCGGAGTTATCCGGCTGTTGTTGTGTCTGTATGTGTGCATGACAACAGGTGAGACATGATTAGGGTCAAGAAGAGGATGAGAGATCAAGATTAGCATGGAGATCCGGACCCAGAAGTAGAATAGGTTTCGACACTTGATGTATAGTTGTTGAACCTTAATTTGACATTGATGTATTTCGTACAAGACTTTTACTTTTACTTTGGATGTTTATATCAGATGGATTATCATATGTTCCGCACTTGTATAAAAAAAATTAGACCCAGTTTATTAATTGATCCAATTATTCCCAAAGATGATTAAGAAATGAATTAGCATCCGGGTCCCCACAGCAGGTGGTATCAGAGCAGTAGGTTCCTTAGACTGATCTAGAAGCTAGCGAGTGTGGTAGATTGAGTTTTCTTTCCTTGCTTTTGTGGTGCTAGCATGATTTACTGCTTTGAAATACATGTTTACTTGATTATCTGATTTGATTGGAAACATGTATTAGTTGAGAATGATTCAGAACCGATTCTTGATCAGCAGTAAGATGATCAGAGGAGGACTGAAACAGATTGTTGTATGTGGCTACTAATCCTTTTGATAATCAGATATGCCTCCTCGAAGAATCCCAGAACAGGGTAGTACCTCAGCTAATCCGATGGATGTCACAGCAAATCCTATGGAATCATTGCTGAAGAGGTTTCAGTCGTTTAAACCGTCGACTCTGAAGGGCACAGAGAACTCTGTTGACTGTGAGAGTTGGTTAGATGATATAGAGATGCTCTTTGATTCATTGGATTATACAGATAAGAGCAGAGTCAGATTGATTGGGCACCAGTTGCATGATGTTGCGAAGAATTGGTGGCTCACGACTAAGAGATCGTTGGAGCATCGAGGTACAATGAATACTTGAAAAATATTTAAGACTGAATTTTATCAAAGATTTTTCCCAGTATCGTACAGGAAAGACAAGGGAGTAGAGTTTACTATTTTGAGACATGGTCAGTTGAATATAGAAGAATATGTGGCCAAGTTCTCTACCTTGTTGCGTTTTGCTCCACATGTGGCTGAGAATGGCGAATCTGTTGCTAATCAGTTCATCAATTGGCTGAATCCTGAGATCTTTACATTGGTAAATACTGGGAGACTGAATAACTTTGCTGATGCCCTGAACAGAGCAAAAGGAGCTGAAGCTGGCCTGATTAGGCAGAAACGAGCTTCGTATGTTGCCCCAGCACTGAAACAGCAACAACCTCAAACTCAATTTCAGCAACCACCTCCCAGATTCGAGAGTAGCAGTAGCAGCAGCGGAAAGAAAGACTATTTGAAAGCCAGAGGGAAATAGTTCAAGAATTCTGGGAGCAGTTCATTTAGCTCCAGTGGTTCCAGACAGAGTTATACAGGGGCTTATTGCAGAACTTGTGGAGGGAGACATCCCACAGAGCAATGCCAAGGAGTTTCTGGTAGTTGCAACATCTGCAGACAGCAGGGACACTTTGCCAGAGTCTATCCACAAAGAATTTCCCAAAGATTCCAGGGAGCAGAATCATCTGGACCAGTGGCACAGCCTGATAGACGATCATCTGCTGTTCACTCTTTTCAGCCAGCACCTGCCCAGTCACAGCCAAAGCCATGAGGAAGCTAGACTGTTAGCCAGCCTCTGAGACAGCAGGCCAGAGTGTTTGCATTGACTTAAGAACAGGCTCAGGAAGCACCAGATGATTTTGTTGCAGGCAACTGTTCTCTTTGTGGTTATCCAGCTTACGTATTGATAGATACGGGTGCATCCCATACTTTTGTATCTGAGCGATTTGCTTTGATACATGATTTGCCTGTTGAGTCATTATCTGTTGTAGTATCTGTCTCTTCTCCTTTGGGGAAATGTTTGATATCAGTGAAATATGTTAAACATTGTATACTGCGGTATGATGGTCATGAGATTGAGTTAGATTTTATTGTACTTGGGTTGTCTGATTTTGACTGGATTATTGGTATTAATATGCTGATCAAGTACAGAGCTACCGTAGATTCTTTCCATAAGATCGTGAGATTCAGACCTGAGATGGCTGATGAATGAAAATTTTACGGTAAGGGTTCTAGATCCAGAATTCCTTTGATATTTGCGTTATCTATGACTCGATTATTACAGAAAGGAGCAGAGGGATTCCTTGTGTATTCAGTAGACGTACTGAAATCGAGCCCATCATTGGCAGATTTGCCAGTGGTATGTGAGTTTGCTGATGTGTTCCCAGATGAGATTCTGGGATTGCCTCTAGTTCGGGAGATATATTTCAGCATTGAATTGATACCAAGTACAGTTCTTATATCTAAAACTCCATACAAAATGACACCTATTGAATTGAAAGAGTTGAAAGATCAGTTAGAAGATTAACTGGCCAAGGGTTACATCAGACCGAGTGTTTCTCCTTGGGGTGCTCCAGTACTGTTTGTCAAAAAGAAAGACGGTTCAATGAGACTCTGCATTGTCTACCAGAAACTGAACAAGGCTACGATAAAGAATAAATATCTTTTGCCTCGTATCGATGATTTATTTGATCAGTTGCAGGGTTATTTCTGTCAATTACAAGATCTATTTGAGATCTGGATATCATCAGCTGAGAGTCAGAGATTCTGATATATCGAAGACAGCTTTCAGAACCAGGTATGGCCATTATGAGTTTATAGTCATGCCGTTTGGTTTAACAAATGCTCCAGCTGTATTTATGGTATTGATGAACCGTGTGTTTCAGAAGTATCTTGATGAGTTTGTGATTATATTTATTGATGATATTCTGATATATTCATAGAATTTGAATGATCATGTTGAAATTTTGAGAATCGTATTGAATACTCTGAGGGCTGAGAAATTATATGCCAAATTATCGAAATGTGAATTTTGGTTGAAACAAGTTGTATTTCTGGGACATATCATATCTGGAAATGGTATTTCTGTTGATCCTAGTAAGGTTGAGGCCGTGATCAATTGGCCTAGACTGACATCTGTGCCAGAGATACGCAGTTTTATGGGTTTAGCAGGCTATTATCGACGATTTATTAAAGATTTTTCCAGTATTGCTAAACCGATTACGCAGCTGACTCAGAAGAATGCCCCATTTGTTTGGACAGAAGAATATGAGTCCAGCGTTCTAGAATTGAAGAAGAGATTGACCAGTGCACCGATATTGACTATTCCATCAGGTACTGGTGATTTTGTTGTTTATTGTGATGCTTCTCACAGAGGATTTGGTTGTGTTTTGATGCAGCGAGGACATGTTATTGCATATGCCTCCAGAAAATTGAAGCCACATGAGTCTCGCTACCCAATTCATGATCTTGAATTGGCAGCCATTGTATTTGCACTGAAGATTTGGCGACACTACCTATACGGTGAGAAATTTGAAATTTATTCTGATCACAAAAGCTTGAAGTATCTATTTTCATAGTCAGAACTGAATATGAGACAACGAAGATGGCTTGATTTACTGAAAGATTTTGATTGTGAAATCAAGTACTATCCAGGGAAGTCTAATGCAGCAGCTGATGCACTAAGTCGAAATGTATGTTCTTTATCCTTATCGAAGATTAGTGTTTCGAATTTGATTGAAGATTGATGTCTTTCTGGATTAGTATTTGAGATAGATTGTAGACCATTGAGACTTTATACTGTACAAGTCGAACCAGAGCTGATTTTGAAAATTAAAGAAGCTCAGAAAGTTGATCATAATGTGCAGAACTTGATATCGATAGTCAGAGCAGGGCATCGATCAGAATATCAGGTTCGTGATGATGTGTTATACATGAATAATCATCTTGTTGTGCCAGATGTTTCGGATTTGAAAAGACAGATATTGTCAGAAGCGCATAATAGTCAATTCAGTATTCATCCAGGTGGCAGAAAGATGTATAATGATTTGAAAAGACAGTTTTGATGGAAACAGATGAAAGCAGATATTGTAGAGTTTGTATCAAAACGTCTGAATTGCCAACAGGTAAAAGCAGAAAGAAAGAAACCAGGAGGTTTGTTACAAAGCTTATCTTTTCCTGAGTGGAAATGTGATCATATTTCCATGGACTTTGTGACGAAGCTACCACGATCCTCCCGTGGTTGTGATGCGATTTGGGTCGTGATTGACAGATTGACCAAATCAGCATGCTTTATTCCGTACAAGATGACGTACAGACATGACCAGATGATAGAGATTTATGTCAGAGAATTGGTCAGATTGCACGGAGTGCCGAAGTCGATTGTATCTGTTACGCCTTAAACGCATACAAATCTCGAGGATGAGATTAATGTTTTTAATGCTGTAACATATCCCAAAGTTTTTGTTTTGATGATACCAAAACTTGGCTTAAAAATGTACTAATGTTTTATATTGAGGCATGCAGGAAATTAAGAACAAAGTTACGTTCGGAAGATCCGAAGTTGGTTCGGACGTTCCGAAAAGGTGTCGATCAGAAGCAAAGTGGAAGCTGTTCGGAAGCTGCGAGGAGCCAGTTCGGACGGTCCGAAGACGTGATCGGACGTTCCGAACACAAGCAATCAAATCACTTGAATGCGGAGACAAATTGATCTGACTGTTGATTGAGTAAGATTTCGGACGCTACGAAGGACATGATCGGACGCTACGAAGTGTTGAAGATTTCAAATCTCTGGAAACGCGGGAATGTTCGGACGGTACGAACTTGAGTTCGGACCTTCCGAAGCTGTCATACACTGTCTGAAAGAACTGTTCGGAAGAAACGAAGCTGGATCGGTCCCTCCGAAGCATATGTTCGGACCCTACGAAGTCAAGAACGGACGATCCGAAGTCATCCCAGAATTACGCAAATTGATTTCAATCACATCGGACGTTCCGAAGCATAAACAGAAGATCCGAACCTTGGCGTCCAAGACTAGTATAAATAGGCCTTTGAGGATGCATTTTCAATCATCCCACTCCACTCTCTCTTGTCTCTTACAAAGCTTTCTACTATCTCTTGTGTGCGTTGATTAAAAGAGTTGTAATATCAAAAGAGTTGTAGAAAAAGAGTAATACTCTCGAGTGGGTTGTAAAGTTCGTGGCTATCCTTGGAGCCCTCAAGGCCAAGTAGACGCATCGAGGCGTGGTTGTAAAAGCTAGCTTGGAGCTCCTAAAGCCAAGTCGATATAGTGATACCTCGATCCTCATCGAGAAGGGGAGACGTAGACGATTCTTCGTCGAACTTCCATAAACATCTCTATCCCTCTTTACTTTACGCATTTACTTTACTACGCATTTATTTTACGCACTTACTTTACGCATTCATTTTATTTGTGATTGTCCCTCAAGTCTTCCGCTTGCAATTTTTGCAAACTCGTTTTAAAAACGCTAAAGGGCCTAAAAGAACCTATTCACCCCCCCTTTAGGTTCTTCAAGTGGTATCAGAGCCAGGTTTTTCAAAATCTTTTAAATGGCCAATCTAGCAAGCGAGTATGCCCAAGGACAATCCACAAATCGTCCCCCTCTTTTCAATGGTACTAATTACGGATATTGGAAAAATAGAATATCTCTATACATCCAATCCGTCGATTACGACCTTTGGAAAATAACGGTGAAAGGTCCCTATATCCCCATGAAAACGGTGGATAATAAGGAAATTCCTAAGGGAATGGATGACTTCACCAAGGACGATATGAAACTTATCTCTCAAAATGCTAAAGCTATGAATATTCTTCATTGTTCTCTAGATATGAATGAATACAACCGAATCTCGGCTTGCACCTCCGCCAAAGAGATTTGGGACAAATTGGAGATTTGCCACGAGGGAACCAATCAAGTCAAAGAAACGAAGATAGACCTTCTCCAACTCAAGTACGAGACCTTTGAGATGGAACCCAAGGAGGATATCGACACCATGTTCCGGCGGCTCACCCAAATCATCAATGAGCTTGCCCAACTTGGTGAGAACTACCCAACTAAACAAGTGTGGAGGAGAGCCCTTCGAGCATTACCGGCGGAATGGGATGCAAAGCGCACGGCTATCATTGAATCCAACAAGGGAGATGCGGCATCCTACGACCTTGATCAACTTCATGGGACCCTAAAGACCCATGAACTTGAAGTATCTACCCGGAAGGAGACAAAGAAAGATGACGATAAAGTAAAGGCGAAAGGGATCGCCTTGACCAGTCAACTTGAAGATAGCGACGATGAAGAAATGGCACTCCTCACTAGAAAGTTCAAAAGATTCATGCGGAGTTCCAACTTCAACAAGAAAGACAAAAAGTTTGAGAAGGAAGTGACCTGCTACAACTGTCAACAAAAGGGTCACTATGCAAACGAGTGTCCCTCCAAGAAGAAGGCCAGCAAAGACAAGAAAAAGGCCCTTCTAGCCACGTGGAGCGACAGCGACAACGAAGAGGAGTCTACCCTATGCTTCATGGCGAAGGAAGATCATCTGACCGACTCGGATGACGACGAGGTACCCTCTTACGATGAATTACTCTCCGCTTACACTAGTATGTACAATAAGGCTAAGTCACTTAGAAATGAGAATAAGCAACTTAAAACTGAACTAGAAGCTAGGATGCA
This sequence comes from Primulina eburnea, assembly GCF_022965805.1. Taxonomy (NCBI): domain Eukaryota; kingdom Viridiplantae; phylum Streptophyta; class Magnoliopsida; order Lamiales; family Gesneriaceae; genus Primulina; species Primulina eburnea. The sequence continues at coordinate 10,611,997 of NC_133117.1, forward strand.
TGACAACACTAAGCTCAAGACAAACCTAAGAGACTTAGAGAAAGCCTTCAACAAGTTCAATGTGAGTAGCGGTAAACTAGAAAACCTCTTGAGCATGCAAAGGTGTAACTTCGACAAAGGAGGTCTAGGATATGAAAAGAAATCAGTCAACTTCGCTAGTCTTATCGCAAAGGCAAAACCAAGAACACCACCAACATGCACTTACTGTTGTAAGATAGGCCACATAAGACCTAAATGCAAGAAACTTAGACACCAACACAACAAGAATAGTTATTGGAAATGGATCCCCAAATCCCCAACTACTACTAACCCCAAAGGACCCAAAGAAACGGGTACCAACTATCAAACTGTATCTCAACCTTGTAGGGACAAAGGGGAGACAAGTCATCGAGCACTTGGTATCTTGACAGTGGATGCTCTCGACACATGACGGGAGAAAAGAAGCTGCTACAATCCATTCGACCAAAAGAAAAGGGATCGGTGACCTTCGGAGACAACAGCAAAGGGATCATAGAAGGCATCGGCTCAATCGGTATATCTAACTCTACTATTATTGATGATGTACTTCTTGTGAAAGGGCTTAAACATAACCTCCTAAGCATTAGTCAATTGTGCGATAGGGGTTATGAAGTCAAATTCACACCACACGATTGCACTGTATCACTCACAACTGACAAAACCATTAGTTTCAAAGGTTATAGAAGTGAAAATGTTTACAAGGTCGATTTAAAGATTTCATCTTTTTCAAAAATAAAAAGCCTTGTAACATTAAATGTTGATGACAACATTCTTTGGCATAGACGACTTGGTCATGTTGGGATGAGCACCATAGAAAAACTTTTAAAACTTGACCTAGTTTCCGGAATGCCAAAGCTGAATTTAAAATTAGATTCTTTTTGTGATGCTTGTCAACTTGGTAAACACACAAAGGAATCTTTTAAAAATAAAAATTTTGTATCCACTTCTATGCCCCTTGAATTACTTCACCTAGATTTATGTGGTCCCTCGAGGACAACTAGTCTAGGAGGAAAATCTTATGCTTTTGTCATTGTAGATGATTTTTCACGTTTTACTTGGACATTGTTTTTAGCCCACAAAAATGATGCCTTTGATCATTTCAAAATTTTTGTCAAAAAGGTTGAAAATGAGAAAAATCTTTTGATCAAACAAATCCGTAGTGACCACGGAACGGAATTTCAAAATGAAAATTTTTCAATTTTTTGTCAAAGCAAAGGCATTGGTCACAACTTTTCTTGTCCTAGAACTCCTCAACAAAACGGTGTCGTTGAGAGGAAGAATAGGACCCTAGTAGAGATTGCAAGGACCATGCTATGTGAGCATTCTCTACCAAAATATTTTTGGGCTAAAGCAATGAGTTCTGCTTGTTACATCATCAATCGCGTATCAATAAGGCCAATTCTCAAGAAAACTCCATACGAACTATGGAGAGGGAGAAAGCCTAACATTTCTTACTTCCGCGCTTTTGGATCAAAATGCTTCATCCACAACAATGGTAAGGACAACCTGGGTAAGTTCGATGCTAAATCGGACAAAGGTATCTTTCTTGGTTACTCTACTTCTAGCAAAGCATATAGAGTCTTTAATAAACGTACTTTACTAGTTGAAGAATCTATTCATGTCATATTTGATGAAACTAACCCTTGCTTGCCTAGAACTGTTGTTTCTGATGATGATGATATAGATATCCTTGGCGAAAAGTTGGAGTCCACAAGCCTAGATGATGTTCCTAAAGATCAAGAGGACGCACCTCTTCCGAAGGAGTGGACTACACACAAGGATCATCCCATGGACCTCATCATTGGTAGCCCATCGAAGGGAGTATCTACTCGCTCTTCTAATATGTGCAATTATCTTGCTTTTCTTTCTCACATAGAGCCTAAGAACATAGAAGAAGCTTTACTTGATGATTCTTGGATTATTGCTATGCAAGATGAACTAAATGAATTTAGAAGGAATAAAGTTTGGAATCTTGTACCTAGACCCACTGATAGACCTGTCATAGGAACTAAATGGGTATTTAGGAACAAGTTAGATGAGCATGGTACAATCACTAGAAATAAAGCTAGGCTAGTAGCTAAAGGATATAGTCAAGAAGAGGGAATTGATTATGATGAGACTTATGCCCCTGTTGCTAGACTAGAATCCATTCGCATGCTACTTGCTTTTGCTTGCTCTAGAGACTTTAAATTGTTTCAAATGGATGTTAAAAGTGCTTTTCTTAATGGTGATTTGAAAGAAGAAGTGTATGTTGAGCAACCTATTGGTTTTGAAGATGTGCACTTATCTGATTATGTGTATAAACTTGATAAGGCTTTGTATGGTTTGAAACAAGCACCTAGAGCTTGGTATGAGAAATTATCTACCTTTTTGCTGTCTAATGGTTTTTGTAGGGGTAAAGTTGATATTACCTTATTTACCTTGACTAAAAATAATGATTTGCTGATAGTACAAATATATGTAGATGATATTATTTTTGGTGCTACTAATGAACACTTGTGTAGAGATTTTTCTAAGCTTATGCAGGATCACTTTGAGATGAGCATGATGGGCGAACTCAACTACTTCCTTGGTCTCCAAATCAAGTAATGCAAGGATGGTTTCTTTGTCAACCAAGGGAAGTACATCAAGGAGATGCTAAAAAAGTTTGGGATGGAGTCTTCCAAAGCCTCATCCACACCTATGAGCACGACAGTCAGACTCGACAAAGATGAGGGAGGTAAACCTGTTGACCAAAAGTTATTTCGTAGCATGATTGGCTCCCTACTCTATGCGACTGCTAGTAGACCTGACATTATGTTTAGTGTTTGCTTGTGTGCACGATTTCAATCATGTCCAAAGGAATCACACTTATTCGCCTTAAAACGCATTTTCAAATATCTTTCAAATACTCCAAATCTCGGATTATGGTATTCTAAGAACTCATTTTTCGATTTAAAAGCTTACTGTGATGCCGACTTTGGAGGATATAAGGTGGATAGAAAGAGCACTAGTGGAACTTGTTTCTTTTTGGGAAATTGCTTGGTGTCATGATTTTCTAAAAAGCAAAACTGTGTTGCACTTTCAACGACCGAGGCCGAGTATATGGCTGCCGGTAGTTGTTGTGCACAAATTCTTTGGATGAAGTATCAATTACTCGACTATGGTGTTACTTTTTCAAAAATTCCAATCTTTTGTGATAATACAAGCACCATATGTCTAACAAAGAATCCAGTTCAACATTCTCGTACTAAACATATTGACATTCGACATCATTTCATTCGTGATCACATTGAGCAAAATGATGTTGAACTTCACTATGTTGACACCAAGAATCAAATTGCTGATATTTTTACAAAACCACTAGATGAATCTACTTTTACTCGTTTGCGTGGTGAACTTGGCATGATTGAGTTGTAAACACTAGTCGAATACTCTCGTACATATTTGTTAAATTGAGGGGGAGTATTATTAATGTGAGCATTATAATGTCGGATAATACAAATTAATTGTATTTATCCATAATTATGGCTCAACATTCATTTATGTGCTAAATATTTTAAATTTTAGGTGTTCCTCATCTTGGCTACTTCGGAATCACCGCTCCTATTCGGATGCTCCGTTTCACCTCGGATCCACCGAACGTGTTCGGATCGTCCGAACCTGACCATAGGTTCCAGAACCTCCGATTCCCTCTTCGGACCATCCGAACAAACATCGGATCGTCCGAACTCCTTCCGATGTCATTTAATGTTCGCGCCTTCCCATGCCTGATTGTCAGACTTCGGACCCTCCGTTTACGCTTCGTAGCCTCCGTTCTATGATCGGATTTTCCGATTGCGAATCGGATCGTCCGAACTGACTGCCAGATAACTGTTCCGTTCAAATTCCGGACCTTCGAACTCATGTTCGGACCGTCCGAAAATGGCCTATAAATAGGCGTTCGGATCCTCTGATTTACTTGCTCATTCACTCCTCTCTTTCTTTCCCCACACAAAACACTCACTACTCACTATGCCTCCGCGCCGTAACGCAGCTGGCCGAAATGTTCGCCCTCGTCACGGTGCCTTTCATCATGATCTTACCCAACCACCCAATCCTCGTCCGACCCCACCTGAATTCGAAACCCGTAACATTCTGCCTGGTCGTACCCTTCACACCGAATACCTCCGTGCAAATTCCTTTACGTTGATTACTCTTATTGAGTCTCAACGTTGGGGAAACTTCTTTCTACCTTCCGTACCCGATCTCATCTACCCCTCTCTCATACATCAGTTCTATGCGAACTTTTCCCTAGTTCTTGGTGGTGATGACACTCGTGTTGTTACCATTGTTCAGGGTCGGTTCATTTCTTTTTTTACCGCCGACCTCTCCACTTGGTTCGATCTTCCTCGAGACGGACCGAGTGAGTTCTTTTCTCAGTCTTGGACTGAGAATGACCCTACTTTTGATCGAGTCACTGCCTTGACCACCATCTTCGGTCGTCCGCCTACTCCTGCCGATGACCGTCCTCATGCGAAGGACCTTCCTCCTCAGCTTCAGCTTGTTCTGAAGCTCATCACTTCTTCTATTGTTCCTCGCAGTGGAGACCTCTCCACTTGCAAATATCTCGATCTGTACATTCTCTATTATTTAGTCTCCCAGCGTCCTTTTAACCTTCCCCGTTTTCTTATGTACGCCATGGAGTACGCGGCTTCTTCTACTCGCGTCTCTTTTCCATTTGGCCGGTTCATTAACCGGATTCTAGCCCATCTGGGCATTGACTTTACAGATGAAGAATCCTTATCTATTTCTCCTCGCGAGACTATCGACCATGATACTGTTGTTAAGATGGGACTCTCTTGGAATCCCGTCTTATCCTCTTGGGTCATCGACAAGGATCGCATCTTTGCGTCCTATCGTCCGACCGAACACTTTCATGTTCCCTTCGGTCTCCTTCCTCCTCACGTTCAGACGAGAGGATTTCCCGCTGGTCCCCCTACTACGGGTACCACTCCTACCCCTTCGGTTGATATTCCCTCTTCATCCCATCAGCGTGTTCCCGACCCTATTAGCACTCCTTTGATGACCATGGATGACCTTCCTCATGGCTTCACTCCGCCTGCTCCCTCTGGACCCTACGATCGGATTTTCGAGTATCTCGAGCGATTGGAGACTCGTTTCGACACTCGTTTCTCCCTTTTGGAGTCTACCTTAGAGCGTCATCATACTGAGACTTCCTCGCGTCTTGATTCCATCGAGGCTGAGATGAGGAGACATAGAGAGTCGCGGGATGCGGATTCTTAGATTATGTTTTTGTTATTTTTGTTTATTTTATCTTTATGCATCATTGTATAAAAGACTTGCATTTATTAGTGGATATTTTACCTGTTTATTTGTCTCTCTTTATGCTTATGTCTTTTTGCTTATCACAAAAAGGGGGAGAATTTATTTGGTTAAAATTGCTTTTAAATGGTTATTAAATAAATTCGCCTTAATTCAACCTCTTAGACTTGTTATTTGATTAAGGGGGAGTTATTTAATAATAATTTAGATTATGTTGATTATTGTTTCTCAATTTTTAACCAAGTTTTGTGATCATCAAAAAGGGGGAGATTGTTACGCCTTAAACGCATACAAATCTCGAGGATGAGATTAATGTTTTTAATGCTGTAACATATCCCAAAGTTTTTGTTTTGATGATACCAAAACTTGGCTTAAAAATGTACTAATGTTTTATATTGAGGCATGCAGGAAATTAAGAACAAAGTTACGTTCGGAAGATCCGAAGTTGGTTCGGACGTTCTGAAAAGGTGTCGATCAGAAGCAAAGTGGAAGCTGTTCGGAAGCTGCGAGGAGCCAGTTCGGACGGTCCGAAGACGTGATCGGACGTTCCGAACACAAGCAATCAAATCACTTGAATGCGGAGACAAATTGATCTGACTGTTGATTGAGTAAGATTTCGGACGCTACGAAGGACATGATCGGACGCTACGAAGTGTTGAAGATTTCAAATCTCTGGAAACGCGGGAATGTTCGGACGGTACGAACTTGAGTTCGGACCTTCCGAAGCTGTCATACACTGTCTGAAAGAACTGTTCGGAAGAAACGAAGCTGGATCGGTCCCTCCGAAGCATATGTTCGGACCCTACGAAGTCAAGAACGGACGATCCGAAGTCATCCCAGAATTACGCAAATTGATTTCAATCACATCGGACGTTCCGAAGCATAAACAGAAGATCCGAACCTTGGCGTCCAAGACTAGTATAAATAGGCCTTTGAGGATGCATTTTCAATCATCCCACTCCACTCTCTCTTGTCTCTTACAAAGATTTCTACTATCTCTTGTGTGCGTTGATTAAAAGAGTTGTAATATCAAAAGAGTTGTAGAAAAAGAGTAATACTCTCGAGTGGGTTGTAAAGTTCGTGGCTATCCTTGGAGCCCTCAAGGCCAAGTAGACGCATCGAGGCGTGATTGTAAAAGCTAGCTTGGAGCTCCTAAAGCCAAGTCGATATAGTGATACCTCGATCCTCATCGAGAAGGGGAGACGTAGACGATTCTTCGTCGAACTTCCATAAACATCTCTATCCCTCTTTACTTTACGCATTTACTTTACTACGCATTTATTTTACGCACTTACTTTACGCATTCATTTTATTTGTGATTGTCCCTCAAGTCTTCCGCTTGCAATTTTTGCAAACTCGTTTTAAAAACGCTAAAGGGCCTAAAAGAACCTATTCACCCCCCCTTTAGGTTCTTCAGTATCAGACCGTGATCCTCGGTTTACTTCGCACTTTTGGCACAGTTTACAGCAAGCTCTAGGTAAAAAGTTACATCTAAGTACCGCATATCATCCACAGACAGACGGACAGTCAGAGCGGACTATCCAGACATTGGAAGATATGCTTAGAGCTATAGTGCTAGATTTTGGCAATAGATGGCAAGAATCTTTGCCACTTTGTGAGTTTTCGTACAACAACAGCTATCAGACGAGTATAGAGATGGCTTCGTTTGAAGGTTGTATGGTAAGAGGTGCAGATCCCCTTTTTATTGGGACGATATTTCTGAAATACCTGAGATTGGGCCTGACATGATACGAGAAATGACTGAGAAAGTGAAGCTGATTCGGAAGAGAATGAAGACAGCTCAAGACAGACAAGCCAAATATGCCAATGTTCGTAGTCGACCGTTGGTATTTAAGGCAGGGGATAGAGTATTTCTGAATATTTCTCCTTTCAGAGGCGTTGTCAGATTTGGCAAGAAAGGGAAGTTGTCTCCACGATATATTGGTCCGTACGAGATTCTCAAGAAGATAGGAGATCGTGCCTATCGACTCGCCCTACCGCCTTCTCTATATGGAATACATGATGTCTTTCATGTATCTTTATTGCGGAAGTATATCCCTGATGCATCTCATATTCTTCAGCCAGACGAGGCAGAACTTGATGAGACTCTGAGTTATTTTGAGAAGCCGATTCAAATTCTTGATCGTAAAGAAAAGCAACTCAGAACGAAGACTATTCCGCTTGTGAAAGTTCAGTGGAGTCGTCATGGCATTGAAGAAGCTACCTGGGAGACTGAATTAGACATGAGACAGAAATTCCCAGAGTTATTTCACTGACGTGAGTTTTCTGTTTAGATTCTGTTATACATTTCTTATCGTATCTGATTTGATTGCCCGTGATTTCGAGGACGAAATCAGATCGTACGGGGGAGAAACGTAATGCCCGAGATTTTATCATTGTAATCAGACATTAATTAATTGTCAGAATTGAGATTTCAGGAGCGAAAGTAAGAAGTGAATGGAGAAGCCAAGCGCCAGTGCACTATAAGTTAGTACTTGGACAGAACGTTTGGCATCCGAGTGGTAGAAAATGACCGCCCGAGCACCAGTGCACCACAAGTTTAATATTCGGACAGAACGTCTGGTGCCCGAGCGGTAGAAAATGACCGACCGAGCACCAGTGTACAATAAGAATTATGCTCGGACAGAATGTTCCGCGCCTGAGTGGTAGTGTATGACCGCCCGAGCGCCGCCTGATATGTATGAAAATGAGCCACTTGTCCTTGGTCATGCATATAAGGTGATACATATCCTTTCGTTCAGTTGGACAGCAAGAAAGAAACGAAGACAAGCTTTCGAGAGTTTCAAGCCTTTCCTTTCAGAAATTTGAATCTGGTGCAAGATCCGTTCGTTCAATTTTTAATCCGAATTCAGTACCGGACTCCTCTCGACAAAGGCTTCAAAAGGACGTAAGTTTTCTTATGTTTTGTTATGCTTTGAAAATATGATATTGAAAGAATAAGATATGATTAATGTGACACCTCTGACCCGATTTAATAAAATAGCACAGCGGAATAAAAATTTTCTTTAAAATGGAAGAAGGATTTAAAATACCTCTCATAAATAATCAAGAGTATACACATGATCAATCAAATGATACAACAAAATACAAAAGATCATTTTTATGATCATGTCCAAAATGTTATCAAAATATCTTCTTCCTCTTCACCTGCATATGACCCCGACTCCAATCAACGTCCCGGTCCGTCACTCTTATCTGCATCACATGAAATAACTGAAATGAGTATAAAACTCAGCAAGTGGAACTCTTACATAGCAATGATACATAGCATACTCTGTAAAACATGGCTTTGAAATCAATAAATACATCAACTCTGAAACATGTATAATATAGCAATAGCAAAACAATGAGATGGTATTTCTCTTTACTCTGGTGGATTGATATCGATAGTATCTCTGTCCGTGGTGCTCGTATCCCGTCGATATAAATCGACAACTCTGAGGGATATAAGCATATGGTCGTTGATCAACTAATTGCATGCAATCTCTGACTATGTATCTATCAATCCATAAAACATTTGAAACTTTCTCTTGGGCATTTTATCAAACACTTTGCATACTCTCTCTTGTATTCCCTTTTTCACAATTGAGACACTTAATTGTCTCTAATATACAATCAAGTATAACAATACATAATATGAATCAAATGGAAGAGAATAACATGTTAAAACTATTGAAATACAATACATATACTATCATGCGAGCACAAGAATGAAATTCCACTTACAACCACTTGGAACCTCCAAACTAAACTCTTGGTTGAAATCCTACAACAATAAACCACATATAGCACCATCAACAACACAATAACCAAAAACCCAAGTCAATTAATCCATAAAACCAACACATTCAACAACCCATATCATCTCTCACCTCAAAACCAAGAATAAACAACACCAAAAGCTTATCTTAGCTTCCTAGAACCAAGAAGAACCTTGATCTCCAAACAAATCACCAACTAAGAGCTTGAATTAAAGAAAGGAAAAAAATGAAAATGGAACCCTAGGTCACCTTTAGAGAGAAGAAATGAGAAGAAGGAAAGAAATGGGAGAAAAAGTGAACCAACTCATGCTTTATATCACTTAAAAATCCGAAAATGCGCTTATACTGTGCACGACCGCGGGTGCGGTCCAATGTGCACCGCGGGTGCGCTATGCTCTCGGCCATCCACTCAAAATCTCAAAACAATCGACCGCGGGTGCGGTCCTAAGCTCACCGCGGGTGCGCTGCATACACCGCAGGTGCGGTACACTCTACACCGCGGGTGCGGTGAGGCTACGGGAAAAACAACCAAAATTCTGAACATGAGACCGCGGGTGCGGTGGCTACCATGAGCGCGGCTGCGGTCCCCTTTCGGCCAGGACAAATTCTAATGCAACTAAAATCGAACCGAACGCTGCTACAAAACAACCACCATCAATGAGCCTCAACAAGGCCAAAAAATAAAGATAACCAACCATACTATGACTCATAAACACAACTCTTAACATCTAAATCAGATAACCCAATAAACATACGAAACTCAAACCGTACCGTACACCGGGCTAGGCTATTACAATCTCCTCTCCTTAGAGGAACTTCGTCCCCGAAATTGACGTCACTGCACAAACAACTCAGGATACTTCTCTTTCATCTCATCCTCTGGTTCCCACGTGGCTTATTCGATCAAATGATTTCTCCAAAGGACTTTAACGATGCCGATCTCTTTGTTTCTCAATACTCTGACTTTGCGATCCAGAATCTGGACCGGAATCTCTTGGTAGGTCAAATTCGGCGTCAAATCCAATGGCTCGTGGCGAATAACATGGGAAGGATTCGTAATATACTTCCTGGGCATCGATACATGAAAAACATTGTGAACTCTGTCAAGATCTGGCGGTAAGGCTAACCTGTAGGCTCGATCACCAACTCTATCCAAGATTTCGAATGGGCCAATAAATCTCGGACTCAACTTACCCTTCTTGCCAAACCGCATCACACCCTTGAGAGGTGCTATCTTCAAAAACACATGATCACCAACCTCAACTGCAACGGCCTACGCCGCACATCGGCATAGCTCTTCTGTCTCGACTGCGCTGTCTTCATCCTCTCTCGGATAACAGCAACAACATCGGCCGTCTGTTGGACCACTCTGGACCCAACTATCTTCTCCCTCACCAATCTCGTCCCAAAACAAAGGCGACCTCCACTTTCTGCCAAAATACGTCCATGCAATCGTCGCTGTAGCTATAACTTGGATCACCAAGTATTGGATCCCCTACAGATATCAAGTACAAGCCTGAGCATATCTCAGATCTGGCTTCGATGACCGTCACTCTGGGGTGATAAGTTGTACTGAAAGCTAACCGGAACATAGCTCTGTGCAACTCTTCAAATCTGAGTAATTAGGTCACGATCAGACGATCGCACAACCCATGAGTCTAACAATCGCTCATGTACTTCGGATACTGTTCATAGAGTAGTCGTTTACGGCAAAAGTCGCTGACTGTCAACGATCAACATACCAAATGGAGTTAAAACCTTCTGAGTCCAATGAAACCATCCGATCTATAAAGCTCATTTCCATTGAGGATCGCAATGACAACATGTACCCTAGAGCTCATCTTCCTTGCTGGTTAGGCACTGAGAAATAACATGGCAATTTTCTCATACCGGCACCAAAAAGTCACGGATCTGAACTGGAAGGAGTATCGAAATGGCCTTGTCAAGATGTCTCGCGAATATCATCACCAATAGGAACCTACGGCCTTGAAAATCATAACCACTCTTCAATCCAAACTCGAGTACCTCTCTCCTTCTGCTCTACTCAACTGACATAACAGCCTCTTCTAGGATCCTGTCAGTCATGTGCCGAATAACAACGCTGAAAAAGAGCATGGTCCACGAATCACAAAGCAACACTCTCGGCAAGTCTCACATGGTTTGGAATCAAGAACTCAAAAGAACTGCTTACGGCTCAAGCATCAGCTACTACATTCGTCTCTGGTGGAATAATAGTCACATCTAGTCTTTGACAATAACACCTCCTCTCGCAATATTGAGCTACTCTTTCAGATTTTCAGGGCGAAAACAACAGCTGCCAGCTCCAAATCATGCGTAGGATAATTCTTCTCATAGTCCTTCAACTGGCGAGAAGCATAGGCTATAACCTTTCCACGCTGCATCAACACTGCACCAAGGCCCTTCTTCAATGCATCAGTATACACAACAAAATCCTCTGAACCACTGGGCAATGCAAGAACAGGAGTTGTCGTCAACTTATCCTTCAACTCTTGAAATCCACTCTGGCAATCATTGGACCACTCGAACTTCACAGTCTTCCTCGTCAAATTGGACAATGGCAGGGCAATCTTGGAAAAGCCTGAAATGAAACGACGATAATAACCCACCAAACCAAGGAAACTGTGTACCTCTGATACAGTGGTAGGAATAGGCCACTTCTGAATCGCCTCTATCTTCACTGGATCAACAGCTATACCATCTTTCGAAACGACATGGCCTAAGAAAGAAATCTGCTCCAACCAGAACTCACATTTCTTCAACTTAGCAAACAGTCTCCTCCCTCTCAACAACTGAAGAACAACTCTGAGATGCTCTGCATGAAGCTCTCTGGTCTTGGAATAGATCAAGATGTCATCAATGAAAACAATGACAAAGCTATCCAAATACGGCTTGAACACACGGTTCATCAGATCCATAAAGACTGAAGGAGCATTGGTCAGACCAAAAGACATCACAAGAAATTCATAATGACCGTACCTGGTCCGGAACGCTGTCTTAGGGATATCAGACTCCCTAACCTTCAACTGATAATAGCCAGATCGTAGATAAATCTTCAAAAATACTGTAGCCCCATGCAGCTGATCAAACAAATCATCTATCCGTGGCAACGGATACTTATTCTTGATAGTCACTTTGTTGAGCTCCTTATAATCAATACACAGCCGCAACGACCCATCTTTCTTCTTAACGAAAAGAACCGGAGCTCCCCAAGGAGAAAACTCGGTCGAATGAAACCTTTATCCAAAAGATCCTGCAACTGCGCCTTCAACTCTTTCATCTCAGTAGGGGCCATCCTATACGGAGCCTTAGAAATAGGAACCGTACCTGGAACCAAATCAATCACAAACTCCACATCTCTGTCCGGCGGCAAACCCGGCACATCATCCTCAAAAACATCAGCGAACTCTCTCACCACATCAATATCATCAATATTCAACTTAACCATTTTATCCACATCAACAATCGAAGCCAAAAACCCATCACATCCTCTACACAACAACTTCTCAGCCTCAAGACAAGAAATAAAAGGAAGGACCAGCGAAAGTACCTGCACTGGCGAGCATACCTTCCCTATTGCCAATCATCTTCCTTCGTCATAGTAAAGATGCGTCCCTGCACCTTCTCTTGGCTCGCTCCTCTTGGACAGTCTCTGGAAATATGGCTTGCAGTGCCACATCGATAGCAAGTATGAGTACCAAATCTGCACTCTCCCCGATGATGTCTACCGCATTTGGGACACAATGGCTTATCTGAATCAGATGGGACTGTCGGTGGTCTAGGACTCGGCTCCATCTTGCCTTTCCCCTTGAAACGATCCTTGCCTCGCTGACTCGAACCTTGACCCCTCTGAGCAATGGCCTGATGCCTCGCCTGCCTCTCCCTAACAATGTCTTTCTCGTCCTGCTCGGCCAACAAAACCTTAGACATAATCTCTTTGAAAGTCACAGCTTTCGACATATTGATATCCCTCCGGATCTCTGCTCGAAGGCCTCTAATGAAATGAGAACCTTTATCCTTGTCGTTGGAAGCAATATACGGGGCAAATAGACAACTCTCCTCGAATTTCAGAATATATTCATCCACATTCATACTTCCCTGTCGAAGCTCCAAGAACTCTGTCACCTTCCTAGCTCGAAGTGCGTCTAGGAAGTACTTGTCATAAAACAGATTAGTGAACTCTGACCACTTCAATACCGGTAGATCAACACCAACCTTGGTCGCATTCCACCAGATGCGTGCAGCCTTGACCAACATGAACACTGCACAACTGATTCTGTCTTTATCTGCATAGTTGAGATGATCAAAGATAGCCTCAAGAGCCTTGATCCATTCTACGGCCATCAACGGATCAGTGGTTCCTGCAAATTCCGGCCGATCCATCCTCTTGAAAGCAGTAAAGATGCCATCGCTACCAACTGCTTGAGCTACCTGCACTCTACCTTGTCCTATACCTTGTCCTGCACCTTGCAAACTAAGCAACTGCTGGATCTGATCACTATGGACCTTAGCTTGCTCTCTCAAAAACTTGCCGAACTCATCGACAACTCTAGATGAAGAATTATCATCACCCTCTGAAGCCTTTCTCTTAGGAGGCATACTCCTACAATGTGCTCACACAATACATATCAATAGATAACAATGAATAGATGTAGAAGAAGACATACCCGGACAGTTGAAAGTAGACGAAGTCATATGCATTGGTCCGAAGAACGGTGCTTTGATACCACTAAATGTGACACCTCTGACCCGATTTAATAAAATATCACAGCGGAATAAAAATTTTCTTTAAAATGGAAGAAGGATTTAAAATACCTCTCATAAATAATCAAGAGTATACACATGATCAATCAAATGATACAACAAAATACAAAAGATCATTTTTATGATCATGTCCAAAATGTTATCAAAATATCTTCTTCCTCTTCAACTGCATATGACCCCGACTCCAATCAACGTCCCGGTCCGTCACTCTTATCTGCATCATATGAAATAACTGAAATGAGTATAAAACTCAGCAAGTGGAACTCTTACATAGCAATGATACATAGCATACTCTGTAAAACATTGCTTTGAAATCAATAAATATCATCAACTCTGAAACATGTATAATATAGCAATAGCATAACAATGAGATGGTATTTCTCTTTACTCTGGTGGATTGATATCAATAGTATCTCTGTCTGTGGTATAAAAATTTTCTTTAAAATGAAAGAAGGATTTAAAATACCTCTCATAAATAATCAAGAGTATACACATGATCAATCAAATGATACAACAAAATACAAAAGATCATTTTTATGATCATGTCCAAAATGTTATCAAATATCTTCTTCCTCTTCACCTGCATATGACCCCGACTCCAATCAACGTCCCGGTCCGTCACTCTTATCTGCATCACATGAAATAACTGAAATGAGTATAAAACTCAGCAAGTGGAACTCTTACATAGCAATGATACATAGCATACTCTGTAAAACATGGCTTTGAAATCAATAAATACATCAACTCTGAAACATGTATAATATAGCAATAGCATAACAATGAGATGGTATTTCTCTTTACTCTGGTGGATTGATATCAATAGTATCTCTGTCCGTGGTGCTCGTATCCCATCAATATAAATCGACAACTCTGAGAGATATAAGCCTATGGTCGTTGATCAACTAATTACATGCAATCTCTGACTATGTATCTATCAATCCATAAAACATTTGAAACTTTCTCTTGGGCATTTTATCAAACACTTTGCATACTCTCTCTTGTATTCCCTTTTTCACAATTGAGACACTTAATTGTCTCTAATATACAATCAAGTATAACAATACATAATATGAATCAAATGGAAGGGAATAACATGTTAAAACCATTGAAATACAATACATATACTATCATGGGAGCACAAGAATGAAATTCCACTTACAACCACTTGGAACCTCCAAACTAAACTCTTGGTTGAAATCCTACAACAATAAACCACATATAGCACCATCAACAACACAATAACCAAAAACCCAAGTCAATTAATCCATAAAACCAACACATTCAACAACCCATATCATCTCTCACCTCAAAACCAATAATAAACAACACCAAAAGCTTACCTTTGCTTCCTAGAACCAAGAAGAACCTTGATCTCCAAACAAATCACCAACTAAGAGCTTGAATCAAAGAAAGGAAAGAAAGAAAATGGAACCCTAGGTCACCTTTAGAGAGAAGAAACGAGAAGAAGGAAAGAAATGGGGAAAAACTGAACCAACTCATGCTTTATATCACTTAAAAATCCGAAAATGCGCTTATACTGTGCACGACCGTGGGTGCGGTCCAATGTGCACCACGGGTGCGCTATGCTCTCGGCCATCCACTCAAAATCCCAAAACTGTCGACCGCTGGTGCGGTCCTAAGCTCACCGCGGGTGCGCTGCAAACACCGCGGGTGCGGTACACTCTACACTGCGGGTGCGGTGAGGCTACGGGAAAAACAACCAAAATTCTGAACATGAGAGCGCGGGTGCGGTGGCTACCATGAGCGCGGGTGCGGTTGTAAGGCCCGAGATTATATCACATTAATCCGAGATTATTTAATTTACGAATTTTGGAATGATGAATTAAATTCACCTATTTTTTTGTAATTAATTAGGATTGAAATGGAATTAAAAAGAGTTTTGAGAACCAAATTGCAAATAGGGAAGAGTTCAAGGGCTAAAGTGTAATTATGACTTGAGTGACACTTGTCACACATGCAATTGAAGTATATATATTGCAATCTCCTTCACAATTCACAAGGAAAGAACCGAGAGTTCTCCAGAGTAAATTCTCTCAAGCTTCCATTTTGCTTAGAATTTGATTTTGTACGATCCGTCTATCAGAATTTAAATCCGGACACGGTACCGTACTCCTCTCGACACGAGCTACAACTGGACGTAAGTTTCATTGAGTTTTATTATCATTTAAAATTATGATGTTGATGGAATTGAATATATTTCATATATAGTGTTCTTGATATACTAGACATCGTAAAATCAAAGTCAGATCGAAGAACAGATTGATTATGAAATTGTTATGATTTTTCAGATTATATTAATTGAAATTGAATAGATTTGGATTATAGACTGATTACAAATTGTATCGAATATGGGTTATGATTTGTAATTAATATCTGGTGATATGGTATTGACGGGAATAATGAGATTGTGCCGTTATGCCGCTGATTTGAGTTAATTCAGATTAATCAGATTCAGAGTTGAATTGAGAATAAAATATTGATATTATGATTCTTGATATATCGTTTCAGATTTACAGAGCCAGTCTTGAGTTCAGAACTTCGATTGCTTTAGACCGAGACTATAAACGAAAGGTATAAGTCAATGTGGTATTGGGAGATCGACTTGAGTCGGTTTAGACTTGAATTTCCCTAAATCACATACTTTACTTTATTGCATTGATATTTGCATTGATTTGATTGATATACTTGTTCTCTTGAGTTATAAATTGTAGGTATTAGACGGTTTAGACCATGTTTTATAATTGATTAATTAGTCTCAAAGATGATTAAGAACTTGATTAGCGTCCGGGTCCCCACAACAGGTGGTATCAGAGCGATAGATCCTTTAGGCTGAGATAGTCAGAGCTGATAGATCCTTTAGACTGAGATAGAAGAGAATGAGCGGGGTAGATTGAATTTTCTTCCTTGCATGTGATTGCTAGCATGAGATTTATGTCAATGTTGACTTGCATGATGTGTGCTAGCATGATTTATTGCTTTCCCTATTACATGTTGTTTGTTATCTGAGTTGATTGCAGCATGTAATTGTTAAGCCTGAATCAGAACCGAGTCTGGATCAGAGGTATATGATCAGAGGAGGGCTGAGACAGATTGTATAGATTATGTACTAATCTGTTTGATTATCAGATATACCGCCTCGGAGAATTCCAGAAAGGGGTAGTACTTCGTCTGAACAGATAGATGCATCAGAAACTCAGTTAGAAGGGAAGATGAAAGAATTTCAGTTATTACCACATCCGAAGATTGTCAGAACTGGTTTGATGATATAGAAATACTGTTCGATTTACTTGATTGTACAGATGAACAGAGAGTTAAAATGGTACCTTATCAGTTACGAGAAGCCGCCAGGAGTTGGTGGATTACCAGTAGAAGAATGTGGGAACAGAGAGGTACAGTGATTTCGTGGGAAATATTCAGAACTGAATTTTATCGACGATTTTTCTCAGCCTCGTACCGAGAGGACAAGAAAGCAGAGTTTGAGAATTTGAGCCAAGGTCAGTTGAATATTGATGAATATACCGCCAAATTCTCTACTCTACTGCATTTTGCTCCTCAGATAGCTGGAAATAATGAAGCTATAGTAAATCAGTTCATCAGAGGGTTGAATTCGGAGATAGTTGCATTTATGAATCTGCAGCGACCTTACCATTTTGCTGACATCCTGAGTAGAGCGAAGAGAGCTGAGGCGAGTCTGATTAGACAGCTAGGGAGGTTGTGTGTGAAGCAACCCCAGACACAGCAATCCCCTCTCAGATTTGATCGAAGCAGTACGAGTGGAAAGCAAGATTTGCTGAAAGCTCGGAAGAAGCCATTCGAGAAGCTAGAAAGCGGTTCATCTAGCTCTAGCGTTTCTGGTCCAAGCCATACTGGAGTGTATTGCAGGAGTTGCGGAGGGAGACACCCCACCGAGCAATGCCACAGAGTGACTGGTAGATGCAATATTTGTGGACAGCCGGGACACTTTGCTAAAGTCTGTCCCCAGAAGCGTTCCCGAAGATTGTAGGGAACAGAGTTCAATTGAAAACATAGATCCAGAATTCACAACAGATACTATTCTTTATGATTATATTGCATATGTATTGATATATACTAATGCATTTGTTAAGAATATCTTTGACTGAGTTGCATGGAGATATGCTGTATCTGTTGGGTTGTATGTACTGTAGTATTGATGTCCTTGCTTGTTGAGGAAATGTTGATATCAGAGATTTCTGTATATATTGTATACTACAGTAAGATGAGAATGAAATAGAGATAGATTATGATGTACTTGTGTTTTCTGATTTGAACGCATTATTGATATGTATATGCTGAACAAGTACAGACATATTGTAGAAGTTTTCCAGAAATGGTAAGAGTCAGACTAGAGATGACTGATCAGTGGAGATACCACGATAAGGATTCTAGATTTAGAATTCCTTTGATATCTGTATTGTATATGACTCGATTAGTACAGAAAGGAGCAGATTGCATCCTTATGTATTCAGTAGATCCACTGAAATCGAGCCTAGCATTGGCAGATATGCCAGTGATATATGAGTTGGCTGATGTTTGCCTAGATAAGATTTCAGATTTGTGTGATCTCAAAAAGATAGACTTCAGAAATTGAATGGAAATTAGGTATGGTTTGTATGTTAGATTCAGTACAGAATTATATTGAATATACAGAATAATACATACTGAATTGAAAGAATTGAATATTTGAAGATTGTAGTGAATATTCTGAGAATTAGGATTATTGTATACAGAAACTATTCAGATCAGAATTCCGCTTGAAACAGATTGTATTCAGAGTAGGGGATATCTGGAATTAGTATACAGATTGACTTTGACACAGTTGGGGTTATGATCAGTAACTGAAAGATATGGAGATCAGAAATATCAGAAATGTCAAAAATTATTGTGTCTGATTTGGCAGATTATTTTATTCGACTGTTGCTTTATATCTGCTGGATATTGTTATTGTTCTAAATCAGTATTTGAGATATCTTATATTGTTTTGGGAAGCATATTTGATTGACAGATGAGATATAATAGTGGATCAGAATGACATGAAGATATTTATCAGAAATCATTGTTTTATGAGTTCACTGAACTCACTAGATCTGGATAGGTTACTGATATTTTGTATCCGATTTGATATTACTGTTGTTTTGAATCCGTATATGATACAGATTGTTGTGTACCATTGAGAATATATATAGTTCAATTGTATCAGAACTGTTTTCGAGAGGTACAGCTATTCAGAAATGCGATCAGAATGTTCAGAGCTTGATTGATAATCAGAATGGAGCATCGATCAGAGTAACAGATATATGATTTTGTGTTTTGTATGAAATTGACTAGCTTGTGATATCAGAATGTTTCAGTATTGTATAACAGAATTGATATTGATAGTCAGAGCCGAATACCAGGTAGGTATTTCTTCTTTAGTTTTATTATTAACTGATTGTTATGCCGAATAATTCGAAGTTGAAATCACAGATAGTGTCAGAAATGCGCTATAGTGACTTCAGTTGTCATGTTTGTGACTGAGAATGTATGATATTCGAACAGACAGTTTTGATATAGACAGATTAAGTCAGTTGTGACAGAATTTATACTGAAATACGAACAGAATTGGTACCGATATGTCTGACTCGCTAACAGAAAAGACAGAAAGATAGAAATCAGAAGATTTATTACAGAAATTGTATAGTTCTGACGAGAAATGGGGAGTATAATTCGATGAATTTCATAATGAGATTACTTCAATACTTTCCAGATATGATATGATATGATTATGATTGACAGATTGTTCAATCTATATCTATTAGTTTGTACCAGATAACGTACAAACATGACCAACTGACACAGATCGATGTCAGAAAAATGGTCAGAAAGATCAGAATGCCACAGTAGATTATATCAGATTGTGACTTTTGATTGATTTGGTACTTGTAATAGAGTATATCATGAGCTTTCTCTTATATTGTTTTACAGATTGACAGACAGTCAGAATGTACTAGCCAGATATTGGAAGATTTGGTACAGCTTTGCTGGATAGCACTACAGCTTTAGTGCTGGATGTTAGCACTAGTTGTTATGAATTATTGTCATTGTATGAATTCTTGTATGACAATAATTATTAAGACAGTTCAGAATGGACAGATTTAAGAAGCCAACGTCGGACAATGACTGTTGGTATTTGAAACCAAAGATTGAATATATCTTGGACATGGATTAACTAATTTGGTAGCAGATACCAAAATTGAATTGATATGGAATTATTAATTGGTTTATACGGATGTTATACAGCCAGTATTGCGAGACTGATTTTATCAGAGTTATGTTAAGGGGGTATTACGATGTTATACTTCTTGAATTCTTATTCCAGATTGGAATCAGAGATCCGTAAAAGAAAAATATTGCAGAATGAAGATTATTCTGTTGTTGAAAACACAGTAAGATTGTCAGTAGGTCAATGAGGCTATCTGAAAGACAGAATCTGATATGAGATTGAAATTTCAGAATTGATTCATTGAGATAAGTTTTCTGATTTACCTCTTGTATACGTTTCGTGTTGATATCTGACTTGATTACATGTGATTTCGAGGACAAAATCGTATCTTAGAGGGGGAGAAATGTAAGGCCCGAGATTATATCACATTAATCCGAGATTATTTAATTTACGAATTTTGGAATGATGAATTAAATTCACCTATTTTTTTGTAATTAATTAGGATTGAAATGGAATTAAAAAGAGTTTTGAGGACCAAATTGCAAATAGGGAAGAGTTCAGGGGCTAAAGTGTAATTATGACTTGAGTGACACTTGTCACACATGCAATTGAAGTATATATATTGCAATCTCCTTCACAATTCACAAGGAAAGAACCGAGAGTTCTCCAGAGTAAATTCTCTCAAGCTTCAATTTTGCTTAGAATTTGATTTTGTACGATCCGTCTATCAGAATTTAAATCCGGACACGGTACCGTACTCCTCTCGACACGAGCTACAACTGGACGTAAGTTTCATTGAGTTTTATTATCATTTGAAATTATGATGTTGATGGAATTGAATATATTTCATATATAGTGTTCTTGATATACTAGACATTGTAAAATCGAAGTCAGATCGAAGAACAGATTGATTATGAAATTGTTATGATTTTTCAGATTATATTAATTGAAATTGAATAGATTTGGATTATAGACTGATTACAAATTGTATCGAATATGGGTTATGATTTGTAATTAATATCTGGTGATATGGTATTGACGGGAATAATGAGATTGTGCCGTTATGCCGCTGATTTGAGTTAATTCAGATTAATCAGATTCAGAGTTGAATTGAGAATAAAATATTGATATTATGATTCTTGATATATCGTTTCAGATTTACAGAGCCAGTCTTGAGTTCAGAACTTCGATTGCTTTAGACCGAGACTATAAACGAAAGGTATAAGTCAATGTGGTATTGGGAGATCGACTTGAGTCGGTTTAGACTTGAGTTTCCCTAAATCACATACTTTACTTTATTGCATTGATATTTGCATTGATTTGATTGATATACTTGTTCTCTTGAGTTATAGATTGCAGGTATTAGACGAGTAATCTTGTGACAGAAGTGCGTGATAGTGGTGGGATCGCCACAGGCACATTGCACGATGTCACAGGGTAGTGTAGACATCTTGGGACGGAAGTGCCTGACAGTGGCGGATCGCCACAGGCACATTGCACGATGTCTCAAGATGGTATATTAGCGATAGAGCTCCAGTCCATGACGGTTAGGTCAGGACACCGGATGTTGGTTATATCGAGTAATAGGATTGGAATTCTTCTATTACGGAATTCGATATAGGAACACCATATTTGGTTATATCGAGTAATAGGATCAGAGTTCCTTCTATTACGGAATTCGATATAGGAACACCACATTTGGAAACCGGGATCCCTAGACTAGGATCGAGTCTAGTCTGAATGATAGAGTTATGATCATTGTCGACAGTCTATGATTGTTTATGTTCAGATTTTGATATATATATCTGTTACCTGATTACATGCTTTATATTTGTTTATATGATTGCATGTTTCGTTGATTTATACTGGGATTTATTCTCACCGGAGTTATCCGGCTGTTGTCTTGTCTGTATGTGTACATGACAACAGGTGGGCCAGGATCAGGGTCCAGAAGATGAGGAGAGATCGTGATAGAGTGGAGACTTCGGATTTGGATATAGATAGGTTTTATTACTAGAACTTTAGTAGTTGAACCTTAGATTAATTGAAAGACTGTTGTACATTATTGTACTTTTATACAGATATGTATATTATTTAGATGCCATTACCTTCCGCACTTATATTTTAAAAGAAAAAAATTTAGACCCTGTTTTATAATTGATTAATTAGTCTCAAAGATGATTAAGAACTTGATTAGCGTCCGGGTCCCCACAGCGGTCCCCTCTCGGCCAGGACAAATTCTAATGCAACTAAAATCGAACCGAACGCGGCTACAAAACAACCACCATCAATGATCCTCAACAAGGCCAAAAAATAAAGATAACCAACCATACTATGACCCATAAACACAACTCTTAACATCTAAATCAGATAACCCAATAAACATACGAAACTCAAACCGTACCGTACACCGGGCTAGGCTATTACAATTAATATATGGTGTTCTTGAGATAGTAGACATCGTATAATCGCAACCAGATCGAAGAACGGATACCATATGAAATTATTATGATTTTCAGAATTGAATTGATTGATATTATACAAAATTGGTATCAGATTGTGTTATTGATCGATTATGAGTTATGATTTGTATCTGTTGATATTGTATTGCTGGGTATATCGAGATTGTGCTGTTATGCCATCAAAACAGAATTAGATTCAGTTCTGATTATATCCAGTATTGGTTGGGTGGTATATTGATATTGTACTCCTCAATAATGTCAGTGCCTGATTGAGTATTGACAGCTCCGAATTCAAGACTTCGACTTCGCCAGATCGGCAAAAGAAATGTATAAATCAATTTTGAATCGGGAGATACGACTCGAGTTAGATTCGACCTGAGTTTCCCAAAACCACATACTTATTTGTTATTGCTTTAATACCTTTGCATTCATTGAATGTATATGCTTGTTTTATTGATTTATAGAAAAACAGAGAAAAGATGATAGATATCGAGAAAGAGTCACGGGCAGATGTGCCTAGTCATTGGCAGATGTGCCAAGTCTTTGGCAGAACCGCCAAGACACTGGACTTGTGGTATATATCGATGTGCTTAGAAGTAGAGTGACTTCTAATGTAGAAATTTGATATAGAAGACCCAAGTCTGGGAATAAGAACGTACTATCATCTAGCTGGGGAAAAGTAGGTGGGAGACTGTTGCGTTCTTATTCAAATCGGGATCCCTAGACTAGATAAGAGTCGAGTCATAGATTAATAGTGAAAGAGTTTGATTTACAGTTTTATATCGATTCATGTCTTTCAGATTATGATACATGCTATTGTTAACTGTTCTATGCTTTTATATATGTTTATATGAAATGCATGTATACGTTGTTTATACTGGGAATTATATTCTCACCGGAGTTATCCGGCTGTTGTTGTGTCTGTATGTGTGCATGAAAACAGGTGGGACATGATCAGGGTCAAGAAGAGGATGAGGGATCTAGATTAGCGTGGAGATCCGGACCCAGAAGTAGAATAGGTTTCGACACTTGATATATAGTTGTTGAACCTTAATTTGACATTAATGTATTCGTACAAGACTTGTACTTACACTATTGATGTTTATATCAGATGGATTATTATATGTTCCGCACTTGTATAAAAAAAAATTAGACCCAGTTTATTAATTGATCCAATTATTCCCAAAGATGATTAAGAAATGAATTAGCGTCTGGGTCCCCACATTTTCAAAAGTTAAGGGCCGAAGCTATAAAAAGTAAAGAAACATTAAATGAGCATTTAATGTATCGTATGATGAAAAGAGTTTGACAATACTAATTTGTTGATAAATAGTACAGATGATTGTTGATAAAGTTTTCCGACCGTTGCAAGTCTTTTGGTATAAATATGCAAATTCAAAACTTCAAAGGTAACCATTGATAACAACAAGATGAATACAATTTGCAAAATACAATATCTTGAGTACACTTATTTTTCTATGATATCAAGCTGTTCACTTAGCACATCTATTTGTTCATAAAAATTAATCAAGGATCAACTTGTGTTACTCTACCAACTAGCCGTTCAAAGTTAACCGTTGAAAAATTTATTGCTTCTGGTGAACCAATAGTTCTTAAACAATCAGAACTTGTTGTGTTGATTATGCTAAGAGTTTTGACTTAGAAACTGTGATCAATCCTAGTCGAAGTGAGTTTGTACAATGATTGTATAAATCAAAGTTTTTTTAGTAAATTACTTCCTAAATAGAATAAGGGGTGACACATGAGTTGTAATATCCGAACATCCATAATATCTTGCTCATTTAAAATGCACATTTACTTCAGTCTTTGTTTATCAAACCACTATGTTGATTGCTTGCTTGCATTGAATATATATTTTTTTTATGTCACTAGTCTAACAATATCCTTTCCACAACTTAAACTTTTTTTTAGTAGTCTAGTTAAGTTTAACCGTTTAAGAAAGAGTTTTAACAACTTAAAACCAACTCAAGTTTTGAAAAATATATTAAAAGAGTTTATTCATGTCATCTAAACTCTATTTTGATCCTAACAATTCGTGTACCAAAATGTTCTTTACTCATAAAATTATAGGTAGAATCGAATAAATATTGCTGACTAAAAATGCACACATTTCATCTACGTGTAAAGAACACAATAAAATAATTGTTTAAGCAGTGATTATTAATATCTATTTAAAAATAACTTTTGCATATAATTGATTTGTTGAAATTAGTTTTTTCTAAAATTATATTTGATAGTTCCAAATTTAATTATTATTATTTTTTCGTTTTAAATATAATTAAGCGTATACATCAAATAATTTTTTCATATAGTTATGAAGAAATGCAATTTCTGTAAATTATACGACATGCAAATAATTTAGGAAGCAAGACTGTGAATACATAGAAATTAACAATTAGCTCATTCATAATTATCAGCCCAACACATTCATGTATTTGTGCAAGATTAAATTAACTTTTAAAAATAATAAAAATAGATACGATTAAAAAAAAATGAAAAGAAAAAGAAGAAACTAAATGTCTTTTATAGTAGTTGATTTTTTTTTCTACTATAGAAAAGAATTGTGCATTTAAAGGCGTCCCAAATTTTAGGGATTTTAACATGCTTGGGTAATTAGAGTATGCCTTCAATAAGACAGATCAATTCTATCCATATTTATAATAAAATTAATATATTTGACATAAAAAGTAATACTTTTTCGTGGAATATCCGTTTCACAAAATTGACCCGTGAGACCGTCTCACAGGAGTTTTTGTCGGTAATTGAGCTTAGGATTTAGAAATAAAATCAATTTATTTAGGCCTTATAAACTAACAAAAAAGCTCAAACCAAATTTTCTTTTAGGTTTATATATTGATGGCGTGGTTAAAATACAGTCCACAATACTATGTATTGCTTTCGTGAATGCCAATACAATCCTTTCGAAATGAGGAAAATTGACAGCGTGTGTATACAATTAACAAGATATATTTAGAGTTTCCTGTTTGAGTCGGTGGTCGAGTGTACAACGTTTGATTAATAGTCATGATTTTGATTTTTCTATTAACATTTTGTGGATCGAACTTGTAGTTTGCTCAATATGATTTACATAACTAATGTGATATACAGACTATTACGTTAACCAATGTACATAAAATAACAAAAACTGATAATTCCATTGTCATAAAAACATAAGAAATATATATAGAGTGGACAATTATATAAAGAGTAATTAATTTTATATAGATTTTTAAAAATATAAAAATAAATAATATATTTGAAAATGTTGAAGTTAATATTTAACTGTCACTAATCAAACTGCTAATCATTAAACGACTTCCAAATTCCAGTCAATTGAAAAGGCAGCGGAAAATAGAACAGTTTCAGCGTTGTACTTTGTGCATCGATAGATGAACCGTAGACCGCCCCAACCACAGAGCATCATTTCCTCAGTTTGGGCCATAACCAAACCCTTGAATTCGAATTTTCCGTCACTCTTCCGCCTCTGCCGCAAATCGGAGCGCTTCGTCGTCCGTCTCCTCCGCCGGCTTTTCTCCAGAGTCTACCGTTCCATGGATTCTATCATCTTCTCCTATTCGCCTCAACAAGACGACGACTTTTTCTCCAACTCCTTTGACAATTCACACCAATCACAGGGATTCTTGGATTCTGTCGAGTCCTTGTTCCTCGTCTCCTTCAGGTTAGGTACTTATGAAAAGCCCGCCGTTGCTTTTTATTCCATTGTGGTTCTCTCTCTCTCTCTCTCTCTCTCTCTTTCTATTATGATTTTCAGGTTCCAGGGTTTAATTAAGTTTCTGTTGCAGTTGGTGGAAGGAGGCTGTGTGCGACGGTTGCATAGATGGGGAGAGTAGCGGAATTCCGCATGGCGTGTTGTATAATGCGACGGTACATTTGAATGGCGCTGGGGAGGAGGATGAACAGGAGGAGGGGATGGAGGGTTTTGGGGAGTCCGAGATTACTGTGGATATGAGGAGAGAAGGGGAGGCTGGGATACGCTACGAAGATGGGATTTCTGGCAACGATGGAGATTTTGCTATGCTCTCCGAATGGATGTTTTTGAGGGCTCTTAAATGGTGTGGCCATCTAATTCACTATTGAAAATGGATGATTTCTATTTATGGTCAGTTTTGGAAGCTGCACATTTGACGAAATAGCTAGTGTGAAAATTTCTTTTTTGCTCCTTTTGCTACCTTGCGGGAGTCTTGCTGCTAATGCTCTTATCCCCTCAAGTATAAGAAAGGAGGAGTGCTGATTGTGTTATAGTGACCTATCTGACTAATGATTTTTTGAAATCGAAAGTTCCTTATTTATGCAATGATTCTTCCTTATTCTACTAAGAAAAAAAATATGTCTCTCTTCTTGTTAACTGTGGGAATATGCATGGTTTTGGTGGGTTTTCTCATTTCTGTTGATGGCAGCTTGAGCTGCCACCGGCCGACTCAGGATGGGACATGAGTGCAACAACAATCTGAATTGTAAAACAATAGTCTGTTGAATTAAACCTAGTTTTTGAAAATTTATTATATTTTCATTTAGTATCATCTCTTTATGTTCTCAAGATCATTTAAGATTTGTTTCAATCATACTGCCTAATAATAGGTTGGATTAGGATCCAAATATCTAGGACAATAGTTTTGCTGATGCTTGCTTCTATTTGGATACACATGGAGAAGTGGTGACATTAAATAAGGAAAGATAGTGTTTCTGGATATCCCTTCAAGTTGGATAGATACAGAGAAGTGGTGGCATTGAATAAATAATTCAGTTAGTGGGGTTGGTTTTTCTTTTGAGTTCTGTATTTTTCTGCTTCTTCTGGAAAATAATTAAACGATATCTTTTTGCAGCGGTTTTGCATTTAACTAGAAACTTTATAAAAATAAGTTTGGAAACGAAATTATCCATTGAAATGAGGTTTTTTAAAATTAAATTTAGTTCCTGGTTTCATATTGGTTCTTCCGCACAATTGATTCCAGCTACCAGTAGCTAAGACTTGACAGTAAATGGTCCCTGCCAAATGATTTCCACTAATTATCATGGGACATGTCTGTTATTTCATTTTCTGCGTTATGTATGGGTATCTGAAATATCATATACTTAAATGCAGATCTATGAGAACTATGACATTTATTGAGGCACTTCATCATGTTATGAAGTCGACCTTGAAGTGTCTCTTTTGCAGTTGTGGATGCTCATGAACATAGGCCCTTAGTTTTAACCATTGAATTATTTTGTTTTTTTTTTCCTGTAGGCACTTTGATGTGAAGTATGTCGAAAACTTATTGCGTGGAGAAAATAGCGAGCACGACTGGTTTTCTATACAGATAAGACTTTTGCATGCTTTGGGCACTAATCTGTTGGTTGTAAAGATTAATCAAAAGGTTAACTAAGATATTGTATCCCTTTACTTTATTGTTTAACCATTCCATCATGTGAAGCTTGTCGATTGTCTCTTATGTATCTATGCCGTGTAACATTGAGTTTTGTTTCATAATTTAATGTGCAACAGTCTTTCATAATTTAATGTGCAACAGTCTTTTGATTGATACAATCTTTTGCTAGACATTCATGTCTCATGACCATGACTTCATGTTGCCATAGACCTGCAAATTATTGATGTAGAGACTAGAGAGTATGCTTTACTTGTAGCAATCAATACTCGGCAATCCTTTATCCTTATGCTACTTCCAAAAAATATTGCTAAGGTTCCACATTCATTCTTTGGTTAATATCCCATTTATTTATGTTTGCTGATTAATGATTATTATGGCCGATAGAAGCCTTATTAGACGTTTATTCCAAATAAATAATTATAGCAAATTTAAAGATGATAATATACGATGAGCTACCTTTTTTAAATATTTAAATTGAAAAAAACGTGTCAACTGTGAACGACACTTTCAATTGTGGGGGAGCTTATGACATGCTTATTTTTGTCGCAAATTATTTGCAACTTTGATTGTGTTCTGAAAATCACTTAGAGAACATACTGGATCAATATTTGCATTCATTGAGAGTTTCGTTAGCTGCATGCAATTTTTCTTAAATGGCATGTTATAAAGTGTTTCTGATTTGTTTTGTCGTCATGAAGCCCTAAGGCATCCCATTAATATTGAGAATGAGGAGCTTTGATTTTTTGGATATATGTGACTGATTGCTTTATCCAAATTCTGTTTCTTCTATCTGACAAACTTTGTTTGTGTTTTGAAGGACAATAAAGTCGGATCATTTAACAGGGCGTACAATATATTTTGTTCCAAGTCTGACTTGGTGAGCAGATGTTTCAATGATTAGCATTTCATTATAATTTGGTTCGTTTGAAGGTTGATGGCACACTTGCATTGACAGTTGCGAGTCTGGGACTTCTCAGGACAGACAAACCATTTATTTTGGAATGACGAAAACTTATTCATGGAGTCCAGTCAATCAAAGAACGAGGTAATGAAATTTTTCTTACTAATATCGAAGTACAAAATCACATGCTAAATCCTTACATTGTGTTTGGTATGAAGCAAAAAATGGGATTTGAAATTAGAAATACCGTTTAGAGGGTTTGGAATGATGAGATTTCAATACGGAATTGATATTTGATGAGATTTGATGGGATTTGATGGGATTTGGTTCAAGTAAATGAAATCCTTACAAAATTGAAGAGATTTCATGGGATTTGTGCTATGGAGAAAAAAAAAATTATTTTAACATTAACTTTATATATAGTTTTTCAAACTTGATAAAATATGATATTCCTCTAAACTAATTAAATTTATTTTGTGTTTGAATTTGTTTTTTGTAGATTCTCATGGAATTGCAAATCTATGGATTGTCTTGTGCAATCAAGGACGGAGAAACAATAAAAGAGGAAATGGTTGTGGAACAGTCCATGATTGTTGAACCTTATTCATATGCTCCAGTTCAGATGAATGGCTCTGTAGATAAAGCGAACTCGTATCCCACTGTGAAGCCATCCATTTCATTTCATAGTGGCTTTGGTGGCACCTGTGCTTTGGGCTTGACTGGATTGTGCAATCTTGGAAATACTTGTTTTATGAACAGTGCAATCCAGTGCTTAGTGCATACATCTAAGCTAGTTGATTATTTTCTTGGAGACTTTAGGAGAGATCTGAACTTTGAAAATCCGTTGGGCCTGAGTGTATGTACTTTATTCCGCATGGATATTTGTCTCTTTTTATGTGCACACATTGGAGTGTGGATAGTTACAACCATTGTCGCTTTGTAACCTCTGTTTGGGTGCATGCCTAAAACATGCAGGGAAAGCTCTCTCTCTTCAGTCTTCAACCTTACTATCTCTCTCTGAACTTGTGATTATATTTTCCAGGGAAAGCTTGCTATTGCATTTGGGGACTTACTAAGAAAGTTGTGGGCTCCAGGTTCAACACCTGTTGCTCCAAGGATGTTCAAATCAACTCTCTCTAGCTTTGCTCCTCAGTTTAGTGGTTATAATCAACATGATGCCCAAGTAAGGAGAATTTAAGGGCTTCAAGTAGTAGTTTGATAACTGTATTGCTGGATAGAAAATCTTGTTTACAGCCTTGGTAAGTTTTATATCGCAGGAGTTTCTTGCCTTCTTATTGGATGGCCTACATGAAGATTTGAACCGCGTGAAAAACAAACCTTACATACAGGCAAAAGATGATGATGGCCGTCCGATTGAAGAAGTTGCAAATGAATACTGGGCAAACCATTTATCTCGCAATGACTCTATCATAGTTGATTTATGTCAAGTATTCTTCTTACTTTGATCATATACAGTTGCATGCCTATGTGTGGTAGTCTTTCAACTATCTTGTATTTATTACTACATTATATCATACTGAAACATTTGCTACGACTGTTAGGTTTCTTTCTTGAGAAAGTCACTCTTACGTATTATTGATGTTTCACACTATCTTTCTTAGAATATGGAATTATGGATTAGATGTTACCTGTCACCCACTTGAGTGCTTTATTTATTTTTAGGGTCAATATCGATCAACATTGGTTTGCCCTGTTTGCAAGAAGATGTCAATAACATTTGATCCATTTATGTATCTGTCATTACCACTTCCTTCTACAACTGTGAGGGCAATGACCTTGACTGTCTTGAGCACCAACGGGACTGCTCTTCCACATCCAGTCACAATAACAGTTCCCAACAATGGGACCTTCAAGGATCTTGTTGAGGCCCTTGGTACAGCTTGTTCATTGAAAGATGATGAAAGGCTATTAGTTGCTGAGGTATGAGACATATCTTGGAACATTCATATTAGGAATTGCTGTGCGTTACTGTGATATAAGTCGTCTCTTCTTCTAGCTAATTATTATCTGAGTTTCAACTAATTTTTTTTGGTGCTCTTAGAGCTTTTGTTGTTGTGGATTGGACTACTTTACCACATCCAGTCACAATAAATATAGTATGCTTTATACAATGTTGTGATCTAATTTTTTGACTCTGAAATATTTCTCCACTAAATGCGACACTAGTAATTATTACTTTTATTTACATCTTACTGCTAATCATTACCGAAATACAAACTTTGGCTAGTATTAGTGGTCTATAACATATGTTTTCAATTATCATTGTCAAAGGAATTGGATACTGGGTCTGTGGATCAAATATTTGCTGATCCCTTTGTTTGCCAGGATGAGGTTATTATCTTGTTGAGTTGGGCTAAGATAAGTGGTTTATCATTGCATACAGATGACAGAAGGTTAATCATGGAATTTCAATTTACCTGTCTTGTAGAGCAAGTCTTGGTTATGTTAGGGGACACAAAATCTGCATGCTTATTATTGTCATGTATATGTGCTGACACATACACATGACCAATTATCTACATTAATGAAGTAGAAAGAAGGCAATGTGCTAAATGTTGAATTTTATACCTATATTGATATATAGAAATGGAATAAAGTGAGAACTGGTTAAGACATAAAGATCAGTTCTGATTCTTATGTCCCAAAAAAAGCTGGAAGTTGCTTCAGTTCAGAATGTGGTTGGACTACAGTCAATGTTAGTTTTTGTTGATTTAATCTCCAAATCTTGAAACTAAAAGGTATGCGGATATGACACGCATAGGCAAGTGTCTTCTGCATGTGATGTACTTTTAGCTTAGACAACATCAACTAGACAACATCAACTAGATGAACAGTTCTGATGCTCCAATTACTCTTTTGAAGCATTTCAGAGAATTTTTGGTGAATTTTTCTTAAGCACTTTATCAGTGCCTATTTTGCTTTGAGGGGTAGCAGCCTGAAAGGTTGCAAATTGACACCTAATTGTGTGCTTAGATGTGACATATTGTTACTACATTCCCCAGAATTACTTCTTATTCTTCTGTTTTGTTCCAGATTGTATAGGAAAATTATATGGTGTGATAATGTGTGGTGTTATATTCTGTAATATATATCAGCGTTTTCATGTTTCTCAGTATCATTCCTTTGATGTCAAGCTTAAGTACATAAAATCAAGGCATCTGAAACTTGGTATTTAGCCTAACGTTGTTATGGGCATTTAGAATTAACTTGATGATGATATGCAGATATTCAATAATTGCATCTTTCGTATCTTGGAGGATCCCAACGATTCTATTGAGCTGATTAGAGACCATGATCAACTTGTTGCTTATATATTGCCAAAAGTAATTGATGGATCTCCTTTAGTTGAGTTTATACATCAGAGAGAGGAGAAGTAAGTTTTTGCGCTTCTAATGTATTTTCTTGATGCCAAATTTTGTATTCGTGTCAACCGGGGGTGTTCAGAAACTGAACCAATTTGAACCTAAATGTAAAACCAAATCAAACCGCATGATTTTGATCGGTTTTCAATCAATTACGGTTTGATTTTTAATTTAGTGTGGTTTTTTTTAGATATAGAAATATTTTATTTGATTTTTAGTTTCTACTCTATAGTGAGCCTAGTAAACAGTCCAATTACATTAAAAGTTTATTTATTTGCTCAAATAAGTATAAGCATAACCACAACCCTAAAAGTCAAATAAAATGTTAACCCAAAATTTCAATATCCCATGCATTGATTCATTATGAAATTCAGAACTTTAAAATTAATAATTCAAACCAGACTAAACCAAATTGAAATCTATGGTTTAGTTTGGTTATAAATAATCCATGGCTTGATTTGGTTTGAAATTTTGTAAAACCAACTAAATATAGTTTGGTTCGAATTTTTATATAAACCCGAACCAAACCACACTTAACACCCCAGTATCAACATACTTCGATTATCTTGAGAGCGGACAAGCTTAAGTTAGTGAGGTCGGATAGTATTTTATTTCCAATTAATAAGTTTCGATGAATGAAGCCATATCTAATTTTATTCTGCAAGAATTACCTACGTTTCAGTTTTTTAGTTTCCTTATCATAATAAGTAACATTTGTTTGTCAAATAATCTAAAATCTTCTTATATGCAAAGAAAATATTTTGTGCTGAAGCTATGTTGAAGGTTGTGTACTGGAATATCTAGTGCTTTAGAGTTTAAAGTGCAATGTAATAATGAGGACAGTTGGTTGCTCGATTATTCTCGGAGGTTGTTGATTGGAGTTGCAAGATTCGATTTTTATTGAAAGTATAAACGTTAAGCAATCTCAGTCTGCAGCAACTTAATGGACATACATAGAGGAATAAAATATAATTTGAAGTACATGTGACTGTAGTGTAAGGTGTCCCTTATGTGGAAAGGAGATATAGTGTTCAAGGAATTTATTTTTTAGCTCTTACTTTGCGTTGAAGTAATTTTTTAGATGGAAATGATTATTATTTTTCCTGTATATACTTTTTGTTGACTATTAATCTATTATGTTACTTTTATCAGGTCAATTTTTCAGTCCTATTCAAATTTAAGAAAGTTTGGCATTCCTCTGGTGGCAAGGATGTCTGATGTCTCTAAAGGGTCTGAGATGCATAAAGAATTCCTTAAACTTATTAATCCCTTCTT
Source organism: Primulina eburnea (assembly GCF_022965805.1). Lineage (NCBI taxonomy): Eukaryota > Viridiplantae > Streptophyta > Magnoliopsida > Lamiales > Gesneriaceae > Primulina > Primulina eburnea. The sequence continues at coordinate 10,645,556 of NC_133117.1, forward strand.
AATGTCAGTCGAAGATTTTCTAAATGACCGTGAAGCTTCAAGGAGTTCCCATGAAGACAAAGTGATGCGTGATACTGTCTCAGATGAGGTTGTGAACTCTGATGTTGAATCAGAAAACAATTTAAATTTCTGCAGTGACTTTGAGTTTTATGTCGATAGCGGAACTTTTAACTCTAGAAGCTTCAAGATAGAGATGGATATGCCAGTCCCCGTACTGAATTCATGCAACAGGATCAAAGTGATCGTTATGTGGCCGGGTAAAATGATCGAAAGCTATGATACTGCTGCTTTAAGCGCGTTGCCAGAAGTCTGTAAGCAAGCATTCTTGTCAAAGAGGCCTCACGACTCTATTTCACTGTATACATGTGTTGAGGCCTTCTTGAAGGAAGAGCCTCTTGGACCTGAGGACATGTGGTATATTTCATACAATTTTTAATGATAGATGTAGTATGCTATTTTTTAGCAATGTTACTTTAATGATACTGTTAAACTTCTTAGTACTATAGCTTGTAATTTTCTGTTTTATTTTTTATATTATTTAAATTTCTTAAGCTAAAAGGTCGTGACTTACTGACTTTAACTCATCATCACCCTCACGGTTGCACCATATTTTTTTTGATAAACCAATGTGTTGCTCAAGATAGTTTTAATAAGCTGATGTGCAATTTGCTGTAGGTACTGCCCTGACTGCAAGGATCATAGACAAGCCAACAAAAAGTTAGATCTATGGAGATCACCAGAAATTCTGGTTATTCATTTAAAACGATTTTCATTTAATCGAATTTTCAAAAACAAGCTCGAAACTTTTGTAGATTTCCCTATTAGTGACTTCGATCTCTCAAATTATGTATTTGACAAGAATGGCATGGTTGCTTGTCGATACATGTTATATGCTGTGAGCAATCACTATGGTGGCATGGGTGGTGGCCATTATACTGCAGTTGTTAAAGTGAGTAATCTACATCTAGTTGAAACATTTCATTATATTGACAGTTCATTTGTTCCTGGGAAAATATTGTATTTCTTATTTCTCCTTTTTTAATCATAGCAGGTGAATACGTATTGATGTCTCAAATTGCACCATAAAGGTTTAGTTATAAAATAGTATAATGTCATGCATTATTACTGGTCTCTATTGAGATCTTGAGCAATAAGAAGTGTGTTGCAAATGAGAACAAGGCATCAATTGAATGTCATGTGGTCTCTATTGAGATCTTGAGCAATAAGTGTGTTGCAAATGAGAACAAGGCATCAATTGAATGTCATGTCAATTATAAAGTGAAGTTGATCGGATTGCATTGAAGTATTGGAAACTTGTGTCGAGATTATAGCTTATTGTAAAAATTTAAATTATATCACTCTTCACGCTCGCACACAGATGTGTTTATCAATAGAACTCTTGAACTCAATGAGGAGTTGAATGTACAGAATGCATGGATGATTGTCCTTATCCTTTAGGAATTCAAGTTAAGCCTGGGTGACACCTCAGGATTATAGAAAACATTTTGCAATATGGATCCTTTACTGCATTAAACGAAAATCTTTGGACTTAATATTGGTAAAATGTCCATGAGTTTGATAGGATTCTCTGAGTCTGTACTTGTTAAGACATCAATTTTTTGATTTTTCTCAGAAATGTTTCTGTAAATGTGAATTCTTGGAATCACAGACCTCATTTGTTTTTACTTCAGTTCTGCTTGAGAATCCTTTGTTATCATCATGAATGAGTTTTGTCAAAGTTTTTGTTGTTTGATTTGCGTTTTCAAGTGTAAATTTTACAATTCACTTAATCCTATTAAATGGGAAAAAGAGAAAATAGTTGCATGTAGTTGCACACTCAAAAAGTTTTGTTTCTGTTGAGCAGAAAAGTTGTGTTCTTTAGGCATCTTCTCTGTGCTCTTCTTTTTTCTCTCACTGGCAATCCTTGTACTGTTTAATTCGGAGATTACGGATGTTTGTTTTGCATCTGGATCTCTTATTTTTCATGGTTATTATATACAAAAGTCGAGCTCTTTGAGTGATTTCGTGGTTTCTTGATCTGGGATTTCCTTGCTAATAGCATCATCACATAGCATTTGAGATAATGTGTCTTGTGTTGGAAGTAATACTTCTGCTGTTATTGCCGAGCATTTGTAGATACCAGTCCTTGTGGATTATGAGAGGGTCTTTGATGGTTTCATGCTAGTTGTTTCTGTGTCAGTGTTTGGTTATAAACTTTATCAGTTTACTAATGGATGTATTGCATCTTCATGCTAATGGATGTATTGTATCTTCAATATGCTATAGATGATTATCTTTTCTCCTTAGACTTTATAAATTTCATTTAGGATCGTAATGACTAATTCTTGGACCTAATTTTATTTTTGGTGCAGAATGGTAATAATAGGTGGTATGAGTTTGACGACACCCATGTTTACCCTGTAACCAACGAAGCAATAAAGACCCAAGCCGCCTATGTCCTCTTCTACAAGAGAATCTAATGTCATTGCATAGTGTTGTACGTCAAACATGAAGCTGGCTGAGTGAACTTCCGTTCTCCCTAAAAGCTACTCTCAAGGTCTCAGTTCGATTCTGCAGGAAGTTGGTTTTGAATCTTGAAGAATCATTGGTTATTTGATGTTTCATATGCAACTAAATTTATTACTATTGCACGATTCTTCTTGGTAATTGGGTTTGTGTTGCCTAGCCCTGACATTATATTTTTAGGGTGTACATCATCTGGTTTGGAGGCACCACAACATTGGCGAGGTTAGCTTTCGTAGAGCATACTTGAGATAGTAGTAAATAGGATTTTTTGTTATAATACACAGAAGCCAAATTGTAGTAGGTTCAAATATTGTCTTGGAAAATTTGCACGCGAAGGACATGCTCAGAACTTCTTTCTGTATATATGTAATGGAGTATGTACCAGTGTATGTGGATGGAAAATGTACTTTGTTTGGGCTCTACTTTTCTCACTAGTTGGAGATGTTTTAGATTCGTGAAGTGGAAATGGCATGTTTGGTGTTTAATATAGATAGATAATAATTATCAAAGTAAACTGGTGGAAATAGTCTTCAGAGTCGACAGTGACAGCTGAGGGTCTGTAGAAAAAAGGATGAGTGTCAAATTGTACATTAAATGGTTTTAAAACTTTGGTTTAAAAATTAAAAATAGGGCAACTTGGTATTCACTCTCCATCTTCATACTCAATTTTCTCTTTTTTCATCTCCTCAAATTTTTGTTATTTTTGTTTTAACTCCTCAATATTTCAAAATTTCCCAAAATATGTTTAATTCTCGTAATTATGGTACGTGACATTGTTGATATATCGATCTTGTTATTAAAAGCATGTATCCTCTTGAACTATGCAAGGTTTCCAGCTTATATGTCATGTTCCGATGATCGATTTTTTTTGGCTCATCATGCTTCTGTATAATAAATTGAATAATTTGCCTCTTTGACTAGAGTGTCGTGGAGTTAAATCCACCGATTTTTACAGATTGCTCCTCACAGTCCAACCACATAATCGCAACCGATGGTTTCTGACGTAGATTTCTTCAACAGCACCTAGCACAATCTTGTTTCATTTCCTACCTCAGAGTGTATAGTAAAATAGTTCAATTTGTAACTAATACACGAGAGGGGCAAAAAGTCTTAGTCTTTTTGTTCAAACATACAAGCTAGTATTACGTAGTAACCTTCTGTAGAGGAAGAAAAACTTGTTTTGCTACTTATAGTAGCCGAAGTTAAAAACACACAAATTAAAAAGAGAAATTACAATGTTTTGAAAAAAATGAAGAGTTTGAGTGATTCCTTCATCTTCTTTCTGTCTTAGTATTTATAGAAGTCTTTTGCGGATATGAATTCCGGACTTCAAAACTTGTCTTAGTTTTTCTTTAATGCCTTCCAGCTGTGTTTTGGCATTATCTTTTGAGTGAGTTGAGTGAGTGGTTGAAGGTCCCTCCACCTTTTCTTGAATTGTCTTTTTCTATATCATTAATCTAGAAACATCTTGTTCTTCCATTTTTATCTCCTAGCATAACCAGTAGATATGTGTTTGAATCAAATCAGCCGAAATCTCATTTCCTGCTTCTTTGAACAGTTTGTATAGATGTTTGAAGATTACCAGCTGCTTTCTTATCGCCATAATCCGTCTTTTGGAAACCTTGAAATATGTAGAATACATTTCTTTGGTTCCAAACTTCGTTTTAATTCTTGTGATTTTCTTGTTCCCATTACTCTGTATTTATAGGTGTATTTGGGTCCAAGTCTTTTAGTTACTTTTGTCGGGGAATCTTTATCTATGGTTATCCCCAAACAAAAGTGGTTGTGATCACATGTCCACTTATTTTTGTCGAGGAATTTTAAACTTTTGGTGTCCCCGAGGAAAACGTGGTTGTGGTTCTTCACCACTTGGTCCTATCTCTGCAAGATTCTTCCTATGTGACTGAGGTCTGAATCCTTAGCCAAATTCTGGCTCCGTCTGATTTGAGCATTCTGGGCAGATCTGTTCTGACCATCTTCCCACATGAGCCATGTTGCAGAATTTCCGACGAGTTTCTTTACTCCCCGACAACTTGCTATTCCACAAAATATTTTTTTCTTTTCAAATAAATATTCTTCAAAACTTGTTGTTTTTTGTCATAGTATTTAACATGAATGATCCGTTTACCGAATTATGATAAAATTTAAACGAAAACTTGATTTTGTCCATCTTGGTTAGACAGACCCATAGATATCATGTTTTTCTGGTGGAAATGTCATCTTCAGTTATTAAAGCAACAACGAGTGTTTCTTCTATTGGAGGATCCTTGATAAAATTTTGAACATTAATATCTGATCTCCTTAACTTGATGAAATGAAAGGTTTCGTGAGAGCCTTTTCCTCCTGGTTCTGGTGTTGTACTAAAGAAGTATTGTAAGGTCCAAAATTAAAACGACGTAATTCAACTGCATGAAAATATAGGAAATATGAAAAATGACAAACTAATTGATTTTAATTGCTTAATTGATTATGGGCATACATGATTATATGTTAATAGGATTTTATTGTCATTATGAATAAAACTATATTTTAAGGATTTTTCAAGTTGCGATCGAGGAACGGAGACCGAGGGCTGAAAGATAGAAAATGTTTTTATTAAATAATTGTTTTTAATTATTTAATATACGAACAATTCTTTTTCATATTTTTTTTAAAAAAGAGTTTTGAGGTGATTTTATACGCCGGGACGTAAATTTTATCGGTGTTGGTTTCTCAACAAAAAATACAAACGCTTTGACAACCCGACTAGTAAATTCACAAACTTCATTAAACAAAAGTATTTTTATAATTTTAATTATGCACTAATGGGCCTAATTTACTTACTTAGTGGGCTTAAGACTTATTAGCAACTTAATTAATTATTTAATGTACAAAACCCACCCCATTAACCCTACAACTCACGCCCAACTTTATTAAAATTCTCTCCACACTCGATTCACGGCACACAAAAAATATTGAAGAAGAAACCTTCAAAAATTCAAGGAAACAACCAAGGTTTTGAAGAGAAATCATCCTAAGGTCTCCTACGTCGAAGTTCTTCGCATCGTCAATGTATAATCGTGCGCTTAAAATGTAAAGGCACGTCATACATCTCCTTTTCTCGTCTATTACATCGTATTATTAATTTAAAACACATTTGTATGAAAAGCATAGTGTTCTCATATTTATTTTTGTATTATTGCACCTACATGTGTTAAACTTATGAATTTTTGATCCGAAATCATGTTTTGTATGTGTGAAGGGGCTGCCATGATTTAGGTTATGATCAAGCAATGTTTTTACACAAGTTAGAGTCCTAGAGCACCCACCCTACACGCTGAAAACACGATTGAAGCTTGCTGGTACGAGAAAGCGCTGTCATGGGATTTTTGGTGATCGGTTGTGGGGCTTGGGCGTTGGCTCGGTCACGACTTGAGTTCAAGGGTTAGCCAGGGTCGGTGAAGGGTCAAGGGGAGAGTCCTAGCCATGCTAGGACTCGAGTCATGGGCTGTGGCTAGGACTCCCACCCGAGAAGGAATTGCTGCCAAGATCTATATAAGTCCAGGAGGTCTTGGATTCTAATCCTGGGAAGGCAAAAGCTCCAGTGCCTGGGCTGGAGAAGTTCTATGAGTAATGAGTAATGGGATAACCGTGAGGGGACTCAAGCCCAATCGGGAACAACCCATGTGCATTACAAAAACGTTGAAGGAAGTGAAGTAATTGTGACTATTGAGGATATAAGGATGAGAATATGGATATCGTGAAGGAAAAGACCCCAGAGAGAGCCCGACGATTGTATTTCCATTCGATGAGGATAGGCCAAGACCCAGTTGACCGGTGAGAGTGTAGCTGGTGTCCCCGCCGCTCAGTACTGTGGTTACATGTAGATGGATTAATTGACTTTTTGAGGATGAACAAAGTCACAATTAATGATCTGAATTCAATAAAAAAGAAAATGTTATGATCATGATAAAAGGAATTATGTTGTGAAATGATAAAAAAGGAAAGGTTGAGGTTTATACTATGCATGTCATGAAAATGTTATTTTTACATAAAAGTATATTTCACTGTTGCATGTGATTTTATACGTATTACTTGTTATCAAGATTATGGTGTGTTGAGTCTTTAGACTCACTAGGTGTGATGGATGCAGGTGATTATGATGTTAATGTTACTGGAGGTCTTGATGGTTGACCTTGCTGGACTGTCGTTACACATAACCCGAGGACCAACACTTCTACTTTTCCGCACTTATGATTTTTGTTTACGATTTACGTTAAAAGATTTTTAAGACTAGTTATTTATGATTTTGAGTGGTTTTGAAGAGGATGATAATTTTCACGTTTATTTCTTTTTAGGTTTGGTAAATGTTTGACGATTTTATGTTTGGAGATATTTCCTTTAATTTTCAAATATTAGTTGGTTGATTTATTATTTTAAAATGATGCAAAATATTTTATAAAAATATTTTTATGTATTGTGAGGCTTCAGCCGATTCCTTAGAGGATATGGAAATTTTTTTATTACTTTTTAAACAAAAATATTAGCAGACGTTTCAGTTGGTATCTGTAATGTCCGAGATTTAATTATTGTAATCAGTCGTTGATTAATTCACAGAATTGAGGTTATAGGAACTCAAATGAAGAAGTAGGACATCGTTACATTATAAGCCAAGATGTTGGACCGAACATCTGGCGCCCGAGCGGTAGATAAGAACCGCCCGAGCGCCAATGCAGCATGAGTTTACTTCTTGGAAAGAATGTTTGGCGCCCGATCGGTAGAATATTACCGCCCGAGCGCCAGGAGATGATCAGCTGAGTATCTCGACAGAAACTTTCGCGCCCGAGCGATAACTTGTGACCGTCCGAGCGCGATTGTTTAATTTGCGAGGGCCGAGAGTTCCGCGCCCGAGCGGAACTTTATGTCCGCCCGAGCGCGAGACGTGCCATATGCACAATGTGCCACTTGCCCTTACATGCAACATGTGTGTGTGTGTGTGTGTGTGTGTGTATATATAACTTTCAATCCTGAACATTCAGTAGGGGGAAATCGGGAGGTTCTTAGAAAAAGCTTCAAGTTTTTAATATCGTAGATTTGTGGTTTCTGCAAAATCCGTCCGTCTGATTTTGAATCCGAGTACATCACCGTGTTCCTATCGACGCTGGCTTCAACTGAACGTAAGTTTTACTACGTTTTGATATGATTTGAAATTATGATACTTCCAGAATTATATATGATCTATATATGTTGTTCTTGCGATATCAGACATTGTATAATCGAAACCGGATCGAAGAACAGAATATTTATGCAATTGTTATGAATTTTCAGAGTTGATTTGATTGTGATTAGACCGATTTGATATCAGAATTATGTTGTTATCGATCACGAGATGTTGGGATTGATATCTGATTAATAATGTATCGCTGGGTATATTGATATTATTCAGACTTGGATCAGATGAGATGTTATTCGTATAGACTGATATTGTATTGCCGGTAGTGCGTGATTGTACAGATTTGGGATTATAATCCGTTACTATTGAAGATTATGATTTGTAGTAATATTGATTATGAGCCGTTTTATTATATCTGTGATGTGAAAGTGACAGGGTTATTGGGATTGTATTGTATGCCGTCGAAACATCAGTAGATTGATATTGATCAGATTCAGTATTGATTGAGATTGTATCGTTGACATTGATCAGATTATGTCTTAATTTGCATATTGATCAGAACATGCTTTGAATTGAGCTGCATATTGACACAGTCGATTCGATATTGTCATTTCAGATTGAATATGGACAGATTTGACTGCGAGAATTCGACTTTGTCAGACCGAGAAGAGAAAAGTATAAATTGATGTTGATACGGATTGCACAACTCGAGTCCGATTGGCTTAAGTTTCCCAAAATCACATACTTTACGTTATTGCATTGATATTTGCAATTGAATGAAATTGATATCTTTGATCTATTGATTTATGTATTGAGTCATAGGTGGATACGCCTAGGCATAGACGATTGATCTCTTGACATGGGTGTCTGATAGTGATGGAATCGTCACGGGCACATTGCACATTGTCACAAGATACTGATTTGGCGAAAGTGCCAAAGTCTGTGACGGATAGGTCAGGAAACCGGACGTTTGGTTATATCGAAGTGGATAGAATTGGAGTTTCTTCTATTACTGATGTTCGATATGGAAAGAGCCAAAGTCCGCGAATAAGAACGTTCCACCACCCCGATCGGGAGTGTAGGTGGGTGTATGTTCTTATTCAGATCGGGATCCCTAGATTAGGATGTGTCGAGTCAGAGTCTAAGAATCGTGGAGTGTGATTCAGATTTTGTATTGATTCATGTAATTCAGAGTTTGTATTGATTTATGTTTCTGATTTGATACATGTTATGAAATATCTATTTCATGATTTTATATCTGTTTATATGAAATGCATGTATACATGATTATACTGGGAATGTAATTCACACCGGAGTTATCCGGCTGTTGTCTTGTTTGTATGTGTGCTTGATAACAGGTGGGACATGATCAGGATCAAGAAGAGGATGAGAGATTATAGTTAGCGTGGAGATCCGGGCCCAGAAGCAGAATAGGATTCAGCACTGGATGTATAGATGTTGAACCTAGTTGAGATATAGACATGTAGTACATGACTTGTACTTTTATATTCACATGTATATCAGATAGATTTTTATTACGTTTCCGCAATTATATATAAAAAAAATTTAGTCCCACTTTTCATAATTGTTATATTTGACATTAATAATGATTAAGACATGAATTAGTGTCCGGGTCCCCACAGCAGGTGGTATCAGAGCAATAGGTCTAGAACTGTAGGTTCTTGAGATTGAGATAGAAGCTAGTGAGCGAGGTAGAATGAGTTTTCTTTCCTTGCATGTGATTGCTAGCATGTGATTTATTATAATGTTGAATTACATTGTATCTGCTAATATTACAGTATGTGTTTACTGTCCTGAAAGATACATGTTACCTGAATATATGAGTTGATTTGGTAATGTGTATTATTTGAGAATGAATCAGAACCAATTCTTGATCAGAGGTAAGCTGATCAAAATAGGGCTGAGACAGATTTGTCTCATATGATTGCTGACTCTTGTGATAATCAGATATTCCTCCTCGAAGAATTCCAGAACGAGAAAGTAGGGTGACTGAACAGATGGATGTGTCAGAAACTCTGATGGAAACACAGTTGATGAGGTTTCTGTCATTTCAACCGTCGATTCTGAGGGGTATTGAGACGACGAATGATTGTGAGAGTTGGCTCGACGATATCGAAATGCTATTTGATTCACTTGAGTACTCAGATGAACGAAGAGTTAAAATGATTGGGCATCAGTTAAAAGAGGTCGCAAAGAGCTGGTGGATTGTAACCAAAGAAGTTTTAGAGCAGCGTGGTACATTGATTACGTGGAAGATCTTCAAAGCTGAATTCAATCGAAGATTTTTTCCAAGTTCGTACCGAGAGGACAAGAGAGCAGAGTTTGAAAATTTGAAACAGGGTCAGTTAAACATTGGAGAATATATTGTTAAATTATCTACCTTGCTACATTTTGCACCTCACGTGGCTGGAAATGATGAAGTTGTAACTGATCGGTTTATTAATGGATTGAATCCTGGAATACTTGCATTGGTAAATGTGGAGCTACCCTATACTTTTTCTGACGCTTTGAATAGAGCAAAGAGAGCTGAGGCAAGTTTGATTCGACAACAAAAAAGGGCTGTATGTGATCCAATCTCAGAAACAACAACAATCTCCAGTCCAATTCCTGCAATCCCCTTTGAAATTGGAGGTTGGTAATAGTTGTATTGGGAAGAAAGAACATTTGAAAGCTAGAAAGAAGCAGAGTTTAAAAAGTTAGGGAGCGGTTCATCTAGCTCCAGTAGTTCTAGCCCGAGTTATACCGGAATCTATTGTAGAACCTGTGGGGGAAGACATCTCACAGAGCAATGCCAGGGAGTGTATGGTAGTTGCAACATTTGCAAACAGCAAGGACACTTTGCTAGAGTTTGTCCACAGAGAGGTTCCTGAAGATTCCAGGGAGCAGAGTCATCTGGATCAGTGACTCAGATCGATAGATCATCTTCTGTTGTTCGCTCTTTCCAACCACCCTCTACTCAGTCTCAATCAGGGTCAGCAGGAAGCCAAAGTGGTGGTAGTAACCGATGAATGGATCCAGGATGCACTTGATGATATAGTAGCAGGTAATTGATCTTTTATAATTATTCTGCGTACCTATATATTGAGAAATATTAGTACATCCTATATATGATTTCTGAATGAATTGCATTGATATATGCTTTGAGTATTGAGTTATATATGCTGTAGTATTGATCTCTTTTCTGTTGGGGAGATGTTTTGTATCAATGACATCTGTTGGATCTTGTATGCTACAGTATGACAAATATGAGATTGAGTTAGATGATATAGTACTTGGTGTCATTTGATTCTGACCTCATTATTGATATTGATGTGTTGGCCAAGTACAGAGCTATCGCAGATTATTTCCAGGAAATGGTAAGATTCGGACCTGAAATGGCCGAAGAATGAACATGTTACGATAAGGATTCTAGATCTAGAATTTCCTTGATATCTGTAATGTTTATGACTCGATGATTATCGAAAGGAACGGAGGAATTCCTTATGTATTCAGTTCATTTACTGAAACCGAGCTTACTATCGGCCGATTTACCAGTGGAATGAGAGTTGATGATATTTTCCACAGATGAGACTCTGAGTTTGCTTTCAGTCCAAGAAAATGATTTCAGCCTTGACTTGATATTAGGTACTGTTATTATTTCTAGAACTTCGTGCCGAATGATACTGATTGAATTGAAAGAATTGGAAGATCAGTTAAAGGATTTACGGCCTAAGAGTTACATCTGATCGAGTGTTTCTCGTTAGGGATGTATCAGCTATGGTTGTGAGTTGATAAACTCTATGTTCAGAATATTTTGATGATTTTCTGATTAATTGATCTATGATATTCTGGTATATTCGAAGATTATGACTGATTTTGTTGAATATCTGAGAATTGTATTGAATATTCGGAGGATTGAGATATTGTATACAGAAATGCTTGAAATGTGAAACTTGACTGAGACAGATGGTATTCGAGGTATTTGATATCCGAAGACAATATACTGATTGATTTCAGCACAGCGAGACCGTGATCAGTTGGTTGAGAACGATCTCGGTGTCAGATATTTATCGATGCATGAGTTTAGCAGTCTATTATATACGATTGTTGTATTGAATCTGCTTGAGACTTGTTATCTTTAGTTCAGTATTTGATATAGATTACATGTCACACCCTTACTCTATACTTAGCATGATTACCATAATCAAAATAAGGTTTGAATGATATAACTATAGTATGAAGCAAATCAAACAAGAGGCGTCACTTTGACGGTTTATAAAAATTTTGGCATGATGTCCCTATATTTTGTATAAACCAAAAACTCAACTCAAGCAACAACCTCAAGCATATTCTCATATAAAAACATACTTGGTATCATCATTCATAACATGGAACTTGTTTCAAACCCTCATATAAAATTTACTACAATACATATGCGGAAGCTATACAATAAGAAGTCCCGGTTCTTGTCGAGGTAGGGCACGTCACTAGCATCCATTGGCGAACCGGCATCCTAGGCATCTTCACTACCTGATCCTGTAATACATGAGCTGCGTGAGTTTATAAAACTCAATAAGTTGGCATTATACGTATCAATATGCATCGAAGGAACATACATATCAAGTCGTGATCAATAATGAATCTTAAAAACATGTCATACCGTAGCATATATTCAATGTTCATTTTTGTACTTGAGCCTCATTAGTTGACCTGTACTACCGTGCTTGCTTTATTATATAGCTACTACTGTGTTGGACGTCAGGGAGCAACCTTTGGCAACCCCACGCCCCATGAACATATATTGGCCAATAGCTTTGGTGGACTTAAAACCACCCATGATGTCAACAAGCTCTATATCATGTAAAATCAGTCCTTTTTCTTTCAATGTTCATGTTCATGTTCATTACATAGCACCAATCATCAATATTCATGAGTTTCTTACATATTTAATACATAACAATGGAATATGGTGCTATGTTTTCATCAATAAGATACTAACAATGTACATATAGCAATAATCAATGGGAAGTGTTTGAAATCATAATATTACTCATGTATTACTTCAAGAACATGCCAACTTACTGTCCAAGTGTACGAATACTTGTTTGGGACGATATTTATCAGTCCTATGCTGTCAATAAACCAATAGTTCAGTTACTATTTCTATACAAGGTGAAATTTACCCCTATCCATGTAGAACAACTAAAGGAGAAGAAAACTTACACCCTTAGGAAGCTCTTGGAATGGAGAACTAAGTTTTAACCTCAAAATGATGAAAGGAATGAAGAAGGAAGCTTTTGGGAGAAAGAAATCTTGTTTTCCCTCGAGTTCTTGCTGGTAAAGTGGAGAAAGAATGGTTGGAATGGCTTAGAAAGTCGATACTTATCTTTTTATACAGCAGGAAGCGCCCGAGCGGACGTATTTTACCGCCCGGGCGAGTAAATCTCGGCCCTACACATTTTATTTCTGCACAGGTCCGCCCGGGCGGACGTTTACTGCGGCCCGGGCGAGCATATTTCGGCTCTGCACACGGATTCATCCGAAATCGCTCCAGAAACGGCTCTTCCCTTCATAATCTGGAAAAGTCGTAAACTTCAACGTTGTAGCCCTATGTCTTGGCTTTAAGCTCCCCAAATTTCAGGTCATTTGGAAGTCTGAGTAAAAGGTTATGCCCATCCTCCTAACATGTGTCAGTGAAGGAATGACGGTATACACGACACACTTCGGGGCGCTTTTGGCTTGTCTTCCACAATGATTTGGACAAAACTCAAAACGTGAAAGTTGTAGCATTATATCTTAGCTTTCTAATGGTTATGGCCTCACTCAATTTGGATCAATATTCAAATCATTATGCTAAAATCCGTACGAACTACCATATTTACATCTCATTTCCCACAACTTCCATTACACTATTTCTATGTACCCATCTTACTATCACTACTTTGACATATATTCATTCTCAATACACCATGAACAATATAAGAGTCATGTTCAATCTCAATATTGATACTTCATTCATCACGTGAAACCTAATGAGGTAATTAACTACAAAATAAACGACATAAACACGTTATAATCATTTGTACGAGTAACCGGGCATTACAATTCTCCCCTCCTTCAAAGAATTTCGTCCTCGAAATTTGACGTACCATATAATTCAGGATATATCTGTTGAATCTCGTCTTCTCGCTCCCAAGTTGCTTCTTCGATTGCATGATTTCGCCATAACAGTTTCACCAAGGGTATTTCCTTGCCTCGTAACACTTTTGATTTCCTATCGAGGATTTGGACTGGTCGTTCTTCATACGAGAGATTCGATGCAAGCTCCAATGGTTCGTAATGAAGAACGTGAGAAGGATTGGACAAATACTTTCGTAGCAAGGAAACATGAAAAACGTTATGAACATTTGATAAGTTCGGTGGTAAAGCAACTCGGTATGCCCTGTCTCCTATCCTTTCCAAGATTTCAAATGGACCGATATATCTTGGACTCAATTTTCCCTTCTTACCAAAACGCAAAATGCCCTTCAGCGGTGATATCTTTACAAATACATGGTCACCAACCTGAAATTCCAATCGACGACGTCGCACATCAGCATAGCTTTTCTGTCGACTCTGGGCAGTGTGCATTCTTTCTCTGATCTTGTTTACCAATTCAGCTGTCTGCTGTACCAATTCAGGGCCTAATAACTTTCGTTCTCCTATTTCATCCCAATGTATTGGAGATCGACATTTTCTACCATATAATGCAGTGTATGGTGCCATTCCAATGCTTGACTGATAGCTATTGTTATATGTAAACTCAGCAAACGGTAGTTTACTGTCCCAACTACCTGGAAAGTCAATAGTACATGCCCTCAACATATCTTCTAATATCTGATTCACTCGTTCTGATTGTCCATCGGTTTGAGGGTGGAATGCTGTGCTAAATGACAATCGAGTTCCCATAGCATGATGCAAGATTTTCCAAAATGTAGATGTAAATTTGGGATCTCTATCTGATACAATGGACACTGGGATGCCATGAAGCCTCACTATCTCTTTGATGTATTCTTCAGCATATTGATTCATCGTGTATATGGTCTTCACCGGAAGAAAGTGAGCTGATTTTGTAAGTCGATCCACAATAACCCATATAGCATTGAACCCTCTTTGAGTTCTTGGCAAACCAAGAATGAAATCCATCGTGATGTGTTCCCATTTCCATTCAGGAATGGGTAGTGGTTTCAGGAGTCCTGCTGGTCTTTGATGTTCAGTCTTGACCTGTTGACAAGTTTCCATTGTGCAACAAATTGAGAAATGTCCTTTTTCATACCTGGCCACCAAAATAATGGTTTCAAATCCTTGTACATTTTAGTTCCTCCTGGATGGATCGAATAAGGGGTAGCATGAGCATCAATAAGAATGTCGGTTCTGATCGTTCCTTGCTTTGGCACACACAATCTCCCTTGATATGTCCATATTCCTTCCCCATCCAATTCAAAGTTCAAATTTCCTTTTTCTTCATCTCGCTGCCTCAATTGTTGTAATTCATTATCTGTGTTTTGTTCGACCTTAATCATGTCTGCAAGCGTTGGTCGAACCATAAGAGATGATAGCTGAATTGCAGCTCCCTTTGGAATAACATCAAGCTTCAAGTTCTGCAAATCCCATAGGATTTGTTCTTGTACTTGCAATGCAGCAATAGAACTGGACTTTCGACTTAACGCATCTGCAACAACATTGGCTTTACCTGGATGATAGTTAATAACACAATCGTAATCCTTCACCAATTCCAACCAACATCGTTGTCTCATATTCAATTCCTTTTGCGTGAATAAATATTTCAGACTCTTGTGATCCGTGTAAATTTCACACCGTTCACCATACAGATAATGACGCCAAATTTTTAAGCAAATACCACTGCTGCCAGTTCTAAATCATGTGTGGGATAGTTCTTTTCATATTCTTTCAATTTCCTAGAGGCATAAGCAATCACCTTCCCGTGTTGCATCAAGACTGCTCCTAAACCTTGTTTCGAAGCATCACTGTACACTACAAAATCTCCTGATCCTTCTGGAGTAGCAAGGACCGGTGCTGAAGTCAATTTTACCTTTAACTCTTGGAAACTGCGATCACATGCTTCGTCTCATACAAATTTCACATTCTTTCGAGTTAAAGCAGTCAAAGGCAATGCTAGCTTAGAAAATCCCGCTATAAACCGACGGTAATAACCAGCTAGCCCAAGAAAACTACGTACCTCGGTAACAGTGGTAGGTCGTAGCCAGTTATTAACAGCTTCAATCTTACTTGGATCCACTGATATGCCTTCTTTTGAAATGATATGACCCAAGAATGCTACTTGTTCAAGCCAAAATTCACATTTCTTCCATTTGGCATATAATTGTTTATCCTTCAAAGTCTGCAAAACTAATTGCAAATGTTCTCGATGCTCCTCTACAGTTCGTGAGTAGATGAGAATATCATCTATAAACACAATCACAAACTTGTCTAGAAATGGCTTGAAAATTCTATTCATTAAATCCATAAAAGCTGCTGGTGCATTTGTTAGTCCAAATGGCATTACAAGAAATTCATAATGCCCGTACCTGGTTCGGAAAGCAGTCTTTGAGATATCATCTAATTTAACTTTTAATTGATGATAGCCTGATCGTAAATCAATCTTCGAAAAGATAGAAGCTCCTTGTAATTGATCAAACAAATCATCAATTCTGGGGAGTGGATATTTGTTTTTAATCGTCACTTTGTTCAACTCCCGATAATCAATAAACAAACGAAGTGTACCGTCTTTCTTTTTCACAAACAAAATAGGTGCACCCCATGGTGAAAAGCTCGGTCTAATAAACCCTTTATCAAGCAACTCCTGTAACTGTTCTTTCAATTCTTTCATTTCTGTAGGAGCTAGTTGATAAGGAGCTTTTGAGATCGGATGAGTTCCTGCCACAACATCAATTACAAATTCGATCTCTCTATCTGGGGGTAAGCCTGTTACATCATCAGAAAATACTTTTGGAAATTCACAAACAACATCTGTATCTTTTAATTCACGAACAGGTGGATCACTAGTTAACACAGATGCTAAATATCCTTGACACCCCTTCTGTAGTAATTTAAAAGCCTTCATACAAGAGATTATCCGAAGAGGTAAGGATATACCTGTACTTGCTACGGTGAATGGTTCAGCTCCTACTGGTGCAAACTTGATCATCTTTATGCCACAGTTAATAGTAACTCTGTACTTTGAGAGCCAATCCATTCCCAATATCACATCAAAATCGGTCATTTTCAAAACAATCAATTCAACATACATCTGATGACCTTGGACATATATTGGACATCCTCGCACAATCTGATCTGTCTGTAATTCTTGCCCGGAAGGTAAGGCTATGGCGAGTTGTGTCTCTAGTGTACTTGCTGTAATGCCCAGTCTCTTTACAAATGATTCCGAAATAAAGGAATGTGTGGCTCCTGAATCTAGTAAAACAATAGCAGTAATACCAGAAATCAAGAACATACCGGTGATCATTGATGTATCCGCATCCACTTCTTCTTTGGTCATGGAGAAAAGGCGTCCCTGTACTTTCTCTGAACTTCCTGGACAATTCTTGGCGAGATGTCCTGGCTTCTTGCAACGATAACAGACATTAGAACCTTGCATACATTCCCCGCCATGAAGTTTGCCACATTTAGGACAAGGTTGTCTGTCCTGTTCTTTACGTGGAGGGGGACCCTTGCCACGGGGTTCCTCTGGTCGAGCACCTTTGCTATCGGTCTTTTTGCCTTGTCCTGTTCCTTGGCTCTTTTGAAAGTACTGTTGCCTTCGTTGTTGCTTGTCTATGTCAATGTCATGTTCATCTTGTTCTGCCATAAGTGCTCTTTATGACTATCTCCCCGTATGTAGCAACTTTCGACATCCGCACATCTCTTTTAATTTCAGAGCAAAGTCCCCGCATGAAGTGTTCGCCCTTACTGGTGTCATCTTGTGCAATATATGGTACATATTGGACTCCGGCCTCAAATTGTTGTATGTATTCCGTCATTGACATGGTCCCTTGCTTCAAATTCAGGAAGTCACTGGCTTTCTTGGCTCGTACGTCTTTATTGAAATATTTGTTGTAAAACACAGTTTTGAAAGTTCCCCATGTCAATGGTCCAACCGGTAATGCAACTCTTGCACTTTCCCACCATATTCTTGCATGTTTCGTTAAGAGAAAGATGGCACAAGTTACTTGGTCAGCATCATCCATATGAAGGTAGGAGAAGATGGACTCCAATGACTTAATCCACTCTTCTGCTACTGCTGGATCGGTGCTTCCCATGAATTCAGGGGGATTCAAACGTCGAAAACGATCATATACGTCAGTCTGAACAGGCACATGTCTGTGTACTATGGCTTGAGCTTGTGCCTGTTCCTGAGTAGTCCGTTGCATCTCCAGTAGCTGCTGGATTTGTTCACCATGGACTTTTGCTTGTTGTCGGAGTAATTGAGCCAAGTCATCTATCGGTCGTGGCGCACTGCCCTCACCTTCGACTGCTGGGGCCTTGCCCTTAGATGACTCTCCTTCATGTACTTTACGTTTAGGTGGCATCGTCGCTTATCTTAACCTACATGTAGGTCACGTAGAAACACATAACTTAGCATAAACTATGGAATACAATGATACTTACTTGCCGAGTTCTCCATGTGGATGAAGTGCAGTGTCTTCCCTGTCAAAGAACCGTGGGCTCTGATACCATAAAAATGTCACACCCTTACTCTATACTTAGCATGATTACCATAATCAAAATAAGGTTTGAATGATATAACTATAGTATGAAGCAAATCAAACAAGAGGCGTCACTTTGACGGTTTATAAAAATTTTGGCATGATGTTCCTATATTTTGTATAAGCCAAAAACTCAACTCAAGCAACAACCTCAAGCATATTCTCATATAAAAACATACTTGGTATCATCATTCATAACATGGAACTTGTTTCAAACCCTCATATAAAATTTACTACAATACATATGCGGAAGCTATACAATAAGAAGTCCCGGTTCTTGTCGAGGTAGGGCACGTCACTAGCATCCATTGGCGAACCGGCATCCTAGGCATCTTCACTACCTGATCCTGTAATACATGAGCTGCGTGAGTTTATAAAACTCAATAAGTTGGCATTATACGTATCAATATGCATCGAAGGAACATACATATCAAGTCGTGATCAATAATGAATCTTAAAAACATGTCATACCGTAGAATATATTCAATGTTCATTTTTGTACTTGAGCCTCATTAGTTGACCTGTACTACCGTGCTTGCTTTATTATATAGCTACTACTGTGTTGGACGTCAGGGAGCAACCTTTGGCAACCCCACGCCCCATGAACATATATTGGCCAATAGCTTTGGTGGACTTAAAACCACCCATGATGTCAACAAGCTCTATATCATGTAAAATCAGTCCTTTTTCTTTCAATGTTCATGTTCATGTTCATTACATAGCACCAATCATCAATATTCATGAGTTTCTTACATATTTAATACATAACAATGGAATATGGTGCTATGTTTTCATCAATAAGATACTAACAATGTACATATAGCAATAATCAATGGGAAGTGTTTGAAATCATAATATTACTCATGTATTACTTCAAGAACATGCCAACTTACTGTCCAAGTGTACGAATACTTGTTTGGGACGATATTTATCAGTCCTATGCTGTCAATAAACCAATAGTTCAGTTACTATTTCTATACAAGGTGAAATTTACCCCTATCCATGTAGAACAACTAAAGGAGAAGAAAACTTACACCCTTAGGAAGCTCTTGGAATGGAGAACTAAGTTTTAACCTCAAAATGATGAAAGGAATGAAGAAGGAAGCTTTTGGGAAAAAGAAATCTTGTTTTCCATCGAGTTCTTGCTGGTAAAGTGGAGAAGAAATGGTCGGAATGGCTTAGAAAGTCGATACTTATCTTTTTATACAGCAGGCAGCGCCCGGGCGGACGTCTTTTACCGCCCGGGCGAGTAAATCTCGGCCCTACACATTTTATTTCTGCACAGGTCCGCCCGGGCGGACGTTTACTGCGGCCCGGGCGAGCATATTTCGGCTCTGCACACGGATTCATCCGAAATCGCTCCAGAAACGGCTCTTCCCTTCATAATCTGGAAAAGTCGTAAACTATAAGTTGTAGCCCTATGTCTTGGCTTTAAGCTCCCCAAATTTCAGGTCATTTGGAGGTCTGAGTAAAACGTTATGCCCATCCTCCTAACATGTGTCAGTGAAGGAATGACGGTATACACGACACACTTCGGGGCGCTTTTGGATTGTCTTCCACAATGATTTGGACAAAACTCAAAACGCGAAAGTTGTAGCATTATATCTTAGCTTTCTAATGGTTATGGCCTCACTCAATTTGGATCAATATTCAAATCATTATGCTAAAATCCGTACGAACTACCATATTTACATCTCATTTCCCACAACTTCCATTACACTATTTCTATGTACCCATCTTACTATCACTACTTTGACATATATTCATTCTCAATACACCATGAACAATATACGAGTCATGTTCAATCTCAATATTGATACTTCGTTCATCACGTGAAACCTAATGAGGTAATTAACTACAAAATAAACAACATAAACACGTTATAATCATTTGTACGAGTAACCGGGCATTACATTACATATCGTTGGGATTCTATACGGTGTGAGGTAAATCAGAGCGGCTTTTGCGAATTAAAGCAGTTCAGAAATTTGATGAGAATGTTTAGAACTTGATTTCGATGATTAAAGGCACAATCTTTGATTCAACATTTATTCTGACGATAGAAAAACGTATGATGACTTGAAAAGACAGATTTTAGGGAAACAGATGAGACCAGTTATGGCAGAATTTGTAATGAAATGTCTGAATTGCTGACAGATGAAGACAGAACATATGAAACCAGGAGATTGGTTATATAGATTATTGAGTCCTGAATGGAAATGGATCACATTTCCAGGGATATCGTGATGAAACTACGACATTCCTCTCGACATTTAGTATTTATGTGAGTTAAGAGTGACAGACGGATCAAGTCTGTGGATTCTAGTTCGTACAAGAGGACGTACAGATATGATTAGATGACCGAGATTTCTGTTAAAGAGGTGACCAGAATATACAGAACGCCAAAGTTAACTGTATCAGACCGTGGTTTTCGGTTGATTTCGTACTTTTGGCAGAATATACAATAAGATCTTTCACATATCATTCACAGGCCGATTGATAGTCGGAGCGGACTATCCAAACACTGGAGGATACTCGTAGAACTGTAGTGCTGGATGTTAGCACTAGTTGACAAGATTCATTGTCACTTGAGACCTATTGTACAAGAATAACTATCAAATGAGTATTGAGATAGTTTCATTCGAGGCGGGGTGCAATAAGAATTGTAGATTTCCTTTGTATGGGGATAATATCTCTGAGGTACCCGAGATTGGACCTGATAAGATCAGAGATATGACAAAAGAAGTGAAGTTGACTCAGAAGAAAATGAAGACATCTCAGAATAGAAAGACTAAATATGTTAATGTCGGATGATGACTGTTGGTATTTGAGACAGAAGATTGCGTATTGAAATTGACTGGGATTGAACAGATTGATAGCAGATAATTGTGTTGATTTTTTTATGAGCTATTGATGGGTATATACGGATATTGTATAACCAGTATTTAAGATCGATTCTATCAGAATTATTTCGAGTGGTATTATGATATTATACTTCTTGAATTATTATTCCAGATTGAAATCAGAAATCCGTGAAAGAGAGATACTTCAGAATGAAGACTATTCTGCTATTGGAAGTACAACAAAGTCTTCAGAGCATTGAAGAAGCTAACTGAGAGACAGAATCTAATATGAGACAACAAACTCTAGAATTGTTTCATTAGGGTGAGTTTTCTCTTGGATTCTGTGTATCTCCTTCTCGTATCTGATTGGTTATCTGATTTGATTGCCTATGATATCGGAATGGATTGCCCGTGATTTCGAGGACGAAATCATATCTACGGGGGGAGAAATGTAATGCCCGAGATTTAGTTGCTGTAATCAGACGTTGATTGATTGACAGAATTGAGGTTATAGGAACTCAAATGAAGAAGCATGGCATCGTTACATTATAACCAAGATGTTGGACCGAACATCTGGCGCCCGAGCGGTAGAAAAGAACCGCCCGAGCACCAATGCACCATGAGTTTACTTCTTGGACAGAATGTTTGGCGCCCGAGCGGTAGAATATTACCGCCCGAGCGCCAGGAGATGATCAGCTGAGTATCTCGACAGAAACTTCCGCGCACGAGCGGTAACTTGTGCCTCCCGAGCGCGATTGTTTAATTTGCTAGAGCCGAGATTTCCGCGCCCGGGCGGAACTTTATGTCCGCCCGAGCACGAGACGTGCAGTATGCACAATGTGCCACTTTCCCTTACATGCAACGTGTGTGTGTCTATATATATATATATATATATATATATATATATATATATATATATATATATATATATATATATATATATATATATAACTTTCAATCCTCAACATTCAGAAGAGGGAAATCCGGAGGTTCTTAGAAAAAGCTTCAAGTTTTTAATATCATAGATTTGTGGTTTCTGCAAAATCCGCCTGTCTGATTTTGAATCCGAGTACAGCACCGTGTTCCTATCGACACAGGCTTCAACTGAACGTAAATTTTACTACGTTTTGATATGATTTGAAATTATGATACTGCCAGAATTAGATATGATATATATATGTTGTTCTTGCGATATCAGACATTGACCGGATCGAAGAACAGACTGTTTATGCAATTGTTATGAATTTTCAGAGTTGATTTGATTGTGATTAGACCGATTTGATATCAGAATTATGTTGTTATCGATCACGAGATGTTGGGATTGATATCTGATTTATACTGTATCGCTGGGTATATTGATATTATTCAAACTTGGATCAGATGAGTTGTTGATTCGTATAGACTGATATTGTATTGCCGGTATTGCGAGATTGTACATATTTGGGATTATAATTCGTTACTATTGAAGATTATGATTTGTAGTAATATTGATTATGAGCCGTGTTATTATATCTGTGATGTGAAAGTGACGGGGTTATTGAGATTGCATTGTATGCCGTCGAAACATCAGTAGATTGATATTGATCAGATTCAGTATTGATTGAGATTGTATCGTTGACATTGATCAGATTATGTCTTAATTTGCATATTGATCAGAACATGCTTTGAATTGAGCTGTATATTGACACAGTCGATTCGATATTGTCATTTCAGATTGAATATGGACAGATTTGACTCTGAGACTTCGACTTCGTCAAACCGAGAAGAGAAAGGTAGAAATTGATGCGGGATTGCACAACTCGTGTCCGATTGGCTTGAGTTTCCCAAAATCACATACTTTACTTTATTGCATTGATATTTGCAATTGAATGAAATTGATATCTTTGATCTATTGATTTATGTATTGAGTCATAGGTGGATACGCCTAGGCAGAGACGATTGATCTCGTGACAGGGGTGCCTGATAGTGATGGAATCGTCACGGGCACATTGCACATTGTCACAAGATACTGATTTGGCGAAAGTGTCAAAGTCTGTGACGGATAGGTCAGGACACCGGACGTTTGATTATATCGAAGTGGATAGAATTGAAGTTTCTTCTATTACTGATGCTCGATATGGAAAGAGCCAAAGTCCGCGAATAAGAACGTGCCACCACCCCGATCGGGAGTGTAGGTGGGTGTATGTTCTTATTCAGATCGGGATCTCTAGATTAGGATGTGTCGAGTCAGAGTCTAAGAATCACGGAGTGTGATTCATATTTTGTATTGATTCATGTGATTCAGAGTTTGTATTTGTAATGCCCGAGAATTAATTACTGTAATCAGACGTTGATTAGTTGTCCGAATTGTGATTAGAAAATATCACAGGAGCCAAATAAGATATGAGAGGTGAAGCCGGGCGTCGGTACATTATAAGCTAAAATGTTGGACAGAACATCTGGCGCCCGAGCGGTAGAAAAGAACCGCTCGAGCACTCATGCACCATAATTATAGAATTTGGGCAGAACGCATGGCGCCCGAGCGGTAGAATGTTACCGCCCGAGCGCCATTGGTTAACCAGCTAAGCTCGGACAGAAGGTCCCACGCCCGAGCGGTGATTTATTACCGCTCGAGCGCCGCTGAAGTTTTGTGAAAATATGCCACGTTTTGTAAACATGCACGGTAAGTGTGTATATATATATATACCTACGGTTCTTTCTTCAGAAGGAAGAAAGAAAATGAAAACGAAGGGAAACGCTGGTATAAATTGAATCTTACGAGAAATCCATCCGTCTGTTTTTTATTTGAGTACAGTACTGTATTCCTGTCGACGCAGGCTATAACTGGACGTAAGTTTTGTTACGTTTAGACATGTTTTGAATTTATGACATTGTCAGAACTGAATATGAATCAGATATGATGTTTTTACTACCGTAGATATCGTATAATTGAAGTCAGAATAAAGAACAGACCGTTTCTGTAATTGTTATGATTTTCGAAAGATATTGACTGAGATTTTGATATCAGAATTGTGTATTACTGATTTTGAATATATCGATATTCAGATTATGAGTTCCAGTATTATATTTGTGATGTTCAGAATTGACGGGGTATTCAGACTGTATTGTTATGCCGTCGAAACATCAGTTGATTTAGACTAATCAGATTCAGATATGATTCAGATTGTATTGTGATATCGATGACATGAATTGAATTGTATCTTGTTCAGATATTGATCAGATTATGTACTGAGTGGAGTATTGATCAGAACAGATTGTGTATTGAGTTATTTACTGATACTTTGTATTCGATATTGTCATTTCAGATTTGATATGGACAGAGTTGAATACAGGTCATCGTCTTCGTCAGACAGGGACGACAAAGGTATAATTCATGTGATATTCGGGAAGACACAACTCAAATAGATTCCATTTGAGTTTTCCAATAAAATCACATACTAGAATTATTGTTGTTTATTATATGATATGATTATGCTTTGTTTATAGATTGTTATGCATTGCATTTGAGATAGGAAAGTTTGACAGACACAGTCAGACTTCTAGACGTTCGGTGTATCGTTACATAGGAGCAGACATTGTCCTATTGTAGATTATTCGATACAGCTCAGACCGAAGTCTAGGAATAAGACGTACAGTCACCCCGAGTGGTAGGGTAGGTGACAGCCATTGACGTCTTAGTCACACCGGGATCCCTAGAGTTATAGTTGAGTCGAGTCTAGACATGATTTGACTAGAACTGCATGTGTTTAGAGATGTGGTCTCATAGACTATGAAACCCATGTTTATTGCTTTCAGACATGATAGCCTGTGTTTATATGATTTGATATAAATTGCATGTTTATCTGAATTGAGTTGCATCCTTATTTAGATTTGATTTCATAGATTATGAAATCTATTACTTTTGAATATGATCATGATAGCATGTTTTATGATTTAGATTGTTTATATGCATGCTTACCATGTTTTATACTGGGATTTATTCTCACCGGAGTTATCCGGCTGTTGTCTTGTTTTGTATGTGTGCATGACAACAGGTGGGGCAAGATCGGGGTCGAGAAGATGATAAGAGAAGACGAGTTTAGCGTGGTGATTCCGGACTTGGATAGATTTGGGTTTTATTACTGGAACTTGGTAGTTGAACCTTAGATTAATTGAAAGACTGATGTACATTATTGTACTTTTATACTGAAATGTAGTTCTATACAGATATGTATATTATTTAGATGCCATTACCTTCCGCCCTTGTATTTTAAAAAGAAAAATTTTTAGACCCTGTTTATCTTAACAGATAATTAAATCCCAAAGATGATTAATAAGAAAGATCAGCGTCCGGGTCCCCACAACAGGTGGTATCAGAGCGATAGATCCTTTAGGCTGAGATAGTCAGAGTTGATAGATCTTTAGACTGAGATAGAAGAGGATGAGCGGGGTAGATTGAATTGTCTTCCTTGCAGGTGATTGCTAGCATGAGATTTATGTCAATGTTGACTTGCATGATGTGTGCTAGCATGATTTATTGCTTTCCCTATTACATGTTGTTTGTTATCTGAGTTGATTGCAGCATGTAATGGTTAAGCCTGAATCTGAACCGAGTCTGGATCAGAGGTATATGATCAGAGGAGGGCTGAGACAGATTGTATACATTATGTACTAATCTGTTTGATTATCAGATATACCGCCTCGAAGAATTTCAGAAAAGGGCAGTACTTCGTCTGAACAGATAGATACATCAGAAACTCGGATGGAAGTAAAGTTGGCCGAACTTCAGTTATTACAGCCGCCGATTCTGAGTGGTACCGAGACATCTAAAGATTGTCAGAACTGGGTTGATGACATAGAAATACTATTTGATCTACTGGATTGTACAGATGAACAGAGAGTTAAATTGGTATTTCACCAGTTACGAGAGGCTGCCAGAAATTGTTGGATTACAATCAAAGGAGTACTAGCACAACGTGGTACTGTGATCACTTGGGAAGTCTTCAAGACTGAATTCTATAGAAGATTTTTCCCAGTCTCGTACCGAGAGGACAAGAAAGCAGAGTTTGAGAATTTGAGCCAAGGTCAGTTAAATATTGATGAATATACCGCCAAATTCTCTACTTTACTGCGTTTTGATCCTCAGATAGCCGGAAATGATGAAGCTGTAGTAAATCAGTTCATCAAAGGGTTGAATTCAGAGGTAGTTGCATTTATGAATTTGCAGCGACCTTACCATTTTGCTGATATCTTGAGTAGAGCGAAGAGAGCGGAGACGAGTCTGATTAGACAATTGACAAGGTTTTGTGTGAAGCCACCTCAGACACAACAATCCCCTCTCCGATTTGATCGAGGCAGTACGAGTGGAAAGCAAGATTTGCTGAAAGCTCGGAAGAAACCATTCAAGAAACTAGGAAGCGGTTCATCTAGCTCCAGCGTTTCTAGTCCAAGACATACTGGAGTGTATTGCAGGAGTTGCGGAGGGAGACATCCCACCGAGCAATGCCAGGGAGTGACTGGTAGATGTAATATTTGTGGACAGCCGGGACACTTTGCTAAAGTCTGTCCCCAGAAGCCTTCCCGAAGATTGTAGGGAACAGAGTTCAATTGAAAACACAAATCCAGAAGTCACAACAAGTACTATTCTTTATGATTAGATTGCATATGTATTGATATATACTAATGCATTCCTTAAGATTATCCTTGAATGAGTTGCATGGAGATATGCATTATCTGTTGGGTCTGTATTACTGTAATACTGATGTACTTGTGTTTCTGATTTGATTGCATTATTGATGTTATTATGCTAAACAAGTACAGAACTATTATAGATTCCAGTCAGGAAAGTATAAGATTCAGACCAGATAGGGCTGATGAGTAGAGATTTCACAGTAAGGATTCTAGATTTCGAATTCCTTTGATATCTGTGTTGTCTATGACTCGATTAATACAGAAAGGAACAGATAGTATCCTTATGTATTCAGTAGATCTATTGAAATCGAGCGTAGCATTGGCAGATTTGCCAGAAATGTACGAATTGGCAGACATTAGCCCAGATAAGATTTCAGATTTGCTTTATATCAGAAAGATAGATTTCAGAATTGAATTTCAATCAGATACTGATTGTCGTTTTAGAATTTAAGGCAAAATAGCATTGACGGTACAGAATGACATTGAATGTACAGAATGCTACAGAAAGAATTGAAAGATCAGTAGAAGAGTATTGACCAGGAGTTACATCTGATTTAGTGTTTCTCTGTGGCATGTTTCAGTGTCTTCAGAGATGTTCTGAGGACTCTATGCTTGTTATATCTATGAAATTGTGATATAATTGCAGCATTTGATTGATTAAATCAAATATCTGAAGATTGTATTGAATATTTTGAGAACTGTAATGATTATATACAGAAATTATTCAGATAAGAATTCCGCTTGAAACAGATTGTATTCAGAGTATGCGATATCTGAAGTTAGTATACAGATTGATTTCGTTACAGTTGAGATTACGATCAGTGATTGATAAGATACCGATATCAGAAATGTCAGAATT
This sequence comes from Primulina eburnea, assembly GCF_022965805.1. Lineage (NCBI taxonomy): Eukaryota > Viridiplantae > Streptophyta > Magnoliopsida > Lamiales > Gesneriaceae > Primulina > Primulina eburnea. Next base: position 10,673,372 of record NC_133117.1, read on the forward strand.
GTCAGAGATGTATTTTGTCTGATTTGGCAGATTATTTTATTCGACTGTTGCTTTATATCTGCTGAATATTTTTATTGTTCTAAATCAGTATTTGAGACATCCTATATTGTTTTGGGAAGCATATTTTATTTGCAGATGAGATATAACAGTTGATCAGAATGACATGAAGATATTTACCCGGAATCATTATTTTATGAGTTCACTGAACTCACTAGATCTGTATAGGATATTGATACTTCGTTTCTGATTTGATATTACTGTTGTTTTGAATCCGTATATGCTACAGATTATTGTGAACCGGTGAGAGTATATACAGTTTCAACCAAATCAGAGCTGAATTCGAAAGTTACAATAATTCAGGAATGTGATCAGAATGTTCAGAACTTGATTTCAATAATCAGAATAGTGTATCGATCAGAGTAAAAGATATGTGATTCTGTGTTTTGTATTAGGACTGATTATCTTGTGATGTCAGAATGTTTCAGAATTGTATAACAGAATTGATATCGATAGTCAGAGCCGAATACCAGGTAGGTATTTCTTCTTTAATTTATGTTATTAACTGATTTGTATATGTCAGTAGTTCGGATCTGAAATCACAGATAGGGTCAGAAATGCACCGTAGTGGATTCAGTTTTCAGTTTGATAATTGAGAATGTATTGTATTTGAGCAGATAATGTTGATATAGACAGATTAAATCAGTTATAGCAGAATTTATGCTGAAATGTTGGCAGAAATTGTACTGATATGTCTAAATTGCTAACAGAAAAGATAGAAATATATAAATCAGAAGATTATTACAGATGTGTATTTTCTGAATAGAAATGGGAGTGCATTTCTATGGCTTTCGTAATAAAATTACCGCCATTTTCTCCAGATTGAAATATGATATGATTGTGATTGACAGATTGTTCAATCTATATCTATCAGTTTGTACAAGATGATGTACAAACATGAACATATGACACAGATTGATGTCAAAGAAATAATCCGATTGCACAGAATGTGGCAATAAAATGTATCAGATAGGGATTGTGATTCATTTTGTACCTATGGCAGAGTATACCATACGTTATTTGGCAAATTTTTCACCGATTGAAGGATAGCCAGAGTGTACTATCCAGATAGGAAAGATATCCAGAGAGCGGTAGTGCTGGATGCTAGCACTAGTTGACATGAAGTGTTGTTACTTTATGGGTAATTGTGTGGTGGTAGCTATCAAAAGAGTACTGAGATAGTTACAGACGACACATTGTACAGTGAGTACTACAGAGTCTTTCTAAAGAAGATTTAGAAAGGAATAAAGATAGCTCAGAAATGACAGATTTGATAAACCAACATCGGATGATGATGTTTGGTATTTGGAGTGGAAGATTGTATATGTCATTGATTGGGATAAACAGATTTGATAATGGCTGATGGTAATGATTTGTTATGAGCTGTAGTTGGTATATACGGATGTTGTATAGCCAGTATTACAAGATTAATTGTGTCAGAACTCTTTTGAGGGGTATTATGATATTATACTTCTTGAATTCTTATTCCAGACTGGAATCGGAAATCCGTAAAAGAAGAATATTTCAGAACGAAGATTATTCTGTTGTTGAAAACACAGTAAGATTTTCAGAATCTCAAAGAAACTATTTGAGAGATAGAATCTGATATGAGATTAAGATTTCAGAATTGATTCATTGAGATGAGTTTCTGATTTAAACTCAGTTATACATTTCTTCGGATATAGTTAAATTGATTGTTTGTGAGTTCGAGGACGAACTCAGATCTAAGAGGGGGAGAAATGTAATGCCCGAGAATTAATTACTGTAATCAGACATTGATTAGTTGTCCAAATTGTGATTAGAAAATATCACAGGAGCCAAATAAGATATGAGAGGTGAAGCCGGGCGTCGGTACATTATAAGCTAAAATGTTGGACAGAACATCTGGCGCTCGAGCGGTAGAAAAGAACCGCTCGAGCGCCCATGCACCATAATTATAGAATTTGGGCAGAACGTATGGCGCCCGAGCGGTAGAATGTTACCGCCCGAGCGCCATTGGATAACCAGCTAAGCTCGGACAGAAGGTCCCACGCCCGAGCGGTGATTTATTACCGCTCGAGCGCCGCTGAAGTTTTGTTAAAATATGCCACGTTTTGTAAACATGCACGGTAAGTGTGTATATATATATATACCTACGGTTCTTTCTTCAGAAGGAAGAAAGAAAATGAAAACGAAGGGAAACGCTGGTATAAATTGAATCTTACGAGAAATCCATCCGTCTGTTTTTTATTTGAGTACAGTACTGTATTCCTGTCGACGCAGGCTATAACTGGACGTAAGTTTTGTTACGTTTAGACATGTTTTGAATTTATGACATTGTCAGAACTGAATATGAATCAGATATGATGCTTTTACTACCGTAGATATCGTATATTTGAAGTCAGATTAAAGAACATACCGTTTCTGTAATTGTTATGATTTTCGAAAGATATTGACTGAGATTTTGATATCAGAATTGTGTATTACTGGTTTTGAATATATCGATATTCAGATTATGAGTTCCAGTATTATATTTGTGATGTTCAGAATTGACGGGGTATTCAGAGTGTATTGTTATGCCGTCGAAACATCAGTTTTTAGATTAATCAGATTCAGATATGATTCAGATTGTATTGTGATATCGATGACATGAATTGAATTGTATCTTGTTCAGATATTGATCAGATTATGTACTGAGTGGAGTATTGATCAGAACAGATTGTGTATTGAGTTATTTACTGATACGTTGTATTCGATATTGTCATTTCAGATTTGATATGGACAGAGTTGAATACAGGTCATCGTCTTCGTCAGACAGGGACGACAAAGGTATAATTCATGTGATATTCGGGAAGACACAACTCAAATAGATTCCATTTGAGTTTCCCAATAAAATCACATACTAGAATTATTGTTGTTTATTATATGATATGATTATGCTTTGTTTATAGATTGTTATGCATTGCATTTGAGATAGGAAAGTTTGACAGACACAGTCAGACTTCTAGACGTTCGGTGTATCGTTACATAGGAGCAGACATTGTCCTATTGTAGATTATTCGATACAGCTCAGACCGAAGTCTAGGAATAAGACGTACAGTCACCCCGAGTGGTAGGGTAGGTGACAGCCATTGACGTCTTAGTCACACCGGGATCCCTAGAGTTATAGTTGAGTCGAGTCTAGACATGATTTGACTAGAACTGCATGTGTTTAGAGATGTGGTCTCATAGACTATGAAACCCATGTTTATTGCTTTCAGACATGATAGCCTGTGTTTATATGATTTGATATAAATTGCATGTTTATCTGAATTGAGTTGCATCCTTATTTAGATTTGATTTCATAGATTATGAAATCTATTACTTTTGAATATGATCATGATAGCATGTTTTATGATTTAGATTGTTTATATGCATGCTTACCATGTTTTATACTGGGATTTATTCTCACCGGAGTTATCCGGCTGTTGTCTTGTTTTGTATGTGTGCATGACAACAGGTGGGGCAAGATCGGGGTCGAGAAGATGATAAGAGAAGACGAGTTTAGCGTGGTGATTCCGGACTTGGATAGATTTGGGTTTTATTACTGGAACTTGGTAGTTGAACCTTAGATTAATTGAAAGACTGTTGTACATTATTGTACTTTTATACTGAAATGTAGTTCTATACATATATGTATATTATTTAGATGCCATTACCTTCCGCCCTTGTATTTTAAAAAGAAAAATTTTTAGACCATGTTTATCTTAACAGATAATTAAATCCCAAAGATGATTAATAAGAAAGATCAGCGTCCGGGTCCCCACAGTATTGATTTATGTTTCTGATTTGATACATGTTATTAAATGTCTATTTCATGCTTTTATATCTGTTTATATGAAATGCATGTATACATGATTTATACTGGGAATGTAATTCTCACCGGAGTTATCCGGATGTTGTCTTGTTTGTATGTGTGCTTGACAACAGGTGGGACAGGATCAGGAAGAGGATGAGAGATTATAGTTAGCGTGGAGATCCGGGCCCAGAAGCTGAATAGGATTCAGCACTGGATGTATAGATGTTGAACCTAGTTGAGATAGAGACATGTAGTACATGACTTGTACTTTTATATTCACATGTATATCAGATAGATTACTATTACCTTTCAGCAATTATATATTTTTTAAAAAAATTTAGTCCCACTTTTCTTAATTGTTATATTTGACATTAATAATGATTAAGAAATGAATTAGCGTCCGGGTCCCCACAGTATCAGTGCAAAGGTCTTATAAAAGGTTGTGCCACCATCAGCGCCGGAAAGATCCGTCATCAAGCCCCGATTTCTAAGTTCACATGCTTTATATGATTTAATATGATTTTACCTGGATGAAGATATGAATAATATGTTTACGTTACCCGTTTACTAGCTTTTTTTTGTATTTATGCTTTGCATGCTTAAATTACTAAATGAGTAAGGATATGTCACATGATTAGAAAACTTAGATTCAAAAATGCATGTTGGTTAAATTAGAATTTGGAAAACGTTCAGATAAAATGCCTCCTAGAAGTGCCCCTGTTAATGAGAACCAATTCGAGAACAGTGTGAACCTCAAGGGGAATGGACCCCCACCACCTCCTCCAGGGAATGCTGCTACTCGTGCGTTAGAAGGGATGACTCGTTTCTTCGAGAAACAGTTGCAGCAGCAGTTACAACAGTTACATCAAGCACCTAGTCCACAACATGACATATATGATCAGTTCCGGAGGCTGGGGCCAAAGGAATTTTCTGGCACCACCGATCCCTTTGCTACTGAGAGTTGGATTCATTCACTCGAGGTACACTTTTGTTATCTTGATATGGAAGATGCTGACCGTGTGAGGTGTACCACTTATCTGTTTAGGGATGATGCTTCTTTATGGTGGGAGGAGCCGAGCATGGTATTGATGTTGCTACTCTTACTTGGGCACGATTTAAGGAGATATTCTACGAGAAATATTTTACTGCTGATGTTAGAGGGCGACTGAAGAGAGAGTTTATGAGCCTCTGTCACAGAGACTCGACTGTTGCTGAGTTTGTGAAGAAATTTGTGGGGTTGTCATTTTGTACCCCTTATTGCGAGGGATCCTGCAGAGAAGCTTAGACACTTCATGGATGGTCTACGACCCACTTTGTGAAATAATGTTATGATGATGCGTCCTTTGGAATACGCCACTGCTATTACTTATGAATTCCAGTCTGAGCAATCTTTGAGGGACATTGAGTTTGAGATGCAGTGCAAGAAGCAACACCACCAAAGCAACAATCAGCCAAACAAGAAACCATATACGGGTCCTCCTAGACCTCAAGGGTCTCAAAAGCCCCAAGGTCAAGTCAAGAAACAAGGACAGCAAAAGCCACACAAAATCATGGAGCACCAAAGCCTGCCGAGACGCAACCATGCAAGGAGTTCAATCACTTACATCTTGGCAAATGTGAATGGGGGACATTCAAATGTTTCTATTGTAAGCAGAATGGGCACAAGACTGCTGATTGACCAAAGAGAAATGCATTTACTATGGGACGAGCATATGTTATGAATGCAGATGAAGCTGAATAGGAGGCAGACACTACACTCATTACGGGTAACCTAGTCGTTTAACATTTTTATATTGCCCTTATTGCATGAGATGTTAAATTAGTTATTAGAATTGAACTGGGATCAAGTTTAACCTAGTGGAAATTAGGTTGCATGTTCTACCTTAGTTGGATTTAAGATATGATTTTAGAAACAATAGAAATTGTATTTATTTTGTGCCTTAATTTATGTGAAGGATGTAACATTTCCAAATAAAATTTTTAGGGCCAAAATTGGAAGAAAAATCATATTCTAGGGTTGGTTAAGGGTTTCAAAATTTTTAGGGGCCTAAGTGCAAAATTTAAAAAAATTGAGGACCAAAATGTAAATACGAAAAGATTAAGGGACCTAGTTGCAATTAACCAAAATTTAAGGGGATTTAATGCAATTACAGAATTTTTAAGGATCAATAGTGCAATTTTCGAAAAATTTAAAGGACCAAAATGTGAAATTTCGAAAATTTAAGGGTCAAATTTTCAATTATCCAAAAATTTGGGGACTGAAATGTACATTTTGAGAAAATTGAAGGGATAAAATACAATTTTTCAAGAAATGCTTAAGTTCAACGCGTATCTTCATAGAAGTTTTGGAGAATAATGATAGAAATTTCCTTAAGCTTCAACACGAAAATATTTAAAAGACATTTTTGCCGCAGGGAGGATTATCATACAAGATGTGGCAACCTATGCGCTAGTAGATTCTGTTAGAGTAGGTGCACGTCGAGCCAAGTGTTGGCCGAGTGTTCACAATGAAACTCTATGTATAAACCGTCTTTATCTTAATAATATTTGAAATTATTGTTTTGGCACATCTTTATATGTATACCCATGCTAGTTGCATAGATAAAGTCCATGAATATACAAATAGTCGAAAGAATATGAGATGCTCATATGATGAGTATCATGAAACTCATATTTGCAATACTATATATTCTAAACAGTTCCTAGTGGATTCAGCCGCCGCTAAGAAGGATATAGGCCGCTCGAGTTAGAGACTAGTATCTGCGATGTGAGTACCATGTTTCATGGTGGGACATTGTGATGTCCGAACATGTAGATATGTGCTCCTTGTTGTGAGAACTCAGGATTTTCCAATCCGAAGCAAATCACGTAAGAAATTCGAATTTGAAATTAAACTCAAACTAAGCTTAAAAACTTTCATTCTAACTATAAACTTGAATATTAACCTAAATTTTCAGTAAATTTAACTCGAGAAAATGGATTCAAGGCTCGGGGATTAGCTCAACGGGAGGCCGAGCTGCAAATAACCGCATCCATTGAAGTGTTGTCACAGGAGGAGTAAAACCCCAGCTCGAGGACTCGATCTTTCAGCTCAAGGAAGTTCAACTAAGCTTGTCCTAAGTTAATTGTGCAAGAATTGACCTTTGAGATAACCCATGAATGAGCCAAGGGAGGAGCTAGGAGATCAAGACACCTTTATTATGCAAAGAATGACTCTTGGTGCTTGGATATCTTTGACCAACATTATGATCACCATTATGGCCATTCTTGGAGACCAAGAATTCGGCCATGAGGCTAGGTGAAAAGCTTTGAATTGCCTATAAATACTACACCAAAGTGATAAAAAAAACCATCCCTCAAAGCCTCAAAATTTCGGCTATCTCCCCCTCACCTTAAGTCATTCGGCCGAAATTCAAGAAGAAGAAAAAAAGAAGCTCGTCCTACTCGAGTGCTAGATTTCTACATCGAAGTGCTGCCGGAGTGAAGACAGTAATTGCTAAGATTACGACGCAGTGCTGTCAAATTTTCGAGAAACAAGTTCGCAACAAAGTCAAATCTATCTCCAAAATTCGGTAAGTGGGTTTTCTTTATATAATTTGTTGTATTTTTAAACTTTGATATAAATAATGAGACATGCATGTTGGTGTGTCCCTTTTTCGAAAATATTAGTATGTTTTGTTTAAAATTTTGATCGATTATGTGATTCTTCTATGCTTCGAAATTCGTTGATTCCGCTGTGTCCGTATGAAAAATCTGAAATCTGAAAAGTTATGTCTGTTACTTCTGAATTCTGTTGCACTGTTACGATTCGAAGTGAAATGGACGAGAATTGTAGTTCTGTTCTGGCCCCCATTGGTGGGTATAAAGCCATGTTCTCTTCTGGCCCCATTGGTGGATATAAAACCATGTTCTGGCCTCACCCCTTAGAGGACTAACATATTGGGGACAATTTGACCATTGAAATGAGATGATTAACAATGTTGTGTCCGTTTGATTTGATCTGTTTCTGAATTGCTCTGAATCATCTGATAAATTCTGTCATTTATTCGATTCGTTTCTATCATATTAAGTTAAGGATATTAAGTTTTGAAATTTTGTTAAAGAAATGTTTTAAGAAAACTAAGTTCTATATGTACCTTGGAATCGATCGACCCCATTTGCTGAGTGTTTCACAAAACACTCACCCCCTTACAATTTCAGATAAAAATGAAGAACAAATAAATGAGGAGGAGCAGGAAGCTTTCTGGGGTTGGTAATCGATGATCAAGAGCAAGAATCAAGTTATCCCTTTTGTTTAAGTTCTCCGAATTTCGCAACTCTGATGTATTTTATTTCATTGTCATTGTAAGACAATACTTTATGGAAAATACTGGTTTGATTTGATACGAGGCTTTATTGTTTTCAATATAATTGTTAAACAATGCCGGATTTCATCGACGCTTCAGACTCGGGGCGTGACATTTAAGTGGTATCAGAGCCGCCGGGTTCATAATCCCGCTGGGGTTTTGACAGACAAAATTTGACCAAGTCAAATTTTGGTAAAAACCTAGTGCAATCCTATCTAAATCCAACATTCGTCCTTTCCGAAAACTTTCCTTGAGAAATTCGAAAGTCTATCTCTTCAATCGTTCCGCAAACTCTTATTATCAAGAATTCTTCCACGACAACTTTGTTTCTATTTTTGTGCCTTTCTATCCTTTATACGATTCTGACGCTTTACTTTCATTCTTATCCTAGGAAATGGCTGCTCCACGTAATCGCGCTCAGGCTGCTCTTCGTATGCGTCAGCTTACCATAGATAATCAAGCTAGGGAGATTGCGACTTTGAAGGCGCAAATTGCTAGAGAGAAACTGGAAAAACAAGAACTTAGTGAGATTAGGCATATACTGGAGACCGATGTGCAGCGACGTACTCACCATTTGGACTTGGCTGAGAGCCAACTCCTTCAGATACCCACCGACTCAGCTTGCATTGAGCGTCTGGCTTCACTGAACAGAGGATTGCTTGGGAGAGTTGAAACAGAAAGAAGACGTGCTGCTAGGGCTCGTCAGCGTCATGAACAGTTGAACACCAAACAAGAACGGTACATCTCCAAGCTCCACGGCACCATGGAGAGACTTCAAGAGCAGAAAAACTACCTACATTTGGTGATAGAGAACATGGAGGAAGAAGAAGTAGCACCGATGGAGGTGGCCGGAAATGACAGCACCAGTGACAACGACGACGGAGAGATGTTCGATTAGATTAGCATTATAATAAAGTATCTAGATTGTAGTAAACTTGTGACTGAGAAAATATTAACAAGAAAAAGCAAAAGCTATAATATCTTTGCGTCGACATCTCGATGAAGGTTTAAAATGTGAATATCTAATCGAAAAAGATCCTATGGCTCTGTGGAAAGGATTGAAAGAAAGATTTGAACATATAAGGGAAAGAAATATTTGAACATATAAGAAAAGTTATACTTCCGACTGCCCGTGATGAATGGAATATGTTAAGATTCCAAGATTTTAAGAAAGCCCGTGATTATAATTCAGCGATGTATCGAATAATCTCGCAGCTAAAATTTTGTGGACATGAGGTTACAGAATCGGAAATGCTTGAAAAAACATTTTCCACATTTAACGCATCAAATATAACTTTACAGCAACAATATAGAGTGCGTGGATTTGCGAGATATTCTGAACTCATCGCCTGTCTTCTTGTGGCGGAAAAAACAACGAGCTGCTAATGAGAAATCATCAGTCCCGACCCACTGGAGGATCAACAGCAGTTCCAGAATTAAATGATGTAAGTAAAAATGAATTTAAACCTGGAAACCAAAATCAAATTCAAAGACAAAGTTTTAGTCGAGGTCGAAGTCGAGGTCGAGGTCGAGGTCGAGGTCATGGTCGTGGACGTGGACGTGGAATTGGTCGTGGTCGTGGTCGAGGCCGTGATTTTGAAAACAATAGAGATAGTTATTTTTCCGGTAAAAATAAGGTTATAATTATATTACGTGCATAAAAATATAAATGTTTATTTTTGAGATATATGCGATATGTCTTGTGGCCACCTTATGTTTATGGGTTTGGAAGTCGGTAGGCGCAACCGAGGACCTCTCCACCCGATGAATTACGACCGGTTTACGATTATGTATGGGTACGGATATCCAGTCTAAGGGCTATGGTGATCTCTACCGCCCAGTATACTGTGGTTTAGTCTGATCAGGCACTCACGTTATGTTATGGGCCACTTGCTTAGAAACATTATCTCTACCAGAAAAATTATGACATGATATGACTGAGCTCTATTGAGCAAAGCTTTTACGTATGATTTTCTGATATGCACGTAGTTATAATTATTCATGACACGACTTTCACTGTACGCTTTACGATACCATATTTTTACGTTGCATGCGATTTTATGATATATTTACTTGTTATTCACGAAATATACATGTTGAGTCTTAGACTCACTAGACTTGATTGTTGTAGGTACTGATGAGGTCGAGGCCGAGGGCGGAGACCAGGGAGCTATCTTGGGGCAGCAGTAGTAAACCCGAGGACCTCGTGTTTTAGTTTATGCACCTTTTATCGTTCAAACTAAATTTTATTATCTTGGATTATTTTAAGTTGTTGTTGGAAACACAATGTTGACTTCCGTTGTTATTTTAAAGTTAAAATTATTCACATGTTTATTTTATAAATGAGGTAAATTAATTATTTAATTAGAAAAATTTTAATAATTCCGCAACAATATGAATACGAAATACGGGCCTTTACAACGTGACTGCACTCTTTTTCCCTTATTATGGTTTTTATCCCAATGAGTTTTTCTTTGTAAGGTTTTTAACGAGACAATATTAAAACACGTAAAGAATACAATCATTATGATCATCATCACAAGGGGGAGTGTTGAAAAATAATATTTAAAATTTGTGTATTGAATATTTGAATGTTGAAAATAAGAGTTGTAAATATTGAAAATTAGTGTGTGATGATGTAGGTATTGATGTATTTTATTTTTGGATTATTTGTAAAGAAATTCTATAAATAGCCTTACCATTTGTGAAGAAATTCATAATTGAGTAAAGAGAAAAATATTATAAAGTATGTAGTTTTGGTAAATTTTGAGAGTTTGAGATTTTTACTTTTTACCATAAATTTTTACTTTTTCACAACAGTTTAAAATATATTATAATTTTTTCTTTTGCCATTTTTGGACTTTTTTGTTTCCTTCTTTCTTTTTTTTCCACATTTTATTTATCTCGTTTGTTTTGAAAGTAAAACATATTTATGTTTCAATTTTAGTTCATTTCACACGCTTGATTCGTACATTTTCTTCTTTTTTTTTTCTCATTAATTTTTTTTTTTTTTTTAAAATACAATAAGGGAGGAGAGGACTTCAATATAAAATTTTTATTTTCTTGATTGTTTACATGTCCAATTATTTTCTAATTTTTGGTTTACCGAATTTATTTATTTTGAAAATAAAATATATAATTTGTTTTTCAATATTCACATATTTAATCAGTTGGTGCATTAGTATATAGTATATAAGCTAAGTATAAATTATAACAAGAAAAATTGATACAATAAAATTCGACAAGTTAAAAAGAAAATAGAAAATATTTTTTAAAAATTTGGAATATATACACAAAATGTCAAAAAAGAAAACAAAAAAAAATAATTAAAAAGAAAGTATTAATTAAAATATATAAAAAGACAAAAAAGAAAAGAATAGAAAATTGTGATTGTGGCCGTAAAATGACATCACAGTCTCTCTTGTGAAGATGTCCACAGTAAAAACAATTTTGAAATTAAAATTTTTTTTGATCAAGAAAAAAAAATGTAAAATAAAGTATTAATTAAAATATATAAAAAGACAAAAAAGAATAGAAAATTGTGATTGTGGTGTAAAACGACATCAGAGTCTCTCTTGTGAAGATGCACACAATAAAAGCAATTTTGAAATTAATTTTTTTTTGTCACATTATCTTCTATTAGGGGAACGGTACATTAATATGTTTTACTTTCAAAACAAACGAGATAAACAAAATGTGGAAAAAAGAGGGAAACAAAAAGTCTAAAAATGATAAAAGAAAAAATTATAATATATTTTAAACAAGACTGAAAATGAAAATTTGAGTTTGTTAAAAAGAAAGATGAAAACAAAAAACTAAAAACAAAAAACTAAAACAAAAAATAATTAAAATAAATATAAAAAAATCTTTTTAAAATTTTTTTTTCCACGTCATTCTAGGGGATCCATTCCCTATAAAATGCTGGTCGATTGTTCGAGAATCGATTTTCACCGGAACTCCCAGTTTCTTCATTATTTTCGCGCTAGGGTTCTTCAGCAATGGGTTGGGTGTGGAAAGATCACGATTCAGAATTTAATTCTTCCAACTCCGGTGAAGACAGCAAGTTTCCAGGTGCGGTGGTCGGTGAAAGTGACGGTAGCGGAGATCGCTGCGCTACCCGTAAGGTCGTGACGTCTCGGTGCCGCACGGAGGAAGTGGAGCCTGGAAAATTCATCCGCAAGTGCAATAACACCGAACAGATTTTCAAAGATTGCATCGGGAGGTACAGAGATTTTAGTTTTTGAATGGTTGAATTCGGATTATAGTTTTGGTGGGGAAATACTAGTTTGTGTTGCACTGGGTTCGTTCGATCTATTGACGAATTTATATAGGTTTCAGATGTACCTTAGGAATGGATGCTAATTTTATACATGAACGATCCACCTTTTTTCATTTATTATGAATTAGGCTTTCAGTTAGATTATTAATCTGATGAAGAAAACACTTGTTTATGTTTTCGGTGATGTGAGGAAATTGACATATAATACTAATAGGAGCTGCAATCAGCTTCTGTGTCTGTTTGGGACTAAAGTTTGGACTTTTTGTTTGGGAAAAACATTAATCTTCTGAAGATATAAAGGAAAGAGATGTAGCAATTGAAATGGTAATGGATAGGCTAATTTTTGCATGTCAAAGGAGTGAGTGAAAGCTGGCTCATGATTTATTGAAAGATTTAAGGAGCAACTGTTGTTGAAACTTTTGAATTTATTGAGGTCATAACTTCACCTTCACCCCAGCTATGTCGTGGATTCGATTATTATTTTCTTCTACTTGCTATTGGTAAAAACTGTACTTGAGAAATTTGTAAGTTGAACCTGGAAGCAACAATGCTTTCCAGTCTGGTTTTGTAGGTAGTCCATGGCTTGTGTAAACAACCCTTGTGAAATTCACGAATTTAAAAAATCATGGGCGGACCTGTAGAGAAGCCTCAAGAGAAGTGGAGTAAACTTGGTGAAACTGTGACTTTTTGAAGTTTCTTAAAGTAACTAACCTTGTGTCTATTGACTGAATTGTTTTCATTAGAGCATTATTTCTTGTTAACCTTGTTTCGAATTTCACGGAGTTCAGTTAGGGACAGTTACCTGAATGGCAACTTGTTATAGACTCCTTGAATTCCAAGCATGAGGACTCCTGGTGGTGTGCACTAGTGTTCAAGTGCAAGTGTGAATATAAAAAATAAGGAAATTATTGTACAGAACACCATTTAGATCTTTAAGTTATAGAACACCACTATTTTATGGTCCTTTTCTAATTGCCCCATAATTGTCTATATTTCCCAAGGTGGCCTGATTTATATAAGTGCATCTCCAACCTGTCTATCAGGGAAAGATCCTTGAACTACACATACCTCCTCACATTTAAGGTTTTCTTAAACTTAATAGACTGCTATTTTAGTTATTAAGGATTGATTTTAGGATTTTATGTCTTTTACGAATCGTATCTTGTAGGTATTTTTTTTAAAAAATCATTGCATAATAAAGTTCATCTTGGCTTGTTCTTATCTTGCATCACTATCTTCTTTCCAAGTCTCTATAAATTTTAAATGTATGAATGTTCAATACCTGTTTACCACTAATGCTTAAAGTTAACCACCTGAATATTGGTAATGATTTGAAATATAATTTTGTCATTCAAATTTGTAAGGAAGTGAAATTGGATTATAGAAGTTTGATGGCATGTCACGAAGTGTCTACATAGTATTCATTCCTTACTTGGAAGTGCCATCATAATTGACGTGGAATTTTCAACTCATGTTGAAAAGGAGATGATGGGGTCTTCTTACATTTATTATTGTCAATTTTCCTTAAAATGAAAATTAAATAATCTATTAGGACACATGTAATATGTGTCAAAATGTCTTTCTATAGAAAAACTAATTGAATGCTTTGTTACAAGACTTGTTTTTTTCTTCAGTTTATTCAAAGACTTGGAGAATAATGATTGCACGTCATATTGAGTTTGAGATTAGTCTCATATGCAGCCATGGTGATGAAGACCAAACTGCTTGACATTGTCTACTTTTAACATCCTGACTTCATAGTGATTGATTTGATAAACCATATAAATAACTATGCAAACCACCAATCATGTCTTCCATAGTGTTTTTTAGCTTTTTTCCTCAAGTTTTTGGCACTCCAATTGTGCTTAGGATTCATAAAGTGTTACGAGATTTTTTACCGTTAGTGTACGCTGTCAAGTTTTAGTATGTAAATAAGTACGGATGTCGTCTCACAGAGAATGAATTGATATTACAATAATTAAAAATAATCTTAACTTTATTCAGAAAATCGAATATGAGAACGATAATGTAAAACAAAGATTGCAACAATTAATCAACGATTAACAAGATTAATAAGGAGACAAATTAGTCAGAGACAAATTCTAGAGGTTCAGCTTCATTTTACTATTCACTATTTTTAATTCATATCGATATTTATATCATAAATTCTTCTAGTTTATTAGCCAAAAATTCTCAATATTTCCGACTATCTTTTCCTAGTGACAAGTAGAAAAAAAAATCAAATATCAAATAACATAAACATAACAAAAATTTTGGCAATATTATCAAATATCAAATACCATAAACGGAACAAAATTCTTGGCTTCAATGGAGGTATATGCCTTTCGAACTCTATAAACACCAATGATGTATTTTCGTACGATCTTATTCAAATCTCCTCTTCCGAGGATAGATTTTAATACAAAATCATTCGATCTTGGTCAGTAAATTGCAAACATTAAATCAAGAAAAAAATGGAAAGAATAATTCAAATATATGAATCAAAATATCAATAACATAGTTTCTAGTGAAGCTATTTCGTTCCTCTACACAACAATTTTAGTCATAACAAAATAAAAAATCAAACAAAGCATGTTTTTGAACGTCATTCAAAAATAGGAGAAACAAAAATACAAAAACAAAGGTATATAAACTTCTCCTATCCCGTAAGTCACTCCGTCTGTCTTCATACCTAAATTGCTTGTTCTCCAATTCTCTTTAGTCTCTCAGCCGTCCTCCTGAAAATCTCGCCAAAAGTCCTCAAAAATCTGACCTAGCCACGTTTTAAATCGTGGAATCCTAAATTTCCAAAACTCTAATGCCAATAGGCACATTCGCGCCAATGGACCAGCATGGGTGTGCTAGGCATTAAAATTTGACAATTTTTTTCTTTTCAAATAACCTAGCGCAGGTGCACCATGCTCTCAAATTTTCTTCCTAAATCTTCACTACATGCTCTTTCTTTCCCTGCTCTCGTCTCTTTCCACTGTACAATTGGCTGTTGCCTTAATTCCTGCAAACGACAAAGCAAAAACCAAAAAGCTCAATATTGCTTGAAAACTAACATAATTCAAGTCAATTACTAGCATAATATAACTGGTAAAATCACACTTATTATAAAGACCATGGGCTTGTTTGGTTTGTTTTTGGGAGTTTTGGGGAAATTTTCTGGAAAAAAGAAGGTAGTTGTTTTATTTAGAGGAAATTGAAACATTATTGTAAATATTGAATCAGGACTGAAATTGCTTCATGTATTGTTATGATATATTATTTTGGTAAAATAACTAAAAATTTAGTTAGAAGTATTTTGATTGTGTGGAAAGATGTGAGAATTGTAAATTAGAACTGCGATGTGCGAATCTTGTCTTTCATTGACGTATTAGTTTTATGGTGTATGCTTTCTACTCAGGCCCAGTGAGGTGGTTGAATCTATTGAAGAATACGTCGAGGAAGATGTCACAGACAAAATGGTTAAAGGGCAATTCTCTTTAGACTTGGGAGATCCCAGACCTCTATCGAGCTCTTATTTCCCTGGGCTACGTGGTGATATTGAAGCCATTGAACGTAATTTCTTTGGTGGCATTGGTCGATTTTTGGAGGCAGCTGAAGAAATGAAGAATGAGTTCTTCAATTCAGTTGGGTTTCCTCCTATATATGATGGTGATTCTTCATCGTCACGCAAGAAGCATGAAATTCATATTGAAAGCAATCCTCGCACCACAGCTCAAACCAAGAAATCTTCTGGTGAAGGGATCGATCTCTCTGGTTTAGCTAAAGATGTTTGAAATTTGGTTGTGGAGACCTTTTAGTTCACAGGTCATATGTTATAAATTTGAGTCCTAATACTATTCTTACGACAAATGACTTGATAGTTTTCTTGTAGCTTACGGTGGAAGTTGTTTTACATTTCTTATTGAACATGAAAATGGAGTTGGTTGTGAATAAGGTTTTATAATTTTACCATGGTAAGTTATTGAGTATTTTTTAAAATTTTTGATAATGTTTATAATTTTTGAAATATTATAAATGAAAATATCATGTGTACTACTCCCTTTTTTTTGCATTATATCATTTTTACGTTGGTCACCGAGTGCAATTTTCTCACTTTAATGCCTAAAACAAAATAATCAAAGATCTATTATAAATGAAAAAATGATATATTCGGGATTAGAGTGTGGGCTCATGCTTATCTGCCCACAAACTATTAATAGTTGCATGGTTAACTAAAAAGAAAAAGAAAATAAACAATTTTATTTTTAATATTTAAAATTTAAACTCATCGACTACACGTTTTGCACGAGGACTCAACACTCGATAAACTAAAATAAATTAACCTTAAAGTTGATATCATATAGCCTTATCCTTTTATCAAATTAAATCGTTTGAAAGTGGAGCACTAAGACCCGTCTCTAACGATAAATATACAATATACTACAGAAACGCGTGTTTATCATTCTATGCCATATGAGGTAACAAACGTGTTTTGTGTTAAAGTCTTTCTCGAATTACCAAAAATCAACCATATATAAGATAATTATTATTATTTTAGTTTGTATTCCAAAACCCTCGTGTAAAAATTCAGTCTTTGGTGAATGGGTAACCAAGTATTTGAGGTTCCGTAAGATATATGGGTCTGTTTGGTAGGTTGATTAAATCTTGATAGATTGATAAGCCCATGTTTGACTCGATTTTAAAGTTGGTTGACTGACAATGTCATTGACTATTGTACTGTTTTTATGGGAAAATGGGTCCACCACTTTGCCTAGTATAAAATCAATCCTTCCCCAGTACAAATGACAGTAGTTGAAAAAAGACGATATTGTCCCTGCATAAAATCCACCAAATTAAACCTAGCTTCTGTTTCCCAATATTGTTGCCGACGGAAAATTTTCTATGCCACCGACATCTAAAATTGAAGATCCGAAATGGAAGGAATGAAGGCCAAAAAGATTATCGGAGAACAGATCTGAAAACTCATCCCCTTGTTCCGTAGGTGAGTTTTCGAAAATTAAATTTCCAAGTAGTTCAATTGTTTGATATCTGCTTAGCATGAAGAAATCTATTCCGAATGTTTTAGGCATTTGTTCTTCAAATTGTTTTACATACGATAACGTGTATGACACAAACTTCTATGGGATTTACGAATCTCGTTTGAAGCACTGAACAAGCAGAAAAATCGCCTTCCACCTCATCTTCAAGGGTACATTTTGAAGAAGATATTTTCTACCCTCTCTGTCCAAAAGAATAGGGTATTGAATTTGGTCAAATTCGATTGTCGGATGGGGATTGATTATTGAAAGGTATTGTGGGAATTAGTTTGAGGTTGTGAGGGCACTTTTGTCAACCGCAAAATTATCCAACTAATAAAAATTCTACCACACACCAAATAATTAATCACACAATATTATACATCACTCCTTATCCACTACATATCAATCAAATTATTAATCATTTACCTATCCCATCACACGTACCAAACGGAGCCATATGGAAAAGACTTGACCACTTGGTGTGGACCAAATTATGAATCATTAATGAATGCATTGAAAATTAAGGTTTTCATCAAACGGAAGCACCTTTCACCATCACAGTCAGAATCCAATAAACTAATATTTTTATTTTTTTATGCATTAGTTTTGGGCCACTTTGAGATTGTTCTAGGTGGCCCAAAAATAATTCATAAAAGCCCACATAATGAGCCCGAAATTTGAACATAGGTCCATCAGTGTGAAGAATGTTGTCCCTCTTCTTTTTCTCACAATTTGTTCCATTCTGTCGTTGAAAAATACTCTTCCATAAGTCAATCGAAAGCCATTCATTGTCAAATATGTCTATTTTGTTTTTTCAAGATCTTAGGAATGGCTGCCGGTACATTTCTGTGATATATGCGGATATGAAAACTCTTACATGGTAATATGGAAAATCACCGCCCGTACACCACCGAAAACGGGCCCACGACCACCATGGATTATAGCCCAGACCTAGACAACTCCAAAAGCTTAGGTATATTTACAATCCTGACTGCCGTTGAACTAATACTCATCTTTTAAGTTCTATGGAGACCATCCATCAATTGCTTAAGCCTAATTAAAATGGTTTAAATGATTTTCTATGTTTAGGATAGAATATTAAATACGTCCATCGATCGATCATGTTAAAACCAGTGTTTTAACAAAAAGATAATGAATAATAGAACTAAAATATAAATACGTACAATGTATTAGGATTATGGGAAAATTATATTTTTGATAATGAGATTTGTATATTTTTCACTTTTTTTTATTATATTATCGGTCGATTCGTGGTCTTAGTCAACTAATTTACATTTTTAAATTGTATTATTATTTTCATTAAAGTACTGACATGATTCCGAAAAATTATGACATGCTATCGAAATTTGCTGACATGATAATGGATATTATTGACATATCCTATAATACGTCAACACTCCGGCGAAAAATAATAAAACTAAAAAATTCAAGTTGTGGACTAAGACCGAATTGACTGATAAAAAAATATATCAGTTACAAAACCATAAATATAATTTTGATAAATATCATTAATTCGACCAAAATCAATTGTCCTTCTATCTAAGCAACTACTGACACTTTACAGATCCACATAGATAATGTGTTTTGAAAAATAATTTGTGTGAATTTCGCAAGTCAATTACTATTAAAAGGAATACCGTGGGTTCCAATCCCACTCTATCGGCAACTTCGGAGTTTTTCCGCCCCGCCTGAGGACAGATTGTTAACAAATAAAGGGCGATAGCTTCTAGACAAAAACTTGTGTGAGACGGTTTCACGGGTCATATTTGTGAGACGGATATCTTATTTGGGTCACCCATGCAAAAGTATTACTTTTTATGCTAAAAGTATTACTTTTTATTGTGAATATGGGTAGGGTTGACCCGTCTCACGGATTATGACCTGTGAGACGGTCTCACATGAGACTCACTCTAGCTTCTAACATATGAAATTTCTCTGAACGTAGATACATACTAGACTAAAAGTTATAGATGTTAGCAGAGACACAACTTTATATCTTTATATTTGTGAAAGCATATAGCCTCGTACTAAGCGACGGATAAACATGAGACTACATGTCACGCCCCGAGCCCGGGCTCGCGCTTGCGTGACTGCAAAATGAGCCCCTATAGCAACTACTTCGTATTCATTATCGCTTTACGAAAATGATTAACCCAAGTTGCTATAGAAGTCCATTGTAAGTATTTATAAACTCATTTTAAATCTTTCATTTTTAAGATGTGGGACAAGAGGTATCAGAATCACTCTTCCTTCAGAACGCGACGTCCTCGTCGCGGCCTGACCACTCGATCCACCAGCGCTGAGAATCTAGAGGTGGCTCCTACAGGTTCAAGAGGTGGCTCCCGTCATGTAGCACTTTGCCCCGCAGGTTCAAGAGGTGGCTCCATGCACGTAATACTTTGCCCTGCATAGCACTTATTTCACGGCGTTCCATGCCGGTGACCGGCTCTGATACCATTCTGTCACGCCCCAAGCCCGGGCCCGGGCCCTCGCCAGCGTGACTGCACAATGAGCCCCTATAGCAACTACTTCGTATTCGTTATCGCTTTACGAAAAATGATTAATCCAAGTTGCTATAGAAGTCCATTGTAAGCCATTATAAACTCATTTTAAATATTTCATTTTTAAGATGTGGGACAAGAGGTATCACACTACACATACTTTGGTGTCGATAAGTCTGGTTGTTAAGTCCATGAGTCAAATGAGGGGAATGTCTCAATGTTGATGTTGTCTCATATCACCTTCAAAATCAATCTTACAAGTTTCTTGTCACTGGCGATGTCCTCAAAAGAGATCAGTCTTCCCTCTTTTATTGTTCATCTAGCCAACCAGTGTTGGAGTACCATTTTCTCGCACCTAAGACGCAGTGGAAGCTTAAAATTTTTGTTTTAACGTTCAAAATGTTCCTTGGACGTCATATTATTTAAAACATTCATATGGTGTTTAGTTTGTTTATCTTTGTGTATTTAACACTGGACACCAAACCAATTCGAGATCAGCGGAGTTGATCCTTCGAATAAATCCCTATGAACGAATCTCCTTCTTCGATAATCAAATAAGGTCCATGATCAGAAACTAGATTCCTCATATGGATCACACTAGAGATCTAAACAGAATTTGCACTGAGATTGAATCGTCGAAATTGCAGAAATCCAAATATCGGCAACGCACAGTGGAAGAAGTGGCCGAAATTTTTTCTTCAAAAGTTTAGGGGTTGACCGAAATTTTGAGAAGGAGAGATAAAATATGGTATTTAATATAATCTTTAATGAAATATTTATAATTTTTTATTCCTGATCAAATCAGGAATCTAATTACACCAGGACACGGTTATTCCATTATTTAAAATATCTCATGTATGTATTTTATACTCTTGAAAATATCATGCATAATTAAATAATTATCAATTTTTGATAATACTCTATATATATATATATATATATATATATATATATATATATGACTTAATAAATTATTGTTAACTCATTATAACTCCGATCGATGATCAGACAAAAATGATGTGTCTATGGTACAAATCTCGTTCATATAATGACAAATTAAAAATTTTGAATGCCAAAATTATCTACTGATTCAATTCTTGTAGATGTCAGTTTAATGAATTTCTTCACTAAAATAGATAGTTCTACTTTCCTCACTTATTAGCCGTTAAGCTAAATTCCACATCTACCATAATATGGAATCAATTTATAAAGTCTTTTATAAGCAATATCATGTAACCCTCAATGTTTCAGAGATATAGCTAGATGTGATTTCACAACTTCATGTGATTTAGAATAACATTATTCTTATTCAGGTGAACCTTAGTTATCCTCATTCTTTTCATCAACTCATTGAACAATAATGTCAGAACTCAAGTCTTATTGCACTCATCAGATCATGATAAGAGCGTCTAATTGCATCGTCCAATAATCTCCTATGTATCACTAATAGTGCTAGTAAGAACATTAAGTTATGGTTAGCGTACAGTATGGTTCCTTCCACTCATATATCACGGTCAAATTTGCAACTATTGATATATCGAGAGTTACAAATGAATTCGATAATGATGTGATATATCTTTGAGTAATAACAGTTACATAGTATGTGCAACTGAGGAAACATCTTTCCCAAATGCACACGTCTTACTCTGACTAGAGATTCATTGCACTATCAATACATCAAATCACATGTGATATCTTTACCCGTAAGCGAACGGTGAATCCTCGACTACAATATATTGGCTTTTATGTATTTCGAAACTACACCCAAACTCGTCACCTAATGATTCTCAATGGATTTAGTAAAGTGCATGCTAGGACATAGAGAATCTACGTTGCCCTGAGACAAGGACTAATGATGTACAAAAATAACTGCTTACTATTTCACTCGATAAGTTATAACCATTTGGATAGTTCGATGGAGGGTTGTTTAGTGTATCATCAAATGATCACTCATTTGTATTAAAGGAAATCTCATGCCTTTTAAAAATGAAGCATGAAGTTTACATCATAGATGCTAGTAACATGCTCAAGCGAGCTTTATCCTTATTTCAGGCGGCTGATTCAACTAGAAACATATTTAGAATATATGGTACACTTCTTAATGAGTTTCATGATCTTACTTTGCGATGTAAATCTCATGGTACCTCTTGTATATTCAAAGGCTTTATATGCAGCTTGCATTAGTATACCGATAAAATAATTGTCTTAATTAGATAAAATTGAAAAATATTGTTAAAATAAAGATTGATCTTACATAAGAGTCAATATAGCTCAAACCACAAGATGGCTCACTGTGCACATACTTCAGACCCATTGCTTCAATATGCTTCTCAAACAATGGTCCTGGCAGGGGCTTCATAAGTGGATCAACAATGTTATCTGCAAAGGAATCTCTCCACTGATAAATCTCATCTTCCCACAATATTCTGGATTATGTAGAACTTCCTCAGTATATGTTGGGATCGCTGACGAGACCTCGGTTTCTTTGTTTGCCAACGTCGTCATAGTGGACCGGGACTAGATCAACTATTTGAGAAATGACACTCAACTCCTGAATGAAATTCCTCATCCAAACAACATCTTTTGATATAGCTGATGCAGCTATGTATTTGGCTTCAATGGTTTAATCTGTTGTGGTGTATTGTTTGAAACTTTTCCAAGAGACAACACAACCATTGAGCTTGAATACAAATCACCAAGTTGATTTTGAATCATCCACATCAGATTGAAAGCTAGAATCAGTATAATCTTCTAATTTTAATTATCCACTCCTGTAAACTAAGAACAAATCTTTGTTTTTCTTAAGTAATTAAGAATGCCCTTCACGAATTTCCAATACAATAGATTGGGATTTGATTGATATAAAATTGCAATACTCAGTCTAAATGCAACATCAGGTCGATTAGATATCATCAGGCCGAGTAGATATCATACCATATATTATAATGTCTATAGAAGATGCATAAGGAATGCGATTGATGGTTTTTATCTCATCCTTTCTCTTAGGTACATAGAATAAAATAGAGTCACACCATGAAACATTGAGAGATATAATCTCTTGAACCTCTCCATAGGAATCTCTTTAGTATGGTATCGATATAAATGGATTGGGTGAGCCCTAGCATCCTCTTTTATATATCCCTATATAACTGTATTCTTAATACGTATGATGTTTCACTCATATTATTATGAAGAATTTACTATCTAATCATACTTTAGTTGACTGCAACATCCCTACATCATTTCCAATGAGTAGTATGTCATCAAAATAATGTACTAGGAATGTCACTGCACTCCACTAACCTTATTTTATACACATGGTTCTTCAGGGATTTTAACAAAATCAAAATCTTTGATAGTGTTGTCAACTCTGAGGTTCTAGCTACTTGATGTCTATTTGAGTCCACAGATGGATCTATGAAGTTCGCATAATTTATGCTCACTTCTTATTGATGTGAATTCTTCAGGTTGAGACTTGTAAATCTCTTCCTTAATGTCATCATTATGGAACATTGTCATCTATCTGTCATATTTCACAATCACATCATGCTGCTATGGACAGTAATATCCTAATGGACTTGAACATTAGGATTAGAGAAAATGTTTCCTCATAGTCAATACCTTGCCCTTGAGAATATCATTTTACTACCAATCCTTTTTTAAAGGTCATTACCTTTTCATTCACCTCAATTTCCTTTTAGTTGTATCTCCTAAAGACTGTACTTGGTTTGAATACATAGAATCCATCTTGGAATGCATGGCTCTTAGCCATTTATATTAATCGGCATCAGACAATTATTCTTTGAATCTTCTTAGATCACATCCAGTATTGAGCTAATCTTGGACTTCTTCAAGAAGTAGACTGATCCTCTTAGGTAGCCTTGAGACACTTTTGGGTCTCCTAGGATCTTGTATTTATTCAACTGACAGTTGGGGTGTTGGTTCCACTATTTCATAAGTGGGTGATTCTCGAATCTCTTCGAATTCTATTATTTCGCCTTTTCTATCTAATAGAAACTCCTTCTCCAAAAAGTGACATTCCTTAAAACAAACATTTTTGTTTCTTTGAGATAATAGAAATATTATCCATTAGGTCTCTATGAATATCCCACAAAGTAACACAATTTTGCTCTGTTATCTAATTTGTCTTCTACTACCTGCTTGACATAAGCAAGACATTCTCATATTCTTAAGAAAGAATATTTGGGTGGTTTTTCCATCCATATCTTATATATAGTTTTATCAACCGCCTTTTTATGGACTTGGTTCAAATCCAATAGGTTATGTATACGTTCCACTCTCCCTAGGAAATGAGCTTTATTCATTGATAAGAACGAATCATATAGCTCTTTTATGACTTTGTTTTTTCGTATTCGGGCTTATTTAGCATTTTTATTCCGCGATTTATGCTTAAACATTCATGTTTTTTATTTTTGTAGATTTGGCCAAAAGGTGTAAAAAAAAGTTTAATTTTGGAGATAAGATCAAAGAATTGAATGCCAAGTAGGAAAAATTTCCAATAATGAAGGAATGATGAAGAGTTTTTCCTATAATCCAATAATATATGATAAGGTCGATGAAGTTTTATGATCTTGGAATAAATTTGGTTTAGAAAAGTGATTTTTATCACATCTGAAATTGCCAAGATAGAGTTTTGGACGAAATACAAAACATAAGAGGTTCTGGAATAATGCATGACCATGCCTTGTGTCTGTTTCACTTCCGCCTTGTAACTACATTAAGGAGCTTGAATTAATGATAAAAAATACTATATCTAAAAATCTTAATTGTGGTATTTAATTTATTGAATATTTTGGAGAGAGAAAAAAACTTTTAAGATTAAGATAAAGGAATATTTGATAGATTTTTTTATTCCATGAAAACTCAATCTTCCTTCTTGAAAACTCAATCTTCCTTCTCGATACAATACAACTATCATAGAAGGAGGAGATTTATTTTTGAACTAAATTCTTCTCTCTCTTGTCTCTCTCCTATATACACCAAAAAAACTACAATCTCAAAAGGACTTTTCATCACCAAGACGTAAAGAACAAGGAGGAGAAGAAGCATTGGAAGAGCAAAACTCACGCTCCATCGTTGAGATTTCTTATTACGTGAAGAACAAGGAAGAGAAGAGGCATTAGAAGAGCAAAACTCACGCTCCATCGTTGAGATTTCTTATTTCATGTTTATTTCTTTAATTTCATGAATTGAAGCATTAGATTTTTGTTTAAATTTTGATAGGATCGGTTATTGACTAAGGAGTGTTTAGAAGGGGGGTTGAATAAACACTTCTACGAATTTAAATGTTCTTCGAAAAAGGTAGTTCAGTTTTATTACAAACTGAACTAAGTATCCCGTCGGTCAATAACAATCAGTTAAACTGAATAAGCAGTTGCGGAAAGTAAACTGATTGAAAGATATAGTATCTAACTGAAAATGAAGAACTGAAGTAAAGGCAACACAATATGTTTCTGGATGTTCGGAGATTTGAATAACTCCTACGTCACCCCTTCTATCTCAAGGATAGGATATTCACTAAAAGACTTTGATCGAGTACAACACTTGTACAGACCCACTTCAGTTAGGACTTATCTACTGCCTAAACTGAAACTCTTAGTATAATACAATGATCTCTGTGAGTAACTGAACTTAGCACTTATTGAATTATCAATATTACAGAGTGCTAGTTTGCTCAACTTGTAGCCTTGATTGCTACGAATAAATCTAATAAGAGTGAGCTGAGATTTTGACAGAGTAATAGCAAGTTTGAGATTGATAGATCGTCGTTTTTCTTCAACTGCTCTTTAGTCATATTTATAGACTTATCTTTCAACGGTAACTTTGAATTTATGTATCCGTTGATTGCCACTTCATCATTTCTTGGACAGTGTTCTTGATTGCCACTTCATTATTGATTGTAAAACGGCGTTTTAATTTCAATAGCCGAAATACGTTGTTCTATGCGGTGCGGCTTTCCATATTTAGT
This sequence comes from Primulina eburnea, assembly GCF_022965805.1. Classification (NCBI taxonomy): domain Eukaryota; kingdom Viridiplantae; phylum Streptophyta; class Magnoliopsida; order Lamiales; family Gesneriaceae; genus Primulina; species Primulina eburnea. The sequence goes on from NC_133117.1 coordinate 10,699,412, forward strand.
TGCTGTCTGATATGTCTTTCTGTCTGTTGAATGATCTTTCCCGAGGTATCTTCAGTTGAGAGACTTTAATATTTTCGGCTGAATGTTTTAACTGATCAGTTTGTGTCAGCTGATTTCAGTTGATAAGTCCAGCTGCCGAATTTGCTTTCGCGTATTAGTTGATTTAATCGATTGATTTATGTTTTGTCAAACTCCAGAATTTAGTTTCCAACAATTTCCCCCTTTATGGTGTTTGACAAAACCAAGAGATTTAACTCAGCTCTTTGTTGATAATAGATTACGCAACTGAATCATAGAATAGCTGGGTTCCTTGTAGATAATATAAAGTCTGAGAAAATGATATCAGTTGTTAATAATAGTCTGATTAATTCTTCAACTATATCAGTTGATAATAATAGTCTGATTAATTCTTCAACTAATTCTTCAGCACAACTGAATCATAAAATAACTGGACAAATGATATCAGTTGCTTCAGCTGCTTTCCCCCTTTTTGTCAAATACCTCCATTTTGTCTGAGAGCCTTCTAACATCGATGGATAGAAGTTTTACATCTGATGAGATACTTGTGGCCATAGTAGTGAAGGAAGTCTGCAGTAATTCTATCTGCTTTGAAACGAAGGTTTCCAGTCGCCCAATTCTTTGACTGTTTACATCCTGATTTGTAGAGAAAGAGTTGACTAGTCCCTTCTTCAGATCCTTTACAGTTTGGATAAGAGAGTCCATATTGGCTTGAAATTTATTCAGTTTCTCTAAGTTGGATGCATGTGAATGGTCCAGCTTTAGAGTGTGAGATAGTTGTGTGTTCTGAATTTTGGAGATGGTAGAGATCATTTGCTCCATATTATTCTGTAAGTGCTGAACTTCTTCCAAGATAAGTTCAACATCTGAAGAAGATGAAGGAGGAGACTGATAAGATGTTCCTGGTTCTTTATAGATGTGCTCAGAAATGACCAAAGTTTGATCAGTTGAGACTGATTCAATAACATTTTGAACTGAAATATCAGTTTCATTTATTTCTCCTTGAACTGGAATATCATCAGCAGTGATTTCATCTAGATCCTGAGGTGGTGAAGGAGGGTTCTGTTCAGTAGATGATAAAAGAACTGAAGTTTGTGCCTCTAAAGGATGATTGATTAAAGTGTCTGGCTCATTAGTGGGGTGAACCGGATCAGTAGATAGATCAGGTTGTACAGATTATTTTAAAGCAATAGTGACCTCCGGATTGATTTGATCAGCAGAGTGATCAACTGTAGAAAATTCCTGAACGACTGACTGAATGACTTAATCAATGTTTCCCAATTTCAGCTCAGCCTCAGAATACATCTTAAGAATATTAGTTGTAGGTGCTGTCTCGGATGAAGATGGAGCAATTGATGAAATACCTTCTGGTTGAGATGAAGAACCAGCAAGATCGTGACTAGGTTTCCAACTGAATGGTCAGCTGGAGCTTCTTCAGCAATTTTTTGAGACATCTCTGGGATGATCAGCTCTTGACCCATTTCCCAGTCTTTAATTTCTGCTTGCAGTGTTATCAGATCTGTTTCCAATTGAGCATAGACTGCTTTGTCGTTGAATGCAGTTGGACTAAGGGGATTAAAGTTTTGCCTGAGTTCAGCAACTATTTGCTGCAACTTTTGTTCCCGAGATAAGTTAAAGAAATATTTCTTCCTTTGCAAAGCTTGCTGAATAGAGGAAGCCTTAACTGTTTTTAACACTAGTCGTTCTAGATCAATAAATATTTTCAACTTGGATTTATTGCGCAGTTCCTTAGCAAAAACATTAACTCTGAAATTGACCCATTCCTCAAAAACTTGGTGCTTCTCTGCTGACTTCTTGCCAGATGAGGTCAATGTGAGTCTGAATTGCATTTGAGGGTCTGGGTTCTTCTTGAAGTTTACTCTTGCCCTTAGAGTCACTCAAAATGTGTGGGATAGTTAATCCTGATGTAGTTGCGTCATTATTTTCTCTGAGTATTATTCCGGTGGGTCTGGCAAACAGCAAAGAAGAGTAAGGTGAGATACTAATCAGTGGAGCTTTGACCCCTGGAAGTTTTGATGATTTGCTGGATGCAGTGATGTTTGGCAGAAATGAGGATAGTGGTAACTGATCCTCAGTTAAGGATGCAACTGAAACTTCCTTTGAGAAAACATCCTGGATTGACTGTTGAGCTCCTGTATCCATTACCTGATTAGTGGATGTGGGTTTAACATGATCAACTGATTTGGTCTTCAGTGTCCTTGGTTTCTTGACAATTTGAAGAGGTAGAGTCTTCTGACTATCAGGATCACTGAGAGTCGGTTTGCGTTTTGACTTTTTCTTCTTTGTTAAGTTCTTGGCAACTTTGACTGATTTGGGAGCAGCCTGCTCCATCCCAATTTCCTTCTTGATCTTGATGAATTTCTCAGGAGAAAGATCTAATTTGGTTTTTGATGGTAGAATGTTTTTAGCATTGAACACCTGGAATCTTGATAATCTGTCAGAATCATCAGAAATTAACCCTTGGTTTTTCAGCAGATAACTGAGCTGGACAGCAAAACCTTTGGATTGCTTAGCATAAGAGAACATGTTCTTCAAAATAGTGAATAGAAGATGCTTCCAGTTGATTCGTCGTCCAGTCATGATTACTGTGATGAGTTGAAACTTTTCCAGAGTCAGAGCAGCAAAGGACCCAGCCTTCGCCAAAAGCCCTTTGGCTACAATTTCTGCCAGCAGTTGCACCTCGTGTTTTAACTCCTTCTTGGGATCGGAAACTTTGATTTTCCGTCCATCTGCAGAGAGTAAAGTTTGCATCTCTTCGATTTCCGATGCTTTGATCTCAGAAATTTGTGCTAGCCCATCAGAAGGCAGTAAAAATAAATCTCCAAAAGAATCTTCAGAGATGATCATTAGTTTGTTATTGATGGTAGTAGCAATGTTTTCATCAGAATTGATGAATCCTGTTGAATAGAAGTCGTGAAGCTCTTTGGGATAAATTTCCTGAGCGTAGAGACCCAAAAAGGGTTTTAAGGCTGCTGATTCCAGTTGCTGAAATACTTTCTTTACATCAGCGTCTGTAATGGACATAATTGAGTTGAATTTGATAGCCATCGCGTTCAAAAGATGTGCTGGAATCTGGTTTGCCATTTGAAAGTGTTAGAAACTCTGATATCTCTCAAGATAAAAATTAAGAGAAATGAGAGTTCTTTAGAAAGATAAAATGCTCGTAAAGGAAAACTGAAATGAAGCGGGGAATAGTACTAATGTTTGTGACTGTTTGAATTTTCGGACACGTGTCAGTCCAGTAAAATTTTTGAGTAAAAATATGTGTACGTGTACTGTAATCGTGTGTGTAAAATAATGAGCGGTTAAAAATGTATACACATTATAAACTGAAATTCATCATGAATTAGCAGACAGTCATGTCATTTGATGTGGAATATAATAGGTTTAATTATTTAACTTTCATGAGAAGATTAGTTGAATAATCAACTGAACGATCAGTTAGGAAAAACTGATTCCTTTCAGTTGAGAATTCACTAACAACTGTCTTCTCAGTTAACTTCTTAAACCTTCATTCCCCCTAAATAGATGCATTAAATAAAATAATCCTGATTAAGAAAATCCCAAGGCTTGGTAGTGTAATCGTCTTTTAAAGGAGTGTCCTTTCATCTTCTTTGACCTGGCCTATAAATAAGAATAGAGAAGTTAGTCACAAGCATCAGCAGAAAATACTCAAAGATAAATGGCAGGAGCAAGCAGTTCAAACGTTGATCCTTTTTCGCTGGAAGCACAGAAAGCTGCTATAGAAGACAAAGTTTTCTATGCTAGTCTTCCCTACTAGGAAGAATTACAGGAGCTCGAGCTCCTGTACAACTCAGGAAAGGTTACTTCGTTCAGGCGGATGGCCCAACTGAGAGAGGTGCGAGAGCACTTAAAGATTTCTGCAGAGGTGGATGCCTTCAAGGAAGGCCATCTTTATGAGCTGATGCTGCGCAAAGAGTTGGAGATTCTTAACAGCATCGCTTCTTCACACAGTTTCTGCAAAACTTCGTCCTCAGCACTAGCTGCTTGGATGAATATGTGGATAGCTAGTGTGAAGGAAACTTATGATAATATAATCCTTTCAAATATTTATGGATGAATAAAATATTTATTGCATCGTTTTGTTTTATTTCTTCACACAATTATCTATTATATGATCTAATGAAATGCTAACAGTCATCAGTTTTGATAAGTAAACAAATGAACTGATGAAAAACTAATTTTCATAAGTTGATAATGAAACAACTAATAAAATTCAAACTATTATCAGTTGACAATGATCAACTGATATCTTAAATGTCCTCGGTAAATGTGAGAGACGCTTTAATTGACTTGTGATTCTTCAACTTCTTCAACACCTTTTTCTTATAAATGAGATGATAGTGATAAAAATGTGATTCCACATCAGTTCAAAATTATTTCAACATGTCTGATTCTGATGCATGCAGTAGCACTCACGTTCATGTGACTGATCAGTCAGCCCCTCGCTTAACTGAAATTAAAAGAAAAATGGAAAGATATGTCTTTCAGAAGGTATTGACAACCTGGGAAAAGATTTATGAGTTGAAGATGGTGAGTGACAGTGGTGTCATTCCTACTCGTGCTCAGGAGGCAAGAGAACTGAAATACCTTGCTCGTTTTGAGGTTATGCATGTTAATGATTTGGTTGAAGACAAATGTCTTTTAGAAGCAATGCTATGGAAGGAGTGGCATGTTGTTGATAAGATCTCAAAGTCAAGGGCATTTGCTGGAGTTCGAATTTATGAGTTACATGATTGGGTTAGGGCATGGCTAGATACAGTTGGATCTATGATTTCTTCTGTAAATTGGAAACATTGGTATTCTTAGTGAAATATTATTCTCAATTTGTTGTGTTCTTATTTTCTGCACTTAATTCTGTTAGTGAAGTTATATTACTAATAATATCTTAAGATAAATCAATTAAACCAAGAATATTTCGGAAATAAGAAAACTTAGCCTCTGGTAATGGTTTTGTGAAGATGTCTGCTGCTTGTTGTTCCGTTGAGACGTATTCTAATCTGATGTTCTTCTTCAGTGCATGATCTCTGATGAAATGATGCCTGACATCTATATGCTTAGTCCTGGAGTGAAGAACTGGATTGTATGTAATAGCAATTGTACTCGTGTTGTCACAGAATATTGGTGATTCCTTTGCATCAACACCATAATCTCTCAGTTGTTGCTGAATCCAGAGTAGTTGGGCACAGCAGCTTCCAGCAGCAAGATATTCTGCTTCAGTTGTGGAAGTTGCTATGGATGTTTGCTTTTTACTAAACCAAGAGATCAGTCTGTCTCCAAGAAACTGACATGATCCAATTGTACTTTTCCGATCAAGCTTGCATCCTGCATAATCTGCATCAATTAAACCTCTGTATAGTGTCGTCTCAACTGATATTCCCCCTTGATCAGTGTCTAATTTAACTGATGAGCTCATTGGAGTGCTTGTTGCTGAACAAGATTCCATGCCAAATTTCTTCATCAATTCCTTGGTATATTTGGTTTGACTGATAAATGTTCCTGAATCCAGTTGCTTCACTTGTAAACCAAGAAAGAATGTCAGCTCACCCATCATGCTCATCTCGAACTTATCCTGCATCAACTTGGAAAATTTCTTGCATAATTTGGGGTTAGTTGACCCAAAAATAATGTCATCAACGTAAATTTGAACAAGTAAGATATGATCATTTTTCGAGAATTTAAACAAAGTCTTATCAACTGATCCAACAGAAAAATCATGATCAGTTAGAAATTTTGAAAGGGTTTCATACCAAGCTCTTGGAGCTTGTTTGAGACCATATAACGCTTTGTTCAAATAATAGACATGATCAGGGAAGTTATGATTGACAAAACCTGGAGGTTGTTCAACGTAGACTTCTTCCTGCAATTGGCCATTTAGGAATGCACTTTTCACATCCATTTGATAGAATTTAAAGTTCTTGAAGGATGCATAGGCAAGAAATATTCTGATTGCCTCCAGTCTTGCAACTGGTGCATATGTTTCATCATAATCAATTCCTTCTTCTTGTCTATATCCTTTTGCCACTAGCCTTGCTTTGTTGCGCACAACTGAACCATCTTCGTTCAGTTTGTTTCTGTACACCCATTTTGTACCTATAACAGTTTTAGAAACTGGTCTTGGAACTAAGTTACAGACATTGTTATGAACAAACTGATTTAGCTCTTCTTGCATTGCATTAATCCAATTAGGATTAGCAAGAGCTTCGTCAGTTTTTGTTGGTTCTAATTGAGATACAAAAGCTGAATGAATAAATAAATTGAGCATCTGATTTCTTGTTCTTACTGGATCATTTGGGTTACCTATTACCAGTTCTGGAGGGTGTGATTTCTTCCATCTAAGTTCAGCATTTGTTGCTTCACCGTCAGCAAATTCTTCGTTAGGTAACTGAATGTTCTCAGTTTCAGTTGGAGCTGATTCAGTTGTTAACTGATTCACATTAGTTTGCTCCACTAACTGATTGTCAAGATTGGCTTCCAATTCAGCTGGTTGATCCAATATCTCAGGTTTAGGTGTATGAAAGATATTTTGATTATTACGACTTTCGTCTGAGTCATAATCTTCCAGACTGATATCTGTAAATTGATCAGCTAGCTCAACTTGATCTGTTGGCTTATCAATTAGTGCCGTTTCATCAAAATCAACATGTGCAGATTCTTCAACATTTAAGGTTTTCTTATTAAATACTTGTAAGCTATGCTAACTGATGAATATCCAAGGAATATTCCTTCTGCAGATTTGACATCGAATGCTTTTAGATAATTTTTACCATTGTTATGAATAAAACATCTACAGCCAAATATTTTGAAGTAAGTGATTATGCTTTTTCTTCCATGACAGATCTCATATGGTGTTTTCATGTGATTTTTATTAATCATTGATCTGTTCTGAGTGTAGCATGCAGTGTTTACTGCTTCTGCCCAAAATCTTTGAGAAATACCAGAATCAGCAAGCATTGTTCTAGCAGCTTCTTTAAGAGTCCGATTCCTTCTCTCAGCTACACCGTTTTGCTGAGGTGTTCTTGCTGCTGAGAGCTCATGCTTGATTCCAGTATTTTCTAAAAAGCTTGAAAGTGTTTGATTGATGAATTCAGTTCCTCGATCAGATCTGATTCGATCAATCCCAACTGATTTTTCATTTAAAAGTCTTTTGAAGAGTTTAATCAGTTGTGCAGCCGTATGGTCCTTGGATTTGAGAAATATAACCCAAGTAAATCTTGAAAAGTCATCTACGACCACCAAGGTGTATTTCATTCCCCCTAAGCTCATGACTGGTATTGGACCAAAGAGATCCATGTGCAATAATTCTAAGCATCGGGATGAAGATTTACAGCCTTTGTTTTTGAAAGAGGATCGTACTTTTTTTCCATACTGACATGCTGAGCAAAGTTTTTCTTTTGAAAAATTTATTTTGGGCAAACCCGTTACAAGTTCATGCTTACTCAGATAGGCAAGGGATTTAAAATTTAAATGATTTAACCTTTTATGCCACAACCAGTTTTGAGATGATTTAGAGGCAATAAAGCATACTGTTGTATAAGGTTGATCATTCCAGCTGACTTTGTAAGTGTTTCCACACCTTTTGCCAGTTAGAATAATCTCTTCAGTTGAGTTTTTGACTGAACAGGAGTGTTTGTCAAACTGAACTGAGAATCCATTATCGCATAACTGACTAATGCTTATCAGATTATACTTAAGATTCTCGACTAATAAAACATCATTAATGGTGAAGTTACCATGGATAAGCTTACCCTTACCCACAGTTTTACCTTTGGAGTTATCCCCAAAACTGATGTTTGGACCAGTGTATTTGACCAGTTGAGATAATAAATTTGAATCTCCTGTCATATGTCGTGAACATCCACTGTCCAAATACCATATTGATCCAATGCTTGTACCTACTATCTGCAATTAAACACAAAATAAGATTTTGGTACCCTTTTCTATTTGGGTCCAAAGTTGATTAGTCCTTTAGGAATCCAGACTTGAATCAGTCTAACTGACCGTCATGTTGTTGTATTCCATATGGTCCTTCCTTGTCTGTGTGTGCTTGGTGTATGGTGTGTGGATGATACAACATGTGTTTTGTCCTTTTTCAACTGATTGTTCAACCGATATCTTTTCTGAACTGGCTTACTGTTGTAGTAGTTTGAGTAGCCATTTGAATATTTTCTGCTGAGAGTTTTTAGTTGCTGACTCCATGAGTCAGTCTCACCCTTTGGATTATACCCAATGCCACATCTCTTGCCTTTATTCATATTCTGAGATGGCTGTTCAATCAGTTTACTCGGCTCTACTTGTTCTTGTACCATAACTGATTTTACAAAGTGAATATATTTCCCTTTGTTCATATTCAGTTTTGGTTGAGTATCTTGGGAAGACGAATCATCTTTACTACAGAATCCTAAACCAGTTTTATCATCAACTGATTTCTGAGAATTCTGTATATTAGTTAAAGCTTTAGATGATTTGTTCCAAGCCTGAATAAGCTCATTTTGCTTTGAATTTTCAAGCAACAATTTTTGAATCATTAATTGATCCCTGCTTCTTTCATTACTGAGTTCAGCAATCTCCCTTCTCAGACTCAACATATCAACTGATTCATCAGTTTTTGTTTTATCGTCTTTGGGATCATCTTGCTTTGCTCTGGTTTTTTCAAACGATAAAGCAAGCTTTTGATACTCACTGACCATGTCATGAAGAGTTGAGATGAGTTCTTCTCTTGTAAAATCAGTTGAACTAAAATCAAATACCTGCTGATAGCTTGATTGATCTTCTATGTTATCAGCCATCAGACATTTTACTTCTTCCTCATCCTCACTAGAACTGCAAGAACTTTCTGGTTCTGACTCTTCGCTGTCAGTTTCTGCCCATTTGGCTTTGCTATCTTCAGCTAGGAGTACTTCATGTTTCTTTTTGTAAGGCTTCTTGTCGTCCTTAGATCTCCTCTTATACTCATACACTTTCTTCTTTCTTTCAGTTGAGGCTTGATTGTCCTTTTTAGGCTTGGGACAGTTAGCAATAAAGTGACCCGATTTGCCACAGTTGTAACATACATTAGACTCTTCTCTGGAGTTGTTTCTTTGATAATTCTTCTGAAAATTTCCTTGATTTTTCCTCATGAATCTTCCAAATTTCTTAATGAATAGTGACATAGCATCATTGCTCAGTTGATCAGCAGCTTTCTCAACTGAACCAGTTGGTTCACTTCTAACAGCAGTCAAGGCAGTAGTTGCTGCTGGGGTAGATGGTTCTCCTTTTCGAGTTTGAAGTTCAAACTCATATGCTTTAAGGTCAGCAAATAAATCATGCAGTTCAACTTTGTTCAGATCTTTGGATTCCCTCATTGCCATAGTTTTGACATCCCATTCTTTGGGAAGTCCTCTGATTACTTTCAACGCTACTTCTTTATTTGTATACACTTTTCCAAGTGCATTCAGTTCGTTGATGATACAGCTGGTTCTTTCATCATATTCGTGCATTGTTTCTCCCATCTTCATTCTGATGTTGTCGAACTTCTGCACAGCAACTGAAAGTTTGTTTTCTTTGGTTTGTTCATTGCCTTCGCAAAGTTGAATTAACTTCTCCCAAATTTCTTTGGCGGTTTTGCACATTTTGATTTTACTGAACGTTACTTTGTCCAGTGTCTTATACAATATGTCTTTTGCAACATTGTCTAGATTTGCCTTTCTCTTGTCCTCAGTAGTCCACTCATCTCTGGGCTTTTCAATTCGGTGAGGTGCCCCTTCAGTAATAGCAACAACTGTGTTTGCTTTCAAAATCTTCATGGGTCCGTCGGTTATAACGTACCACATGTCATCGTCTTGTGCAGCTAGATGAGCCTGCATTCTGATTTTCCAATCATCGAAATCTTCTCTGGAGAACATAGGAATCTTATTGAATGAGGACATAGTGATCAGATTGAGTATAGATAGTCTTTGATAGGATATGCCCTGCTCTGATACCATTTGATATGATCGGTTATTGACTAAGGAGTGTTTAGAAGGGGGGGTTGAATAAACACTTCTACGAATTTAAATGTTCTTCAAAAAAGGTAGTTCAGTTTTATTACAAACTGAACTAAGTATCCCGTCGGTCAATAACAATCAGTTAAACTGAATAAGCAGTTGCGGAAAGTAAACTGATTGAAAGATAGAGTATCTAACTGAAAATGAAGAACTGAAGTAAAGGCAACACAATATGTTTCTGGATGTTCGGAGATTTGAATAACTCCTACGCCACCCCTTCTATCTCAAGGATAGGATATTCACTAAAAGACTTTGATCGAGTACAACACTTGTACAGACCCACTTCAATTAGGACTTATCTACTGCCTAAACTGAAACTCTTAGTATAATACAATGATCTTTGTGAGTAACTGAACTTAGCACTTATTGAATTATCAATATTACAGAGTGCTAGTTTGCTCAACTTGTAGCCTTGATTGCTACGAATAAATCTAATAAGAGTGAGCTGAGATTTTGACAGAGTAATAGCAAGTTTGAGATTGATAGATCGTCGTTTTTCTTCAACTGCTCTTTAGTCATATTTATAGACTTATCTTTCAACGGTAACTTTGAATTTATGTATCCGTTGATTGCCACTTCATCATTTCTTGGACAGTGTTCTTGATTGCCACTTCATTATTGATTGTAAAACGGCGTTTTAATTTCAATAGCCGAAATACGTTGTTCTATGCGGTGCGGCTTTCCATATTCAGTTGCTGTCTGATATGTCTTTCTGTCTGTTGAATGATCTTTCCCGAGGTATCTTCAGTTGAGAGACTTTAATATTTTCGGCTGAATGTTTTAACTGATCAGTTCTCAACTGATCAGTTTGTGTCAGCTGATTTCAGTCGATAAGTCCAGCTGCCGAATTTGCTTTCGCGTATTAGTTGATTTAATCGATTGATTTATGTTTTGTCAAACTCCAGAATTTAGTTTCCAAAAATTTGATTTTTGAATTAGTCATCTTTTGACTTGGACCACGATAGGGTCAAACTTGTGATCGTTGTTTGCTTATTGGATTGATTAGAATTTTGATTAATTTTATGTTAGTGATTGATATTTTCGTAAATATCTTGTATTTAATCTGGTCAATTAATTGCATGTTTGTTGTTTGGTCTTGAATCGAAAGAGGGTAGATTAAAATAGCTTCAAAAATATTGATCAACACATGGTTAAACCAACTGAAAATAGTATTCGGTTTCAGTGTGCGATTTTAGGCAAAGAGATAGAATTCCATAGTTTTTGAATGTGTTTTTATTTAATTAAATTCAATTATAAATAGTTAGACTTTTAAATAAAAATAAGATTATTAATTCTAGAAAAAGATTAATAATTAAGATATGAAATTTCATCGTGACTTTAGAATAATTACTGTGATCAAATCCAATACGTGTCAATAATTGATGTTTGGTATCGTTTTTATTCCCGGTCATTTTATTTGAATTTGAATTTCTCCTAAGCTTAATCCGTTATTTAATTGAATTGTGTTATATTCTTTAGAATAATTTAATTTATTTTAATTAGTCTAATGATTCAAAAAAATCACTTCTCTTATCTAGAATAGATTAAATTAAATAATTTATATCGTAGTTGTGGGGACCCGGACGCTAATCATATTCTTAATCGTCATTGGGATAAATGGATCAATTAATTAATCTGGGTCTAATTTTTAAAAAAAAACATTGCGGAACGTAATGTAATTCAATCTAATATACATATCAGTATAAAAGTACAAGTTTTCTACAACAAACATCAAACTCAAACTAAAGTTCAAAAACTAAATGTCAAGTGCTGAATCCTATCTACAGCAACGTCAAAGTCTGTAGTCTCCACTCTAATCGCGATCTCTCATCAACTCCTCGACCCTGATCCTGTCCCACCTGTTGCCATGCACACATACAAACACGACAACAACCGGATAACTCCGGTGAGAATAAAATCCCAGTACAAGCAATGTATACATGCGATGCATAAAATCATATACAAAAGCATAAACCATGTATTAAGAACATGAATCATAATTTATGGCACATTAGTGAATATAGATAAAACTCTCTAACTCGTCATCTCCGACTCGACTCATCTCTAATCTAGGGATCCCGGTTCCTGGACATTAACACATATATCGAATCTCGGTGATAGGAGTCGATCCGCCCCTAAGCAATATCAATATAAGTCAATAATCCAGTGTCTTGGTATATCCGCCACAGGCTTGGCATATCCATCAAAGCTATCCTATGACAATGTATAATGGGCCAATGACAACTCTATCACTGTCTCGCCCTTCTGTCAATGACTCTCGCTCAATAACTATCGGCTATTCTCTACTTTCTATAAATCAATAGATTAATCATATCAATGTCAAACAATTGCAATAAAATAAAGTATGTGGTTTTAGGGAAATTAGAGTCCAATCTGACTCAAGTTAATCTCCCGGTTAACATCGACTTATACCTTTCGTTCGTAGTCTCGGTCTGAAGAATTGAAAATTCTGAAATCAAGACTGTCTCTATCAATCTGAAATGACATATCGAGAATAGTAATATCAACATTTCATTCCAAATTCAATACTAAATCCGATCAATCTGAATCTAATTCAAAATTAACAGCATAACGCCACAATCCCGATATCCCCGTCAATAAATATCAACAGATATCAATTACAAATCATAACCAATATCCGATACAATCCAGAATCAGTCAATAGTCCAAATATGTTCGATTTCCAATTAATATAATCAGAAAATCATAACAATTCCATAATCAATCTGTTCTTCGATCTGACTTCGATTCTACGATGTCTAACATATCCAGAACACCATATAATGACCAAATAATAATTCCTCCAATATCATAATTTCAAATTATAACAGAACTCAATAAAACTTACGTCCAGTTGTAGCTGTTGACAAGAGGAGTACAGAACCGTGATCGGATTGAAATTCTGACAGACGGATCGTAGAAAATCAAATTCTAAGAAAAATTGAATCTTGAGAGAATTTGCTCTGGAGAACTCTCAGTTTCTTGCTTTTGAATTGTGAAGGAAGTGTCCCACTAAATATCATTAATTGCACTTTAGCCCCTGAAATCTTCATTATTTACAATTTAGTCCTCACAACTCTTTTTAATTCAATTTCAGTTCTATGGAATTGTAAAATCATGGAATATAACTCAACATTCCATAATTCATTAATTAAATAATCTCGAATTAAAAAGATAAAATATAGGGCCTTACAATTCTCCCCCTCTGAGACATGATTTCGTCCTCGAAATCGTAGGCAGTCAAATCATATAAGATAAGAAGATATAACAGAAGCTAAAATAAAATACTCACATATCTTCCAAGTAGCTTCCTCAATGTCATGACGAGTCCACTGGACTTTCACAAGAGGAATGATCTTCGTTCTGAGTTGTTTTTCTTTACGATCAATAATCTGGATTGGTTTCTCGATGTAACTCAGAGATTCATCAAGTTCTGCCTCGTCTGGCTGAATAATGTGAGAATCATCAGGGAGATACTTCCGCAGCATAGATACATGAAAGACATCAGGTATTCCAGATAGAGAAGGCGGTAATGAGAGTCGATAGACACAATCTCCTATCTTCTCGAGAATCTCGTACGGCCCAATATATCGTGGAGACAGCTTCCCTTTCTTGCCAAATCTTACAACTCCTCTGAAAGCTGAAATCTTTAAAAATACTCGGTCTCCTGCCTCAAATACCAACGGTCTACGTCGAACATTGGCTTGTCTATTTTAAGCTGTCTTCATTCTCTTCTGAATCAGCTTCATTTTTCTGTCATATATCTAATCATATCAGGTCCAAACTCAGGTACCTCAGAGATATCATCCCAATATAGAGGGGATCTGCACTTCTTACCGAACAATGCTTCAAACGAAGCCATCTCAATACTCGTCTGATAGCTATTATTGTACGAAAACTCACAAAGTGGCAATGCATCTTGCCAACTAGTGCTAAAATCAAGCACTACAGCTCTCAGCATATCTTCTAGTGTCTGGATAGTCCGCTCTGACTGTCCGTCAGTCTATGGATGATATGCGGTACTCAGATGTAACTTCATACCTAGAGCCTGCTGTAAACTCTGCTAGAAGTGCGAAGTAAACCTAGGATCATGGTCTGAAACAATTGACTTCGGCACTCCGTGCAATCTGACCACTTCTCTGACATAAATATCGGCCATCTGGTCACGTCTGTATGTCATCTTGTATGGGATAAAGCATGCAGATTTGGTCAATCGATCAATCACGACCCAAATCGCATCACAACCTCTGGAGGATCTCGGTAACTGCGTCACAAAATCCATGGAAATGTGATCCAATTTCCATTCAGGAATAGACAAACTCTGTAACAATCCTCCTGGTTTCTTTCTTTCTGCTTTCACCTGTTGGCAATTCAGATACTTGGCTACAAATTCGGTAACATCAGATTTCATCTGTTTCCACCAATACTGTGTCTTCAAATCATTATACATTTTTCTGCCACCAAGATGAATGCTAAAACGACTGTTGTGCGCTTCTGCTAGTATCCACTGTCTCAAATCTGAAAGATTCGGCACAACAATACGATTATTCACATACAAAACACCGTCACAAACCTGATATTCCGATTGATATCTAGCTTTGACCATAGCAATCGAATTCTGCACATTCTGATCAACTTTCTGTGCCTCTTTGATTCTCAATATCAGTTCTGGTTCAACTCGAATAGTATATAATCTCAGAGGCTGACGATCTGTTTCAAAAGATAATCCAGACAAACAACAATCTTCTACAAAATTCGAAACACCGATCGTCGATAAGGATAAAGAACATACCTTTGGACTCAGTGCATCAGCTGCTGCATTGGATTTTCCTGGATAATACTTGATTTCACAATCAAAATCTTTTAGTAAATCAAGTCATCTTCGTTGCTTCATATTCAACTCTGACTGTGAAAAGAGATATTTCAAGCTTTATGATCAGAATAAATTTCGAACTTTTCACCGTAAAGGTAGTGTCGCCATAGCTTTAAAGCAAAGACGATGGCTGCCAATTCAAGATCATGAATTGGGTAACGAGTCTCATGTGGCTTCAGCTGTCTCGAGGCATAAGCAATAACATGTCCTTGCTGCATCAGAACACAACTCACTCCTCGGTGAGATGCATCACAATAAACCACAAAATGACCAGTACCTGATGGGATACTCAATATCGGTGCACTGGTCAATCTTTTCTTCAATTCAAGAAAACTGGACTCACAGTCTTCTAACCAAATAAACAGAGCATTATTCCGAGTCAACTGAGTAATAGCTTGGCAATACTGGAAAAATCTTTAATAAATCGACGATAATATCCTGCCAAACCCATAAAACTACGAATCTCGGGTACTGAAGTTGGTCTCGGCCAAGAAATCATGGCTTCAACCTTGCTAGGGTCAACAGAAATCCCGTCTCCAGATATAATATGACCCAAGAATACAACCTGTCTGAACCAAAACTCTCATTTTGACAGTTTAGCATACAGTTTCTCAGCCCTCAGAATTTTCAATACAGTTCTCAAATTCTCAGCATGGTCAATCATATTCTTGGAATAAATCAGAATATCATCAATAAAAATAATCACAAAATCATCCAAATATCTCTGAAAGATACGGTTCATCAATCCCATAAATACAGCTGGAGCATTGTTAAGACCGAACGGCATGACAATAAATTCATAATGTCCATACCTGGTTCTAAATGATATCTTTGAGATATCAGAATCCATGACTCTCAACTGATGATATCCAGATCTCAGATCAATCTTGGAATATACCTAAGAACCCTGCAACTGATCAAAAAAATCATCAATGCGAGGCAAGGGATATTTATTCTTTACCGTTGCTTTGTTCAGTTGCCGGTAGTCGATGCAAAGTCTCATCGAACCGTCTTTATTTCTCACAAACAGTACTGGAGCACCTTAAGACGAAACACTAGGTCTGATATACCCCTTGGCCAGTAAATCCTCCAACTGTTCTTTCAACTCTTTCAACTCAATCGGTGCCATTCTGTACGGGGCCCTCGAAATCGGAACTGTACCTGGCATCAACTCAATACTGAAGTCTATCTCTCGCATCGGAGGCAAACCAGGAATCTCATCTGGGAAGACATCAGCAAACTCACACACCACTGGCAAATCCGCCAATGATGAACTCGATTTCAGTAAATCAACTGAATAGACAAGGAATACATCCGCTCCTTTCTGCAATAATCGAGTCATAGATAATACGGATATCAAAAGAATTCTAGATCTAGAACCCTTACCGTAAAATTTCTACTCATCAGCCATATCCGGTCTGAATCTCACAATCTTGTGGAAACAATCAACAGTAGCTCTGTACTTGGTCAACATATCGATACTGATAATACAGTCAAAATCAGATAACCCAAGTACAATACAATCTAACTCAATTTCATGCCCATCATACTGAAGTATACAATGTTTAACAGATTTCACTGATATCAAACATGTCCCCAACGGAGAAGAGACAGACACTACCGCAGATAATGACTCAACAGGCAATGCATGACTCAATGCAAATCGCTCAGATATGAATGTATGCGATGCACCAGTATCTATCAATACATATGCAGGATAACCAGAAATAAAATAGTTACCTGACACAACATCGTCTGGTGCGGCCTGAGCCTGCTCCTCAGTCAAAGCAAACACTCTGGCCTGCTGTCTAGGAGGCTGGCTAACTGTCTGGCTTCCTCTTGGCCTCTGCTGTGACTGAGCTGGTGCTGGCTGGAACGAGTGAACTGCAACTGGTGGCCATCTACCAGTATGAGCTACTGATCCAGATGACTCAGCACCCTGGGATCTCTGAGAATCTCTCTGGGGACAAACTCTAGCAAAGTGTCCCTGCTGTCTACAAATAAGGCAACGACCAAACACTCCTCGGCACTGCTCTGTGAAATGCTTCGCTCCACAAGTGTTGCAATAAGGTCCTGTATAACTCTGGCCCTGATCGGTCTGTCTCGAGCCACTAGAACTGGATGAACTGCGTCCAGATCTTTTGAACTGCTTCCCTCTAGCTTTCAACTGATCTTTCCTTCCACTGCCATTGCCACTCTCAAATCTGGGAGGAGGTTGTGGAAACTGAGCTGAGGATGGTTGATGTGGTCTCGGTGTTGGTGCGACATACGAAGCTCCTTTCTGTCCAATCAGAGCAGCTTCGGCTCCCTTTGCTCTATTCAAGGCATCAACAAAGTTGTTCGGTCGTCCAGTGTTCACCAATGTAAAAATGACAGGATTCAGACCATTGATAAACTGATCAGCAACAGCTTCTTCATTCTCAGCCACATGCGGAGCAAATCGCAACAATGTAGAGAACTTGGCCACATACTCCTCAATGTTCAGCTGACCCTGTCTCAGATTTGCAAATTCTGCCCCCTTGTCTTTCCTGTACGATACTGGGAAGAATCTTTGATAAAACTCAGTTTTAAGGACATTACAGGTAATAGTCGTACCTCGATGCTCCAAAGCCCTCTTTGTCGTAATCCACCAGTTATTTGCAACGTCATGCAACTGGTGCCCAATCAGTTTCACTCTCCACTCATCTGTATAATCCAATGAGTCAAACAGCATCTCAATGTCATCTAGCCAACTCACGCAATCAACTGAAGTCTCAGTACCCTTCAGAGTCGGTGGATGGAACGACTGAAATCTCTTCAGCAATGTTTCCATTGATGTTGCTGTCACATCCATTGGAGGATTTGAAGTACTGCCCTATTCTGGGATTCGTCGGGGAGCCATATCTGATTATCAAAATGGTTAGCAACCAAATGCAATAAACATGTTTCAGTCCTCCTCCGATCATCTTACTGCTGATCAAGAATTGGTTCTGATTCATTCTCAATGAATACACATTACCAATCAAATCAGATAATTCAGGTAAACATGTATTAAAGCAGTAATACATGCTAGCAATCACAAGCAAGAAAGAAAACTCCATCTACCCCGCTCACTAGATACTATCTCAATCTAGAGGATCTATCGCTCTGATACCACATGTTGTGGGGACCCGGATGCTAATCATCTTCTTAATTGTCATTGGGATAAATGGATCAATTAATTAATCTGGGTATAATTTTTTTTAAAAAAATTGCGGAACGTGATGTAATTCAATCTAATATACATATCAGTATAAAAGTACAAGTCTTGTACAACAAACATCAAACTCAAACTAAGGTTCAACAACTAAATGTCAAGTGCTGAATCCTATCTTCAGCAACGTCAAAGTCTGTAGTCTCCACTCTAATCACGATCACTCATCATCTCTTTGACCCTGATCCTATCCTACCTGTTGCCATACACACATACAAACACGACAACAGTCGGATAACTCCGGTGAGAATAAAATCCCAGTATAAGCAATGTATACATGCGATGCATAAAATCATATACAAAAGCATAAACCATGTTTTAAGAACATGAATCATAATTTACGACACATTAGTGAATATAGATAAAACTCTCTAACTCGTCATCTCCGACTCGACTCATCTCTAATCTAGGGATCCCGGTTCCTGGACATTAATACATATATCGAATCTCAACGATAGGAGTCGATCCGTCCCTAAGCAATATCGATATAAGTCAATAATTCAGTGTCATGGCATATCTACCACAGACTTGGCATATCCGCCAAAGCTATTCTATGACAATGTGCAATGGGCCAATGACCACTCTATCACTGTCTGGCCCTTCTGTCAATGACTCTCGCTCAATAGTTATCGGCTATTCTCTACTTTCTATAAATCAATAGATTAATCATATCAATGTCAAACAATTGCAATAAAATAAAGTATGTGGTTTTAGGGAAACTAGAGTCCAATGTGACTCAAGTTAATCTCCCGGTTAACATCGACTTATACCTTCCGTTCGTAGTCTCGGTCTGAAGAATTGAAAATTCTGAAATCAAGACTGTCTCTATCAATCTGAAATGACATATCGAGAATAGTAATATCAACATTTCATTCCAAATTCAATAGTAAATCCGATCAATCTGAATCTAATTCAAAATTAACAGCATAACGCCACAATCCCGATATCTCCGTCAATAAATATCAACAAATATCAATTACAAATCATAACCAATATCCGATACAATCCAGAATCAGTCAATAATCCAAATATGTTCAATTTCCAATTAATATAATCAAAAAATCATAACAATTCCATAATCCATCTGCTCTTCGATCTGACTTCGATTCTACGATGTCTAACATATCCAGAACACCATATATTGATCAAATAATAATTCCTCCAATATCATAATTTCAAATGATAACAGAACTCAATAAAACTTACGTCCAGTTGAAGCTGTTGACAAGAGGAGTAAGAATCGTGATCGGATTGAAATTCTGATAGACGGATCGTACAAAATCAAATTCTAAGCAAAATTGAAGCTTGAGAGAATTTGCTCTGGAGAACTCTCGGTTTATTTCTTTTGAATTGTGAAGGAGATTGCAAATATATATACTTTAATACATAGCAAGCCAAGTGTCCCACTAAATATCATTAATTTCACTTTATCCCCTGAAATCTTCACTATTTGCAATTTAGTCCTCACAACTCTTTTTAATTCAATTTCAGTTCTATGGAATTGTAAAACCATGGAATATAACTCAACATTCCATAATTCATAAATTAAATAATCTCGAATTAAAATGATAAAATCTCGGACCTTACAGTAGTAATTCGATAACAGTCTCTGTGGGAACGACTTAGAATCCATCCAACTATATTATTATTCGACCTAGTGCACTTGCTAGTTTTTCAAACCAAAATCTTCGATCAAGTTTTTGTCGCCGTTGCCAGGGACTGTTTGTTTAATATTAGGATTGATTATTTGTTTGGGACTATATTTTTATTTCTGCTATTTTTAGTTTTGTTTATTTTAAGGTCTAATTATTTTTTTCATCTGGGGGTTTAATTGGGCACTTTGTTTTGATTTCAGGATTTTATCTCGTGTTATATGAGCCGTGCTCGAGACATTAAAAACCTCGTGCCACTTGATTTGGAGATTGAAAGCACTCTTCGACGTATACGTAGAGCCCAGAGGCAGAATAACCTTGCTCTTGAGTTTGAATATGAACAAGAATTTGGCACAAACTGTAAGAAAGATTCTGCATAGAGATCTGAAGATGTGGCTAGAGAAGAGGATAACCGTACTTTGATGGAGTTTCATCGACCAATGGTTGTAGGTTATGAGTCAAGCATTTTTCGCCCAACGATAAAAGCAATTGCATTTGAATTTAAGCCATCCATCATCCAGATGATTAAACTTCAAGTTAGATTTGCGGGATTACCATCCGAGGATCTGAATGCACATCCAGAACAATTCTTTTCAAGATATGATACCATCAAATTCAATCGTGTAAGCAATGATGCAATTCAATTGAGGCTATTTCCGTTTTCACTGCAAGGAGAGGCGATGGAGTGGCTCCCTGATTTACAACGGGCTCTATCACCACATGGATGGTTTGGTTGAGGTCTTCCTGAACAAGTATTTCCCACAAACTAAGATTACACAACTGCAAAATATATCACATCTTTTATGCATAAGGATGGGGAATCACTGAATTCAGCATGGGTGAGATTCAAAAAGATGCACACTTCTTCAAACTCTCGTAAATGCATGTATGGATTTTCAGAATCTAAGCCAAAAAAGTTGGGTAAAATTTGGATAATACCAGGCTTAGAATTGAAATGAGATGCATCAGGAGGAAAAACTAGACATGAAGGTGCACTAGTACGTATAGGATTCCTGTGATCTCTAAGTGTTCTTCGTCTATCATGATCATGTTGAGATTTCATTTCATCTTCATTTTCCTGGATGGGTTCTTCCGCCATGTTTTGTGAAAATAAAGGGTTATTTCAAATGAGTCAACCACTCAGTGTACGTGACCAAATGCTCATGCAAATGCAAAATAAAAGGAAGTAAAACACACAAAAGCAATAAAATTTCAAATAAAGAAAAATAAACTATAAAAAAATTAAATAAACTTGAAATTAAATTATACTTTTCCGGCAACGACGCCAAAAACTTGATGCGACTTTGATTGTTGCACTCCAAATAGCAGGTTGTCCACAAGTAGTGTGATTCGGTGAGTCCGAATATCGTATCCACATAGAAACTAAGGTAATTACAAGTCCACTACCATGTCCTTTTGTTTTGTTTTTTATTTTTTTTAATTGTTTGAATCTTTAATTGGTAATTTTTAATTGTTCAAATTTTAATTTAAGTAGTTGAGATTAGATGATCCACTCTTGTTATTTTAATAAAGTTAACATTAATGAACATTTTTGAAATCCAGTTAAAATGGTTCCAATATATTAAATAATCATATTTATATTATGTTATATATTATTATCTTATAAGTATAGAATATATACCAAAATTTATAATATTGTCAAGTATTTATTGATAATCATTTGTAAACACTAATCAAGATTACCAATATAAATGGTAGGTAAAACCAAACAAACATTTAAACGGTACAAAGAAATTAATATTATGATATATTCATATATAATAAATCAAGACATCCACTTTAAATGATTGGTCATACCATACTTTTATTTAAATGGTTCCAAAAATTTAGTGTAACATATAGCAACAATAAATAAAAACTCCCACTTATAAGTTATGTATAATAATGCTTAAAGAAATAAATATAACATAAACAATAAATAATGATTAAATAATATAAAACATAGATTATTACCTTTTAATAACCTTATTATCATACCAAGGGTTTCACCTTTTCATCTTAACTTTGGGAAGTTAGCTCATATTTAAAGTATAAAACTTTGAATATGAAATTAACATGTTAATTATATTTAAATGGAAAAAAACAAAGAGAGAAATATTATGAACTCAAAAGTTTGTTCATAAAATGAGGGATATCCCAATATATTACAATTCACCCCTATTTATAACCCAATTTGGGGAGACAACCACAAATAAAATAATATTTTTTTCATATAAGTCTTCATTGATGTTCCAAAAAATTATGTCATCATACACATCACTTTTGAAAATCTTCTCCTCCGAATTTTTTTTCCACATAAAACAAAATATGTAGCTAATTGAGTTGTTTGAATTTTGATATTTTTTTTACCATTTGACCAATAATTTGAGATATATAGTCAAAATTCTAGATCATGGTAAAACTGCAACTTCTTTGGTAACTTTATTTGTTGCTTAATTTGATCTCAATTGTGAGAGGATTTTTATCTCATGCTTGCCACCAATATTATAGATATTAACATCAACTTTCTACAGGTCCAAGAATCATCTTAATCCCATTTACAACGCTAATATTATTCTTGTTTTATCGAACCTGTAAAAATAGTAAAAACTTATAATTACACAACAACTTATATTTCATACAATTTATTATAAAATATATAATATTTAAACATTTAATAAAACAAAAACTATAAATTTATATTATAAAATATTAAATTAATGTAAAATTTATATGTTTATCAATAATGATGTGATATATTTGAGTAACAATAATGGCATGATATGAACACATTTCCAAAATACACACGACTTACTCTGTTCAGATATTCCTTGCATTATTAACTAATCAAACCACATAGGATATTTTCACATGTAGACAAACTGTAAATCTCCGACTACAGTACATTAGCTCCTACATATTTAGAAACTACATCCAACCTTGCCACCTGATGGCCTCAATGGAGTCAGTAAATGAATTAAAGTGCACGCTAGTACTTAGAGCCTCTACGTTGTCCCGAGTCAAATCACTAATGATGTACAACTAAAACCATAAACTATTCCACTCGATAAGTGATAACCACTTGAAAAGTCACTGAGAGGGTTCAGTGCATCATCAAATGATCATCCATCTATATGAATGGATATCTTCATGTCCTTATCAATAAAACATGACATTTATATAACAGATATTAGCCTCAAGCTCAAGCGACATTTATTTTTATTTTAGGTGAATTATACGACTAGGATCCTGTTTAGAATATACGGTACACTTCTTAATAAATTTCATGAACTTACGTTGGGAGCTACTCTTCGTGGTGCTTTTTGTATATTCAAGAACTTTATCTATACAGCTTGCATTATCATATAGATAAAGTAATTGCCACTATTTGATAAAATCATAAAATATTATTAAAATAAAGATTGTTTTATATAAGAGTCAATAAAACTAAAGCAACAAATTGGCTAGCCGGGCACTTACTTTAGCAACTTGATCATACAATGTAACGCCAATAGCTTGACGCCCGAGAGGTTTATAGGAGGTCTCACATCCTAATATTTCTCTCACTCATGTACACTTAACCCAACAATCACCTCAAGGAGTATAGAAATATACTTCTTGGAAATTCAAACTCATGACATTGCTCTGATACCTAACGTTAGGATCTAAGTTTTTACCATTTTATAAATGTTGAAAGAAGCTCAACTTTATTTTCTTATACATATGGAAAAAGCAAAACCACATACTAAGCAACACGTTGTTATGAGGGGATGGCCTTTTCGAGTGTCAAAGGATCAAACTATTAGAATCATACTTCTGGGGAAGGATGTGCCCGACTACTGGTGTTATTTCATATCACATTCATGATCATTCTTATCTTTTCTGTGCCGCTGATGTTGTCCCCAACAAAATGATAGTTTTACTAACCCATCAAGATTTGTCCCTCTTTTATTGTTCACTTAGCTAACAAAACCATACAGCGTAGCATCGGCAACTCGATGCGCGAAAGTTTTTCATGATGTCATCTATTTGTGTTTTTCTCTTATCCATGCACGCTTAACTCAACCTACATGTTCATACTAAATAAGAAATTTATGTACGAAATTTTTCATTTAAAATTGTATATATAAAGTGTGGATAGAATGGAGCTGTGGCGCTAGTCTAAGCGCCGGCCTTGCAAATAAAGAATAGCACCATGGCACCGGTGGCTTGGAGTTGCGACTACGATTTAGGAGCTGCCACCCCATGTTAAAGGACATCGTTTTATCCACAACTTTTTGAATACTACAGAAACACCATAAGAATTTTAAATTTCATGTGTAAAAGTCCGACTTTCATTTTTATCTCTAATTTGTTTTTTATTTCGAATTTTCCAACCATTAATTTTCAAAACATCATATTGGATTTTTAAGAATTTATATTTAGAATTCGATATTTGGAATCAAATTCGAGAGCATATACACAAATTAATACAATATATTATATTATAAATTATCGTGGTTCGTAGTATTTTGAAGTTTTTAGTGCTATTACTTTGAAATTGTTAATCATATATTGGGAAATGTATTTCCAATTACCGTTGGCTCTAGTGCACTCCAGGCACGGATCTAGTATATGGCCAACGAGGGCGGACAATTCTATTCTACTTCGGGAGATTTACTCCCTGTCACTAAATAATATATACATGTATAGCATTTAAAAATAGCTACAACAATTTTATTAGCGTTTATAAATGGGTAGAACATAGAATTTCTTATAATAATTAAATTTTAAAATATTGATTTTTTACATTTCATATGATTCTACCACAAAAATAAGAATAATAGAAATGAAAATCTCAAACCTCAAACGTAAAAGTTTTACTATCAAAAAAAAATTTCACAAAATTTTTAAATATAAAATTTTAAGTTTTAAATTTTGAAAATAATAATAATAATATAATGATAAAACACATGTTATATACATTAAACAAAATTAGTTTAATGATTAGTTTGGTTGATGTTGGTTAAAGTAGTGTGAAATGTAATAATAATAATAAAATAAAGACACACGTAAGGAAAAAAAAGTAAAGGGGAGTACCTCACCTGGTGTAGGATAGAATTGGCCAACGAGGGCCACGGCCGCTCCAATTTTTTTTACTATATATAAATTTTCAAAATTAAATATATAAAAAATGTCCTCCTAAAATGTTCATGAATAAAGAGATTGGTTACTTTCCCGTGGATGTAGGTGCATTCAGCCGAATCACGTAAATCTTCTTGCATAATTTCATGTTGTTGTGTGTCGATCAAAGGCGAATCGAAATTGTTTTGGTTCGAACTCTTACATTTCAATTGGATTATTATTATAAGAAATATTAAAATGGGTTGGTTCATCGCCCATAAGAGCTAACCAAACAAAGGCAAAAACTTGTGTGAGACGGTCTCACGGGTCAAATTTTGT
This sequence comes from Primulina eburnea, assembly GCF_022965805.1. NCBI lineage: Eukaryota > Viridiplantae > Streptophyta > Magnoliopsida > Lamiales > Gesneriaceae > Primulina > Primulina eburnea. The sequence goes on from NC_133117.1 coordinate 10,724,717, forward strand.
GAGACGGATCTTTATTTGGGTAATCCATGAAATAGTATTGCTTTTTATGCTAAGAGTACTACTTTTTGTGGTGAATATGGGTAGGGTTGATCCGTCTCACAGATTGATATCCGTGAGACGGTCTCACATGAGACCTACTCACAAACAAAATAGTTCAATTTTTTTTTTGTTGGGGGAGCGATTTTTTCAATTATTTTTTTTGTAGGATTGGTTTCTTCCCGTCCCATATCTCCCGCATCAACTCCACATTTTAAAAGGAAGATGTGTTGGAAAATATAGGTTATAATTACCTGAGTGGTTATTTATAGCCTATTTTCCAACTTTTATGCCACATTTTTAGAGGAATGTGTTGGAGCACCTTTTTCTCGCATCTAAGGCGTGGCAGAAGTTTTGAATTTTAGTTTCGACACTCGAAACTGTTTTTGCTCTTCATATGTTACCTTTACATCCATATGGTGTTTACTTTAACAGAGATGACCCTCTTGTATCTTCGTTCAGATCGATGCATCTTGATCTTGAAATTAGGTTCATGATTAGAAAATACGCCCCTTATTTGGATTGCACTAGAAATGGCAAACAATATTGCATTGAAACTATGGCATCCAAATTTCCAAAATTCAGAGTCAATGCAGCGTCGGCAAGACACTGCACTGCGGCTGTGGAAGAGCTTGGCTGAAATCTTCCTCGAGTTTTCTTTAAGGTAACCGAAACTTGCTATGGAAGTGGGGAGGATTTTTGGTGAACTTTTGTACTTGTTTTTTGTGCAAAAACTCGAGTTATTTCATATGACCCACAAAAAAATATTTATAGAAGTCAATTCCTTATCATATCAGAAGTATCTCTCCCATCAGGATTCCTAATCCTTGTCTCACCAGGACTTTTAATTTTCATTAAATAAAATTCTCATATTATTATTATTACATATATATATATATATATATATATATATATATATATATATATATATATATACCCACATATATATCAATATTTATATCTCCATATAAAATGTATATATAAAATATTAATATATTTACACATGCACTTTTAATACACGCATAGATATATTAATTAAATTAAATACTATTACTTAATTTATTTAATTAACTTATTAGTTAATTAATTCTAGACCCCTCTAAATATTTTTTTAGAATTTGTACATATTAGTAATCACAACTACTAAAAATATCATTTAATGAGTAAATTCTAAATTCACTAAATAAATGATTATAGACTCATCATAATCCCGATCAACGTTCTGACAACGACGGTGTGAGAATGATGCAAGTCTTGTTCATATAAATTGAAAATTTCGAAAATCGAAATTTTTACTTATCATATTAGACAGCTACCACTTTAATGAATTTATTCACCAAAACAGCTAGTTCCACTATATTTCCTTAATTAGCTGTTAAGCTTACTTTTATTTCTTCCATTTTATGAAATCAATTTATACACGCATTTATAAGCATTTTGTTTGATCTCCATTGAACTATGGTTGCAAATTCAACTATTTGAACTTTTACTTTCTCAACGAGAACACATAATTCGATACTTATGTGATTATCAATAGTTTAGAGATACAACTAGCTACATGTTCATATCTCCAAGTGATTCAAAATAACATTTATTCTTATTCGAGCTTATCCTAATTAGCCTCATTCTTTTCATCAACTCCTTGATCAATATTATCAGAACTCATTTCTGATTACACCCATCGGATCATGGAAAGAGCGTCTAGTAGCATCAGTCCATGATCCCCTAGGTATCACTGATATTACTTGCAAAAACCTTAAGTCATGATTAGCATATAGTACGTTCCCCTCAACTCATATATTCTGATAGAATCTGCAGTCATTGGTATATTGAGAGTTGCATATGAATTCGATAATAATATAATATATCTTTGATTAATAATAGTGAAACACACACGTCTTACCCTGGCCAGAGATTGTTCAAACTATTAACAAATCAGACCATATATGATATCTTCACACGTAGGAAATTGGTGAATCTCCGACTACAATGCATTTGCTCCTACGTATTTCAAAACTACATCCAACCCCGTCATCTGATGACCCTTAATGCTGTCGATAAATAGATCAAATTTCATGTTAGTACGCAGAACCCCTACATTGTCCCAGGTCAAAGAATTATTGGTGTACAACCATAACCGCATATCATTACACTCGATAAATGAGAACCACTTGGACAGTTCGAAGGAAGATTGTTCAGTGCATCATTATATGATAACCTATTTGTATGAATTGACATCTTCATGTTCTTACCAATGAAACATTATGTTTATCTTTATTTTAGGCGGTTAATTTGACTAGGAACCTGTTTAGAATATATGGTACACTTTCTAATGATTTTTATGATCTTACGCTACGAGGCAGACCTCATTGTACCCAGGGGCGAAGCTGATTAAGGCCCACTGTGGGCAAATATAATAGTATTTATAAATGTGGGCAAAAAAAATTTAATAGTATTTTTAAATATAAGTGGGCCATTTTTTTTAAAATCCCTCTAAACAATTAATTCAAAACATAAGCCTAGAATTCAAAGCAGATGGCAGGGCCGCAGGAGAACAATTTTCGCTTACCGAACTAGCAGCGAACAATATTTTATGTGTAAGATGAGAAAATCGAAGAGTTGCTGATTCATGTTTTGGTTGATGCTTGTCGTATAACTGATGTCCAGATTTTTTCATGTGGTGGCAGGATTTAGGTTGATTTTATCTGCTACTCATTAACGCTTGCTTACAAGTGGGTCTCCATATGAATCTAGGAAATCAGTAAATTATGAATTTTTTGATAAAACGTCTATTGCAGTTGGTTGGATACATTGGAGTATTTATCATGATAGAAGAATTTGTTTACTGGATTATGATTTTCATAATTTTGGCATATTTTAAACTTGTTAGAAGTTTCACGATTTTGGATTTGAAATTTGACATTTAGTTGCCTGCAGATGTGTTATATCAATTAGGGGCGAAGATGACTTCAATAATTTATTAGCTTTAATTATGTGGAGTTAGGTATATATTCAGAACTTTTAATTTTATGCTTTCATTTTCATTTTGTTTCTTATAATTTTAAAAGTGATGTTTGTTATCTTAATATTTGTTCGATGTTGTTTTTCCCCTATTAAGTGTGTTCCATTTGTTCCTAATATATATATATATATATATATATATATATATATATATATATATATATATATATATATATATATATATATATATATATATATATATATATATATATATATATATATTTATATATATATATAAAGCTAAAAATATTATAATTTTTTTTATTTTATCAGGAAATCAATATTTACAATGCATAGATTTTTTAAAAGAAAAGAACCAGAACCAGAACCAGAAGTACAAAGCATCGGAGATGTTAGGGTTGAAGAATTTGATTTCTCACAACTACCGGCAGATCCTGGACTTAGGACTCCAATTTGTGAATATAATGTTAATATTAGGGATCAAGTTCGAAGAGCAAATAAAAAGGTCCATGTCAACCTTCAGGCTATGAATTTCCAAAAGAAAATTTGGAGTAAGCCAATGTAATCAGTTCAATCCTTCATGGTTTAATGAATTTTGTGATTGGTTGGAGTATAGTGTAGAAAAAGATGATGCATATTGTTTGTATTGTTATCTCTTCAAGACAACTAAGGGAAAATAAGCGGGAGGGGAGGCTTTTGTTAATGAAGGATTCACAAATTAGAAGTGTAAAGATATGTTAAATATTCATGTTGGCCAGCATGACAGAGAACATCATAAAGCTCGAATGAATTGTGAAACTTTGATGAATCAAGATGAGCACATTCAATCAGTTTTGCACAAACAGTCAAAGAAAATGCGGAATGATTATCGTATCCGTCTCAATGATTCAATTGATTATATTAGAGTTTTGTTGCGACAAGGGAATTCATTTTGAGGTCACGATGAAACTGAAAGTTCTCTTAATCCAGGTAACTTTCTTATCCAAATGTAATTTTTAGGTGCTCATAATAAAGAGATTAATGATGTGATATTGAAAAATGCTCCTAAAAATTGCAAGTTGACATAACCTGATATTCAGAAGGACATAGTGAGTGCTTGTGCCACTGAAACGATTAATATTATTATCAGAGATGTTGGTGATTCATTGTTCTCTATTTTAGTTGATGTATCTCGTGATGTTTCAACAAAGGAGTAAATGTCAGTTGTTATCCGATATGTGGATAGTAGTGGACATGTAAATGAACGCTTTGTCGGGATTGAACATCTTACCAGTGCAACATCACTCTCACTTAAAGCTGCTATTGATAATTGTTTTCTAGATATAATTTGAGCATGTCTAAGTTGAGAGGAGAAGGTTTTGATGGAGCAAGTAATATGCAGGGTAAATTTAATGGTTTAAAAGCACTCATTTTAAAGGAGAACCCATGTGTATTTTACATGCATTGTTTGCCCATCAGCTTCAACTAGTTCTTATAGTTGTGGCCAAGAAAAATCTTCTGATTTCTAATTTCTTTCGTGTTGTTGGTGATGTGTTAAATGTTGTTGGAGCATCTTGCAAAATTTCTGATATTCTTCGAGAGAAACATTCAGATTTTATTGTCGAGGAATTGGAGATGGGTGAGATTTCAAGTGGCCGGGGACTTAATCAAGAAACTACCCTTCAACGTGCTGGGGATACACGTTGGGGGTCACATTACAATTCTTTGATAAGCTTGATTTCCATGTTCTCTGCTGTCATTGATGTGCTTGAAATAATTTTCAGAAGATGATTCCAGTTCTCCTGATAAAAAACTGAAGCATTTAATTTATTGGAGTCAGTACCATTCAATCTACACTTGATGAAACATGTCTTCGGAATTTCGAGTGAATTGTCGACATCATTGCAAAAAAAAAGATCAAGATATTGTGAATGCAATGGATTTGGTACAAATATGCAAACACCGACTCCAAAAAATGAGAAATGATGGTTGGGATTCATTTTTAGAAAAGGTTCACCGGTTTTGTGAGCAAAATTACATTGATGTTCTCAAAATGGATGATATGTTCACACGTTGGGCACCACGTGGTCGTCCCCATCGTAATCCACCAGAAGTGACAAATTTGCATCATTATCAATGTGGGGACTCGGACGCTAATCAAGTTCTTAATCATCATTGGGATTAATTAATCAATTATAAAACAGGGTCTAATTTTTTTTTTTTAAAATACAAAGCGGAAACGAAATGTAATTTACTCAAATTACATATTAAACATGAACATACAAATCTTGTGTTATCTACAAGAATTCAACTAGGTTCAACTACATATCAGTGCTGAATCCTATGTTGCTTCGAAGCCCGGATCTCCACGATATCTAATCTTCTCTCATCCTCTTCTTGACCCTGATCCAGCCCCACCTGCTATCATGCACATATACAAAACAAGACAACAGCCGGATAACTCCGTTGAGATATAAATATCCCAGTATAAACAATGTATACATGCAATCATATAAAAGCATATACGAAAGCATATAAGAATTATTCATAACATGTCTCAAATCAGAAACATAAATCAATATCAAGCATTCAATAAACATGAATGATATAACCAATGTAAATCAACATGGCGTATCAGACTCAACTCAACCGACGCGTCGTCTCAGACTCGATTCCACTGACGCGTCGTCTCAGACTTGACTCAATTCTAACCTAGGGATCCCGATGTCTGGATATAGGTAATTATATCGAATCTCAGTCGATACGAATGAATCAATCCCTAAACGGCATCGATATAATTCATATATCAGTGTCTGGGCGAAACAGCCGCAGAATTGACGAATCAGTCAAGAATTAGGCGAATCAGCCAATAACCAGACGAATCAGCCTGTAATTAAGCGAATCAGCTTAAGTTTAGACGAATCAGTCCATAACCAGACGAATCAGCCGGTGACTAGACGAATCAGCCAATGACTCAACGACTCAGTAATCAATACATGCATTCAGTATCTAAGCAAATCAATCGATGACTAGCGAATCAGCAGTCATTACATGCAGTGGCTATAAATCAATAAACTACAATCATAAGTCTCATCAATTGCAAATATCAATGCAATAAATGAAAGTATGTGATTTAGGGAGACTCGAGTCAAACCTCACTCGAGTTGTGCAATCCCAACTCAACATTAATTTATACCTTTCTTTCTGATACTCTGACTCGGTCGCAGTCTCGAACCCCAAGCCTGTCAATACTCAATCTGATAATAGCAATATCAAGGGTACGGTATCAATACACCATTCAATCCATACTGGATATAATCAGAATTCAGACAAATTCTGTTTCAATAACATAATGTCATAATCTCAATATATCCAGCGCTACCATATCAGTCAGATAACCATTCCAACATCTCATAATCAATAACAACTCAATTCTGATATCACTTCTCAATCAACTCAACTCTAAAAATCATAATAATTTCATATGGTATCTGTTCCTCAATCCAATTTCAATTATACGATGTCTAACATACCAAGAACATCTTATATGAATCATATCAGATTCTGACAATACCATAATTTCAAATCATATCAAAACGTAACAAAACTTACGTCCAGTTGTAGCCTACGTCGATAGGAACACAGTACCGCGTTGTTTGACAATCACACAATCGAAACAACAAGCCTTTCGTAGCACAGTACAAACCGAAAACCAGTTTATAAATCATAATCTCAGATAAAATAACGATTGTTTTTACAATATCGAAATCCAACTAAATAGTAAATAATGCGGAAGCGTCTTACAATTATTAAATCATAAATTCGAAGTAAATCACATTACTAATCTGGAAAATCACCAACCCCAAAATTGTTCCGACTCTTCTTCCTCAACCTGTTCTTCGGACTTATCTGGGAGGGGAAAGTAAGGGGGATAAGTATTTTGGGAATACTCAGTAAATGGGGGACTTTGAACACAACATAAGCAATTTAATAACATTTTCGAAACATATCATAAACGTACATCATGCTTTTCATAATCTTAACGTAAATTCCATAACATAATAACACTGTGATTTTTCACTTTTCAACGGTTTACTGACGTCAGTCCCTAAGTTTTAATCCTCTAAGGGGGCGAGGCCATAAAACAGTTCTATCCCACTGTTAAGGGCCATATGTTGGAATTCCACCCATTTTCAGGGAATCCTCACAGTGTCAAACATAAACGTACCAAAATTTTGTAAAACGTATAGACGGAACGACGGTGCTCGACCGTTTTTTTTAAAACAACAAAACCGAGATTTCATATGCGCAAAACCAAAATTTAAAACAGCCCACTTACATTATTTTTAATCGCTAAAAACGTGGATGCTCAACTCGAAAATTGGATCGCTCCTTGCTCCTCCTTCGGACAGAACTTCGGCTTAATTTCTTGGACGATTTTTGGGCAGAGTTTCGGCTAAGGAGTGCTGCTGAATTTTTCGAAAACAGCAGCCTAGAATCTCGAAAATTGGGTGTGTTGTGGAGTGAGGGTGATGGCATATTTATAGGGAGGAGAGAAGAGCTTAATATCGCACCTAAATCATGTATGATAAGCATCAAAATACCTTGATTTTCCTTCCAATTTACCACCCAATCTCACGTTTTTGGCTTAGAATTTTCTTCCCACAATTGAGTTATTTAGCTACCAAGATGAGGGATTTATTCCTAAATTTTTAGGAATATTCAAGGACTAATTTATCTTCTTTCCTTGCACCTTGTATGACCTACCAATGTTGCAATCATTCTCCCTAATTTCGAAATTTGCATGATATTCATAACTTAATGACTTAATATTGTATATCCTAGAGTATCTCTATATTTCCCATATCAAATATTCTCCAATATGTAAATCTTATTTTAATACAATAATCCAACAAGAATATCCTCTACTCTTAAATTTCCTTACAATTTTATTAAATACATTATTTAGCTACCAAGATGAGGGATTTATTCCTAAATTTTTAGGAATATTCAAGGACTAATTTATCTTCTTTCCTTGCACCTTGTATGACCTACCAATCTTGCAATCATTCTCCCTAATTTCGAAATTTGCATGATATTCATAACTTAATGACTTAATATTGTATATCCTAGAGTATCTCCATATTTCCCATATCAAATATTCTCCAATATGTAAATCTTATTTTAATACAATAATCCAACAAGAATATCCTCTACTCTTAAATTTCCTTACAATTTTATTAAATACATTATTGAAAATTCTCGGTTCTCACATTCCTCCCTCCTTATGAGAAGTTTCGTCATCGAAACTGGAGTTGGCCTGGTCTCCAAATAGGTAGGGATATTTCTTTCCCTTACAATCTACTACCGCATTGTTTCTTGCTAACCAATCCCTTCCTAAGATAATATCGAAATCGACCATGATCAACTGTATCAGGTTGGCTCTAAAAATCTAATTACCAATACTGACTTTTCAATCTCCGTAAATTTCGTCAGTTTCAATGGCTCTACTAGGTGTGGCTATTTGGAAAGGTTCGGTTAGCTTATCGGCTTACGTCCTAACTTCTTACCAAATCTCTTAGATCTACAAGAATGTGTAGCGCCACAGTCAAATAAGACATAAGCAGGCACTTGTTGAAAAAATATGGTACCTGACACAACATCGCTTGCATCATCTGCCTCCTCCTGCATCATGGCAAACACCCTGGCATTTGGTTTGTTCTCCCGTGGTTTATTGGCATTCGCCCCTGGGCTTGACCCGTCTCCTTTATCTAGTCCAGTTGTTTTGTTGTTGGCGGCTGGACAATCTGCCATACGGTGTCCTGGTTTCCTGCATCCAAAGCAGACGCCGCTGGCTCTACGACATTCTCCCAGGTGTCGTAAGTGGCAAGTTGGGCAAGGCTTAATGGCTTGGTAGCCTGAGGCAGGCGAAGTTTCTTTAGATGGTTCACCGGAATGGTTTGGTTTCTTGAACGACTGACTGCCATGAGAGGACTGATCATTCATAGGCCTTTTGTTCCTAATCTCCTTCTCTCTGCGCTGGATATCATTTTCAGCTCGGATAGCTGCGCCCATCAAGTCTGAGAAGTTTGCAGGTTGGTAGACTGCCAAAGCCGACTGTATTCTGCTGTTCAAACCCTTTTTGAAGCGGTGCAATTTTAGAACTTCGTCCGCCATGATTGCCGGAGCATAAGATCCTAAGGCGTTGAACTGGGAGGTGTATTCCACAACTGACATATCCGGAGTTTGAGTGAAGTTTTCAAACTCACTCAGTTTCTGCAGTCTGACCTCGGCTGGATAATACTGTTTCAGAAAGGCTTCTCGAAATCGCTGCCAAGTCATTGGTCCTGCACCTGTCATGGCTGGCGAGATTGCTTCCCACCATTTGCCTGCTCGATCTTCCAGGAAGGGCACTATCACGTCCACTTTCAGTGCATCCGGGACTTCCAACAGTCGCAGCTGAGTCTCCACACTTTTCAGCCAACTCTGGCTAACCTCAGGGTCGGCAGCGCCACTGAAAGTTGGGCACCTGTTCTTGCGCAGTGATTCATAGTGGAACTTGATTCCATTTGGTGGTGGAGGTGGTGGTGGCTGATTGGCGTTCGAGTTTCCCAACCCTTGCAGTGTTGTCGCCACAATAGTGGCTATGGCCATAAGATCAGCTTGGCTTAAGTTGACTGCCGGCGGGGGTCCATTTCCTTGCTCGTTCTCCTGTCCGCCTTCACGGTTGATATTAGCATAACGCGGGTTGCGGTTCTGTCTTGGGGGTCTGCCGGCCATTTCCTACAGATTGCAAGTTCTAAGAATTTGTTGTACGAGAAAGTTCATACAATAGGGTCTGCTGAAATAAATTGAAATCAATTAATCAAATAGAACAAATTTTTATTGATTTCTAAAAAAAATAACATGACCAATCTAAAGGAAATAAAAGTGGTACTAACAAAATCACTAAGACAGAATAAAATATCAGGATAGACTAAGATACTTAAAATAAATTTTATTTTTTTGAAAATTTCCAAAAATGGAAAGTTTGGAATTTGACATATGGGTTCGAAGCATATGTCGGGAGGATTCTGGAACGATTGACGGAATCGAATTCGGAATTTGCTACGAGAAATCGAAGGACACATGCTGGCGGGTTGACTCGTTGACTCGGCCGAGTTGACTCGCCGCGTTGACTTGCCGGAGTATGGTCGGAGCAAAGGCGTGTGTTGGCGAAGGGGTCAGCATCAAGGAATCGGTGGTGGCACAGCAAGAATCGGTCGGAAAGCTACTTAATTTTGCCGGAACTCGCGAGAAATCGGTTGACTCACTTGAAATTGGGCGTTTCTGATTGGTTGATCCGATCCCAAAATTGATTCTTGGGGAAAGTTACCCATGGCTCATAGATTGTTTGGGTCAAATTAATTGAAAATCGGAGTACGATTACTAGGGTAATTGGACGAAATAATATTCGGCGTTAGGGTTCGTACGCCAAATTTGTAGATCTGAAATTCCCGTTTCACATGAAGACAAACTCAAAAATTGATTGAGGGCTTTTGTTCGTTTCGTCGAGACGATTCTGGAACTGGTAGCCGATCGAAGAAAAGGTACCGGAAACGGCCGGAATCGAAGGAAACGCGGCGGCGCGCGCTAAGGCCTTGTTTGGCCGAAAATTTTCCGAATTTTTTTTTTTTCGAAATTCGATTTTTCCCACTCGGATTATGAACCTGGCGGCTCTGATACCACTTAAATGTCACGTCCCGAAACTCGGGATTGACACCGGCGTTGTTTGACAATCACACAATAGAAACAACAAGCCTTTCGTAGCACAGTATAAACCGAAAACCAGTTTATAAATCATAATCTCAGATAAAATAACGATTGTTTTTACAATAACGAAATCCAACTAAATAGTAAATAATGCGGAAGCGTCTTACAATTATTAAATCATAAATTCGAAGTAAATCCCATTACTAATCTGGAAAATCACCAACCCCAAAATTGTTCCGACTCTTCTTCCTCAACCTGTTCTTCGGACTTATCTGGGAGGGGAGAGTAAGGGGGATGAGTATTTTGGGAATACTCAGTAAATGGGGGACTTTGAACACAACATAAGCAATTTAATAACATTTTCGAAACATATCATAAACGTACAGCATGCTTTTCATAATCGTAACGTAAATTCCATAACATAATAACACTGTGATTTTTCACCTTTCAACGGTTTACTGACGTCAGTCCCTAAGTTTTAATCCTCTAAGGGGGCGAGGCCATAAAACAGTTCTATCTCACTGTTAAGGGCCATATGTTGGAATTCCACCCATTTTCAGGGAATCCTCACAGTGTCAAACATAAACGTACCAAAATTTCGTAAAACGTATAGACGGAACGACGGTGCTCGACCGTTTTTTTTTTAAAACAACAAAACCGAGATTTCATATGCGCAAAACCAAAATTTAAAACAGCCCACTTACAGTATTTTAATCGCTAAAAATGTGGATGCTCAACTCGAAAATTGGATCGCTCCTTGCTCCTCCTTCGGACAGAACTTCGGCTTAATTTCTTGGACGATTTTCGAGCAGAGTTTCGGCTAGGGAGTGCTGCTGAATTTTTCGAAAACAGCAGCCTAGAATCTCGAAAATTGGGTGTGTTGTGGAGTGAGGGTGATGGCATATTTATAGGGAGGAGAGAAGAGCTTAATATGGCACCTAAATCATGTATGATAAGCATCAAAATCCCTTGATTTTCCTTCCAATTTACCACCCAATCTCACGTTTTTGGCTTAGAATTTTCTTCCCACAATTGAGTTATTTAGCTACCAAGATGAGGGATTTATTCCTAAATTTTTAGGAAGATTCAAGGACTAATTTATCTTCTTTCCTTGCACCTTGTATGACCTACCAATCTTGCAATCATTCTCCCTAATTTTGAAATTTGCATGATATTCATAACTTAATGACTTAATATTGTATATCCTAGAGTATCTCTATATTTCCCATACCAAATATTCTCCAATATGTAAATCTTATTTTAATACAATAATCCAACAAGAATATCCTCTACTCTTAAATTTCCTTACAATTTTATTAAATACATTATTGAAAATTCTCGGTTCTCACATTCCTCCCTCCTTATGAGAAGTTTCGTCCTCGAAACTGGAGTTGGCCTGGTCTCCAAATAGGTAGGGATATTTCTTTCCCTTACAATCTACTACCGCATTGTTTCTTGCTAACCAATCCCTTCCTAAGATAATATCGAAATCGACCATGATCAACTGTATCAGGTTGGCTCTAAAAATCTAATTACCAATACTGACTTTTCAATCTCCGTAAATTTCGTCAGTTTCAATGGCTCTACTAGGTGTGGCTATTTGGAAAGGTTCGGTTAGCTTATCGGCTTACGTCCTAACTTCTTACCAAATCTCTTAGATGTACAAGAATGTGTAGCGCCACAGTCAAATAAGACATAAGCAGGCACTTGTTGAAAAAATATGGTACCTGACACAACATCGCTTGCATCATCTGCCTCCTCCTGCATCATGGCAAACACCCTGGCATTTGGTTTGTTCTCCCGTGGTTTATTGGCATTCGCCCCTGGGCTTGACCCGTCTCCTTTATCTGGTCCAGTTGTTTTGTTCTTGGCGGCTGGACAATCTGCCATACGGTGTCCTGGTTTCCCGCATCCAAAGCAGACGCCGCTGGCTCTACGACATTCTCCCAGGTGTCGTAAGTGGCAAGTTGGGCAAGGCTTAATGGCTTGGTAGCCTGAGGCAGGCGAAGTTTCTTTAGATGGTTCACCGGAATGGTTTGGTTTCTTGAACGACTGACTGCCATGAGAGGACTGATCATTCATAGGCCTTTTGTTCCTAATCTCCTTCTCTCTGCGCTGGATATCAGTTTCAGCTCGGATAGCTGCGCCCATCAAGTCTGAGAAGTTTGCAGGTTGGTAGACTGCCAAAGCCGACTGTATTATGCTGTTCAAACCCTTTTTGAAGCGGTGCAATTTTAGAACTTCGTCCGCCATGATTGCCGGAGCATAAGATCCTAAGGCGTTGAACTGGGAGGTGTATTCCACAACTGACATATCCGGAGTTTGAGTGAAGTTTTCAAACTCACTCAGTTTCTGCAGTCTGACCTCGGCTGGATAATACTGTTTCAGAAAGGCTTCTCGAAATCGCTGCCAAGTCATTGGTCCTGCACCTGTCATGGCTGGCGAGATTGCTTCCCACCATTTGCCTGCTCGATCTTCCAGGAAGGGCACTATCACGTCCACTTTCAGTGCATCCGGGACTTCCAACAGTCGCAGCTGAGTCTCCACACTTTTCAGCCAACTCTGGCTAACCTCAGGGTCGGCAGCGCCACTGAAAGTTGGGCACCTGTTCTTGCGCAGTGATTCATAGTGGAACTTGATTCCATTTGGTGGTGGAGGTGGTGGTGGCTGATTGGCGTTCGAGTTTCCCAACCCTTGCAGTGTTGTCGCCACAATAGTGGCTATGGCCATAAGATCAGCTTGGCTTAAGTTGACTGCCGGCGGGGGTCCATTTCCTTGCTCGTTCTCCTGTCCGCCTTCACGGTTGATATTAGCATAACGCGGGTTGCGGTTCTGTCTTGGGGGTCTGCCGGCCATTTCCTACAGATTGCAAGTTCTAAGAATTTGTTGTACGAGAAAGTTCATACAATAGGGTCTGCTGAAATAAATTGAAATCAATTAATCAAATAGAACAAATTTTTATTGATTTCTAAAAAAAATAACATGACCAATCTAAAGGAAATAAAAGTGGTACTAACAAAATCACTAAGACAGAATAAAATATCAGGATAGACTAAGATACTTAAAATAAATTTTATTTTTTTGAAAATTTCCAAAAATGGAAAGTTTGGAATTTGACATATGGGTTCGAAGCATATGTCGGGAGGATTCTGGAACGATTGACGGAATCGAATTCGGAATTTCCTACGAGAAATCGAAGGACACATGCTGGCGGGTTGACTCGTTGACTCGGCCGAGTTGACTCGCCGCGTTGACTTGCCGGAGTATGGTCGGAGCAAAGGCGTGTGTTGGCGAAGGGGTCAGCATCAAGGAATCGGTGGTGGCACAGCAAGAATCGGTCGGAAAGCTACTTAATTTTGCTGGAACTCGCGAGAAATCGGTTGACTCACTTGAAATTGGGCGTTTCTGATTGGTTGATCCGATCCCAAAATTGATTCTTGGGGAAAGTTACCCATGGCTCATAGATTGTTTGGGTCAAATTAATTGAAAATCGGAGTACGATTACTAGGGTAATTGGACGAAATAATATTCGGCGTTAGGGTTCGTACGCCAAATTCGTAGAACTGAAATTCCCGTTTCACATGAAGACAAACTCGAAAATTGATTGAGGGCTTTTGTTCGTTTCGTCGAGACGATTCTGGAACTGGTAGCCGATCGAAGAAAAGGTACCGGAAACGGCCGGAATCGAAGGAAACGCGGCGGCGCGCGCTAAGGCCTTGTTTGGCCGAAAATTTTCCGAATTTTTTTTTTTTTCGAAATTCGATTTTTCCCACTCGGATTATGAACCTGGCGGCTCTGATACCACTTAAATGTCACGTCCCGAAACTCGGGATTGACACCGGCGTTGTTTGACAATCACACAATAGAAACAACAAGCCTTTCGTAGCACAGTATAAACCGAAAACCAGTTTATAAATCATAATCTCAGATAAAATAACGATTGTTTTTACAATAACGAAATCCAACTAAATAGTAAATAATGCGGAAGCGTCTTACAATTATTAAATCATAAATTCGAAGTAAATCCCATTACTAATCTGGAAAATCACCAACCCCAAAATTGTTCCGACTCTTCTTCCTCAACCTGTTCTTCGGACTTATCTGGGAGGGCAGAGTAAAGGGGATGAGTATTTTGGGAATACTCAGTAAATGGGGGACTTTGAACACAACATAAGCAATTTAATAACATTTTCGAAACATATCATAAACGTACAGCATGCTTTTCATAATCGTAACGTAAATTCCATAACATAATAACACTGTGATTTTTCACCTTTCAACGGTTTACTGACGTCAGTCCCTAAGTTTTAATCCTCTAAGAGGGCGAGGCCATAAAACAGTTCTATCCCACTGTTAAGGGCCATATGTTGGAATTCCACCCATTTTCAGGGAATCCTCACAGTGTCAAACATAAACGTACCAAAATTTCGTAAAACGTATAGACGGAACGACGGTGCTCGACCGTTTTTTTTTTAAACAACAAAACCGAGATTTCATATGCGCAAAACCAAAATTTAAAACAGCCCACTTACATTATTTTAATCGCTAAAAATGTGGATGCTCAACTCGAAAATTGGATCGCTCCTTGCTCCTCCTTCGGACAGAACTTCGGCTTAATTTCTTGGACGATTTTTGGGCAGAGTTTCGGCTAGGGAGTGCTGCTGAATTTTTCGAAAACAGCAGCCTAGAATCTCGAAAATTGGGTGTGTTGTGGAGTGAGGGTGATGGCATATTTATAGGGAGGAGAGAAGAGCTTAATATGGCACCTAAATCATGTATGATAAGCATCAAAATCCCTTGATTTTCCTTCCAATTTACCACCCAATCTCACGTTTTTGGCTTAGAATTTTCTTCCCACAATTGAGTTATTTAGCTACCAAGATGAGGGATTTATTCCTAAATTTTTAGGAAGATTCAAGGACTAATTTATCTTCTTTCCTTGCACCTTGTATGACCTACCAATCTTGCAATCATTCTCCCTAATTTCGAAATTTGCATGATATTCATAACTTAATGACTTAATATTGTATATCCTAGAGTATCTCCATATTTCCCATATCAAATATTCTCCAATATGTAAATCTTATTTTAATACAATAATCCAACAAGAATATCCTCTACTCTTAAATTTCCTTACAATTTTATTAAATACATTATTGAAAATTCTCGGTTCTCACATTCCTCCCTCCTTATGAGAAGTTTCGTCCTCGAAACTGGAGTTGGCCTGGTCTCCAAATAGGTAGGGATATTTCTTTCCCTTACAATCTACTACCGCATTGTTTCTTGCTAACCAATCCCTTCCTAAGATAATATCGAAATCGACCATGATCAACTGTATCAGGTTGGCTCTAAAAATCTAATTACCAATACTGACTTTTCAATCTCCGTAAATTTCGTCAGTTTCAATGGCTCTACTAGGTGTGGCTATTTGGAAAGGTTCGGTTAGCTTGTCGGCTTACGTCCTAACTTCTTACCAAATCTCTTAGATGTACAAGAATGTGTAGCGCCACAGTCAAATAAGACATAAGCAGGCACTTGTTGAAAAAATATGGTACCTGACACAACATCGCTTGCATCATCTGCCTCCTCCTGCATCATGGCAAACACCCTGGCATTTGGTTTGTTCTCCCGTGGTTTATTGGCATTCGCCCCTGTGCTTGACCCGTCTCCTTTACCTGGTCCAGTTGTTTTGTTGTTGGCGGCTGGACAATCTGCCATACGGTGTCCTGGTTTCCCGCATCCAAAGCAGACGCCGCTGGCTCTACGACATTCTCCCAGGTGTCGTAAGTGGCAAGTTGGGCAAGGCTTAATGGCTTGGTAGCCTGAGGCAGGCGAAGTTTCTTTAGATGGTTCACCGGAATGGTTTGGTTTCTTGAACGACTGACTGCCATGAGAGGACTGATCATTCATAGGCCTTTTGTTCCTAATCTCCTTCTCTCTGCGCTGGATATCAGTTTCAGCTCGGATAGCTGCGCCCATCAAGTCTGAGAAGTTTGCAGGTTGGTAGACCGCCAAAGCCGACTGTATTATGCTGTTCAAACCCTTTTTGAAGCGGTGCAATTTTAGAACTTCGTCCGCCATGATTGTCGGAGCATAAGATCCTAAGGCGTTGAACTGGGAGGTGTATTCCGCAACTGACATATCCGGAGTTTGAGTGAAGTTTTCAAACTCACTCAGTTTCTGCAGTCTGACCTCGGCTGGATAATACTGTTTCAGAAAGATTTCTCGAAATCGCTGCCAAGTCATTGGTCCTGCAGCTGTCATGGCTGGCGAGATTGCTTCCTACCATTTGCCTGCTCGATCTTCCAGGAAGGGCACTATCACGTCCACTTTCAGTGCATCCGAGACTTCCAACAGTCGCAGCTGAGTCTCCACACTTTTCAGCCAACTCTGGCTAACTTCAGGGTCGACAGCGCCACTGAAAGTTGGGCACCTGTTCTTGCGCAGTGATTCATAGTGGAACTTGATTCCATTTGGTGGTGGAGGTGGTGGTGGCTGATTGGCGTTCGAGTTTCCCAACCCTTGCAGTGTTGTCGCCACAATAGTGGCTATGGCCATAAGATCAGCTTGGCTTAAGTTGACTGCCGGCGGGGGTCCATTTCCTTGCTCGTTCTCCTGTCCGCCTTCACGGTTGATATTAGCATAACGCGGGTTGCGGTTCTGTCTTGGGGGTCTGCCGGCCATTTCCTACAGATTGCAAGTTCTAAGAATTTGTTGTACGAGAAAAGTTCATACAATAGGGTCTGCTGAAATAAATTGAAATCAAAGAGAACAAATTTTTATTGATTTCTAAAAAAAATAACATGACCAATCTAAAGGAAATAAAAGTGGTACTGAATAAAATAGCAACAACGAAAAAGAAAAGTAAAATAAAACTCCTAGAACAAAATCACTAAGACAGAATAAAATATCAGGATATAGTAAGATACTTAAAATAATTTTTTTTTTTGAAAATTTCCCAAAATGGAAAGTTTGGAATTTGACATATGGGTTCGAATCATATGTCGGGAGGATTCTGGAACGATTGACGGAATCGAATTCGGAATTTCCTACGAGAAATCGAAGGACACATGCTGGCGGGTGGACTCGTTGACTCAGCCGAGTGGACTCGCCGGGTTGACATGCCGGAGTATGGTCGGAGCAAAGGCGTGTGTTGGCGAAGGGGTCAGCATCAAGGAATCGGTGGTGGCACAGTAAGAATCGGTCGGAAAGCTACTTAATTTGGCCGGAACTCGCGAGAAATCGGTTGACTCACTTGAAATTGGGCGTTTCTGATTGGTTGATCCGATCCCAAAATTGATTCTTGGGGAAAGTTACCCATGGCTCATAGATTGTTTGGGTCAAATTAATTGAAAATCGGAGTATGATTACTAGGGTAATTGGACGAAATAATATTCGGCGTTAGGGTTCGTACGCCAAATTCGTAGATCTGAAATTCCCGTTTCACATGAAGACAAACTCGAAAATTGATTGAGGGCTTTTGTTCGTTTCGTCGAGACGATTCTGGAAGAGGTCGCCGATCGAAGAAAAGGTACCGGAAACGGCCGGAATCGAAGGAAACGCGGCGCGCGCGCTAAGGCCTTGTTTGGCCGAAAATTTTCCGAATTTTTTTTTTTCGAAATTCGATTTTTCCCACTCGGATTATGAATCTGGCGGCTCTGATACCACTTAAATGTCACGCCCCGAAACTCGGGATTGACACCGGCGTTGTTTGACAATCACACAATCGAAACAACAAGCCTTTCGTAGCACAGTATAAACCGAAAACCAGTTTATAAATCATAATCTCAGATAAAATAACGATTGTTTTTACAATATCGAAATCTAACTAAATAGTAAATAATGCGGAAGCGTCTTACAATTATTAAATCATAAATTCGAAGTAAATCCCATTACTAATCTGGAAAATCACCAACCCCAAAATTGTTCCGACTCTTCTTCCTCAACCTGTTCTTCGGACTTATCTGGGAGGGGAGAGTAAGGGGGATGAGTATTTTGGGAATACTCAGTAAATGGGGGACTTTGAACACAACATAAGCAATTTAATAACATTTTCGAAACATATCATAAACGTACAGCATGCTTTTCATAATCGTAACGTAAATTCCATAACATAATAACACTGTGATTTTTCACCTTTCAACGGTTTACTGACGTCAGTCCCTAAGTTTTAATCCTCTAAGGGGGCGAGGCCATAAAACAGTTCTATCCCACTGTTAAGGGCCATATGTTGGAATTCCACCCATTTTCAGGGAATCCTCACAGTGTCAAACTTAAACGTACCAAAATTTCGTAAAACGTATAGACGGACCGACGGTGCTCGACCGTTTTTTTTTAAAACAACAAAACCGAGATTTCATATGCGCAAAACCAAAATTTAAAACAGCCCACTTACAGTATTTTTAATCGCTAAAAACGTGGATGCTCAACTCGAAAATTGGATCGCTCCTTGCTCCTCCTTCAGACTGAACTTCGGCTTAATTTCTTGGACGATTTTCGGGCAGAGTTTCGGCTAGGGAGTGCTGCTGAATTTTTCGAAAACAGCAACCTAGAGTCTCGAAAATTGGGTGTGTTGTGGAGTGAGGGTGATGGCATATTTATAGGGAGGAGAGAAGAGCTTAATATGGCACCTAAATCATGTATGATAAGCATCAAAATCCCTTGATTTTCCTTCCAATTTACCACCCAATCTCACGTTTTTGGCTTAGAATTTTCTTCCCACAATTGAGTTATTTAGCTACCAAGATGAGGGATTTATTCCTAAATTTTTAGGAATATTCAAGGACTAATTTATCTTCTTTCCTTGCACCTTGTATGACCTACCAATGTTGCAATCATTCTCCCTAATTTCGAAATTTGCATGATATTCATAACTTAATGACTTAATATTGTATATCCTAGAGTATCTCCATATTTCCCATATCAAATATTCTCCAATATGTAAATCTTATTTTAATACAATAATCCAACAAGAATATCCTCTACTCTTGAATTTCCTTACAATTTTATTAAATACATTATTGAAAATTCTCGGTTCTCACATTTTGCTTTGTTCCTTTCTGAAGAATGACATATATATGTATATATATCCCACGTTTCATGTCTAAGAAACGTGTCTTCTTTTCACCACTTTCAGGTGGCGCTCGGGCGGTCGACCTTTACCGCTCGAGCGCGGAACCCTCTGTCCGTGATTTACAATTGTTATCCACT
Source organism: Primulina eburnea (assembly GCF_022965805.1). Lineage (NCBI taxonomy): Eukaryota > Viridiplantae > Streptophyta > Magnoliopsida > Lamiales > Gesneriaceae > Primulina > Primulina eburnea. Next base: position 10,744,676 of record NC_133117.1, read on the forward strand.
GGCGCTCGGGCGGTAATATTCTACCCCTCGGGCGCCATACTTTCTGTCCGAGCCTTTCCTTATCACACATTGGCGCTCGGGCGGTAATATTCCACCGGTCGGGCGCCACAGGTTCTGCCCGAAAATCACATAACTCATATGTTTTAACCAATTTGGTCTCGGAGCGGTCCAACTATACTCACATCCATTCATAATCAATAAATCATATCAAATTACGGTAATCAAATTCTTGGGCATTACAATCACGTGGATTTATTCTATGGTGTTGTCGACATGCAATTTCAAGAGTTAAATGATCGTTTATCAGAGGCAGGTACAGAGTTACTCCTTTGTGTAGCTTGTTTGTGTTCAAAAAACTTGTTTTATGCTTTTGACAAGAAAAAATTGATGCAACTAGCTGAATTTTATCCACTAGATTTTTCAAGATTTCATCTCCTCACACTTGATGATCAACTTGAAACTTATATATGTGATATGCATTCTAACAAAGCATTTCAAGGATTGAAAGAACTTGGCGATCTTTCAGAAAAGTTAGTTATATCAAAGAAAAATATGGTGTACCCATTGGTTTATAAGCTTTTGACATTGGAATTAATTCTACGGGTTGCAACGGCGACAGTAGAGAGGGTATTTTTTGCCCTGAGAATTGTGAAAGACAGGTTGCGCAATCGAATGAGTGATGATTGGATGAATGATAGTCTCATTGTCTATGTAGAGAAAGATATATTTCTAATTGTTGATAATGAATCTATTGTACAAAGGTTTCAAAATATGAAGACTCGAAAAGAAAAATTGTAAGGTAGTTATTTTGTGAAGTTTAATGATTAAAAGATTTTTTTTTTGTTTTATTACTTATAGCATATCATAGTCTACACTGAATCAAAATTCTAGCTCCGCCCCTGAATTTGTATCTATCATATATTCAAGGATTTTATCTATGTAGCTTGCATGAATATACAGATAAAATACAATACCATAACTAGATAAAATCATAAAATATTATTAAAATAAATATAATTTTTACATTAGAGTCAATAAAGTCCAAGTCACAAGTTGACTAATTGAACATTTACTCTGGTAGTATGATAGATGTGAATTTGAATAACATCGTGATTGACGCGCTTGGATAGTGGAAATGTTTCTTTCCAATTTAAAATATGTTAGTGATTAAAGTTCAACTACATAGTAGTTTCTATAATGAAATGCCATTTTCATTTGATAATTATGTGTATAATTAATTCATTTTATTTTCCACATATATATTTATTCGTGTAATTGTTTTTTTGGCAACAATGTTGTATATATGTACACAACTTGTATCAAGACTGGGTGTATATATATATATATATATATATATATATATATAAATTAGTGTTTTGTGTGCGTGTGTGTATTATATTATGAAATTTTTATGGTTATAAGTTAAATGGATATATATTAGGTAGCCCAGTCTACGTATAGTGACACTTGCAGATATCATCGCCAGGGCTCCGGCCGGCTGCCGGCTGCGGATAATTGTTGGAGTTTTAAATTTATTAATTGTCATAAAAAGTTAATTAGCAGACTCATTTATATTCATAATTTTTTATTTATGTGTTTAAACAAAAACTATTTCAAAAACTTTATCCACTATATAAAACCATTTTTACACTAATAAATGAAGGCCAAAAAGGTAGGTAGGAAAAATCGTTAAACTAAAAGAATGTAATTTTTTTTGAAAAATAAATTTTATAAATGATTTATATCACCAAAAATGGGTCCATCCATATGTGAGATTCTGGTATTTCAGTTGTTCCAATATCACTTTAAAATCATGAACAAACATTAGAGGACAATTGGAGTTTTCCCACCAAATCCTCAAAACTTAGTTTAGCAAGAAGTTTGAAGGATAATTGAAAAAATGGAATGTAAAGTAAAGTTCGTCTAAAATAAAGCAAAAAAATAAAAAAATAAAAAATCCATACCCGTCTATTTTTTTTATCTGAATTTTGGGTGGTTTAAAGACAAATCCCTTAATTAATTAATTTATTTTTGACAATAAAACTCACAACCGTTATCTTTCAATACGTACCGGGTAAACTTCGAGTTAACGCAACAGCTGCAAACAAGGTTAGTCATGTAGAATACACTAGACAAACTTTGTACGATAAGTTTGTCCAAAAAAATGTTGGTGGAGAAAACGAATTCTTAATCATTAATCAAAGATTCACATACTCCACTAACCCGAACAACTTCATTTACGACAAATCCTAAATTTAGTGAATACTTAGTTGATCTAATAATATGGGCATTGGTGTATTGATTATCATGACTTTATGGGCTTACAATTAAAATCAATATAAATATTTATTATATGACACGATTATTGTATGTTATATCATTTACATTATGGATAAATAGTAAATATTTTTGTACGAGTTATCGCAAAATATTTGAAGCAATAGTAGCATGAAAGCAAGCCAACTATTTCTTAATTTTTCCAAATCTTTTCCACCCCATTTTATTAATTATTATTAAAATAAAGTAAAATAAAATTTTCAGGAAAATTATTATTATTATTATTTCACACTTTACGAACAATCCATACTTTTTAGCAAGAACACCCCCCACAGCTCACACGCGTTTACACGTCTGTATATATAGAGAGTGACTTGGTAAACTATACGCAACAGCCGCACTATTTCCATTCTCAAATCCTCGCTTTCCTTTACTTGTTCATTCATCATTCTCATTATATTGCCAAGTCCTTGCTCTGATTGACTCCTTCCTCGTATTCAACGCACGGTTTCCATTATATATAAATATTTCTCCATCTGGGCTTTCGTTTCGTTGAAGATTTCTTGATTCTGTACTCCACCAATTTTTTTGGAGTAACTTTAGCACATAAGTTTGATTTTGTTGATTTCTGGTTGGATCTGGTTCTTGTTATGCGATTGGATTCCAGTACTAGGATTTCTTCAGGGGAGATAAATAATGGGAAATAATTGTGTCCATGGAAAGATTGATGAGGATGGTTTCTTCTACACAGTTTCACGTTCATTATGGTGGTCTAAATCACCAGAAATGATTGTCCTGAGCCAGAAAAACCTGAATTTTCCATGTTCAGAAGTGGATGAAGCTCCAAATTCTGTCAAGAATAAGCCCCCTGAATTGTTCAAGATAGAATTGGAGGATATCTTCGTTAAGGGAGGTAGAAAACAACCTCAGGAACTCGGGACATGGGAGGAAACGATCAAGAAAGATTTCATTAAACCCGCTCAAGTGAAACCCGAGCAAGTGATCATGATTGTCAAGGGAAACCCTAAGAAGGTAGATCCCTCGAAGCCCGAAAAACCGAAGAGTTTCAATAGAAACATGAGTGTCGGCCTTCAAGTGGATTCTGTGCTCAAAACCAAGACAGGGCACTTGAAGGAGTACTACAATTTGGGTCGGGAACTTGGACATGGGCAATATGGGACAACTTTTCTTTGCGTGGAGAAGAAAACTGGAAAGGAATATGCTTGTAAATCTATTGCAAAGAGGAAGCTATTGACTATGGATGACGTTGACGACGTAAGACGAGAAATCGAGATTATGCATCATTTATCTGGTGATCCGAATGTTATTTCAATCGAAGGGGCGTATGAAGATTCTGTTGCGGTTCATGTTGTGATGGAATTGTGTGGGGGAGGCGAGCTTTTCGATAGAATCGTTAAACGGGGCCATTATTCGGAGAAAAAGGCTGCAGAGCTCACTAGGACCATAGTTGGTGTTATAGAAGACTGCCATTCTCTGGGAGTGATGCATCGAGACCTTAAGCCCGAAAATTTCCTATTTGTGAACGAGGACGAGGATTCACCCATAAAGACTATAGACTTTGGGTTGTCTGTGTTTTTTAAGCCAGGTATATTTCAATTTTATTAAGCTTTATATGAATGTCAAAACTGGCATTTTTAGGAAATTGAGAATAAAATTTATTTTATTCCATTGACTCTAATCTTAGTTGGATCCGCCTTCTCTAAAGGTCTGCTTTGAACTCGACAGGAGACATATTTACTGACGTTGTTGGGAGCCCTTACTATGTTGCACCAGAGGTGCTTTGTAAGCGTTATGGACCCGAGGCGGACGTGTGGAGTGCTGGTGTTGTACTCTATATTCTACTTTGTGGTGTGCCTCCATTTTGGGGTGGTAAGATGTGCAAGATTCTTTTCACTTTTTATGCAATATAAGGCTATTACTTCCCACTTTTATATCAAAAGCTATGGTTAATGTTAGTGCAGCGGTGTCTCTGAGATCACTTTTCGATTGTGTTATATAGACCCTCGATGAGGACAGCACGAAAAAATATTGCCCCACATCACTTTACTTTCGTTTCCTTTATTCTCATGTCTTTGCTTCTATTTATACAGAAACTGAACGAGAAATATTCGAAGAAGTTTTACGCGGCGATATTGGCTTCTCATCAGATCCCTGGCCAAAAATCTCTGATAGTGCAAAGGATCTAGTCAAGAAAATGCTTGTAAGGGATCCAAAGAGGCGGTTAACTGCTCATCAAGTCCTATGTATGTTTCGAATATTGAATCAAACACTTCCATTGCTCTCTAGCACACAAATGCCTCAGGAAACATCATGATTAGAACTGTTTTTTTTCCCTGCAGCTCATCCTTGGGTGCAGCTTAAGGGAGTGGCTCCAGATAAGCCTCTTGATTCTGCAGTTTTGAGTCGATTAACACAGTTTTCAGCCATGAACAAACTCAAGAAAATGGCTCTCAGGGTACATTCATGATCCCTTAAATTGTGGAACAAATATATCCTAACATTGAACAAACCTTGACATTGTTTTTCCCCTTCAACAGGTGATTGCAGAAAGTTTGTCTGAAGAAGAAATTGCCGGTCTGAAAGAAATGTTCAAAATGATCGACACGGATAACAGCGGATACATAACTTTCGAAGAACTCAAGGCCGGATTAAAACGATTCGGAGCTAATCTTAATGAATCTGAGATACACAATTTGATGAAAGCAGTGAGTGTGTTTTATCCATGACAATTTATATCCCAGGCTGCAACTAATTCAACACTAAGGTTCATTGGAAGATCAAGCCGAGTTATAGTTTTGTTTTCTTGGTATATTTACAGGCAGATGTAGACAATAATGGTACAATCGAGTATGGAGAATTCATAGCTGCAACATTGCATCTGAACAAGATTTACAAAGAAGATAATTTATTCAGAGCATTTTCATTCTTTGATAAAGATGGGAGTGGATATATAACACAATATGAGCTTCTAATAGCTTGTCAACAATTCGGGATAGAGGATGCTCACTTGGAAGAAATGATCCAAGAAGCTGATCAGAATAACGTAAACGCCTATATATTTTATTTAAAATTTTGTTGACAAATTTTATTGAAAGTCTTGATTATGGTAATGATAATCACAGATTGTTCCCATATTTTTTGCAGGATGGGCAGATAGATTACAACGAGTTTGTGAGTATGATGCACAAAGGGAACTCGGGTTTTGACAAGAAGAGGTTTCCGAGCAGTTTTAACATCGGATTAAGGGAGGCATTGCCTGTTAGCTGATACAAACACATTATGGTTATTGTTATTATTTTTTGCGTTTTGTATTCTTTAGATTCTTACAAAGATCACAAGCACTGTTACATAAAAATGCCAAATAATATCTGATATATTCAGTTGAGAAGTTCTTCGAGAGGAAATGGCACCACTCGTCAATACATCTTTACTTTTCCAATAATGCATTATTGTCTGAATGATCTCTCACACCTAATGTGGCTAGAATGGAGCCGTGTGTGTAACAACCAAAGAATCCTGGGTCATAATTAAGTCCTGAATATGAACTTAACTCAAGTCAATAAAAATATAACTAACTCAAAAATTGTAGTGAGAAGACACCCAGTTATTAACTAAGTTAACATGGAATCACCAGAAAGATTTTAGTAGAATTGTTAAGTTAGCTATCGAAGTAAGGAAGCTGAAAGATTGTTTTCACCCCAAGACTTGATTAAACTAAAGTAAGAATGGTTGTGAGACCAAAAACCATGATTACAACATATAGCAGTGGCTAAAGAACCCCCTATCAAATTAACTGTCAAAACCGGAACCTAGACTCATCATACTAGGAGTGAGGCTACGCTACACCAGGCATCATAACCTTAGTAAAAAATAGACTTTGAACTAAAATACAGTAATGTTACTATCGTAGCAATATACACAATGTAACGATCATGGGCCATTAGGCTGAACCGACAAAGGTCTCGGCCCATATCCACGCACCACTACTGGTCATGGGTCGTTAGGATGGTCCAGCATGGGTCTCGGCCCATGCCCATGCACCGCCACTCATAGAATATCCCACTCCCTGGAAAGTGGTTTCTTTCGCCTTCCCCAACACTTGAACCTAGGACCTCCAGGATAAGTACCTAGATTCCTAAGTGTTGGTACCAGTTGAACTAGATAAGTACCTAGATTCCTAAGTGTTGGTACCAGTTGAACTAGTTCAACTGGTACCAACACTTAGGAATCTAGGTACTTATCCTGGAGGTCCTGGGTTTAAGTGTTGGGGAAGGCGAGAAGAACCACTTTCCAGGAGTGGGATATTCTGTGAGTGGCGGTACATGGGCATGGGCCGAGGTCCATGCTGGACCATCCTAACGTTATTACATTTTTACGATATATATGTATCATAAAACATCAGATAACGTAAAACATGACCATCTTGATCTACTATCCTTTGATTAAGATGCTAGCCTTGATATACATAGTTATGAAGACTCGATTGTTCGGTTATCGATTTTTTCATGTCCAAAACACAGTAGAAGTTTAAAATTTTTATTTTGACATTCAAAATTTTTGGACACTCGTATTGTTTAAAAGAAAAAAACATATATATAGGGAGTTTATAATTTTACCTTTAGTGAATTTTCAATTTGCACTAACTACTCCGGTATTAACAGATGTAACTCTTGTTATACTTCCCTACAAACTTTCTTCAATAAAAATTCTTTCTTCAATCTCTAAATCAGGTCCACGACAGGATTACTTATTCATCTTCCAACTTGCACTAGAAAGTATAGAAGATATTTTGCATTTGAGATTGAAAACCAAAAGAAGGCTCAATTCTTTATTGTTTTAGAGTGGCCGAATTTTGAGAGCCTTTTTGGAGGAGAATTTCGAAAACTTGACAAGAAAGAATGGAGGCTTGGGTTTGTTTTCTCCTACCTAAAACATGAGCCCTTGACCTAGTTTCCTTAATTGTAGATTTTGATTCTTTAATTAATATTAATGGGCTTAATTAATTAATTGGACTAGTCAAACTGGTTTAATTAATTAATATATCAAAGTCTATTAAAACAACAATTAATTTGCATGTTGGACTCATACCTTACAAGCCCATTATGCATTTTCTTACTACAATTAATAAATCTTTAATACTCAACATTTGAGTTTAATAATTTAAATTCTCAAATTTTATAAATTAAACTCCTTGAATTTATTCTATCCAAATTTTAATTATCTTAAATTCAACTCCTTGAATTTACTATAGCATAAATTCAACTCCTTGAATTTATTATCTCAATGGGAACAAATGATCCAGTGCTTGAATGATCTTAAATGGCTCAGGTATATAGCTAGTCGTGGGTTCACAACTCTTTGTGATTCATGAAATTTTCTTTTATTCGGGCTTATCCTATTTTGCCACATTCCATGCACCAGCATTTGATAATGAGAATGTCAGAAATCAATTTTTATAATAAAACTAATCGAATCATGGTAAGAGAATCTAGTAGCATCGCCCCATGATTTCTTAGGTATCACTTATAGCGTCTGCAAGATTAAGTCGGTTATGATTAACGTATAGTACGATCTCTTTATCTCATATATCCCGATCGAATCTGTAACCATTGGTTCATCAAAGGTTACTGTAACGTCCAAAAGTCAACCCACGTAAACCACATGTATGCAAATGATTTAAATTGCTTAATTGATTTATTTAATTGATTTTAAATACTTACTTGATGTATATTATATAACTGAAGGTCTAATTGCATGATTTCATTAAAATTAAAGATCTTATCCCAATATTTGGTAACATGCTATGGAAAGGAGACCAGGGACGACCAAGATAAAATAATTTCAATAAATGGTTATTAATATGATTAAGTATGATTAAATTTTTAAAAAAATTCTGGAGCACAAATTATTAAACGAGACAAGCTCGATTTTATTCGTGAAGTCGATTTTTGGCAAACGAGAGACTTTTAAAGGACCAAAACTATTATTTTTGAAAACTAAATTTTGTAAACTTTTATTTTACAATTAAATAGGTGTTATTGCGCCTAATTTACCTAAGACTAGTAGGCTTAATTTCTCCTAAACACAAAGGCCCAAAACATAAGCCCATTAACATGCAAATTTCAAAATCTATAAAATAGAAACCTAGGAGTTTGGCACTTCATTCAGTCGTCCATCACACACACAACACACACCATATTTTTGAAAAATTTGGAGAGGAAAAACCAAGGAGTCTTTGTCTCCCATTCGTCTTTCTTCGCAACCCACGCCTACGATCACGTATTCGAGCGTTCTATATGCAAAAGCACGCTTCTAAACTTCTTGGGCGCACCATTCAAATCATATTGTGCTTTTTTTTTTTATTTATTTTTGCATGAAAAATATTGAAGCATGATCCGTTTAACGATAGAACAAATATTTTCCACTTTTTGATGATTTTACGCTTATTTGAGAAACGTTATGATTGCTAAGGACACGTTGCCAATAGGATGTGTTTAAGGAATGGGAAAAGAGTCGTTAGGGGACAAAATACATACTGGAACCGAGCTTGGCATGGAGGGAGACAAGCCTAGGGTTTCCTCATGTGTTTCATGGTGTTTCGGGTCGGCTAGGTGGGGAAACTCGCGTGCGGCTTGGCTAGGTCTTGGGCAGGGGCTGTGCTGGACGTGGTTCAGCATTAGGAAGAGTCTAGCATGGCTAGGACTCATGGACAACAGCTAGGAAAGAGCCCACAAGTGGTAGGACTCTTCCCCATGCACGCATTTGGGGGTCGGCTAGGTGGGGGAACTCGCGTGCGGCTTGGCTAGGTCTTGGGAAGGGGCTGTGCTGGACGTGGTTCAGTATTAGGAAGAGTCCTAGCATGGCTAGGACTCATGGACATCAGCTAGGAAAGAGCCCACAAGTGGTAGGACTCTTCCCCATGCACGCATATGGACGGTTTCTGCTAGGGCTGCTCGCGGCTTGGTTGGTGATGGTCTAGGCTAGGTCTGAGAATGGTCCAGGGATGGTCAGGGCATGGTGGAGTCACTGGTTAGATAAATAGGAGAGTCCTAGTGCGATTAGGATCCTAGCGAAGCAAGGAAGAAGTGGCGTGGCTCGAGTCATGCGCATGGGCTTCATGCATGGGTTGGGGCTGGTGTGCTGGTCCAGGAGAGTTCAACAAGGGTCCAGGAGGGTCAGAATCTTGTATGGGTCAAAGTGGCTTGGCCATAGCTCGATGGAATTGGTGAGTCGCTTAATAAATATAGGCTAGGGTTCGAACATGGCTAGGGGGAAAGAAGTGGTTCGAACCATGGTCCATTGGGGTCGATTCATGGTTCACAAGTGTAGTTTAGGTATGAAAAGTTTATAATTAAAGTTTGAAAAGATAATATTAAGTTTTAAATTAATTCAGAATTTAAACGCTTCATGGTTTAGTAATTAAGAAATTCAATCAAAAATCCCGAGTTGACGTCAAATTAAAAATATTAGAAGCCAAATTTAAGCTTATATATTTATTTGGATATGCTCAAATTAATAAAGTTAAAATCAAGGATTTTGGGTCCAAGGGCAAAACAGTCAATTTACACCCGGGTAGCACAAAAAGGGTTGGCAGTTTCCCGATGAATCATAACGAATGCTAAATGATATTTTAAAACGTTTATGATGAAATTATGGGATCTCAAGATTTATGATAAGGATGTGTAATTTTCACTGTTAAAAATGCTATTTTACATATGTGGAATGGATATGATATTTTGTTATTAAAAGAAAAGAAAAATATTTTAAAAGATGTGAATTGAATGTGACAAAAAAGTTATGATATATGATTATTGGGAATATCGTGAGGGAGAAGGCCTCAGAGGGAGCCACTTTACGGGAGAAGGCCCTAGAGGGAGCCCAACGATCTTATTTCCTTTACGTCGGTGCCTAGCTCCCGTCCCTATGTGAAATGGTGAGCTAAGACTGATCAGTCGATGACATGATATATCTAGCCACTTTCAAGGATCAAACTTCACCCAAAATGATAATTGATGTAAAGTTTTATGATTTGACGATTTATGATTCATTTATGCTTACAAACTTACACTAGCTATTTTAAATAAAAGAATGATTTTTAATGCATGTGCTTGTATATGTATTAATTGTTACTCATGTTTAGGACGTGTTGAGTTGTTAGACTCGCTAGGTTTGAATGTTGCAGGTACGGATGAGGTTGAGGGTGGCACCGTCGCTTGAGTGGATCGAGGCCGACAGTACACTCCCGAGGGACATTTATTTTACGCATTAGCTTGATAGTAAAGTTTTGAAGTAAAAATTTTGTAAAATTTATTTAGAGGTTTTTATGCTTGATTTTGGAAGTCAGTTTGGTCGTGTTAATGGTTGATGAAAGGTTTTTGCTAATTGACGATTTGAGATTTTTATGCACTTCAGATTTAAAATATTAAATTAAATTTTGGATTTTTTAAATTTTGAGTATCTTGAATCGCAACTTTCGAGTTTAAATAAGAAAAAAAATTTGTAGGATTTTAAAGTTTAAAAATAGTGAACATTTCAGTTGGTATCAGAGCCAAGGATCCCGAAAGGGTTGTGTTACTACCACTGCGCGAAGCTCAAGAAGTCACACCTCAAGTTTGTGAGTTTTTACTGCTTTAGATTTTTTATGCTAAACTTTAAATGCTTTTTGATACATGATATAGAGGTTAGATGCATGTTTCATTTAAAATGTTAAATGCTTGTTGTTTACGTAGTATGAATGATTTGTACAGAGTGCCTCGTAGACGGGTTCTTCATAGTGATAATGAGAATAGGCAGGAGGAGGAGATTCTACAGCCTCCACCTAATCAGGATGCTAGTGCCCGTGTACTAGCCGGTATGGTTCATTTACTAGAGCAGCACATGGGAAATGACGCGAGGGTCCAACCGGAAGTAGTCTATGAGGGATTTAGGAGGATGAACCCCGAGAATGTTTCTGGCACTACTGATCCATTTGTGGCTGAGTGATGGATTAGATCTTTAAAGGTGATCTTTAGGCATATGGATATGGCGAACGCTGACCGAGTTCGTTGCACCATCTATCTGTTGAAGGGCGACACTTCTTTATGGTGGAAGGGAGCAGAGTGAGGAGTGAATCTAGCGTCACAAACATGGGAGGACTTCAAGAGGATATTCTTTGATAAATATTTCACTACCAACGTTCGTTCGAGGTTGAAGAGAGGGTTTATGAGTCTCCGCCAGGGAGACTTGACTGTTGCTGAATTTGTGCAGAAGTTTGATAGGGGCTGTCACTTTGTGCCCTTGATTGTCAATGATGCTGTGGAGAAGTTATGACATTTCTTGGATGGATTGAGGCCAAGGATCAGTCGAGATGTGATGCTCATTGACTCTATTGACTATGCTACTGCCGTTGCTAAAGCTTTTCAAGCCGAGCAATCTCTGAAGCATATTGACCGAGAGATGTAGCGCAAGAGGAACCGTGCCCATCAATCAAATCAGCAGAATAAAAAGCCATTTGAGGGACCACCGAATCGGCCAAGACAGTACAAACCACAAGGATAACCACCTAACAAAAATGTCCCGAAGACTACTCATAAGACACTTTGCAAGGAGTGCGATCTCCATCACTACGGCAAGCGCAGGTGGGGCACTTACAAGTGCTTCAAGTGCAGAGGAATGGGGCATAAGGCTGGTGATTGCCCAAAGCTTAAACAACCCATGACTGGAAGGGCTTACGCGATGCATGCCGAGCAAGCGGAGCCAGACACAATGCTTATTACAGGTACTCCGACTATTTAAGTGTTTTGTATTGCTTTATTGCTTGAGATAAAAGCATGGATTCTAGAATTAAATCGAGATGCATTGAAATTGATGATTTAGAATTGCATGTTTCCAATTTCTAAGGTACAAGGCGTAGAATTTTTGCAAACATTAGTAATGAGGATCAAACTGTAGAAGATTGAAAACTTAGGAGACTAAATTGCAATTTTCAAAATTTATTGAGGAAAACTTAGTATAATTCGAAACTTTTTAAAAGGGCTAATGTAATATCCAAACTATGTGAACGGTACGGTTTAAGATTTAATATGTTTATTGACTCCTTGGTTAAGTTTAAGTATAGTTTTGTTGTTAAGAATTGTGATCTATGATTTATGGTGTTGTGTCTATAGATGATGTGTGGTGATATTGTAGTGTCGTTGCGATTAAATTCATGGTAAATTGTATGTTGAGCCAATTGGTATGAGGCCAATTGTAGTGGTTAGATAAGACATAGAGGTGCAACTTTCTTGTTGAGAGTGTTGTCAAATTATGAGGAGAAGCGACGTTGATATTTGATTTTAGTTTCAAAGAGTATATTGTTGGCTGCAGAGGAGAGTGCACCCGCACTCCATTTTTCAGTGCACCCGCGGTTATTGGACAGAAGGGTCAGTGCACCCGCACTGGAAAAGAGACCGCACCCGCGGTGTTTGGGCAGAGCCTTCAGCGCACCCGCGGTCATTTGAGCAGCTTACCTGCGATCGTCACTTTCAGATTTTTGGATGTTGTCCAGTATACGCAGCGCACCTGCGGTGAAGAAGCTAGCACACCCGTGGTTGATGAACAGTAAAGTCGTGTTTTGGTGTTTTAAGTGATATAATAGAAGGAGTTGGCTCATTTTTCCTCATCTTTTCCCATTCTCTCGGTTCCTCTTCTCAAGGGTAGTTAGGGTTCTCAATTTCTTTCTTTGATTTCTTTCATTCAAGCTTATTGTTGGATGATTAAAGTGAGAACAAGGTTCTTTTGGGTTCAAGGAGCTAAGGTAAGCTTGTAGTTTTGTTTATTCTTGGATTTTGGTGTTGAGGAGAAATTGGGTTTGTTGATTGTGTTGGTTTTATGGGTTTTATGGTATGGTTGTTTGATTATTGGGTTGTTGATGGTTCAATACATGGTTTATTGTTGTAGGTTTTGTACCAAGAGAATAGAATCAAGGTTTCCATTGGTTGTAAGTGGAATTCATTTCCTTGTGCTCACATGATAATATATGTATTGTGTTTCAATGGTTTTAACATGCTATTCCCTTCCATTTGATTCATATTATGTATAAATACACTTTGTTGTATATTAGAGGCTTTTATATGTCTCAATTGTGTAAAAGGGAATACAAAAGAAAAGAGTATGCAAAGTGTTTGATTTAATGCCCAAAAGAGAGTTCAAATGATTAATGGATTGATAGATACATAGTCAGAGATTGCATGCAATTAGTTGATCAACGACCATAGGCTTATATCCCAACAGAGTATCGATTTATATCGATGGGATATAGGTACAGATATAGAGATACTATTTAGATATCAATCCAACAAAGAAAAGAGAAATACCATCGTTATTGTTATGTTATACTATGTTATTCATGTTTCAAGAGTTAGATGGTATTTAATGATTTCAAAGCCATGTTTTACAGAGTATGATATGTACAGATTGTTATGTAAGAGTTCCACTTGCTGAGTTTTATACTCATTTCAGTTATTCATGTGATGCAAATAAGAGCGACGAGCCAGGACGTTGATTGGAGCCGGGTCATATGCATACAAGAGATGGAAGGAAAAAGATATTTTGCTAGAATTTTGACATGATCAAAAATGATATTTTGTATTTTGATGCAACACTCAATTGATCATGTATATACTTTTGATTGTAATTTTTTTATGTCAAGTGAATTTTAAATCCTCCTTCCCTCTAAATAAAGTTTAGAAAAATTCCGCTGTGTCATTTATAAAATCGGTCAGAGGAGTTATAGCTGAAATGGCAAATTTCGAAATTTCCAAGGACTAAATTGCAAATTTCGAAATTTTAATGGGTCATTTGGAAATTTTTGAAATTTAAGTGGTGGAAATGCTAATATGGGAAACTAGAAGGGCCTAGATGATATGAAACTTCTAAACTTTATGGCCTTAATCGAGAATAATGCGAATATTATCACAGGCAGAATTTTATTGGCAGGCGTAGTTACTTACACTTTGCTAGATTCTGGAACTACGCATTCTTTCATATCTGAATCCTTCGTGAAATGATTGAGAATCTTACCAGTGGACGTAGATTCGGGATTCAGAGTTACAGAGCCTTTTGGCAAATATATGGTCTCTACAAGCATGATTAAAGATGTGGAGCTCAAACTGCAGAGAAATGTCATTCGAGCAGGCCTTATTGTTTTACCAATGTCCGAGTTCGATATTATTTTATGCATGGATTGGCTCACACTGAACAGAGCTACTATTGATTTTCAGCAAAGATCAGTATCTATTAGACCTTCCAGTGGGAAAGCGTTCATCTTTGATGCTGCACAAAACAATCAAATGCCGTATATCATTTCATGCATTCGTGAAAAGAAGCTTATCAGAAGAGGCTATCAAGGTTTTCTTGCTAGTATCATATCTGTACCCACTACAAACAAATGGATCGATCGAGGATGTGAAGGTTGCCAAGGACTTTCTTGACGTGTTCCCTGACGATGTTTAAGGTATCCAACCCGAACGAGAGGTGGATTTGCTATTGAGTTGATGCCTGGTACCGTCTTGATCTCTAAGGCACCATATCGCCTAGCACCTACCGAGATGAAGAAATAAAAAGAACAAATTCAAGTGCTGCTAGACACGGGATTTATTCGCCCTAGTTTCTTTCCATGGGACGCGCCCGTGCTGTTTTTGAAGAAAAAATATGGGAGTATGAGACGGTGTATCGATTACAGAGAGTTGAATATAGTGACAGTGAAGAATTAGTATCATTTACCCTGAATCAAAGATTTGTTTGATCAATTGCAAGGAGCTTCGGTATTTTCGAATATAGATTTACGGTCTGGATATCACCAGCTGAGTGTAAAATAAGTGGATGTGCACAAGGCGGCTTTCAGAACGCGTTATGTGTATTATGAGTTTTTAGTGATGCCTTTTGGATTGACTAATGCCCCGGAGATCTTAATCGATCTCATGAATTGCGTATTTCAGTCGTACCTCGATCATTTTATTATTTTTTTTCATCAATGACATATTGGTCTATTCCAAGAGCCGAGAGGAGCATGATCATCACTTGAAGACGACCTTGCAAGTTTTACGGGATTGGAAATTATATGCAAATTTCAACAAGTGCGAGTTTTGGCTAGAGAGGATGGCATTCTTAGGTCACATCGTGTCAAAAGAGGGAGTAGAGGTCGACCCATCTAAGGTTGAGTCAATTAAGCAGTGGCAAGTGCCTAAAAGTGTGACGAAAATCCACAGTTTCTTGGGTTAAGCTGACTATTCTCGTAAGTTCATCAAGAGTTTTTCATCAATTGTAGTACCCTTAACATCTTTGAAGAAGAATGCAAAATTTGTACGAGGATCGGAATGTAAGACAATTTTGATTAGTTGAAGCAAGAACTTACTACAGCACAAGTTCTAGCTATGCCGACAGAACAAGGGGAATATGTGTTGTACACCGATGCTTCGAAACTAGGATTGGGTGCAGTTTTTATGCAGCATGAGTGAGTCATAACATACGAATCTAGACAGCTGAAAATACATGAAAAGAATTATCCGACGCATGATCTTGAGCTTGCAGTAGTTATATTTGAGTTGAAAATTCGGAGGCACTACTTATACGACGAGAAATGAAAAATCTTTACAGACCACAAAACCCTAAGTATTTTTTCACCCAAAAGGATCTAAACATGAGACAAAGAAGATGGTTAGAACTTGTAAAGAACTACGACAGTGACATTAGCTATCACCCTGGCAAAGCTAATGTAGTGGCGGACGCGCTGAGTATGAAACGAACAGTCTTGGCCCATTTATCAATAAATAATCCTCTACAAGTGTAAATTCAAGGGTTTGATCTTGAAGTTTATGCTAGGAGAAAGGCCCCTAATCTTGCTACATTGACAGTGAAATCGACTCTGCGAGATAGAATTCAAGCCAGACAACCTAATGATGAGCAATCAAAGAAATGGAGACATAGAGATGAATCGAGGGGCAACATGTTATATTCGGTCGAGGATGTCATTGTTAAGTATCGATGTCGACTATGGGTTCCTAGTGGAGATTCACTTAGAGTTGACATTATGAAAGAGGCTCACAGTACCCCTTGTTCTGTTCATCCCGGAAGTACAAAGATGTACAAAGGCTTGCAACTTTTATATTGGTGGCCGGCAATGAAACGTGATATTATGCGCTTCGTATCCGAATGCTTGACATGTAAACAAGTGATGGTAGAGCATCAAAGACCAGAGGTAATGCTTCGACCACTTCCCATTCCCGAGTGGAAGTGTGAGAACATTACTATGGATTTCGTGGTTGGATTGCCAAAGACGGTGAAAGAACTCAATGCCGTTTGGGTAATAGTGGATCGCCTTACTAAGTCAGTGAATTTCCTACCAGTAAAGAAGAATTTTTCCATGACACAGTATGCGGAGCTATATATTTGAGAGATAGTCAGACTGCATGGAATTCCCGTCTCTATAGTGCCCGACAGAGACACATATTCACTTCATCATTCTGGAAGAGTTTACATGCTTCCTTGGGAACCAAACTACTATTCAGTACCGCATTTCATCCTCAGACAAACGGTCAGTCTGAGAGAGTCCTAGAAATTTTAGAGGATCTACTCCAAGCCTGATGATCGTTTCTAAGGGAGTTGGGAACCAAAACTACCTCTGGTGGAGTTCACTTACAACAACAGCTATCAGTCATCTATAAGAATGGCTCCATACGAGGTACTCTACGGAAGGAAATGTAGATCGGCTATCCCTTGGGACGAGGTAGGAGAAAGGGCCACGATGGGACCCGAGATAGTTCAGCACACTGCAGAAATGGTCGCCAAGATCCGAGAAAGAATGAAAATTGCTCAGAGTCGACAGAGGAGCTACGCGGACAAAAGGAGACGAGATCTCGAGTTTGCAGTAGGTGATCATGTGTTTATAAATATAGCACCTATGAAGGGTGTTAAGAGATTTTGAAAGAAAGGCAAACTTAGTCCGAGATTCATCGGACCATTTGAGATGAAAGAGTGGGAGCATTAGCATATCGAGTGGCATTGTCACCTAATCTCGCAGGAGTTCACAATTTCTTCCACGTATCGATGCTCCGCAAGTACATGTCAAACTCTTCACATGTACTGAACTTTGAGCCACTACAACTTACACCCAACTTGTCATATGAGGAGAGGCGTACTCAAATCTTGGGTAACAAGAAAGAAGGTTGCGGAACAGTTGATAAAGATGGTCAAAGTCAAGTGGCTGAATCACTCGGCGGAAGAAGCAACTTGGGAAACCGAGTCAGAGATGAGGAGTCGCTACCCCGAACTATTCGGTAAGTTTTAATTTCGAGGACGAAATTTTATTTAAGGGAGGGGAGGATTTGTAACGTCCAAAAGCCAACCCACGTAAACCACATGCATGCAAATGATTTCAATTGCTTAATTTATTTATTTAATTGATTTTAAATACTTACTTGATGTATATTATGAAAGGAGACCGGGGATGACCAAGATAAAATATTTTCAATAAAGGCTTGGTAATATGATTAAAATTTTATAGAAAAACTGAAGACCAAATTATTTTATGAGACAAGCTCGATTTTATCTGAAAAGCCGATTTTGGGCAAACGAGTGACTTTTAGAGGACCAAAATATTATTTTTGAAAACTAAATTTTGTAAACTTTTATTTTACAATTAAATAGGTGTAATTGGGCTTAATTTACCTAAGATTAGTTGGCTCAATTGCCCCTAAACACAAATACCCAAAACCTAATCCCATTAACATGTAGTTTAAAAATCTATAAAATAGAAACCTAGGGTTTTTGTCACTTCATTCATCCGTCCATCACACACACAACACACACCATATTTTTGAAAATTTTGGAGAGGAAAAACCAAGGAGTCTTCATCGCCCGTTCGTCCCTCTTCGCAACCCACGCCTACGATCGCGTATTCGAGCGTTCTAAACGCAAAGGCACGCTTCTAAACTTCTTGGACGCACCATTCAAATCATATTATTCTTGTTTTATTTATTTTTGCATGAAAAATATTGAAGCATTATCCGTTTAACGATAGAACAAATATTTTCAACGTTTTGATGATTTTACACTTGTTTTAGAAACGTTATGATTTTTAAAGACACGCTGCCAATAGGATGTATTTTAGGGACGAGAAAAGAGTCGTTAGGGGAAAAAATACATGCTGGAACCGAGCTTGGCATGGAGGGAAACAAGCCTAGGGTTTCCTCATGGGTTTCATGGTGTTTGGGTTCGGCTAGGTTGGGGAACTCGCGTGCGGCACGGTCAGGGCTTGGGCAAGGGCCATGCTGGTTGTGGTTCAGTGTTAGGAAGAGTCCTAGCATGGCTAGGAATCATGGAAAGCAGCTAGGGAAGAGCCCACAAGTGGTAGGAATCTTACCCATGTACGCATATGGACGGTTTCTGGTAGGGCGGCTCGCGGCTTGGTTGGGGCTGGTGTAGGCTAGATTGGAGAGTGGAACAGGGATGCTCAGGGCGTTGTGGAGTCGCTGGTTAGATAAATAGGAGAGTTATAGTGCGATTAGGATCCTAGTGAATCAAGGAGGAGGTGTCGCGGCTCGAGTCATGCGCATGGGCTGAGGATGGTGTGCTTTTCCAGGAAGGTTAAAAAAACGTCCAGGAGGGTCAGGGTCTGGTCTGGGGCAAGGTGGCTCAGCCATGACTCGATGTAATTGGTGAGTGGCTTAATAAATATAGGCTAGGATTCGAACATAGCTAGGGGGAATAAAGTGGATTGAACCATGGTCCACGGGGTCGATCCATAGTTCACAAGGGTAGTTAGGTATGAAAAGTTTATGTTTAAAGTTTGAAATAAAAAATATTAAGTTTTGAATTACTTCAGAATTTAAACGCTTCATGGTTTAGTAATTAAGAAATTAAATCAAAAAGCCCGAGTTTACGTCAAATTAAAAATATTGGAAGCAAAATTTAAGCTTATATATTTATTTGGGATAGGATCGAATTAATAAAAGTGAGAAAAAGTCAAAATCGAGGATTTTTGGGTCCAGGGGCAAAATAGTCATTTTACACCCGGGTAGCACAAAAAAGGATTGGCAGTTTCCCTAATAATCATAACGCATGCTAAATGATATTTTAAAGCGTTTATGATGAAATTATGGGATCTCAAGATTTATGACAAGGCTGTGTAATTTAAAAATGCTATTTTACATATGTGGAAAGGATATGATATTTTGTTATTAAAAGAAAAGAAAAATATTTTGAAGGATGTGAATTGAATGTGACAAAAAAGATATGATATATGATTATTGGGAATATCGTGAGGGAGAAGGCCTCAGAGGGAGCCACTTTACGGGAGAAGGCCCTAGAAGGAGCCCAACGATCATGTTTCCTTTACGTCGGTGCCTAGCTCCGGTCCCCATGTGCAATGGTGAGCTAAGACTGATCAGTCGACGACATGATACATCTAGTCACTTTCTAGGACTTCAACAAAGGGATAAACAATGGAAAGCTTTATGATTCATTTATGCTTACAAACTTACGCTAGATTTTAAATAAAAGTATGATTTTTAATGCATGAGCTTGTATATGTATTAATTGTTACTCATGTTTAGGATGTGCGGAGTCGTTAGACTCAGCTGATATCACCAGAACTGATTTTCCTTATTTTAGTTGATCAGTTTACACAAGATAAAAATCTTCAACTGATCGGTTTTCTTAACGAATGATTACTTCAAGTTTTTTTCGCTTGGTTTAAATCAAACTTGATTTAATTTATCGGTGTATACATTCTTAGAACACAAGCTATTGCAGCTAATTGGAGAATATTGTGTTCGAAGAACCTCGAAGCTGATAAGCACTCGATCCATCAATTGCTATAAGAGCTAGCTATTCTAAGAAAGACATTTGAAAACTGATATTTCAAATATGTTTTAAAATGGTATTAAAAATGGGTTTCAAAATCCTCTGAAAAATTTTATATGAGTTTAAAGAAGGAAGAGAGAAGGCTCTTGGCTCTGCAACTGACATTGTAGCCACTTCTCTCGATTATGTAATCTTGATGTTTTAGCAGCTTGTAGGATTTTTGAGTCCAAACTGACAGCAGATCAGTGGGCAAGATTTCAGCTGCCAAGTCTACCAATTCGGTTGACCAACAGACCAAGCTCATCTATGTTGAGATGTTGGATGATTAAAGTGGAACTTAATCATCAGCAGTATACCACCGCTTCATTGTCATATCAGTCATTGTGGTTCAACATCAGTTGTGTCCAGTTTGAGTCAGCTCGACCAGTTAGCCAGCAAAGAGATCAAGATCAAGTCAAATTAGCTGCTCTTCTGGCAAAGAAACTTAATATCAATGCAGCATTTCAAGCATTCAAGGCGACCAGTTTTTAGTATATTCAGTTCTATTACATGTAAACTGACGAATATTTGATGTTGTTTAAAATATGCTATTCTAGTAACAATTTCCTTTACACGTTGATGTGTTTAATGTAAAATACAGGGACGCGTATTTTATTTAAATAAAACATCATGTTTATCCAGTTAGTTTGAATATAACTGAATTGTTATTGCCAGTTTGTGTGTTGCCTAAACTGCTTGTATGACAACTCACTAAAACTCCATCAAACACGTAAGCGATTATCTTTATAAGGGGAGTTTGTAAATCAGTTTTTGAGGGGAAGTTCCGTTTTTCCCTAGAACTGAAAAATGTTTTTAAAACCTTTTTTTTTAATTAAATTCTTGAGGGGGAGCCTTTTAACCGTGTTTAAATGTGCTATCCCTCGAACTGAAAATTTCCTTTTATTCGCTTTGATTTTTTTTGTCTCAAAGAGGGAGAATTAATTTTGTGATCATCAAAAAGAGGGATATTGTTGGAACATTTCATGTTTTCAATCCTACACATTTCACAATTGCACCCAACCTTGCCATCTTGTGACCCTCGCGGAGTTGGTAAACGTGTCAAAGCACAATCCTAGTATGCAAAGCCTCAGTGTTGTCCCGAGTCGTAATGACTAATCATATACAATCACAACCATGGACTTTTCATCTTGATGAATGATAACCACTTGGTAAGTCTGAGGGAGGGTTGTTCGGTATAATCATTATATGATTACTCATTTGTATGATTCGACATCTCTGTGCCCTTACCATGAAACATGGTACAAAATCACAGATGCTAGTCTCAAGCACAAGCGGCCTTTATCCTTAATTTAAGTGTCTGAATCGACTACAAACAAATTTTGAATATAGAGTGTTTATAAATAAGTTTCAAGATCGAATTACGATTCATTTGTATTAAAGCATAATCAATGAGTTTATCTATGCTGATTGGATGGGTATACAGATAAAGTAAAATGAAACCAAGAAAAGTTAAATTATATTAAATAAAGATTGACTATACTTGAGTCAACAAATTTCCTAGCCAACAGTTGGTTTACAGGACATCTACTCTAACAATTTCTCACTTGTCCTAGAGACAACTACCCATAAACTTTAATCCCATCGTTTCGCGATACTTCTCAGACAATGGTCCTGACAAAGTTTTTGTTAGTGGATCAGAAACGTTATTGAAACGTCCACTAATTTTTTCTTTAAAATGCTACTAATTGTTTTTATTTATTAAAATTCGAAACTTGCATACAAAAATAACTCCACATTTCCAAAATCCAAAAGTTAATTTAACATTTAAAAAATCTTAAGTGCATCAAAATCCCTAAATCTTCAATTAACAAAATCCTACATCACCTTTAACATGATGAAAAATATACTTCAAAATAAAGCATAAGAATCTCTAAATAAATTATTCTCAAAATCTTTATTTCAAAACTTTAACCATCAAGCTAGTGCGGAAATAAGTGTCCCTTCGGAGTGTACTACCAGAATCAATCCACTCAAACGTCAGTGCTTCCCTCAATATCATCCTCACTTCCAGCCATCAAAATCTAGTGAGTCTAATGACTCAACGTTTTCTAACCATGTGTAACAAATAATTCATACTAGCCACCGAGGCACACACGTTGCGTGTGTCATGAATAAGTGTACATAATATATTAAACATTCATGACATTACAACACCATGACACCGAAATATTAGTTATCATGCATATATTCATGAAAGACAATGAATTTCAAAGCTTAAATAAATATGTCAAATTAATAGATCCCAACTGCAACAATGACACAATAAATTATTCAGTGAACATATAGAATAGATAGAATGAAGAAATCATAATGCAACAACCAAAAGCAAACCATAATTAAATATAAAACTTTTCTGGTAGCCAATACAAAATCAAATTCCGCAATTCTTTCACCATTGGAGTCCAATTGTAATACAAAACCATCACGAGAAGCCTCAAATTTTTTTTCATAACATGGCATAACAGTAACATGATAGATCTCCTCAGGCCTGCCCAAATATAAAGTCAACATTAAATCAATCCTTTTCCAACCTCCAGCTTTCAATATAGACCATATTCATTATAGCGACTGCTCCTAACACAACATGATGATGGTTAATTTAGTGAATGCATACATAAAGGTACTAAACAGATGCATGAATAAGAAAAATTTCAAACATGTGTTATAAAATGAGAAATACCTCAGAACTCCCATATGCAAAAATAACAGTTATTGGTTGTGGCTTTCCACGGACATCATAGAATGCAACCTGGCCGGTGCTTGTACCGGGAGCCAAGGTTAACCCATCGTCTGTGAATGTGATGGAGGAAAAAGGTGATTCGTAAGGGATGCAAGAAGGAGAAGACATGGAAATTAAAGAGTATTTGAATATGTGAAAATATTTAGAAGGCAACTCTTAGATAATTGTGTACACATGTTTAAGTTTCATTTGAGTCAATAAATATAATAGTCGATGCACTGTAAATTTGGTGTCTGCAGGAGCAGTTTTTATGAGCATATAAGATTTAATAAAATAGTAGAGATATATATTAGCATCCCCCAAATTATAACGCCAAAACATGTAGAATGTATTTAACAATTAATGTAAGAAATTTTGCATAAAGCATTTTTTAAATGTAAAAGAAAGGGAATTGAATTTACTTACAATTTATCATTATGCAGTAGGTAGCAATACGTCTTTGAAAACCACGTTTCTTGTGAATACACCGGATCGACGCTTTAAACTCCCGTCTTTTACCAAAATTTTTGTAGAATTTTGGGAGACTCCTCTTGAAAGTGCCACATATAGCTGACCGTGGCTGAACACATGGTTACGCAAAAATATGCCAATATTTGGAATTGTTTGACCTTGTGCTTTGTTTATTGTCAAAGCAAAACTAAGCCTTATGGGAAACTGTCGACGTGTCAACTCAAATGGTCATTCAGAGTGTTACGCCTTAAACGCATACAAATCTCGAGGATGAGATTAATGTTTTTAATGCTGTAACATATCCCAAAGTTTTTGTTTTGATGATACCAAAACTTGGCTTAAAAATGTACTAATGTTTTATATTGAGGCATGCAGGAAATTAAGAACAGTTTACGTTCGGAAGATCCGAAATGTTGTTCGGACGGTCCGAAATTGTGCAATTCGGAAGCAAAATAGAAGCTGTTCGGAAGCTGCGATGAGAGCGTTCGGACGTTCCGAAGACGTGATCGGACGTTCCGAACACAAGCAATCAAATCACTTCAATGCGGAGACAAATTGATATGACTGATTGATCGAGTAAGATTTCGGACGCTACGAAGACTCTTCGGACGCTACGAAGTGTTGAAGATTTCAAATCTCCGGAAACGCGGGAATGTTCGGACGGTACGAACTGGAGTTCGGACCTTCCGAAGCTGTGCATAGACGGTCTGAAAGAACTGTTCGGAAGATACGAAGTTTGATCGGTCCCTCCGAAGCACATGTTCGGACCCTACGAAGTCAAGAACGGACGATCCGAAGTCATCCCAAAATTACGCAAATTGATTTCAATCAGATCGGACGTTCCGAAGCATAAACAGAAGATCCGAACCTTGGCGTCCAAGTCTAGTATAAATAGGCCTTTGAGGATGCATTTTCAATCATTCGATCCCACTCCACTCTCTTGTCTCTTACAAAGCTTTCTACTATCTCTTGTGTGCGTTGATTAAAAGAGTTGTAATATCAAAAGAGTTGTAGAAAAAGAGTGAAAGTAATACTCTCGAGTGGGTTGTAAAGTTCGTGGCTATCCTTGGAGCCCTCAAGGCCAAGTAGACGCATCGAGGCGTGGTTGTAAAAGCTAGCTTGGAGCTCCTAAAGCCAAGTCGATATAGTGATACCTCGATCCTCATCGAGAAGGGGAGACGTAGACGATTCTTCGTCGAACTTCCATAAACATCTCTATCCCTCTTTACTTTACGCATTTACTTTACTACGCATTTATTTTACGCACTTACTTTACGCATTCACTTTATTTGTGATTGTCCCTCAAGTCTTCCGCTTGCAATTTTTGCAAACTCGTTTTAAAAACGCTAAAGGGCCTAAAAGAACCTATTCACCCCCCCTTTAGGTTCTTCAAGTGGTATCAGAGCAAGGTTTTTCAAAATCTTTTAAAATGGCCAATCTAGCAAGCGAGTATGCCCAAGGACAATCCACAAATCGTCCCCCTCTTTTCAATGGTACTAATTACGGATATTGGAAAAATAGAATATCTCTATACATCCAATCCGTCGATTACGACCTTTGGAAAATAACGGTGAAAGGTCCCTATATCCCCATGAAAACGGTGGATAATAAGGAAATTCCTAAGGGAATGGATGACTTCACCAAGGACGATATGAAACTTATCTCTCAAAATGCTAAAGCTATGAATATTCTTCATTGTTCTCTAGATATGAATGAATACAACCGAATCTCGGCTTGTACCTCCGCCAAAGAGATTTGGGACAAATTGGAGATTTGCCACGAGGGAACCAATCAAGTCAAAGAAACGAAGATAGACCTTCTCCAACTCAAGTACGAGACCTTTGAGATGGAACCCAAGGAGGATATCGACACCATGTTCCGGCGGCTCACCCAAATCATCAATGAGCTTGCCCAACTTGGTGAGAACTACCCAACTAAACAAGTGTGGAGGAGAGCCCTTCGAGCATTACCGGCGGAATGGGATGCAAAGCGCACGGCTATCATTGAATCCAACAAGGGAGATGCGGCATCCTACGACCTTGATCAACTTCATGGGACCCTAAAGACCCATGAACTTGAAGTATCTACCCGGAAGGAGACAAAGAAAGATGACGATAAAGTAAAGGCGAAAGGGATCGCCTTGACCAGTCAACTTGAAGATAGCGACGATGAAGAAATGGCACTCCTCACTAGAAAGTTCAAAAGATTCATGCGGAGTTCCAACTTCAACAAGAAAGACAAAAAGTTTGAGAAGGAAGTGACCTGCTACAACTGTCAACAAAAGGGTCACTATGCAAACGAGTGTCCCTCCAAGAAGAAGGCCGGCAAAGACAAGAAAAAGGCCCTTCTAGCCACGTGGAGCGACAGCGACAACGAAGAGGAGTCTACCCTATGCTTCATGGCGAAGGAAGATCATCTGACCGACTCGGATGACGACGAGGGACAAAGGGGAGACAAGTCATCGAGCACTTGGTATCTTGACAGTGGATGCTCTCGACACATGACGGGAGAAAAGAAGCTGCTACAATCCATTCGACCAAAAGAAAAAGGATCGGTGACCTTCGGAGACAACAGCAAAGGGATCATAGAAGGCATCGGCTCAATAGGTATATCTAACTCTACTATTATTGATGATGTACTTCTTGTGAAAGGGCTTAAACATAACCTCCTAAGCATTAGTCAATTGTGCGATAGGGGTTATGAAGTCAAATTCACACCACACGATTGCACTGTATCACTCACAACTGACAAAACCATTAGTTTCAAAGGTTATAGAAGTGAAAATGTTTACAAGGTCGATTTAAAGATTTCATCTTTTTCAAAAATAAAAAGCCTTGTAACATTAAATGTTGATGACAACATTCTTTGGCATAGACGACTTGGTCATGTTGGGATGAGCACCATAGAAAAACTTTTAAAACTTGACCTAGTTTCCGGAATGCCAAAGCTGAATTTAAAATTAGATTCTTTTTGTGATGCTTGTCAACTTGGTAAACACACAAAAGAATCTTTTAAAAATAAAAATTTTGTATCCACTTCTATGCCCCTTGAATTACTTCACCTAGATTTATGTGGTCCCTCGAGGACAACTAGTCTAGGAGGAAAATCTTATGCTTTTGTCATTGTAGATGATTTTTCACGTTTTACTTGGACATTGTTTTTAGCCCACAAAAATGATGCCTTTGATCATTTCAAAATTTTTGTCAAAAAGGTTGAAAATGAGAAAAATCTTTTGATCAAACAAATCCGTAGTGACCACGGAACGGAATTTCAAAATGAAAATTTTTCAATTTTTTGTCAAAGCAAAGGCATTGGTCACAATTTTTCTTGTCCTAGAACTCCTCAACAAAACGGTGTCGTTGAGAGGAAGAATAGGACCCTAGTAGAGATTGCAAGGACCATGCTATGTGAGCATTCTCTACCAAAATATTTTTGGGCTGAAGCAATGAGTTCTGCTTGTTACATCATCAATCGCGTATCAATAAGGCCAATTCTCAAGAAAACTCCATACGAACTATGGAGAGGGAGAAAGCCTAACATTTCTTACTTCCGCGCTTTTGGATCAAAATGCTTCATCCACAACAATGGTAAGGACAACCTGGGTAAGTTCGATGCTAAATCGGACAAAGGTATCTTTCTTGGTTACTCTACTTCTAGCAAAGCATATAGAGTCTTTAATAAACGTACTTTACTAGTTGAAGAATCTATTCATGTCATATTTGATGAAACTAACCCTTGCTTGCCTAGAACTGTTATTTCTGATGATGATGATATAGATATCCTTGGCGAAAAGTTGGAGTCCACAAGCCTAGATGATGTTCCTAAAGATCAAGAGGACGCACCTCTTCCGAAGGAGTGGACTACACACAAGGATCATCCCATGGACCTCATCATTGGTAGCCCATCGAAGGGAGTATCTACTCGCTCTTCTAATATGTGCAATTATCTTGCTTTTCTTTCTCACATAGAGCCTAAGAACATAGAAGAAGCTTTACTTGATGATTCTTGGATTATTGCTATGCAAGATGAACTAAATGAATTTAGAAGGAATAAAGTTTGGAATCTTGTACCTAGACCCACTGATAGACCTGTCATAGGAACTAAATGGGTATTTAGGAACAAGTTAGATGAGCATGGTACAATCACTAGAAATAAAGCTAGGCTAGTAGCTAAAGGATATAGCCAAGAAGAGGGAATTGATTATGATGAGACTTATGCCCCTGTTGCTAGACTAGAATCCATTCGCATGCTACTTGCTTTTGCTTGCTCTAGAGACTTTAAATTGTTTCAAATGGATGTTAAAAGTGCTTTTCTTAATGGTGATTTGAAAGAAGAAGTGTATGTTGAGCAACCTATTGGTTTTGAAGATGTGCACTTATCTGATTATGTGTATAAACTTGATAAGGCTTTGTATGGTTTGAAACAAGCTCCTAGAGCTTGGTATGAGAAATTATCTACCTTTTTGCTGTCTAATGGTTTTTGTAGGGGTAAAGTTGATATTACCTTATTTACCTTGACTAAAAATAATGATTTGCTGATAGTACAAATATATGTAGATGATATTATTTTTGGTGCTACTAATGAACACTTGTGTAGAGATTTTTCTAAGCTTATGCAGGATCACTTTGAGATGAGCATGATGGGCGAACTCAACTACTTCCTTGGTCTCCAAATCAAGCAATGCAAGGATGGTTTCTTTGTCAACCAAGGAAAGTACATCAAGGAGATGCTAAAAAAGTTTGGGATGGAGTCTTCCAAAGCCTCATCCACACCTATGAGCACGACAGTCAGACTCGACAAAGATGAGGGAGGTAAACCTGTTGACCAAAAGTTATTTCGTAGCATGATTGGCTCCCTACTCTATGCGACTGCTAGTAGACCTGACATTATGTTTAGTGTTTGCTTGTGTGCACGATTTCAATCATGTCCAAAGGAATCACACTTATTCGCCTTAAAACGCATTTTCAAATATCTTTCAAATACTCCAAATCTCGGATTATGGTATTCTAAGAACTCATTTTTCGATTTAAAAGCTTACTGTGATGCCGACTTTGGAGGATATAAGGTGGATAGAAAGAGCACTAGTGGAACTTGTTTCTTTTTGGGAAATTGCTTGGTGTCATGGTTTTCTAAAAAGCAAAACTGTGTTGCACTTTCAACGACCGAGGCCGAGTATATGGCTGCCGGTAGTTGTTGTGCACAAATTCTTTGGATGAAGTATCAATTACTCGACTATGGTGTTACTTTTTCAAAAATTCCAATCTTTTGTGATAATACAAGCACCATATGTCTAACAAAGAATCCAGTTCAACATTCTCGTACTAAACATATTGACATTCGACATCATTTCATTCGTGATCACATTGAGCAAAATGATGTTGAACTTCACTATGTTGACACCAAGAATCAAATTGCTGATATTTTTACAAAACCACTAGATGAATCTACTTTTATTCGTTTGCGTGGTGAACTTGGCATGATTGAGTTGTAAACACTAGTCGAATACTCTCGTACATATTTGTTAAATTGAGGGGGAGTATTATTAATGTGAGCATTATAATGTCGGATAATACAAATTAATTGTATTTATCCATAATTATGGCTCAACATTCATTTATGTGCTAAATATTTTAAATTTTATTAGTGGATATTTTACCTGTTTATTTGTCTCTCTTTATGCTTATGTCTTTTTGCTTATCACAAAAAGGGGGAGAATTTATTTGGTTAAAATTGCTATTAAATGGTTATTAAATAAATTCGCCTTAATTCAACCTCTTAGACTTGTTATTTGATTAAGGGGGAGTTATTTAATAATAATTTAGATTATGTTGATTATTGTTTCTCAATTTTTAACCAAGTTTTGTGATCATCAAAAAGGGGGAGATTGTTACGCCTTAAACGCATACAAATCTCGAGGATGAGATTAATGTTTTTAATGCTGTAACATATCCCAAAGTTTTTGTTTTGATGATACCAAAACTTGGCTTAAAAATGTACTAATGTTTTATATTGAGGCATGCAGGAAATTAAGAACAGTTTACGTTCGGAAGATCCGAAATGTTGTTCGGACGGTCCGAAATTGTGCAATTCGGAAGCAAAATAGAAGCTGTTCGGAAGCTGCGATGAGAGCGTTCGGACGTTCCGAAGACGTGATCGGACGTTCCGAACACAAGCAATTAAATCACTTCAATGCGGAGACAAATTGATATGACTGATTGATCGAGTAAGATTTCGGACGCTACGAAGACTCTTCGGACGCTACGAAGTGTTGAAGATTTCAAATCTCCGGAAACGCGGGAATGTTCGGACGGTACGAACTGGAGTTCGGACCTTCCGAAGCTGTGCATAGACGGTCTGAAAGAACTGTTCGGAAGATACGAAGTTTGATCGGTCCCTCCGAAGCACATGTTCGGACCCTACGAAGTCAAGAACGGACGATCCGAAGTCATCCCAAAATTACGCAAATTGATTTCAATCAGATCGGACGTTCCGAAGCATAAACAGAAGATCCGAACCTTGGCGTCCAAGTCTAGTATAAATAGGCCTTTGAGGATGCATTTTCAATCATTCGATCCCACTCCACTCTCTTGTCTCTTACAAAGCTTTCTACTATCTCTTGTGTGCGTTGATTAAAAGAGTTGTAATATCAAAAGAGTTGTAGAAAAAGAGTGAAAGTAATACTCTCGAGTGGGTTGTAAAGTTCGTGGCTATCCTTGGAGCCCTCAAGGCCAAGTAGACGCATCGAGGCGTGGTTGTAAAAGCTAGCTTGGAGCTCCTAAAGCCAAGTCGATATAGTGATACCTCGATCCTCATCGAGAAGGGGAGACGTAGACGATTCTTCGTCGAACTTCCATAAACATCTCTATCCCTCTTTACTTTACGCATTTACTTTACTACGCATTTATTTTACGCACTTACTTTACGCATTCACTTTATTTGTGATTGTCCCTCAAGTCTTCCGCTTGCAATTTTTGCAAACTCGTTTTAAAAACGCTAAAGGGCCTAAAAGAACCTATTCACCCCCCCTTTAGGTTCTTCACAGAGTTATCTTCACTTTTCAAGAGCATTCTATGTAGAAAGAATCTGGTTCCCTTATAAGGACCTGTTATGATCTCGGCATCTATGATATTTCTACCAAGACCACGACATATTAATCTTGTTCTATTGCATAGACCAAGTTCGGGCGCAATATTTCTCAAGAGCATGATAGGACTTCCTACTTTCAATATGATTTTATGTGGTGGCAAACCACTTGGTCTAAGAGAATTCAAAAATTCTTCTTGAAAAAGGTTGTGATTGTCGTCTTTTACACTATCCCAAGATGTATACTCTTTTTCCTCTCCATAAAACTTGAGAATGAGCATCTGATTAATATTGTCGACATCAATATTTTTTGGTGTGATGATGGCTCTATGGACCATATAGTTTTCATCATTAACATGATTTATCATATTAGGAAAAACAGAATCAATCAACATCTGAATTGAATGTTCACCTTCCCATGGTATGATAATTGATTCTGGTAATTTTATGAAATCATGATTCACTGTATGTTGCAATCCATCACCTATGCGCAAGAGAAATTGCGAGAACTCAATATCTTGAGCAGATCTCATATTTTGCTGAAGGTGTATAATCTTTATGCGATGCCAGAATGTTGACATTGAAATACTTGCTGCAATTTGTTCTGCCTTTGACCCTCGTTTAACAACCGGTAACACTTGTCGAAAATCGCCACAAAAAATGTAACGAACCGTAATTTTTACTACTTAAAATTTGCGGAAAAATTAAAAATTTTCTTAAATATACATATCCATACGGTCGTCACTCATCATTCATCAAAATAATATTTGAAATCAATATTGCCAACTAAAATTTGCTAAAAGAAAAGCTGTCACGAAATGTCTCACAACCCAATCATAAAATCAGAGTGTAAATGTATTTTCTTAAAATCTTAAAATAACGTAGGCGGTCCTCGGGTCTAGCCTGCCACTCAGTCCAAGCCTGCCCCTTGGTCGCCACCTCCTGCCTCCTCAACATAGTCACCTGCATCGATCAAGTCTAGTGAGTCTAAAGACTCAACACGTATAAACTGGAATAACGAGTACTACGTAATAAAATCGCATGCATCTTAAAAATAGGACGTACATAACTTGAAACTTGAGCTTGCATCATAAACTTAAACATACGTACGTACATAACTAGACGTGCCATCAACATAAACTTTCATAAACATACTGCATACTTGAACATACGTAACTTCATCATTTTGCGTAGAGGATGTTTCAAAGCATGTGACCCATAACATAAAAGAGCCTGATCAGACTATACAACAATATTGGGCTGACAGGGACGTATCCACTGCCGCATACATAAGATCCCCGTTCATAATTTAATGGGCTGGTTGGTCCCCGTTCATAATTTAACGCTTTCCAACGATGATCTAACCCGTTCATAATTTAACGGGCGGATTGGTCCCAGTTCATAATTTAACGCTTTCCAATCCTAACATAATTTGGTCACAAGACATTTAGCATACCTCAAAACTTAAAATATTTTCTTTGCACTTCAATACTCACTTACTTGGTGTTGAGGGATTCGTTGGACTGCGATCGGGGCCGTTGCTGCACATACTAACGTGAATTCACATACGTAACTTGCATAACTTAGGCGTAAATATCATACTTACTCTCAAGTTCAATCGATACTTAGGACGTTCTAACATTCCCCATAACGCGACCATGGATAATCCTTGCACTAAGCCATAACATCAAACCTCAAACGTGTTATAATATTTTCCCAAAATATGAAAGACACGGACCCCGTGCCCAGGTCCGGCTCCGGGTCCGTGTAGGTACTGTAAAAATGTGTGTGCAGAAAATGGGAGACACGGACCCCGTGCTGAGGTCCGAGTAGGGGTCCGTGTAGACTCTGTAAAAAGACATTGAAAAGGAGGGGGGCACGGACCCCGTGCATAGGTCCGTGTGGGGGTCCGTGTAGACACTGTAAAAAGACACTCCGGAAGAACAACTGGCACAGACCCCGTGTAGAGGTCCGGGTATGGGTCCGTGTACCCACTGTGAACGCGGACCAACGAAAATTTTGTACATGATTCACTTGACTTTCTAGACTCGATTGCACGGACCATGAATTGACACCACGAGACCATCTTAGCATGCCATAACATCTAACCAAAATCGTACAACACCCAAAGCAACGATATTCACCCTACGATACATACAATTCAAAAACGTGGCAATTGACACCGAAAAGTTTTCCTACGACTTCTAATACATTCGAGTGCCTATCGACACTAAACGACGTATCAAATGACATCCCAACATCATACTAACCATACCTAGACGCAGCAACGATCACCCGTCGATCCCCAACGAAGCCTGCAACAAAACTTCAAGAACACAAATTTTGTAAAATTCACAGTTTGAGCAGTCCCACGAAAAACATCATAACTCACTCAATTTTCATCCAAAAATCTCGAATTTTATATCAAATCGAAGGTATCAAAAAGTTCTAATATTTCTAGTTGAAAGTTTTCTCAAAATCTCGACAGAAAAATCGCAGTTTTCATCAGAACAGTAAGTTACGAGATTTCAGATCTAAAAAGTATTTCAAACGCATTCAAACCATTTTCCGCTCAAACGACGAACGTCACACATGGATTTTCACGCATAAAATAACACGACGCATACTATGACAAGATCGATGCAGAAAGAACAGATTATACGTGTCTTTTGATATTTAAAAATACCGTGACGACGATACCGAAGCGGGGAGGGATGCGAGGTTGATCCGGGACGAACGGGGCACTAAAATCCTCAAAGGAAACACACGAAAAGTTGCTGGAAATCGAAGAGGGAAGGGGCGGCTGCTCTAGCTTGAGGAACCCTAGGTTTCACTATTTCAAAATAATAAAATTCTGAATGTGTGTATCGGTGTGTGTATCGGTGTGTGTGTGTGTAAAAGTGTGAAAATCGTGTAGTGTGTGTGTGTGGCTAGATTAGGGGATTAAAATATTGTTTAAAAATAATTTAACCAATAATTAAAAGTTAACCCACACTAGCTCATCACTTCCTTAGAAATAAAATACACACTAATTTCAAATAAACTCCTTAATTCAAATAACACACACAAAAATGCTAATTTTAAAAGTTTCAAACTCTACAATTCCTAAATACATAAATAAGGCTTTTAAAATACTAAAAACTTAATAAATTATTTAAAATGCCCCACTCTTGACTTAAAATAAAATACCACACTTTAAATTGCTAAAAAAATCGTCACCGGTCTTTTCCTCGATCCCGCCTCTAATAATCGCCTGAAACATGAAACTCGAAAAGTATTTTAACGTGCACCAATTAAACATAAATATTAAAATAATGCAAATTCTTAAATCGTGAATTAAAACCCAAATCAATGAATTAAGCATGAAGGAAAACCATTTAATAAAATACATAAGGAATTTAATTACTTACACGTACGTGGTTCATGTGAATCTCAAATTTCGGGACGTCACAATCTATCCCCCTTAATTTGAATTTCGTCACGAAATTCGCTTATCCTCGATAATCCAAAAGTTAGATTCTTAATTCTAGTATCCCAACAATCCACGCTACCGCTGCGCTACTCTGATAAATTAAGCTTTATGTTGTCCTTACGTCTCTTCAATCCTAATTAAATTGCCTACCCAAAACCTCGTTTGAGAAATACAACTTAAACGGCTTATGGTAACTTAGTTTACTTTACTACGATCTCGAATTCTGACTTTTCTCGTCGTTCCCAATATTAGAAATGGAGGTTCAAACTTATCGTATATTACCTTCTTTATACTATACCTGTAATGTCAACGACCTATTACATTAGCATTTATGCAGTTCAACTTAAGAACTCTTAGCACCAAAGGCTACTGATCAACTTCTATCCCCGACAATACACTTAAAAGATGCACCTTATCTTAACTCCATATGTTAATATTGGCTTACAATCCCTGAATCGAATATTTACCTTATGATACAAACTTACATAACTTAGCTATTTACGAGTACATCCCAAATATAAAATTGTTTCCAACCTTTAATTTCGAGTAACATAAATTCGTAAAACCCCAAAATATATAATATCGATCCTCTCCTTAAATAATAAAACTTTCTAGCATCGATCACAAGCTTAAACTATTTTCTTCCCGATTATAACATAGTTAAAGCCTAAGACACTCGAGCCTTCCTCATTGTAACGAATGTCCCACTTAGACGTATCCCCAATACTCAGTTAATTCTAGCGTATAAAACTTAATAAGCTTCCTTTATTAATAATGGACTAACTCTAATGAATCAACTCCACTTATAACCCATAGAATTCTAGAATCCCCATATCAAGCTTGTAGATTTCTTACTCAATAAAAAAAAAATCTTAATATTCATTTATTGATAACTTATGTTGAACACCAATAATTCCCTTTGTTTTTATTTCACCCAAAAATTCCGTATGAACACCCATATCCGTATATTTGCAATTCAAACTTACGCAACCCAAATTGTTTTGGATAACATAATTCCAAACACACACCTTCACTTATTCCCAAGTTGCTTAATGGATTACAAAATTTCCTCAAGACAAGGCGTCTCCCTCAATCCTTACATGAATCTATCGAGTAACTTAACCGTCAATCATACCCAACTTTCTAGAAAAATCAAATTCCAACAAAGGTACAAGCTTAACTGTTACAATCATGACTAAAACCTATGACACATCAACTTAAGTTCCCAAAAAAAAATTTCGCTAACTCAATGTCTACTCTTAAAACTTAGCTAATTGATCAACTATACCTCAAATCGTTATCACCCTGAATTTTAAATTTGCAGCAACATTAATTCACTAGCGCTTAACTTTTCGAGCCCAATGTCGATTCATCTTACAATCCCCTTGATTACCATTTCTTATAATATTATAACCCAGATACTTCAAGGTTCTAATGATCCCTTCGAGCTTAAATCATCGAAAATTCTTATCATTTAAACCATTCAATTCTCACTTACTGCTAAACTAGTCCCCCAAATTCCTTAAAATTGTACCATTAATTCATTATTTCCTCAAAATTATCCAGTTTGTCCTAAATTTCGGAAATTCCACATTTACCCATAAGTTTTTGGTGTTCTTAATTCCATTGTGTAAGTCCCTCGCAATATAAAATTCAAAAATTTTAAGCTTATTAGACCCAAATTCAATTCTCATAGCCTCGAAATTTACTGATTTAACCCAAGTGTTCCTCAAAAATTCGAATTTTAATCCCCAAAATTTTTCTGAATTTGCAATTTGTCCCTTAAAGTTCTCGAACTTATATTTTTTTGGCCCTAAAACTCTTCAAAATTTGCATTTTCGGTCCCCGATAAAATCTTCGATTTTAGTCTCATTAAACCTTAAAATCCTCGAAATTCGGAATTTAATCCCAAACGATAACTTCGAAACTATTCCCTTAGGATTTTTTTTTTCATCTTTGCACTTAGGTCCTGAAACTATTGGTCATTACCACTAGGTCCTTAAAATTCTCAATTCGTGCAATTAAATCCTTAAATCCAACTAGGGGGAGCATGCATCCTAAATAAATTCTATGCTTGTATACTTCCAAATATCGTCGTAGTCTCAAATAATTAATCCTTACATTTCCATCAATACAAAAAATTCCAAATTATACATAATTTTTTTTTTTATACTTCTAAAGGTCGTCACAAGATTTCGGATCATTAACCCTTAAACGAAATTTTCAAAACTTAACTCAACTAGTAACCTCGAATCATCATCAGTATAAAAATATATATATATATATATATATATATATATATATATATATATATATATATCTCCTTCCCGAAAGCATTCAGAATTTTCATACTAACTTATGACTCAAAGAGTAGATATATATATATATATATATATATATATATATATATATATATATATATATATATATATATATATATATATATATCTCCTTCCCGAAAGCATTCAGAATTTTCATACTAACTTATGACTCAAAGAGTAGAACATCAGTGCTTATTAACCAAAAATCAATATGCTCAAATCATTATCAATATTTCGTAGCACCCAAAAGTCAAATTCTTAATCATGTCCAATACCACAAAACCAACTGAAAATCATATAGTTTCGCTTTTCATGTCGTAATATGCATAAAAACTTTAAAGATCCAAACTCAAACCACAACAACTGATAAATATGCACTCTCAACATATGTCATACAAACATACAACTGATAGCATTAAAAACATGCACATACTGAAATCATGACTTGATGCTTACTACATAAAATAATTTAAAACTTTAAAACTTACAGACTTGAGGTGTGACTTTGTGAGCTTCTTGCGACTGGCAGTAGGCATAACCCTTTACAAGAACACCGCTCTGATACCAACTGTAACGAACCGTACTTTTTACTACTTAAAATTTGCGGAAAAATTAAAAATTTTCTTAATATACATATCCATACGGTCGTCACTCATCATTCATCAAAATAATATTTGAAATCAATATTGCCAACTAAAATTTGCTAAAAGAAAAGCTGTCACGAAATGTCTCACAACCCAATCATAAAATCAGAGTGTAAATGTATTTTCTTAAAATCTTAAAATAACGTAGGCGGTCCTCGGGTCTAGCCTGCCACTCAGTCCAAGCCTGTCCCTTGGTCGCCACCTCCTGCCTCCTCAACATAGTCACCTGCATCGATCAAGTCTAGTGAGTCTAAAGACTCAACACGTATAAACTGGAATAACGAGTACTACGTAATAAAATCGCATGCATCTTAAAAATAGGACGTACATAACTTGAAACTTGAGCTTGCATCATAAACTTAAACATACGTACGTACATAACTAGACGTGCCATCAACATAAACTTTCATAAACATACTGCATACTTGAACATACGTAACTTCATCATTTTGCGTAGAGGATGTTTCAAAGCATGTGACCCATAACATAAAAGAGCCTGATCAGACTATACAACAGTACTGGGCTGACAGGGACGTATCCACTGCCGCATACATAAGATCCCCGTTCATAATTTAACGGGCTGGTTGGTCCCCGTTCATAATTTAACGCTTTCCAACCACGATCTAACCCGTTCATAATTTAACGGGCCGATTGGTCCCCGTTCATAATTTAACGCTTTCCAATCCTAACATAATTTGGTCATAAGACATTTAGCATACCTCAAAACTTAAAATATTTTCTTTGCACGTCAAT
The DNA here is from genome assembly GCF_022965805.1 of Primulina eburnea. Lineage (NCBI taxonomy): Eukaryota > Viridiplantae > Streptophyta > Magnoliopsida > Lamiales > Gesneriaceae > Primulina > Primulina eburnea. The sequence goes on from NC_133117.1 coordinate 10,782,317, forward strand.
ACTCACTTACTTGGCGTTGAGGGATTCGCTGGACTGCGACCGGGGCCGTTGCTGTACATACTAACGTGAATTCACATACGTAACTTGCATAACTTAGGCGTAAATATCATACTTACTCTCAAGTTCAATCGATACTTAGGACGTTCTAACATTCCCCATAACGCGACCCTGGATAATCCTTGCACTAAGCCATAACATCAAACCTCAAACGTGTTATAATATTTTCCCAAAATATGAAGGACACGGACCCCGTGCCCAGGTCCGGCTCCGAGTCCGTGTAGGTACTGTAAAAATGTGTGTGCAGAAAAGGGGAGACACGGACCCCGTGCTGAGGTCCGAGTAGGGGTCCGTGTAGACTCTGTAAAAAGACATTGAAAAGGAGGGGGGCACGGACCCCGTGCATAGGTCCGTGTGGGGGTCCGTGTTGACACTGTAAAAAGACACTCCGGAAGAACAACAGGCACGGACCCCGTGTAGAGGTCCGGGTATGGGTCCGTGTACCCACTGTGAACGCGGACCAACGAAAATTTTGTACATGATTCGCTTGACTTTCTAGACTCGATTGCACGGACCATGAATTGACACCACGAGACCATCTTAGCATGCCATAACATCTAACCAAAATCGTACAACACCCAAAGCAACGATGTTCACCCTACGATACATACAATTCAAAAATGTGGCAATTGACACCGAAAAATTTTCCTACGACTTCTAATACATTCGAGTGCCTATCGACACTAAACGACGTATCAAATGACATCCCAACATCATACTAACCATACCTAGACGCAGCAACGATCACCCGTCGATCCCCAACGAAGCATGCAACAAAACTTCAAGAACACAATTTTCGTAAAAGTCACAGTTTGAGCAGTCCCACGAAAAACATCATAACTCATTAAGTTTTCATCCAAAAATCTCGAATTTTATATCAAATCGAAGGTATCGAAAAGTTCTACAATTTTCTAGTTGAAAGTTTTCTCAAAATCCCGACATAAAAATCGCAGTTTTCATCAGAACAGTAACTTACGAGATTTCAGATCTAAAAAGTATTTCAAACGCATTCAAACCATTTCCTGCTCAAACGACGAACGTCACACATGGATTTTCACGCATAAAATAACACGACGCATACTATGACAAGATCGATGCAGAAAGAACAGATTATACGTGCCTTTTGATATTTAAAAATACCGTGACGACGATACCGAAGCGGGGAGGGATGCGAGGTTGATCCGGGACGAACGGGGCACTAAAATCCTCAAAGGAAACACACGAAAAGTTGCTGGAAATCGAAGAGGGAAGGGGCGGCTGCTCTAGCTTGAGGAACCCTAGGTTTCACTCTTTCAAAATAATAAAATTCTGAATGTGTGTATCGATGTGTGTATCGGTGTGTGTGTGTGTAAAAGTGTGAAAATCGTGTAGTGTGTGTGTGGCTAGATTAGGAGATTAAAATATTGTTTAAAAATAATTTAACCAATAATTAAAAGTTAACCCACACTAGCTCATCACTTCCTTAGAAATAAAATACACACTAATTTCAAATAAACTCCTTAATTCAAATAACACACACAAAAATGCTAATTTTAAAAGTTTCAAACTCTACAATTCCTAAATACATAAATAAGGCTTTTATAATACTAAAAACTTAATAAATTATTTAAAATGCCCCACTCTTGACTTAAAATAAAATACCACACTTTAAATTGCTAAAAAAAATCGTCACCGGTTTTTTCCTCGATCCCGCCTCTAATAATCGCCTGAAACATGAAACTCGAAAAGTATTTTAACGTACACCAATTAAACATAAATATTAAAATAATGCAAATTCTTAAATCGTGAATTAAAACCCCAATCAATGAATTAAGCATGCATGAAAACCATTTAATAAAATACATAAGGAATTTAATAACTTGCACGCACGTGGTTCATGTGAATCTCAAATTTCGGGACGTCACAAAAAACCATTGTCTTCCCTCCAAATGCTACTTTATTTTCCATAATATCTTGGAAACTCTTACTGACAGATTCAAAAGCATAGCGATTTGCCATTGGAGCCTCGTCCCATATTATAGCTGATGCACGTCTTATTAGATCTGCAAGTTCTGTCTGTTTTTTTATATTGCAAAGTGTTGATGCAGTTGTTCTAAGTGGAATCTGAAAACGTGAATGTGCGGTTCTTCCACCTTGCAACAATGTCGCAGCTATCCCAGATGTTGCAACCGCAATTATAATTTTACCCATTTTTCTTAGATGTGCCAATATTGATCGGTATAAAAAAGTCTTACCAGTACCTCCAGGACCATCAATGAAGAAAAGTTTTGATTGGTTATGCATAATATTTTCTACGATTGTGTCAAACGCCATCCTCTGTTGAGCATTCAAACGTTCAATGTATCTCAAATCATCATCAGAAATCTGATAAGAAAGCTCATCCTCAATAAATTTTGGTAGGGGTGTTTCTTCTAAAAACTCAGCACTTATTGATGGCAAATCAAAATCATCAAGTTTCTTTTTGTAATGATGTAACAACCTTCGTATCTCAAGCAATAACTTATTGATGATTAAGTTACTTGAAGAGATTTCTTTACCATAATCTTCAAACATGTAAGGATGGAACTCATCCCAGAGTTCTCGAACTATAGTTGGTTGACAGAACACCAGTATAGATACAAATAACATTCTCAATGAAGATGACATTCTGACAGAGCATGCTTCTAGCAAACATTGTTTTATATAATCATCCTGTTTGAGTAGCCCCCTCATTTGAGCAGAATCCTTAAATATTGAATATGTTACCCCATTCACAGTCAGCAGATGTTCAAAAGATGTTGGGCCTCTAACGTGATTTAAAAGGATACGAAGATAAAACCTCTCACCTTCAGATGACGACACAACATATACTCTTCCAACCACTTTATTTTTGCTTCTTCGACGAATCCAATTTTTTCCATATTTTATCCATGTGTAATATTGTGGAAATTCTCGGTATAAATACTTTCCAGTCAAGTCAGGATCACAATTCATTTTGAAAAATTCTGTAAGCATAGTTTTTGAGTTGTCATCATCTGCTAGTATATCACTTATGTGCTGTTGGGGGTCAAAATAGATTAAATGTTGGTTTGGTATATGTATTTGTAACCTAATGACTGAAGGATACATCCTACTGAACTCGAATGAGAAAATTCGCCATAATGCTTCAGGCGCACAAACCCACCTTCCATCCACATATTGTTGTATTTCATCACAATTTTGCCTATTTCGTAACTCTAGTGCAACTCGATCGGGACCTTTATGGATGTACTTGTATATGTACTTGACACATTTAATCCCTCCACATATTTCAACGTTAATATGACAATCATATTTCAACAAAAGCCACGGATTGTACGGGACAACCCAACCATTATCAATGAAAACATCGGCATTGTTGGGAATTGATACTTGGATACCTTCACGTCTTCGATATAAAGGGTAAGAATCATTTCCTCGAGATGTGTATTCCACAAATGGCTTTGGAAAGTTCTTCTTACATTTACCATTTACCATGCATGGACAGTTAGGATTGATTGATCCACATGGCCCATGTATCATATGGTGGACAACTGCTTTGTGAAGATTGGGTTCTTGTGTTTGTGAAGGTATTTCAGCCCGCACAATTGAGTCAAAGTGTTCGGGAGTACACAACTTGTCATTATTTTCAAATATGACTAACATATGAACATGAGGAAGCCCTCTTTTTTGATACTCAATGACGTACGAATAAGAGTAGACCTTACCTAAAATGCCTCTGTCCACGATGTCTTTTTTGAACTCCTCAAATTTTGACCGAAATATCCTTGTAATCAAATCTGGACGGTCTTGAGGTGATTGTCCTGGAAGTAGTTGATGTTTTATCTCACTCCAATTCGGATTGCATGTCATTGTAAGCATTAAATCTGGTTTTCCATATGTTTGTACCAAAGTCATGGCATCTTGATACCTTTGGTACATATCACGTGGGCTTCCACCGAAAGATGAAGGCAGAACAATTCTGGTCCCAACATTTTGTAGAACCCGTAACTTAGACTACGTATAAGTCATGCATAATTCCTAGTATTTAAATTAAAATGATTTTTATTTCAGGAGTATTTAAATTCTTTTCTTTAAATTTATTTACTTGACGTAGTAGTTTAATTGTTATCTTTTCAATTAAATAAGTGAGGCCGGACTGGAGATGGAGTATTGAAATAAGCTAATAAAGACTCATTTAAGAAGTGGTAATTTAGCATGTTCATTTCATTAAATTATCTTTAATTATTTTATGCATAATTCATGCATGATAGAATTTAGTTCTTAAAATTTTAAAAGTTCATGCATTAGGATTTCTAGGTGCATTTCACGTTCGATCGAGGAACGGAGACCGGAGAATTTTCAGAAAAATAATTTTATTACATGATTTATTTTTATAAATTAAGTTAAAGCATTTTTAAGTGTATTTTACTAAAATAGGAATTTTTGGGTGTTTTTACCCGTAAGATTTTATTTTTAATCGGTACGCAAATTTTATCGAATCGGGGGACTTTTTAATGGTTCGGCTAATATTTAAAAAAAAAATCTTTTCAACTCGATATATTGTTCGGGAGCGTGTTTGGATTTAATGGGCCCACTTTTAAGCTTATTGAGCTTAATACTCTTTTAAACTTTTAATTAAATAATTGAGAGCCCATTAACCATTTGTTTACTATTTATTAAGCTCCTAAACACACTTTAACCTAAACCTAATAGTTACAAGCAGCCGACACCCCAATTCTGAATTCAGTGCCCTCGGTTTTCTCATCAGCAGCTCAAAGCAAAACCATCGGCCACCTCCATTCGTTGCATTAGAAGCTCTCGGTGTCTCCTTCCTCTTTTGTGGTTCATCAAACTTCTAAGGCACGCTCGTTCCATTGTTTTGCATCATACATGTCGATAGTACTGTTATACATGTGTGCATCCACGAAATCTTTCGATCTAGCCTAAGACATGATGAATGTTTCGGTTTTCCATTGGAACATTGCATGGTTGTGTCGTTTTGCTCACGTTTTTCTTTCGATCTGTGCAAGGGGCTGTTGTTGTGGTTGTTTCAGGGTCAGAACGTGATGTTCAGAGGCTGTCGTGAGAGTTAGAATCGTGGATTGGTATGTAGGTGGAAGAACCGTGAGGATTGGTGACGAGTGAGTGGTTCATATGGGATTTGTGCGGTTGGGTTGGGACCAGCGGTGTAAGGGGCGAACCGAGGCTGGAGCCAGGCAGTGAGGGGTCTGAGCAAAAGCTGAGGGAGGCTCGAACCCGACTGGAACCGTCCCTGCACACCATCGGGCGAGCTTAGGAGAAGGGGGCTGCGTTTTGGAATTCTTAAGGGTGAGCGGTCGATCAAAAATTCCAGCATGCATGGAAGTGTAAGTGTGGGTTATTTGAGTCCAGGAGAGCCTAGAGTAGCCGAGATGTGATTGGTTGAGGGCTGTTTTTGGTGGAGGAGGGCCAGCACAAAGATTTGGAGAGGTGAGTGAGGGTGTACGTGTCTTGTTGGGAGGATTAGAGTCCAATGACTTGCTGTTTTTTTAATCGTGAGTTTTAGGGGCTGAGGTGGAAGTTTAGGAGCTTTATTGGTTGTAAGAAGTGTTAAAAAGTTGAAAAAAAAATTAGTTGTGTTTTGAGTCGATTCGGATTAAAACCGGGACTCCGGTCCAAGTTAAAAATCAATCGATTAAGTTGTAGTATGGGCTCGAGTTTACGTCTAATAACGCTTATAAAAATGTTTTGGGACATTTTAAGGAGTTTTGTAAGCTTCGGGTCAATTTTAGAGGTCCAGGGTTGGAACGATAATTTTTGGGTTTCCAAGGACAAAATGGTCATTTTGCACCCGGGATGAGAATTTGGTCCTGGCAGCGCCCTAGCACAAATTCATGATATTTTAAATGTTCATGCATCATGTTTACAATTTTTTTCGCTATTATAATAATTATGGTGCATGCTTGGTTTAAAGGAATTGAGAGAGAAAAAGTGAGAAAGTGAAGAGCACTCCGTCTCCGCCGCGCCGCGTCGTTATTGCGTTTGTTTTCTGTCAAAACAAACCAAGGCATGTTTATATCTTCTTTCACTCTTCAATCAAGTCATATAGGTATTTTTAAATATCGCAAGTACATGATTTTAATGCAAGAAGATCGAAATTGTTCATATTTAATTATGTTCTTTAATTATATTACGTGCAAATACAAATTTTGAGATTTATGCGATATTGCTTGTGGTCACTTTACTATCAGTATTAAGTCCGGTCCCCAGTATCGGTCCGGTCACCAGTTACCGGTTAGTTCAGTTGTTTCACCCAGTACTGTGGCAGTAGTCTGATCAGACGTAAATCCGATCCCCAGTATCGGTCCGGTCCCCAGTATCGGTCAGCTCAGTTCAGGGCCACTTGTGTAGACCATAATCTCACCAGAAAATTTATTGCAAGCTATTTCAGTACAGGGCTCCAAGGAGCAAACATTTTACTATGATTTTCAGTTCAGTTATGCACGTATTATAATTGCTCATGACAAGTTATTTTCACGTATGCCTCATGACATGATATTTTATCCCATGCAAATTTTAATATAGTATTTACTTGTTATTTATGATATATGCATGTTGAGTCTTTAGACTCACTAGACTTGATTGTTGTAGGTACTAATGATGTCGGGATCGAGGGAGGGGACCAATGAGCTAGCTTGAGTCGGCAGTAGTGGCACCCGAGGACCTCAGTTTCAGCACTTGTCATTTTTTTGATGCTCAAACATTTTACCAGTTGTTGAATACTTTAACTTGTTATTTTGGCAAGTATTAATTTCTTCCGCTGCTATTTTGAACGTTAAACATTTTATCAGTTTTTGGTATGAATGAGGCACTCCATTTATTATAAAAGAAAATTTTAAATTTCCCGCAAATTTTCAAGTAAGGATTTTCAGGCCTTTATAGTTGGTATCAGAGCCTATGTTCTTGTAAAGGGTTGTACTACTACTGACCGCGACAAGCTCATGAAGTCATGATGTGAATCTTGATACGAATAAATAGCAAACACGATTAAAACGCAATCGCACCCTCTATTTAATTACGATAATAAGACTCGTGTGTTTTCCCGATCTTTTGAATCAAGTAATTGATGTGTTATTCACCTCTAAACTATAAAAGTTTAGCAACAAATAAACACGAGGATAACAATCGAATTTGATACGAACCTTCGAAGAACGACGCCTACGATAATCCGCACAAGCACGATCGACAAACGCCACAAAGTTATAAACTTTGATAAGTTTGATTTGATTTAACAAAGCTAAAGCCTTGAAAAGTTGAGAGAAAATTCTCACAAGTTTGATAAAACTCAAAATAATATGTGTATTGTGTGTAAAATTTCGTCCAATATGGTTTACATATCAAAAAGATTACTAGAATCTAGTTACCTAACAAAATAAAACTCTAAAGAAGGAAATAATTCACGCCGAAAAACACTAGGCACGGACCCCGTGCAGACCTCCGTATCTGGGTCCGTGTACACTCGGTAAATAGACTTCAGTTGGAAACAAGGGACACGGACCCCGTGCTCACCTCCGTGTACGAGTCCGTGTTGACTCTGTCTTCGCCAATGTAATAGGGCACGAACCCCGTGCTTGGGTCCGTCGTCGGGTCCGTGTAGATACTGTCAATGGGCACCTCAGGTTGTATAGAGCACGGACCCCGTGTGCGGGTCCGTGTACAGGTCCGTCCAGACTCGGCCAATGCTATCAGTACTTGAATACTATTCCTTTGGTCTTCTAACACACTCCCATGCAATCCGACTCCTTCATGCCTACTCATGACTCCTTGTAGTGCCTCCTTGAACTTCTTTAATCGACCCCTCGTGACTGGTCCCTCCGACAACTGCAAAGGATCCCATGCTTTCCTTGGGGCTTGACGACCCGTGTTCGCATCATCCTCCCCTTCTTGAAAAGGATTTGTCCTCAAATCTTGCTCATCACCTACATCAAACAACGAAAAATCACTAACATTAAATGTAGAACTTACGTTGTACTCACCTGGCAAGTCGAGTTTGTAGGCGTTGTCATTGATCCTCTCAAGAACTTGGAATGGTCCATCGCCCCTAGGTAATAGCTTTGAGCGTCGCTTCTCCGGAAACCTCTCCTTCCTCTAGTGTAGCCACACCCAATCACCCTTCTCGAATACCACCTTCTTTTTCCCTTTGTTGGCTTGCCTAGCATATTGTTCATTCTTCTTCTCAATGTTGGCTTTGGCCTTTTCATGCAACCCCCTAACAAATTCAGCCTTCTTTTTGCCGTCCAAGTTTAACCTTTTTCTCACAAGTAACGACATCAAATCCAACGGAGTTAAGGGATTAAAACCATACACAATTTCAAATGGCGAATAATTAGTAGTAGAATGCACGCAACGATTATATGCAAACTCAACAAATGGCAAGCAATTTTCCCAATTCTTTAAGTTCTTTTTAAGAATAGCACGTAATAAAGTTCCTAACGTCCTATTAACTACCTCAGTTTGACCATCAGTTTGAGGATGACAGGTCGTAGAAAACAGTAATTTAGTGCCAAGTTTAGCCCATAGTGTTTTCCAAAGGTAACTTAAAAATTTAACATCACGGTCAGACACAATAGTCCTAGGCATGCCATGCAACCTAACGATTTCTCTAAAGAACAAATCCTCAATGTTAGATGCATCATCAGTCTTGTGACAAGCAATAAAGTGTGCCATTTTAGAAAACCTATCCACAACAACAAATATAGAGTCCCTCCCCTTCTTTGTCCTAGGTAACCCCAAAACAAAGTCCATAGAGATATCAACCCAAGGTTCACTAGGGACGGGAAGTGGTGTATATAATCCATGTGGTTGTGTCCTAGACTTAGCTTGTCTACAAGTCATACACTTCTCACAAACACGCTCAACGCCACGTTTCATGTGTGGCCAATAAAAATGTTCATGCAAAGAATTTAAAGTTTTAGTCACACCAAAGTGTCCCATTAAGCCACCCCCATGTGCTTCCCTAACAAGTAGTTCACGAATTGATGACTTAGGAATGCACAATCTATCCTCTCTAAACAAAAAACCCTTATGCAAGTAGAATTTATCATATGGACCATGCATACAAGTTTCAAACACTTCTTTAAGATCATCATCTAGCACATACAATTCTTTAACAAGCTCAAACCCCAAGATTTTAGATTCCAAAGTAGAGAAAAGCACATACCTCCGTGATAGTGCGTCGGCCACTATGTTTTCCTTACCTTGCTTATACTTGATCATGTAGGGAAATTTAGAACCCGTACATCAGTCTACGTATAAGCCATGCATAATTCTAGTATTTTAAACTTAATTGACTTCATTGCACAATTATTTAAATGCATTTCTTTGAAGTTAATTATTTTAGCCAGCAGTTTGATTTTATTCTTTCAGTTAATTCAGTGAGGCCGGACTGGAGTTGGAGTTCAGAGATAAAATTTAAGACTCAGAAAATATTTCCAGAATTTAATTTAGCTAGCAAGTAAGTTAGTTTAAGTTAGTGAGAAAGTTTGAGGATTTAATTTAAGTTACTTGAGGTGAGTAGAAAATAAGCTCATTTAAGTTGCATAATTAAGGGGTTAGCTCACTAAATTAATTAAAGGATTAGTAAAGTTTTTAAGGGTTATTAATTCACTAGATAATTATTTTTCCCTTCCTTTTATTTAGTGAATTTCGGCCACCCCCTTAGACTATTAAACAATTCATTTGCCTTGCCACCTTTGACCCTTTCTTGTATTTAATTAGGAAGATAATTCTTTGATCTTTCTAGCACCATTTAATGATCTAATTAGCATTATCCTATCCTAGTCTAGCATGTAAAAATCGGCCATCACCATTCTAGAAACACCCAACATAGACTTGATATCAAACAACCATTCAAAATTCAAAAAAGAGGGAGACTTGGTCATACATTGAACCCCTTTATTATTGGATCTCCCCCTCACTCTCCTAACCATCATTCCCCCTCCCTCATTCACGAAATTCAGAGTATTTTTCAGTAGAAAAACCGTGGGAATTCAGTAGGAAGCAAGGGAAGAAAATCGAGAGTAAAGAAAACAAGAGAAGCGCTCCACCTCCTCCGTTCCGCGTCGTCGTCGTTTCGTTTGTTTTCTTTCGAAACGAAACCAGGCATGTCTAGATTCTTTCAAACCTCAATCAAGTCATATTATCATTTATTTTTCAGTACATGATCATGTTTATTCAAGCAAAAATCGAGATCCATGTTAAAACATTTTGAAACAACACATGCAGAATTTTTGATATTCCTTGGCAAGCTTCACGTTTTTCTTGGTTTGTGAGTTTCAGGTGATTGGTTCGACTCCAGGCTCCCAAGGCGACATATGTACACGTAATAGGAGGTATTAGGATCATATTGGTCCGTTCGTTCAAGCCCCTGGTTGCTGGAAATTCAGAAATGGACAGCAACTTCTCATTTGGTCCATTATGAGTTTCGAAATTCAGTTTTGATGGCAAGGAGGAAGGATCTGATCTTGGCTGCCCCAAGGGCCTATAGCCATGGTTAGATCACTCCCCTAGCATGTCTAAGACGAGACTAAGTCGCCCTTTTGGTGGCTTGGTCCATGGCTCATCGGTTTTCAATTTAAAAACAAGAACAGCCCCCCTCCCCTCTCGGCCTTCGGTTTTTGACAGCACATGAGTTCGGTTTTGGTTGGCTTGGTGTGGATCTTCGTTGGCCTATGGCCCTTAGCCACAGTTCATATCATGCTCCTAGATATCTAGATTGGGCCATGGTCAATCAAATGGCCACTGGAACGACGCAAGACATAGATCAAGGCAAAACACTACACACGCATGCACGTTGGTTCTCGGTTGGAGTTTCGGTTGAGTTTTGGTGTGACGCGGATTGTGGCTGGCCTAGGGCCCTTAGCCAGGGTTCAAATCACTCCTTGGGATGTTGGTAAGAGTCTCTGGTCGGTGGTTCATGCCCCAATGGCCGGTAGTCTCGAAAACAACACAAGATACATGATTGTACAGTTGCTGGAATTTTACAGCAAGTTGTTGTGTCGGTTCGGAGGCTCGTTCAAGTTCTCGGTCGGCTTTTAGCCTATGGCCTTGGACTGGACAGTGCCCCATTGTGTTAGGAAGGTCATGTGTTTGACCGTTCGTGATTCGGATCATTTTTGAGGTCGTACGAGAATTTACGGTGCGATGTGCCAAATTGACTCTCGAAAGAGCGTTTCATGTTTTGGCCTTCATTCCACCTAGATTTCGACCCTATCATTTTAGGAGCATTATTTTATGATTTTCAGCGTATTTTAATCATGACTATACGTCGGTTCAGTGTCGGTTCAGGTTGGCTCGGAGTCGTGATTAAATACGAAGTCATTAGGCATCATAGTCGCATCTTTTGAACGTAAATTGCATAGTTGGTCAAGTTTAGGCTATTGCATATTTTTCATGGCACAGTTAGGTTGCAGCGAGCCTGGGGACGATCCAATCCAATCCAGTTGGTAAGATATACAGGAATTTTCATTATGCCAGTTAATTATTTTACGTGCATTAAATAAAAAATGATTATTTTTTAGATTTATGCGATATGGCTTGTGGTTCATTCACTATGTGGGAGTATTATTTTATACGGTCGCCAGTGACCGCTCAGTTCAGTTTGGTACCACCCGGTCGCCAGTGACCGGCCAGCTCAGTTCAGTTTCAGACTCCCCGGTAGCCAGTTACCGATCAGTTCAGCTTAGTGCAGGGGCCACAGGCGTAGACCATAATCTCAACAGAAAAATTTTACCAGTTATTTCAGTACAGGGCTCCAAGGAGCAAACATTTTTACTGTGATTATCAGTTCAGTTATGCACGTATTATAATTGCTCAGTACATATTATTTTCAGCATGCCTCATGACATGATATTTTACCCCATGCACATTTTACTTCAGTATTTACTCGTTACCTACGATATTTGCATGCTGAGTCTTTAGGCTCACTAGACTTGATTGTTGTAGGTACTGATGAGGCCAGGGCCGAGGGCGGGGACCAGTGAGCCAGATTGGGTCGGCAGTAGTGGCACCCGAGGACCTCAGTTTCAGCATTTGCCATTTTATTTGATGCTCAAACATTTTTATCAGTTGTTGGATATTCTTTAAATTGTTATTTTTGGCAAACTTTATTTTCTTCCGCTGCTATATTTTTAAACGTTGAACTTGATTTATCAGTTGATTTTATGAATGAGGCAATTTAAGTTCTTTAAAAAGAAAATTTTTAATTTTCCGCAAATTTTCAAGCAAGGATTTTCGGGCCTTCACAGTTGGTATCAGAGCCTATGTTCTTGTAAAGGGTTACACTACTACTGACCACGAGAAGCTCACGAAGTCACGTCTTCGGTCTGTAAGTTTTACATTTCAGCATTTTATTTAAAGCATGAATTATTTTGACAGCATGCTTCCATGAAATAGTTTACAATCAGATCTTTTCAGTATTTCAGTATTCATTTAAAATAAATTATGGAATTATGCATGTTGGGTACGTTTGAAATTGGACATGTCTAAGAATTCGAATATTGGGCTTTAGTAGAAGTTGAAAATGATTTGACTATATTAATTTTTAGTTCAGTATTGTTGATGTCCTCCTTATGGGTTATAAGTTAATCTTGAAATTATGAATGTTTTTGAGACTTGTAGAATTTCTAAAAAAATTATTAATGGTTCTTGGTTGCTAGTCGAGTAAATTTTTGAGGATTTCATATAAGCAATAGCGATTCGAAGACTACGACAATCTTTATGATTATAAATGTACAATTTGAGGATTTTAAGTATCTATGGAAATGTAAGATTAATTATGAGAATTTATTTAGGATGCATGCTCTACATAGTTGGATTTAAGGATTGAATTGCAGGAATTGAGAATTTTAAGGACCTAATTGTAATAACCAATGATTTGAGGACATAGGTTCAAAAATAAAATTCTAAGGGACTATTTTTGAATTTACCAAATTTTGGGATTTAATTTTGAGTTCGAGAATTTAAAAGTTTAATGAGGTAAAGATGGAAAATTTTATGGGGACAATGATGCAAATTTCGAAGAGTTGTAGGGCTAAAATGTAAATTTGGAGAACTGTAAGGGCCAGATTGCAAGTTTCGAAATTTAAGGATTAAATGCGAACTTTTGAGGAACACTTGGGATTTTAAGTATTTATAGAAATGTAAGACGTGTTATGGGAATTAATTTTTGGGTTTAATAAACTTAAGGCTATTGAACCTTATGATACGGGAAATCTATAAAATGAAATTGGGAATACTGAGGACTCATGGCTAATTGTGGAATTTTCGAGATGTAGGGAAAATTGGACGACATTCGAGGAAAGTAAGAATTAATTATACAATTTTAAGAAATTTGAGAACTTATTTAGTAGTAAGTGAGAATTGAACGGTTTAATTGGTAGGAATTTTCGGTTATTTAGGCTCGAAGGAAATATAGATTATTAAAATATTTGGGTTATAATGTTATAATGAATGGTAACCAAGGACATTGTAGGATGAATCAATCTTAGGCGTGAAAAATTTAAGCGTTAGTGAAATAATGTTGTGGCAAATTAAGAATTTAAAGTGATGGCAATTTGAGGTAAATTTGATCAGTTAGTTAAGTTATAAGTATATACATTGAAATAACGAATTGTTGGGAACTTAAGTTAGAGGTGTCGTAAGTTTTAGTCATGATCTTAACAGTTAGGACTATACTTTTGTTTGAATTTGATCTTTCTAGGAAGTTGGGTATGATTGATGGTTAGGTTACTCGATAGATGCAAGTAAGAATTGAGGTAGACATCTTGTCTTGAGAAATTTTTGCAAGTCATTGAGAAACTTGAGAATAAGTGAATATGTGTGTTGGGATTATGTTATCTAACACTACTTGGGTCGCGTAAGCTTGAAGTTTAAGTTTATGAAATAGGTGTTCGTACGAAAATTTTGGGTGAGATAAAAACCAAAAGAAGCGAGTTGTGTTCATCATAGGTTATCAATGAACGAATATTAAGATTTTTATCGAGTAAGAAATCTGAAACTTTGATATGGGGATTCTAGAACTCTATGGGGTATAAATGAGGTTGATTCATTAGAGTTATTCTAAGGCTACCATGGGATGACTTAATAAGTTTTTACGTTGATACGTAAGAATGTGACACTTGTTCCAATGAGGAGAGTCCAAGGATCTTATGCTAATTTTGTTATAAGATTGAGATAAGGTTAACTTTTAAGTGTATTAACGAGGATAGAAGTCGGTCAGTAAACTTTGGGGGGCTAAGGTTTCCTATGTTGAACTGTCTAAATGCTAATATAATAAGTCGATGAATATTACGAGTATAATATAAGAAAAGTAAGGTGCGATAAGTTTGGACATCCATCTCTAGTATGAGAAACTGCGGGATAAGTCAAAATTCGGGCTATACTTGAATAGAACTAAGTCACCATAAGTTGTTTTAAGTTACGATTCACTAACGAGGATTTTGGTAGACAAATTTATTTAGGATTGAGGAGACGTGAGGACAACTTAATATTTATCTTATCAGAGTAGCGCATCGGAAGCGTGGATTATTAGGGTTCTAGAATTAAGAGTCTAAACTTTTTGTTTATCAAGGATAAACGAATTTCGAGGACGAAATTTCTTTTAAGGGGGGAAGGATTGTAGAAGCCGTACATCAGTCTACGTATAAGCCATGCATAATTCTACTATTTTAAATTTAATTGACTTCATTGCACAATTATTTAAATGCATTTCTTTGAAGTTAATTATTTTAGCCAGCAGTAGGGGTGTTCATCGGTCGGTTCGATTCGGTTTTCGGTTTTTTATTTCGGTTTTTTCGGTTCTCGGTTTTACAAATATATAATCCGATATCCGAACCATTTTTCTTCGGTTCGGTTCGGTTTCTACCGAAATAGTTCGGTTATTTCGGTCGGTTATTTCGGTTTTGATACAATTATTTAAATTAATAATATAAATATATTATAAAATATAATATGTTATTTTTTTAAATGATTTCTTAGTAAAATATTTAAATATAAAGTACAAATGAATTACATAAACAACAATCAACTAAGTATTATTCAAAATAATTCTTCATTCACTAATATCATCTCAATAAATAATATAAAATAAAAATAACATTATTAATTTAATTAAATTTCGGTTTTTTCGGTCGGTTCGGTTTTGACATTTATAATCCGAAACCGAACCAAATTAATTTCGGTTATACCATTTATATCCGAATTATAAAATTCGGTTTTCGGTTCGGTTTTTTCGGTTTGGATTTTCGATTTTTTCGGTTTTATCCGAAGTTTGAACACCCCTAGCCAGCAGTTTGATTTTATTCTTTCAGTTAATTCAGTGAGGCCGGACTGGAGTTGGAGTTTAGAGATAAAATTTAAGACTCAGAAAATATTTCCAGAATTTAATTTAGCTAGCAAGTAAGTTAGTTTAAGTTAGTGAGAAAGTTTGAGGATTTAATTTAAGTTACTTGAGGTGAGTAGAAAATAAGCTCATTTAAGTTGCATAATTAAGGGGTTAGCTCACTAAATTAATTAAAGGATTAGTAAAGTTTTTAAGGGTTATTAATTCACTAGATAATTATTTTTCCCTTCCTTTTATTTAGTGAATTTCGGCCACCCCCTTAGACTATTAAACAATTCATTTGCCTTGCCACCTTTGACCCTTTCTTGTATTTAATTAGGAAGATAATTCTTTGATCTTTCTAGCACCATTTAATGATCTAATTAGCATTATCCTATCCTAGTCTAGCATGTAAAAATCGGCCATCACCATTCTAGAAACACCCAACATAGACTTGATATCAAACAACCATTCAAAATTCAAAAAAGAGGGAGACTTGGTCATACATTGAACCCCTTTATTATTGGATCTCCCCCTCACTCTCCTAACCATCATTCCCCCTCCCTCATTCACGAAATTCAGAGTATTTTTCAGTAGAAAAACTGTGGGAATTCAGTAGGAAGCAAGGGAGGAAAATCGAGAGTAAAGAAAACAAGAGAAGCGCTCCACCTCCTCCGTTCCGCGTCGTCGTCGTTTCGTTCGTTTTCTTTCGAAACAAAACTAGGCATGTCTAGATTCTTTCAAACCTCAATCAAGTCATATTATCATTTATTTTTCAGTACATGATCATGTTTATTCAAGCAAAAATCGAGATCCATGTTAAAACATTTTGAAACAACACATGCAGAATTTTTGATATTCCTTGGCAAGCTTCACGTTTTTCTTGGTTTGTGAGTTTCAGGTGATTGGTTCGACTCCAGGCTCCCAAGGCGACATATGTACACGTAATAGGAGGTATTAGGATCAGATTGGTCCGTTCGTTCAAGCCCCTGGTTGCTGGAAATTCAGAAATGGACAGCAACTTCTCATTTGGTCCATTATGAGTTTCGAAATTCAGTTTTGATGGCAAGGAGGAAGGATCTGATCTTGGCTGCCCCAAGGGCCTATAGCCATGGTTAGATCACTCCCCTAGCATGTCTAAGACGAGACTAAGTCGCCCTTTTGGTAGCTTGGTCCATGGCTCATCGGTTTTCAATTTAAAAACAAGAACAACCCCCCTCCCCTCTCGGTCTTCGGTTTTTGACAGCACATGAGTTCGGTTTTGGTTGGATTGGTGTGGATCTTGGTTGGCCTATGGCCCTTATCCACAGTTCATATCATGCTCCTAGATGTCTAGATCAGGCCATGGTCAATCAAATGGCCACTGGAACGATGCAAGACATAGATCAAGGCAAAACACTACACACGCATGCACGTTGGTTCTCGGTTGGAGTTTCGGTTGAGTTTTGGTGTGACGCGGATTGTGGCTGGCCTAGGGCCCTTAGCCAGGGTTCAAATCACTCCTTGGGATGTTGGTAAGAGTCTCTGGTCGGTGGTTCACGCCCCAATGGCCGGTAGTCTAGAAAACAACACAAGATACACGATTGTACAGTTGCTGGAATTTTACAGCAAGTTGCTGTGTCGGTTCGGAGGCTCGTTAGAGTTCTCGGTCGGCTTTTAGCCTATGGCCTTGGACTGGACAGTGCCCCATTGAGTTATTAAGGTCATGTTTTTGACCGTTCGTGATTCGGATTATTTTTGAGGTCGTACGAGAATTTACGGTGCGATGTGCCAAATTGACTCTCGAAAGAGCGTTTCATGTTTTGGCCTCCATTCCACCTAGATTTCGACCCTATCATTTTAGGAGCATTATTTTATGATTTTCAGCGTATTTTAATCATGAATATACGTCGGTTCAGTGTCGGTTCAGGTTGGCTCGGAGTCATGATTAAATACGAAGTCATTAGGCATCATAGTCGCATCTTTTGAACGTAAATTGCATAGTTGGTCAAGTTTAGGCTATTGCATATTTTTCATGGCACAGTTAGGTTGCAGCGAGCCTAGAGACGATCCAATACAATCCAGTTGGTAACATATACAGGAATTTTCATTATGCCAGTTAATTATTTTACGTGTATTAAATAGAAAATGATTATTTTTGAGATTTATGCGATATGGCTTGTGGTTCATTCACTATGTGGGAGTATTATTTTATACGGTCGCCAGTGACCGCTCAGTTCAGTTTGGTACCACCCGGTCGCCAGTGACCAGCCAGCTCAGTTCAGTTTCAGACTCCCCGGTAGCCAGTTACCGATCAGTCCAGCTTAGTGCATAGGCCACAGGCGTAGACCATAATCTCAACAGAAAAATTTTACCAGTTATTTCAGTACAGGGCTCCAAGGAGCAAACATTTTTACTGTGATTATCAGTTCAGTTATGCACGTATTATAATTGCTCTGTACAGATTATTTTCAGCATGCCTCATGACATGATATTTTACCCCATGCACATTTTACTTCGTTACCTACGATATTTGCATGCTGAGTCTTTAGGCTCACTAGACTTGATTGTTGTAGGTACTGATGAGGCCAGGGCCGAGGGCGGGGACCAGTGAGCCAGCTTGGGTCGGCAGTATTGGCACCCGAGGACCTCAGTTTCAGCATTTGCCATTTTATTTGATGCTCAAACATTTTTATCAGTTGTTGGATATTCTTTAAATTTTTATTTTTGGCAAACTTTATTTTCTTCCGCTGCTATATTTTTAAACGTTGAACTTGATTTATCAGTTGATTTTATGAATGAGGCAATTTAAGTTCTTTAAAAAGAAAATTTTTAATTTTCCGCAAATTTTCAAGCAAGGATTTTCGGGCCTTCACAGGAAATGTCTCTATGAATGCCACCCACTTAGCATGCCGCTTGTTCAGCTTTTGTTGCCCCTTGAGGTGCTTTAGAGACTCATGATCCGTATGAATCACAAACTCTTTAGGCCTCAAGTAGTGCTGCCATGTCTCAAGAGTCCTCACAAGTGCATAGAACTCCTTGTCATACGTGGGATAGTTCAGCGCTGCCCCATTGAGCTTCTCACTAAAGTACGCCACCGGCCTTCCTCCTTGCATCAACACGCCACCAATACCTACACCTGAAGCATCACATTCAATTTCAAAGGTGTTAGCAAAATCGGGTAAAATAAGTAAAGGAGCATTAATTAATTTTTGCTTAATGAGATTAAAGGACTTCTCTTGATCCTCGCCCCAATGAAATGGAACGTTCTTCTTGATCACTTCCGTCATTGGTGCTGCCAATGTGCTAAAATCTTTTACAAACCTCCTATAGAAGCTTGCAAGACCATGAAAACTTCGGACTTGACCAACAATAGTAGGCGTTGGCCAATCTCGAATAGCACTTACCTTGTCTTCATCAACTTGTATACCCTGTGAGCTTACCACAAAACCAAGGAAGACAAGTTTGCTAGTACAAAAATCACACTTCTTCAAGTTAGCATATAAATTTTCAGCTCTTAATGTGATTAGAACAAGCCTCAAGTGGTTAACATGCTCATCCAAGTTTTTGCTATACACTAGGATATCATCAAAATAGACCACAACAAATTTTCCTATGTGTGCACGCAAAACATGATTCATTAACCTCATAAAGGTGCTAGGTGCATTAGTCAAGCCAAAAGGCATAACCATCCACTCATATAACCTATATTTAGTTTTAAATACAGTTTTCCACTCATCACCTTCTCTCATCCTAATTTGGTGATACCCACTTTTTAAATCAATTTTGCTAAAAATACAAGACCCATGCAATTCATCTAACATATCATCTAGTCTAGGTATGGGATGCCTATACTTAATGGTTATGTTATTGATTGCCCTACAATCCACACACATACGCCATGAGCCATCTTTCTTAGGGACTAGTAAAACGGGCACCGCACAAGGTGACATGGACTCACGCACAAACCCTTTATCTAATAGCTCACTTACCTGTCGTTGCAGCTCCTTAGTCTCCTCCGGATTGCTCCTATAAGCTGGACGGTTCGGCAAGGCACTCCCGGGCACCAAATCAATTTGGTGTTCAATCCCCCTCAATGGTGGTAAGCCTTGAGGTAGCTCCTCCGGAAATACATCGTCAAATTCCTGCAATAGTGAAACAATAACGCTCGGAAGGGATCCGGCTATATCACTTGTGTTAAGGAGGATCTCCTTGTAAAGAATTAACACAAGTGGTTCATGTGTGTGCAACAATTGTTTCAACTCACCTTTTTGGGCCATATATGATTTCTTTTTGGCCTCTTTCCTCTCCTTTTCTTTTCCCTCATTTTCTTTCCTCTCTTTTTTTGATTTTATGGCTATCTCACTCTTTTGATCACTCTTTTTTTCAGCACTTCATTTTTGTTTTCAAAGGCCATCTCACTTTTTAATTCACTCCTTTTTTCGGCCTCATCTCTCTTTTTCGTTTTCAATTGGTCCTCCAATACTTGCTTTGGGGACAAAGGAAGCAATACAATGGATTTTTTCTTTAAAACAAAGGAGTAACGATTTTTGAACCCATCATGAGTAACGTGCCTATCAAATTGCCATGGTCTACCCAACAAAATATGACAAGCATGCATGGGCACCACGTCGCACAAAACCTCATCCACATACTTCCCAATAGAAAAGGACACTAGAACTTGCCTATTTACTTTCACTTCCGCACAATCATTCAACCATTGAAGCCTATATGGTTGAGAGTGTTTTATTGTAGGCAATCCCAATTTTTCCACGATCTCAACACTAGCCACATTAGTGCAACTTCCCCCATCTATGATTACATTGCAAACCCTACCATTCACAAAACACCTAGTGTGGAACAAATTCTCCCTTTGGCTAGCCTCCTCATCCTTGACTTGGGCACTCATGATTCGCCTAGTCACTAGCGCTTCTCCTATAACCGCTCCTAATCCCTCATCAGGATCCTCCAACGCAGGCATATCATCATCACTACCCTCGCCATCTCCCTCACTTTGAGATTCATACTCACCATAATCATTCAGAATCATCACCCTTTTATTAGGACATTCACTAGAAATATGTCCTAATCCTTGACACCTAAAACATCTAACATCTCTAGATCGAGTGAGAGGAGTTTCAGATTTACCTTGGACTCCTTGCTTAGGCGCCTCTTTTTTGGTCTCAAATTTGTGCTTGGCCACCACCTTGTTCTCCTCACGCTTCCCCACATTTGATCTCCAAGAAGATGATGCACCCCCAGTTTGACTGGTACGGCCAACCCCACGCCTTTTGAGTTGTTGCTCCACCTTTATGGCCATTTGCACCATCTCGTCTAGATCCAAGTAGTGCCGAAGCTCCACTTGATCTTGAATTTCCCTGTTCAAACCACAAAGAAAACGTGCCATGGTCGCCTCACTATCCTCCTCAATATTTGCCCTAATCATGACTACTTCCATCTCCTTATAGTAGTCCTCAACACTCTTAGCTCCTTGCCTCAAAGTTTGTAGCCTCTTAAACATCTCTCTATAATAGTGATTGGGCACAAACTTTTTTCTCATGACCCTCTTCATCTCATCCCAAGACTCAATGGGTCTCTCATTATACCTCCTTCTAGTGGTCACTAATTGATCCCACCAAATGAGAGCATAGTCTAAGAATTCAACTACCGCCAACCTCACCTTCTTTTGTTCGGAGTAGTGGTGACATTCAAATACGAACTCTACCCTCTTTTCCCACTCTAGGTATGCCTCCGGGTCAGATTTCCCATGGAACGATGGAATTTTCATCTTAATGCTACCCATGTGACCATCTTCCCTAGTCTCCTCATATCTACCCCGCATGGCTTCCCTTTTTCCTCTCTCAAATCCTCTACCTCTTCAATTCCTACCCCAATTCTCATTTTGACTCTCATCGCCTCCTCCCAGATCATATTCCTCATCATCTCCACCTAAATCCTTAGGTTTAGATTTACCCCCACTAACACTAACCTCAAGTTTACCCAACCTCTCATGCAACGACTCCATTTGGGTCGTCATCATCCTACTAAAATCCCCAAACAACGCATCTATTTGGACCTTGGACAACCCCGAATTCGAACTATTTCCTACCTCCCTCTCCATTAAATTTCAAATTTGTACCTGCAAGAAAAGGTTAGTAGAAATAAAATAATCCTCACCCAAATGCTCACGGTCACTCCAAAGAAATTCACTCGTCTTTTCTCACAATTTTGTTTGCTCACAACAAATACTCGCCGTTCACTCCAAAGAAATAACACTCACACTCAAATGTTTCACTCGAATTTTGAAAGCTCTCTTGGAAGTGCTCAAGCTTTGTATTCTGGGTATATCAAACAATCAAGGTTCAAACTTGTGAACAAATGCGACCGACTCACTTGGACTGTGTAGACAAGAAATTCGAATATAGGGAAATTTTTTTTTTTTTGACTGTGAGAGGCAATTGAATATGACTCTCTAAAGGGAATAGAACAAGATATCAAAAAGAAATAATGGTGAATTTTCGGAATTTTTGTACTCTTTTTTTTTTTTTGGCTTGAGTACTACTCTAAAATCCCCAAAAAAAATCAAGAGCAAAATTTTTCGAGAATCACAGATTCACGAAAAATAAAAAAAAAATAAACGAAGAACGATAGATTGACACAGATCTGACAAGGAACGAAGAAATATCACAGATCTGAAATTTAATAACAAGATACTTACTTGAATTCAATAAACCCTAGGTCTGATACCAAATGATGTGAATCTTGATACGAATAAATAGCAAACACGATTAAAACGCAATCGCACCCTCTATTTAATTACGATAATAAGACTCGTGTGTTTTCCCGATCTTTTGAATCAAGTAATTGATGTGTTATTCACCTCTAAACTATAAAAGTTTAGCAACAAATAAACACGAGGATAACAATCAAAATTTGATACGAACCTTCGAAGAACGACGCCTACGACAATCCGCACAAGCACGATCGACAAACGCCACAAAGTTATAAACTTTGATAAGTTTGATTTGATTTAACAAAGCTAAAGCCTTGAAAAGTTGAGAGAAAATTCTCACAAGTTTGATAAAACTCAAAATAATATGTGTATTGTGTGTAAACTTTCGTCCAATATGGTTTACACATCAAAAAGATTACTAGAATCTAGTTACCTAACAAAATAAAACTCTAAAGAAGGAAATAATTCGCGCAGAAAAACACTAGGCACGGACCCCGTGCAGACCTCCGTTTCTGGGTCCGTGTACACTCGGTAAATAGACTTCAGTTGGAAACAAGGGACACGGACCCCGTGCTCACCTCCGTGTACGGGTCCGTGTAGACTCTGTCTTCGCCAATGTAATAGGGCACGGACCCCGTGCCTGGGTCCGTCGTCGGGTCCGTGTAGATACTGTCAATGGGCACCTCAGGTTTTATAGAGCACGGACCCCGTGTGCGGGTTCGTGTACAGGTCCGTCCAGACTCGGCCAATGCTATCAGTACTTGAATACTATTCCTTTGGTCTTCTAACACACTCCCATGCATCACGACTCCTTCATGCCTACTCATGACTCCTTGTAGTGCCTCCTTGAACTTCTTTAATCGACCCCGCGTGACTGGTCCCTCCGGCAACTGCAAAGGATCCCATGCTTTCCTTGGGGCTTGACGACCCGTGTTCGCATCAAGTCACGTTTTCGGTCTGTAAGTTTTACATTTGCGCATTTTATTTAAAGCATGAATTATTTTAAACGCCATGTTTCCATGAAATATTTTACGTTCAAATTTTAATTGTTCAGTGTTTATTTAAATTTAAAAATAAACTATGGAATTATGCATGTTTGGTACGTTTGGAATTGGACATATCTAAGAATTCGAATATTGGGCTTTAGAAGAGGTTGAAAATTATTTGACTATATTAATTTTTAGGTCAGTAGTACTGATGTCCTCCTTATGGGTTATAAGTTAATCTTGAAAATTATAAATGCTTTTGAGACTTGTAGAATTTCTAAGAAATTATTAATGGTTCTTGGTTGCTAGTCGAATAAATTTTTGAGGATTTCATATAAGCAATAGCGATTCGAAGATTACGACAATCTTTAGGATTATAAATGTACAATTTGAGGATTTTAAGTATCTATGGAAATGTAAGATTAATTATGAGAATTTATTTAGGATGCGTGCTCTACATAGTTGGATTTAAGGATTGAATTGCAGGAATTGAGAACTTTAAGGACCTAATTGTAATAACCAATGATTTGAGGACCTAAGTTCAAAAATAAAATTCTAATGGACTGTTTTTGAATTTACCAAATTTTGGGATTAAATTTCGAGTTCGAGAATCTAAAAGTTTAATGAGGTAAAGATGGAAAATTTCATGGGGACAATGATGCAAATTTCGAAGAGTTGTAGGGCCAAAATGTAAATTTGGAGAACTGTAAGGGTCAGATTGCAATTTTCAAAATTTTAAGGATGTAATTGCGAATTTTTGAGGAAAACTTGGGGTTTTAAGAAATGTAAGACGTGTTATGGGAATTAATTTTGGGTTTAATAAACTTAAGACTATTGAAATTTATGATACGGGAAATCTATAAAATGAAATTGGGAATACTGAGTACTCATGGGTAATTGTGGAATTTTCGAGATTTAGGGAAAAATTGGAAGATATTCGAGGAAAGTAAGAATTAATTTTACTATTTTAAGAAATTTGAGAACTTATTTAGTAGTAAGTGAGAATTGAATGATTTAAATGGTAGGAATTTTCGGTTATTTAGGCTAAAAGGAAATATAGAATATTTAGATATTTGGATTATAATATTATAATGAATGGTAACCAAGGACATTGTAGGATGAATCAATCTTAGGCGTGAAAATTTAAGCGTTAGTGAAATCATGTTGTGGCAAATTAAGGATTTAAAGTGATGACGATTTAAGGTAAATTTGATCGACTAGTTAAGTTATAAGGATAAACATGGAGTTAGTAAATTTTTGGGAACATAAGTTTGATGTGTCACAAGTTTTAGTCATGATCTTAACAGTTAAGATTATACCTTATGAGAATTTAAAATTTTCAGGAAAGTTGGGTATGATGATGTTTAGTTTAATTGGTAGACGCACGTAAGAGGTGAGGTGGACACCTTGTCTTGAGAAATTTTGGAAATCATTAACAAACTTGGGACTAAACGGATATGCGTGTTGGAAATATTTTATTCAAAGCTATTTGGATTAGGTAAGTTTGAATTTCAAATTTATGGGATATTTGTTAATACGGAAATTTTGAGTGAAATAAAACAAAAGAGAATTAGTTGTGTTCAATATAAGTTATCAATTGATGATTATTAAGATTTTTTTTTTGTCGAGTAAGAAATCTAAAATCTTGATATGGAGATTCTAGAATTCTATGGGTTATAAGTGAAATTGGTTTATTAACGTTGGTCTAATGCTACCATGGGCGTAGCTTATTAAGTTTATATGCTAGAATTAAGTAAGCATTAAGGATACATAAGAATGCGACACTTGTTCCAATGAGGAAGTTTAGAGTCCTAGGCCTCAACTAGATTGTAATTGGGAAGAGGATAGTTTGAGCATGTAATTGATACTAGAAGGATTTTATTATTAAGGTAGAAGTGCGATATTATATAATTGGGTTTTATGAATTAACGTTACTCGAGGTTTAAGAATTTGCAACAATTTTACATTCGGGAGGTACTCGTAAATAATTAAGTTATGTAAGTTTGGTGCTGTAAGATAAAGATTCGATTCAAAAATCTTAGCATAATATTATTATGAGGTTGAGATAAGGTTTAACAGTTAAATATATTATCGAGTATAGGAATCGATCAGTAAATTCTGATGCTAAGGTTTCTTAGGGTGAACTGCATAAATACAAATGTAAGAGATCAATGAACATTACGGGTACAGTGTAAGAAAAGTAAGACGCAATAAAATTCGGAGTGCCATTTTTTTAATATTGAGAATTTTGAGAAAGGTCAGAATTCGAGGCCTGATCCGGATAGAACTAAGTCATCATAAGTTGTTTTTAAGTTGTGATCCGCAAACGAGAATTTTGGTAGGAAAATTTAATTAGGATCGAGGAGACGTAAGGACAGCTCGGCATTTATTTTATCAGAGGAGCGCAGCGGAAGCGTGGATTATTGGGAGGGTATAATTAAGAGTTTAAACTTTTGTGTATCGAGGATAAGCGAATTTCGAGGACGAAATTTCTTTTAAGGGGGGAGGATTGTAGAACCCGTAACTTAGACTACATATAAGTCATGAATAATTCCTAGTATTTAAATTAAAATGATTTTTATTTCAGGAGTATTTAAATTCTTTTCTTTAAATTTATTTACTTGACGTAGTAGTTTAATTGTTATCTTTTCAATTAAATAAGTGAGGCCGGACTGGAGATGGAGTATTGAGATAAGCTAATAAAGACTCATTTAAGAAGTGGTAATTTAGCATATTCATTTCATTAAATTATGTTTAACTATTTTATGCATAATTCATGCATGATAGAATTTAGTTCTTAAAATTTTAAAAGTTCATGCATTAGGATTTCTAGGTGCATTTCACGTTCGATCGAGGAACGGAGTCGGAGAATTTTCAGAAAAATTATTTTATTACATGATTTATTTTTATAAATTAAGTTAAAGCATTTTTAAGTGTATTTTACTAAAATAGGAATTTTTGGGTGTTTTTACCCGTAAGATTTTATTTTTAATCGGTACGCAAATTTTATCGAATCGGGGGACTTTTTAATGGTTCGGCTAATATTTAAAAAAAAAATCTTTTCAACTCGATATATTGTTCGGGAGCGTGTTTGGATTTAATGGGCCCACTTTTAAGCTTATTGAGCTTAATACTCTTTTAAACTTTTAATTAAATAATTGAAAGCCCATTAACCATTTGTTTACTATTTATTAAGCTCCTAAACACACTTTAACCTAAACCTAATAGTTACAAGCAGCCGACACCCCAATTCTGAATTCAGTGCCCTCGGTTTTCTCATCAGCAGCTCAAAGCAAAACCATCGGCCACCTCCATTCGTTGCATTAGAAGCTCTCGGTGTCTCCTTCCTCTTTTGTGGTTCATCAAACTTCTAAGGCACGCTCGTTCCATTGTTTTGCATCATACATGTCGATAGTACTGTTATACATGTGTGCATCCACGAAATCTTTCGATCTAGCCTAAGACATGATGAATGTTTCGGTTTTCCATTGGAACATTGCATGGTTGTGTCGTTTTGCTCACGTTTTTCTTTCGATCTGTGCAAGGGGCTGTTGTTGTGGTTGTTTCAGGGTCAGAACGTGATGTTCAGAGGCTGTCGTGAGAGTTAGAATCGTGGATTGGTATGTAGGTGGAAGAACCGTGAGGATTGGTGACGAGTGAGTGGTTCATATGGGATTTGTGCGGTTGGGTTGGGACCAGCGGTGTAAGGGGCGAACCGAGGCTGGAGCCAGGCAGTGAGGGGTCTGAGCAAAAGCTGAGGGAGGCTCGAACCCGACTGGAACCGTCCCTGCACACCATCGGGCGAGCTTAGGAGAAGGGGGCTGCGTTTTGGAATTCTTAAGGGTGAGCGGTCGATCAAAAATTCCAGCATGCATGGAAGTGTAAGTGTGGGTTATTTGAGTCCAGGAGAGCCTAGAGTAGCCGAGATGTGATTGGTTGAGGGCTGTTTTTGGTGGAGGAGGGCCAGCACAAAGATTTGGAGAGGTGAGTGAGGGTGTACGTGTCTTGTTGGGAGGATTAGAGTCCAATGACTTGCTGTTTTTTAATCGTGAGTTTTAGGGGCTGAGGTGGAAGTTTAGGAGCTTTATAGTGGTTGTAAGAAGGGTTAAAAAGTTGAAAAAAAAATTAGTTGTGTTTTGAGTCGATTCGGATTAAAACCGGGACTCCGGTCCAAGTTAAAAATCAATCGATTAAGTTGTAGTATGGGCTCGAGTTTACGTCTAATAACGCTTATAAAAATGTTTTGGGACATTTTAAGGAGTTTTGTAAGCTTCGGGTCAATTTTAGAGGTCCAGGGTTGAAACGATAATTTTTGGGTTTCCAAGGACAAAATGGTCATTTTGCACCCGGGATGAGAATTTGGTCATGGCAGCGCCCTGAGCACAAATTCATGATATTTTAAATGTTCATGCATCATGTTTACAATTTTTTCGCTATTATAATAATTATGGTGCATGCTTGGTTTAAAGGAATTGAGAGAGAAAAAGTGAGAAAGTGAAGAGCACTCCGTCTCCGCCGCGCCGCGTCGTTATTTCGTTTGTTTTCTGTCAAAACAAATCAAGGCATGTTTATATCTTCTTTTACTGTTCAATCAAGTCATATAGGTATTTTTAAATATCGCAAGTACATGATTTTAATGCAAGAAGATCAAAATTGTTCATATTTAATTATGTTATTTAATTATATTACGTGCAAATACAAATTTTGAGATTTATGCGATATTGCTTGTGGTCACTTTACTATCACTATTAAATCAGGTCCCCACTATCGGTCCGGTCACCAGTTACCGGTTAGTTCAGTTGTTTCACCCAGTACTGTGGCAGTAGTCTGATCAGACGTAAATCCGATCCCCAGTATCGGTCAGCTCAGTTCAGTTCAGTTCAGGGACCACTTGTGTAGACCATAATCTTACCAGAAAATTTATTGCAAGCTATTTCAGTACAGGGCTCCAAGGAGCAAACATTTTACTATGATTTTCAGTTCAGTTATGCACGTATTATAATTTCTCATGACAAGTTATTTTCACGTATGCCTCATGACATGATATTTTATCCCATGCAAATTTTACTATAGTATTTACTTGTTATTTATGATATATGCATGTTGAGTCTTTAGACTCACTAGACTTGATTGTTGTAGGTACTGATGATGTCGGGATCGAGGGCGGGGACCAGTGAGCTAGCTTGGGTCGGCAATAGTGGCACACGAGGACCTCAGTTTCAGCACTTGTCATTTTTTTGATGCTCAAACATTTTACCAGTTGTTGAATACTTTAACTTGTTATTTTGGCAAGTATTAATTTCTTCCGCTGCTATTTTGAACGTTAAACATTTTATCAGTTTTTGGTATGAATGAGGCACTCCATTTATTATAAAAGAAAATTTTAAATTTCCCGCAAATTTTCAAGTAAGGATTTTCAGGCCTTTATACATTTCCTGTATGATTTATTTGGTAGAGATGTGTAAGATGTGAATTGTAATAAGGTCCCAAAAGTGTGTGTTGGGGAAGAATGTGAGATTATGGACTAATAAATAGTTATTCAGAATTTATTTTTTTGTTAAATCTGAATATTATTTTTTATTGTCAAAATCTTTAATTTTAATATTTTAATTTTGTTTTATTATGTGTGAAACTATTAATATTCCTCTATTGTTTTGATCGAAAAAATATATCATGTACATTGAAGTTTATCATTTTTTCATAGGATAAGCTATTACGGCATCTAAATAATAAAATTTTTTATGATATGAAATTATATAATGTTATGTAACAAATAGAGGTTGTCAAATGTATATAAAATTCGGAATCCATTTTCGATTTTGGGTTATTATGTGTGAATCTATTAATTATAATATATTGTTTTGATAAAAAAAAATATATCGTGTACATTGAAGTTTATCATTTTTTCACAGGATATGCTATTGTGGCATCTAAATAATAATATTTTTTATGATATGAAATTATATCATGTTAGATAACAATTTGAGGTTGTCAAATGTATCTAAACTTCTGTAAAGGAGATGTTCATAATTATTTCTATCTTTGTCTTTGCGATTGGTATGAGTAGTAGCTCGTCTAGGAGGAGAAGACATTGAAGCTAAATAGTATTTAAATATGTGACAATATTTAGAAAACAACTCTTAAATATTGCTATCGACATGTTTAAGTTTCAATAATTCAAGAAATGCAATAATAGATTGACCAAAAACGCGAATATACCAGCATTACATCGATATACATTGAAGAAAGTTGTTGGCATAAGATGGTAACATGTTTTAATTGGATAAAATATTGTGAAAAGATGAATAAGATTTGAGATGAGAGGTTAGTCTCATACAAATAATTTGTTAGGTAACAAATTGAGGTTGTGAAATGTATTTAAACTTCGGACTCCATTTTCTCTCATGTGTATATTGATTGTTCAAAATATTTTAGTGTAATGATATTGTAATATCATTAAAGTTTAATATATTAGGGTCGTACATTCATGACATATGCAACGAATGTGGCTCGGTAGCTAATCGGTACTATATTGTTGAATATGTTGATTTTTTTGGAATTTTGGAACGCCGTTTGAATTTATATTTCATTTAGTTTTATTTTTTGGGAATTAAATAAATTTAAATTCAAGAAATAGTAGTTTAATTATTTGAGTGATTGATGTTGGGTTATATATTTAAATTGGATTTGTGAATTATGTTACAATATATAGGCCGAGGATTTGAATTTGGAAGTTCAAGTTGACATTGGATTGTTTAAACTTTATGTTGTCGTTCAAGTCGGTATATATATGTTTTGGTTTGGTATATGTGTATGTAAAGATAAATTAATATGGTAATTATTTATTAAGATCAAAACAATTATATGAAATATTATAGTTATTTTAATTTAATATGAAAGAAGAGACATTTTCGTATATTTACTTAAATGACCAAAGTATTTACTTTAAGGGCTGGTGCATTATTATATAGTGTAGTAAAATTACCAAGGTAGTTACTTTAAGGGGCTGGTGTATATAATGTATTTGGTACATATGTATAAGTTTTCATACCTGCATTATTTTCACCTCCATGTAAACAATCCTGCAGTCCTTGGTAAAGTTCAGAGCGTATATCACGTTGATTGGAACGTATCCATCGTAGTCTTTGTGTTTCAATCTTTACGTAATTGTCAACTACGTATTGTTGAAGTAGACGACCTCCTCTAAGCAGCAAAGATGACGAATTTTCGCGTATCTAATCAAGAGGATAATTTACACTATATGAGTATAGTTGTAAATATACTTTTTAAAATTTTTGTAATTTAAAATATAAAGCATAAAGCATAAATTTTTTTCACTAATCTGTAGCATATACGCATAGTAATTTAAGCATGTTAACCGGGTACCATTGATACTTCGGCTATTTATGTCCCAACCATATGTTCCATGTGGCAGAAGTAGTGGATATTGCAAAGGATCATAATACCCAACTACATCTTGAATGCTGATAAGATTTCCACCGATTCCTTGTATAGTAATATCTCGACTGTTAAAAGTTTCTTGACATTCGTTGTCAACAATGACGGCTGCAACTTGAGATGTTGTTGGTAAACTGATGTTCATTAGGTTTTTGTTGCTTGATGATGAGCCTACAGTTAGGTATGTCTTGACATTTGCCAATCTGTCGAAATACGTGGACAAATGGATTGTGTTGATCAAGAATGTTTTGTATCTTGAACAGCAATTCTCGCCTTAGTTCTGGATTTTCATGAAGTCTATTGTCTATTTCATGTTCAGTGTCTACAATCCACATCTGCATGTACCTTGGCCTACAATTCTCATTTGGTAGGAGACTTCCAATAGAGTGGTATATTGATCCATGGGCTCGAAATGTGTAAATTCCATGTGTACCGGTCGCTAAAGACTCATCTAAGCTGACACCCATCGATGTGAAAGAGAAAACATGATTGTATGCCCTTATGAACTGCCGAAAATGCCTACCTTCCTCATTATCCGTTGCATACAACTCTTGCAATCCAGTAGGAGAAGGGATATTATCCAAATTTGTACTTCCATTTTTGCAGCAGAATTGTGATGTTTCACCATGAAACAATAGAGCGTGGCAATGTGGAAAAATTATTGGGTCAGACATTTGCCACCGATAATTTATCTCACTTTCACCGAAATTTCTTGCTATATTACGATATCGACGTGGACGTGGATATCGTCGTAGGTTACTAATGACATTGTTTTCAGTGAAATTATTTCCTGCACTTAATTTCAATTTAATATTCAAACTAAGAAATATGTATAATAAATTTTGGTGATGGAAGAATGAACCAATAGAATATATCTTCGAAATTGATTATTGTAAGATATTTGTAAACCTTGTATTTTTAAAAAATATATTTTCTAAATATTTCGTGATACACTGGTTATTGAAAAAAGTTGAAAATATATATATGATAAAATGATTTTGTTTCATGATGTTTTAATATAACTAATTTATTCTATTATGTTAGCCTCATATATTCATGACACAGGAAATACGTGTGCCTTTCTGGATTGTTGAAAGTATCCAATGCATATAAGCGATAATGAGGAATGTTTATATTTCATATAATTCAGTAATAATATAGATTATATTATTATAATTTATTTTTCATATTTATGTGAATTTTTTAAAAATGACAATAATTAATTTAAATATTAATTTTTTGTACGAACCTATTTAAATTGAACATTTTAAAAATGTAGCATATGTTAACGATATAGTTAAAAAAATATATGGTAGAGTTAGCAATTAGGTTGTGTTTTAAATTGATTGTTGATATAGTTAGACGTTGATTTTTGGTGTTTTTTATTATTTATAGATGAGATAATGTGAAGGCAAGAAAAAAATTATACATGTTATATCAGTTGTCTATTTGAATTTTGTAAATACCTTGATTATTTAAATAAGTTTGACGTTGACATGTGCTAGTACTCCCTTGCTCAAAATTTAATGTCATTGTTTGATAAGATAATGTCTGTATACGACACGTTTGTCCAACAACAGTTGTTGTGATACCTGAAATTGAAGTTGAATATTGAATATTTAATCTATTATTTGTGGATTTAGTATCAAACATTGGCTTGCATATCATATAAAAGAAATGCTAAAAATCATTAAAATTCAAACAGTTAAAAGAAAACATACCATCTTGATTTGAAGAAGTTTCCATTATTGTATGTGTTATGGTAGTCGTAGCCAAATTGTTGTTGATGGGAACTGAAAAATGGGTAAGAGCATTATATACGTGTAGTAGAATAATTAAAAAAAATCACAAATAATAATAATATAAATGGACGAAGAAAGAATATAATGATCGATAAAAAGGAAAAAAATCCATATAGTATATAATGTACCATTCAAATGTGTAGTAACATATGAATTGTGAAAGTTGGATTCATCAGAATATGTAGAATGGACACTTCTATTAATACGTCTTTGGTAGTTTGACCGACGTCGTGCTAGATTTGTTTGTCGTTGATCTTGTGTCAGTAATTGTCTTTGTGCTCGTCGTCGCGTTGTGTTTAATTGACGTCTTTCATCGTCATTACGATTGGTATGAGTAGTAGCCCGTGTAGAAGGAGAAGACAATGAAGCTAAATAGTATTTAAACCTATGACAATATTTTGAAGGCAATTCTTAAATATTGGTGTAGACATGTTTAAGTTTCGATGACTTCATAAATAAAATAACATGTAGAAACCATCGTTACACATTAAACGAAAAGAAAAAACATTGAGATTAAGAGGAAGGAAACTTACATTATTTGAGAAAGTGAATCGAACTTCGTGAAGCCAAAGAAAAAAATTCAGAGCACTATGTGAAAAATGACATTTTACTTCGTCAAGCGTTACTTCGGCAAAAATAAATTACGAAGTAATATATTACCAATAACTTCATTAATAACACAAGCGAACTAAAATAATATATTTTACTTCGGATGTTTAAAAACACGGGCTTCACTGTATTTTTTTTTTATATATTTTACTTCGCCATATCAATTTTGATGAAGTAAAAAATAATGAAAATATGAGTTAACGAAGTAAAAAGATTAAAACATGCGACGGATTACTAAACCGTCGCCAAATTTTAAATCGGCGACGGTTTAATTTTAACCCGTCGCTAAATTTAGCGACAGTCAAATAAAAACCGTCGCAAAGTTAAAACTAGCGACTGTTTTTTTAGAAACTGTCGCTATATTTAGCGACGGTTGTTATTTGACCGTCGCTAAAAGTAGCGACAGGTTAAAGTGAACCGTCGCCGATTTAAAATTTGGCGACGGTTAAAAGAACACTGTCGCCATTTTCAAAAAAATTCCACCCCGCATATATTTCCCTCCATTTTAACCGTCGCCGATTTAAATTGTTGCGACGGATTTTACTACAACCGTCGCCAGTTTCAAAAAAATTCAATCCCGCCTATTTTTCCCTCTATTTTCTTCCACTAAATACATACAAATTCTCTCCAATTTCTTCCACTTCACTTCACAACAATTAAAATTTTTTCTCACTTACACAATTTTACAACTTCATAACACTTAAAATTTTTATCACTTACACGATTTTCAATTTCACAACACTTAAAATTTTTATTTCTTACACGAATTTAACACTTTACAATACTTAAAATTTTTATCTCTTACACGATTGTACCAATTCATAACACAGATTTATTAAATTTTTTATATTTTAACGAACCAATTCATAACACAGATTTATTAAATTTTTTTTTATTTTACCTAACATATTAGCGACGGAACTCATATGAACCCCGTCGCTAGGTAGCGACAGTTTTTGATATAAATTCCGTCGCAAACTAGCGACGGTATTTAACATGACTTCTGTCGCAAATTAACGACGGTTTTTAACATGAATTCTGTCGCCAAATAGCGACGGTTTTTAACATGATTTCTGTCGCTAAATAATAATTAAGAGGAAATTATATAATATACTACTTCATTATTCACTATAATCGATGAAGTAAAACACATTTATTACTTCGGCACCGGTCCAATTCTGGACCGGTTTTCCTCCCAAAACCGGCCAAAAGACTTCGGTATTTTCAATACTACAACTTCGGGTATTATGCGAAGTAAAAGGTACATCTATTACTTCACGTCCATATACTTCGGCACTTAAGTACCCTATTACTTCAGATATTATCTGAAGTAAAAAGTGATTTTTGGCATAGTGGAGGGAAGAAAGTATTGTGTGAAAGACATTGACCAACAAATTTAAAGGAAAGAAAATCTTATGTGAGACATTTTCGAGATATAAGATTTGGAAGTGTCAAGCGAATGAGTGGATATTTTCAGTAAACCACACCGGAAGTGGTAAACCCTACAAAGCCTTAACATTGTCGTATCCAGATTAATTAAAAAAATCATGTTTTGGCACATAACTCAATATAATTTGTTATTTTTGTAGTTCAGAGTACAAACATTCAGTACATCCAATTACTTGTTAAAGGAAAAACAGTTGAGTCGAAACTTTGTAATTGTCTTATCCTGGATGCTTTTAAAAAGTCCACACCTCATCCCTTTTATCCATCTATACACCTGAGAGCCGATTTGTAGTTGTCAAATTGCAGTATATGACTGAGGAACATGGTTTGGTACAGTTAAGGGTTGTGCATAGCTTACACAGAGGCAGGAGTCTAATGATTATCCTGTTGTTAAGTGAAGGACTATGTACATGGAGCATAGCATAAATTAGACAATTGATTACCAAAAGAATACAAATATTGTACAACTATAAAGTGTTTGACTCACATACAAGCAAAGTGCAAAGGATACACGACAATTATATTCAGACTCAATAACCCATGGAATAGTAGGTAATGAATACAATTGAAATTTGAAAAGGTTTCATTTGAAAATAGGCTGTGAAGATGGTTTCTGAAACATGGAAAGAACAATACGTGTGAAATGGAGAGAACCCAAAATTAAATCCATTGCAAAATAACCGAATATCGAACCAATGTATTTCGTTAAATGTTTTGAGCACAACAAAGAAACCGAATATCACGCACATAGAAGCAAACAGAAATAAAATCAAACATGTATAGTCGATTATTACCTGGATTGTTGGCCTTCCGGATGAGTAACTCGGTGGATAGAATAAAGAAATAATAAGGCAAAACTTAATTTAATGTTGAATGCAACATAACATCCCATGATAAGCCCATGTCTGCGAACCCCACGATACCATTTTGGACCAATCCTCTTCAGTGGGACATCCTTAAATCCTGACTTTTTGAACCACTCAATGTATTCTTCCTCTTTTCGAAAAAGCAACCAAACATCTGCAAAGAAGTGAGACAACCAAAATGTAGGATACACAGGACCAATTATGCAAGCCGTCTCACCGAGTCGAAGAACTCTGTAAGCCTCCTTGATTCCAAGCTGTGGGTGTGGCCAGTACTCGATACTAATAAGATTCACAAAATCGTAGAACTTTTAAGAGATTTCCAACGAATTATTTCAATAGTTTATATGCAAATGCTTTAACTAATTAAGCAACTACACCAATATTTGCCTAGCTTTTCCTATACATGTTTCATCAACCCAAAATTATTCATTAAAAGCCATGATCCAGAGCCTTCAATTCACAATATCCAACAGAACCATCAATTAAAGATGCACACAGGACGTCTTGATAAAAATAACTTTTGGTGGCTCATACATAATCCAAAGATAGTTTGAAGCAACAACATAAGTCAAACTTTCAATAACACTAATAAAACAACATCTGATGAAACTATGCCATAATTCGCAAGCCTCATTCAAAGTAATTATTTAAAAAAACATGATTCAAGCCAACTGAAGTTCAAGTACTGGATCCGATAAAGCTAAATATCACCAAACACACAATTTAGACGCACATTTTAGACCCTTGTGATCGACGAAACATTAACAACAAACATGAAAGATGAGGACAACCCTCATCCCCAAATGTAGTGCCTATGCCTCGAGGCCTGTTTCACAGCCGAGATTCATACAACACAATAAAGGAGCATTCTATTACAGATATCAAAAACCAAATAACAATTCACCAAAAAAAAAAAATCAGAGAGATAATAACGTAAAAACTAACAAAGACAACAAAGCGCAACCTAGGATAAAGACATACATGTTTACGCCCTATAATCTGAAGAGGATGAAGGGAGGAAGATATTTGCGAACTTACCAGAGGGAAACTATGTTTTCTTGTCCAGAAAATTGATATTGACCCGGCAGATAGGAAAACAATTGATCTGTTGAAGGAGATAGTGCAGACGAAAGCGGATTCTATGAAGGTGAAGCAACAATATCTGAGAGAATTGTGCAGAGTCGGTGTGAGGGAAGGTTAATTTATGAAGATGATGCAGAGAGAATCGTGGAGCATAAGAGAATCGTGCGGAGTAATTTTATGGATCGGTTTTACTGGACATTTGGAAATATTTTGAGAGATATATATTACTGTGTTGAAGCAAAAGGGCAAAAGGGGAAGAAAAATTGGTGTCCGCATGGTAGTTTTTATAAGCCTCTCAGATTTAATAAAATAGTATAGATAGTATAGAAGTATAGAAGTATAGATACAGGCACATGCACGAAAATCATATTTTTATTGAAAATAAGCTTGCAATCATAAATAATTTATTCGTAAAGCTTTTCATCATCATATATCATTTTTGGGGTGAAGTTTGATACTTGAAATTGAATAGCTGTAATCGTATCATGTGGTCGACTGATCACTCTTAGCTCACCACTGCACATGGAGACGGGCAATAAGCACCGCCGTAAATGGAAATACGATCTTTGGGATCTTTTTGGGGAATTATCCCGTAAACGAGCATCATCTGGGGCCTTCTCCCTCATGATATTCCCAATTATATTATATCATATCATGTTTGTTAAGTCAGTTCACATCCTTTAAAATATTTTCATTTTCTTTTATTCATAAAATATTGTGTCCTTTCCAAATTCGTGAAGAAGCATTTTAACATAGAAAATCGTACAGCTTTAGCATAAATCATAAAATTCCATATTTTCATCAAAAAAATTTAAAATATCATTTAGCATGTATTATGATTCTTCGGGACACTGTCAAGACTTTAGTACAACCCGAGACGAAATGAACATTATAACCTTGGACTCTAAAATTCTCGATTTTTACTCTCTCTTACTTTTATTGACTCGAGCCTATCCCATAGTATCACATAAGCTTAAATTTGACTTCTCATTTTTTTCTTAAACATAAACCCGAGCCTTTCAATTTAATAACTTAATGACTAAACCATTAAGATTTTTAATCCCGAATTAATTCAAAAATTAATATTTTCTTCCCAAACTTTAAACATAAACTTTTCATACCTAAACTACCCCCGTGAGCCATGAGCCACACCCTGTTAACTACGGTTCAAGCCACCTCCTTTATTCTTAGCAATTTCGAACCTCTAAGCCCTAAATCACGTTTTATCCCAAAACCTTCGAACCACCCTCAAGCCACCTAGGACCAGAACCACACCAGTACCTCATGGACCCTTCTTGACATAGCCCAACCCAGCGCACCAGCCCTTAGCCAAAAATCGAGCCACACGCACCCATGCGTGCCCAATCCTTGATCGCGGCCTCCTATCTTAGAGCCACCTTGTTCCAGCCACCTAAGAACTCAACTAGGAATCTACTAGACCCTACTAGACCAGCATAGCCTGTCCTAACCGAGCCTTGCACCACCTTGAAGAAACCAGCCACATGCATGGGCGGGTGAGAGTCCTAGGGTGTAATGCCCGAGATTTATTTTGCTGTTAATCTACGATTATCGATTTTGAATTGATATGATTATGAAGGACCCCTCCGAGACTTGATTTGAGTTTTCATGTGATATTCGATGTGCGAGGACAGAACAACTCTCGCATATGCGCGACACCAATGCGCGAGATGGGCAGATGACCTCGCGCATATACGCGAAGAGTGTGCACGCATATGCGCGAGCATGTGCATAGGAAATGTGCATAGACAGTAGGTCTCGCGCATATGCACAGCGATGGTGCACGCATATGCACGAGCGGCTGAGAAGATAAGTGCCGAGACCAGTAGGTCTCGCGCATATGCGCCGAGGAGGGTCGTGCATATGCGCGAGACGTGCTGTTTGAAGAATCATGCCACGTTTTTCTACCATGCATTGAATATATATTAAAACAAATTTCATTCTTTCAGAATTTAGAATGAAAACCGAGGCCTTCCATGGAGATTCTTCAAGCTTGTAAATCGTAGATTTGTGATTACACAAAATCCGTCTGTCCGATTTTCGATCCGAGCTCAGTACCGTATTCCTCTCGTTGCACGATTCATACAGACGTAAGTTTTACTAAGTTTTGATATGATTTGAAATATGATATTGAAGGAATCGGATATGATTCATATATGGTGTTCTTGCGGTATTAGACATCGTATAATCGAAACCGGATGGAAGAATAGATACCGTATGGAATTGTTATGATTTTTCAGATCTGATTTGATTGAAATTATACAGATTTGGTATCCGATTATGTTTAGTGATTGATTGTGAGTTATTGGGATTGGTATATACTGATTTTGTATTACCGGTATAGTGAGATTGTGTTGTCATGCCGTTGAAACATAATTAGATTGAGTTCTGATTATATCCAGTATTGATTTTAGTGGTATATCGATATTTTACTACTCGATCTTGTCATTGCCAGATTGAGTATTGACACGCTTCGAATTTGAGACTTCGATTTTGTTAGATCGACAGAAAGAAAGGTATAAATCAATGTTAACCGGGAGATAAACTGGAGTCAGATTGGACTTGAGTTTCCCAAATACCACATACTTTATTTATTGCATTGATGTTTTCAATTCATGAGATTGATATGCTTAGTCTATTGATTTATAGCAAAGCGTATATTGAGTCATGGGCGGAGATGCCTAGTCATTGGCGAAAATGCCAAGTCTTTGGCGGATATGCAAAGACACTGGATGTTTGGTTTATATCGATGTTGCGTAGCAGCATATCGGCTTCTATTGCGGAGATTCGGTATATTGTAATATCCAGGAATCAGAATCCCTAGATTAGAGATGAGTCGAGTATGAGATGATGAGTCACTAGTTGATTTATAGTCTTATATCGATTCATGTCTTTCAGATTTTGATACATGTTATTGATATCTGTTTCATGCTTTTATATATGTTATATGATTGCATGTACACATTGTTTATACTGGGAATGTATTTCTCACCGGAGTTATCCGACTGTTGTTGTGTTTTTATGTGTGCATGACAACAGGTGTGACAGGATCAGGGTCAAGAAGAGGATTAGAGATTACAGTTAGCGTGGAGATCCGGGCCCAGAATTAGATTAGGATTCAGCACTTGATATATAGTAATTGAACCCTAGTTTAATTATAATGTAATTGTACAAGACTTGTACTTTTATATTGATGTTTATATTAGATGGATTCCATTATGTTTCTGAACTTGTATTTTTTTTTAAAAAAATTAGACCCATTTTATTGAATTGATCCAATTATTCCCAAGAATGATTAAGAAATGAATTAACGTCCGGGTCCCCACATAGGGCTTGCATACTCTTCCTTCTTTTGCTTCCGCCAATCACAGCCTTACATGAACCCTCCTAGCCTCTAAAACATGCCACAAACAAGCCTTGACCGGGCCCTAGCCGAGCCTTGGTGCGGTTCCTCCCTAGCCGAGCCCTTAAAGCCAATCCATTCCATGAAACCCAAGCCTCAAGACCTAGCCATGCACCGCCCCTCTAGCTTTTGTCCAGCCACCATCTCGCGCTTAAACGACACTTTTCCTATTCCTTTTTGTTCAATATTGGCAGCATGTCCTTAGAAATCATAAAGCGCCTTAAACAAGCGTAAAAACATCACAAATTTTAAAAATATACGTCTAACGTAAAATAATTTGAACGAAAATGTTTTCCATGCTATATGACATACATCACGCATAATATGATTTGAACGGTGCATTGAAAGAGTTTAGATGTGTGCCTTTGTGTTTAAAACGCTTGAATATGCGATTGTTGGCGTGGGTTGCGAAGGAGGACGAACGGACGATGAAAACTCCTCAAATTTGGCTCTCCAAAATCTAAAAAAATTGATTGTGTGTGTTGTATGAACTTTCGACTGCCAACAAGCTTTAGAACCCTAGTATTCTTGTAATGCCCAAGATTTTATCCTGTTAATCCGAGATTATTGATTTATGAATTAATGTGATTATGAAAGAAAAAGCCCGAGAAAGATATAAGATGACATGAGTTAGGTATGAGACCAGAAGGTCTTGCGCATTTGTGCGGAGACGAGGTGCGCATATGCACGAGAAGCACATGCCGAGACAGTAAGTCTCGGGCATATGCGCGAGACGGAGCGCGCATATGCACGAGCTGGTGTTTTCCTAAAATGCCGAGACAATAGATCTCGCGCTGAAAGGATCGGTTAGTCGAATAAAGAGTGTTTAGAAGGGGGGGTTAATTAAACACTGCTCAAATTTGAATATTCTTCGACAATATGAGATCAGTTTTGCTACAAACTGAAACTAGATATCCCATCGGTCAATAGCAATTAGTTAAACTGAATAAAACAGTTGCGGAAAATAAACTGACTAAAATATAGAGTATCTAACTGAAAATGACAACTGAAGTAATGACACCACAATTTGTTTCTGGATGTTCGGAGACTTGAATAACTCCTACGTCACCCCTTCTATCACGAAGATAGGATATTCACTAAAAGACTTTGATCAAATACAAAATACTGTACTGACCCACTTCAGTTTGGACTTATCACTTTGCCAAAACTGAAACTCTTAGTATACAACACTTTAACAGATCGTAACTGATCTTAGCACAACTTAGAAAATCTATCAACGTTTACAAAGTGCTATGTAAGCTCGAGAATGTAGTCTTGAATACTACTGATATAACTGATAAGTGTGAGCTTTGATTTTTGAATGCAAGTAGATATTTTTGCAGCGTGACAGCACGTAAAATGAGATAACTGAAAGTCGGTGTTTCTTCAGTTGCTGCCTTAGACTATTTATAGACTCTCCTCTCAATGGTAACATTAAAGAATATTTGAATTCTAACCGTTGATTGTCAAGTCGATATACTCTGACAGTCGTACACTGCTCATTCTGAAATGCGGCGTTCCACTACTAGTTGCAAGTATTTGTACTATCTGTCGGTTTTCGCTTTCAACTGATGACGTGTACAGCTGAGAGATCAGCTGGTAAAGAATCAGTTGACGAGAGTGAACTTCAGTTGTATCGATCAGTTAACTGA
The DNA here is from genome assembly GCF_022965805.1 of Primulina eburnea. Taxonomy (NCBI): domain Eukaryota; kingdom Viridiplantae; phylum Streptophyta; class Magnoliopsida; order Lamiales; family Gesneriaceae; genus Primulina; species Primulina eburnea. The sequence continues at coordinate 10,823,767 of NC_133117.1, forward strand.
ATTCAGCTGATGACATGTTCAGTTGACGATCAATTCAGTTGCTTAGTTCAGTTGGTTCATCTTTTGTCAAAACATCGGAATTAAGTTTCCAACACGCGCATATGCACGAGCATTGGACGCGCATATGCGCGAGATGGTAAAATGCAGAAGTGCCGAGACAGAGAGTCGCGCATATGCGCGGGTATTGGACGCGCATATGAACGAGACGGGCTGCATGAAGAATTAGCCACTTGTCGTTTCCATGCACTTATATAATAAATTCCTTCATTCATTTCAGAAGATTGCAGCTAAATAGCAAGACCTCCATGAAAATATTCTCAAGTTTTCTTCGTGTACTAGAATTGTGATTTTGCGAGATATGTCCGTCCGATTTTCGATCCGAGAATAGTTTTGTGCTTCTCTCGTCAAAGGCTTCAAAATGATGAAAGTTTTCTTATGTTCCTATGGTTAAAAAACTGGGTATTGGAGGAATCATGATATAATTGATATTATGTGTTCCTGAGATTTTTGTAATCGTATAATCGAAACCGGATTGAAGAACAGACACCGTATGCAATTGTTATCATTTTCCAGTTTTATTTGATTGAGACTCTACAGATTTTGAGAGTTATGGTTTATATTTGTTTATGATTATGAGTTGTTGAGATTAGTCTCTTATTGTTTGTATAACCTGTGGGGACCCGGGCTCTAACTCAATTCTTTTTGGGATTTATTAGATTTTTGCTAGAAAATGTGGGTCAAAATTTTGCTTTTAACATTAATTCAAATTATATAAAACAAGTACAAAAACTTTCTCTATTTTATTCTAGAAAACATCAGTACATGTCTTGTTACAGTACATTCATACAAACTAGTGTTCAATTCAAATTATACATCAAATGTAATATCACTAGTAATCTTCTGCTACGCCCGTAATCTCCAAGCTATCTCGATCTCTCATCTCTGTCTCGACCCTGATCCTGCCCCACCTGTTGTTATGCACACATACTGACACAACAACAGCCGAAAACTCCGGTGAGAACAAATCTCAGTATAAGACATGGTAAACATGCATATACACAACATAATAATGAAGCATACTATCATTAATAAATATCAATAACATGTACCATAGTCTATGAAACATGATCAATATAAGCATGCAATCTAAATCAACTCATATCTTGACTCAACTCTTATCTAACTCTAGGGATCTCGGTGTGAATAAGACGTCACAGTCTGCCACCTACCCTCCCAATTGGGGTGACGCTACGTCTTATTCCTAAACTTCGGTCCTGTCTGTATCGAATGTCTGCAATCGGAGGAAATCTGCTCCTATGCGTTGATACCACCGAACATCTAGAAATTAGGCATTTCTGCCAATGGCACTCCTATCTTAAATACTTGAATATAAACCATTAGACAAAGCATAAATATATCCAAACATAAACACAATCTAGGATGTGATTTTGGGAAACTCAAATCAAGTCTAATTCGAGTTATCTTTTCCCGAATCCACATGAATTATACCTTTCGTTGTCGTAGTCTTAAATCGAAGTCTCGAAGCCGGAATATCAACTCTGTCAATCTTAATCTGAAATTGTAATGTATAGATATATTCTATCAAAATACAATTCGAAGCAAGCCTTGTACAAATCATTCAATCTCGGTACAATTTCGACGGCATAACGACGTAATCTTTCGATACCGGTCATATCAACACAAAATAATCAATATCCACAACTCACAATTCTCATCATAAACACATCTAAGCTCTGAAATCTGTATATCATAATTTCGATACATGCTGGAAATCACAACAATAGCATATCATATCCGTTTCTCAATCCGTTTACGTTTCTACGATGTCTATAATCTAATGAACACATAATTACAAACATATCAGAATTTCCCCAACATGTAAACTTCAAACCATGCTGAAGATGAACAATACTTACATCCTCTTGTAGCCTTTGATGAGAGGAGCTCAAAACCAAAATCGAATTAATGTTTGGATGGATGGATCTTGTACAACTTACTTTCTAAACTATAAGAACTTGGAAGCTTTTATGGATGCTCTCGGTTCTCTCTTTCTGAATGCTGAACCAAATGAAGACAACACTTGATATATGCATGATAAGGGACACATGGTTTATTTTTTCATAAAACACGTCGCACCGTAGGTGCGCTCACTTCTGACCACGGGTGCGCTCAACCTTCGGCATGCCATCCAAAAATTTAGAAAAGTTGACCGCGGGTGCGCTCTCTCTATCACCGCGGGTGCGGTGTCACTACTGTATAAATGTCCAACTCTCTGTCCATCAACCGCGGAGGCGCTTCTTCTCGGACCGCGGGTGCGCTCACCCTCCAGTTGCAACAACACAACTTACTGTCTTCCCACCGCAGGTGCGGTACGCGGGTGTGGTGTCCCTTCGGCCACACATTCCAAAATTCAGAATAAATGACCGCGGGTGCGGTAGGTGTTGCTATGCAGATGCGGTCTATACCTCATGCAACACTTCATAATTTCATTTGATCAACCTACAATCTTGGGCATTACATTTCTACCCCTCTTAAATATGAGTTCGTCCTCGAACTCGCTAGCAATCAATCAAGGTATGTACAAACAAAAATATGATCAAACTGAATAAATACTCATATCATGAGAATAGCTCGGGATATCTCTATCTCATTTCTGAGTCTGTTTCCAAAGTCGCTTCTTCAGTGCCATGATGACTCCACTGAACTTTCACAAGCAGAATAGTCTTCGTTCTGAGCTGTTTTTCTTTTCGATCTAGAATCTGCAATGGTTGCTCAAAATAACTGAGTGTTTCGTCAAGCTCGGCTTCGTCAGGCTGAATGACATGAGAAGCATCAGGCATGTATCTACGCAGCATCGATACATGAAAAACATCATGTATCCCATATAAAGAAGGAGGAAGAGCAAGTCGATATGCTCGATCGCCAATCTTCTCAAGAATCTCGTAAGGACCGATGTATCTAGGAGACAACTTTCAACGTTTGCCAAATCTGACAACGCCTCTGAAAGGATAAATCTTCAAAAACACTCTGTCTCCCTGCTCAAATACTAACGGTCTACGCCTGATGTTCGCATACTTAGCCTGTCTATCTTGCGCTGTCTTCATTTTCTTCTGAATGATCTTTATTTTTCGGTCATTTCACGTATCATATCAGGCCCAAGTTCTGGTGCCTCTGAGATGTCATCCCAGTACAGTGTAGATCTACACTTCTTGCCGTATAAAGCCTCAAACGGAGCCATCTCAATGCTCGTCTGATAGCTGTTGTTGTACGAGAATTCACAAAGTGGTAGTGAATCCTGCCAACTAGTGCCAAAGTCTAGCACTACAGCTCTCAGCATATCCTCTAAAGTCTGGATAGTCCGCTCTGACTATCCGTCTGTCTGGGGGTGATAAGCAGTACTCATGTGTAAAGTCGTACCTAAAGCCTGCTGCAAACTGTGCCAGAAATGTGAAGTGAATCGTGGATCACGATCTGATACGATAGACTTCGGCACACCATGCAATCTGACAACTTCTCGGACATATATCTCAGCCATCTGATCATGTCGATATGTCATTCTGTACGGAATAAAACAAGCCGATTTGGTCAATCTGTCAATAATGACGCAAATTGCATCACAGCCCCGGGATGATCGTGGTAACTTCGTAACGAAATCCATGGAAATGTGGTCCCATTTCCATTCAGGAATAGATAGACTCTGAAGTAAATCTCCGGGCTTCTTTCTCTCGGCTTTTACATGTTGGCAATTCAGGCACCTAGACACAAACTCTGCAATATCTGACTTCATCTGTTTCCACCAGAATTGTGTCTTCAGATCGTTGTACAACTTCCTGCCACCAGGATGAATACTGAACCGACTACAGTGCGCTTCTGACAATATCTGTTATTTCAAATCTGAAACATCTGGCACTACAATATGGTTATTCACGTACAAAACATGATCACGTACCTGATATTCTGACAAATGCTCTGATCGGACCATCTCAATTGACTTCTGAACATTCGGATCAGTTCTTTGTGCTTCTTTGATTTCATAATCAAATTTGGCTCAACTTGAATCGCAACAAGTCTCAATGGTCTGCTATCTGTGTCAAATGCTAAATCAGACAAACAACAATCTTCAACTAAATTCGAAACACCTATCGTCGATAAGGATAGAGAACATACCTTTCGACTCAAGGCATCCGCTGCTGCATTTGACTTCCCTGGATAGTACTTGATTTCGCAATCGAAATCCTTTAATAAGTCAAGCCATCTACGTTGTCTCATGTTCAACTCTGACTGAGAAAATAAATACTTCAGGCTTGTGTGATCAGAGTAGATCTCAAATTTCTCGCCATAGAGATAGTGACGCCAGATCTTTAGTGCAAATACGATAGCCACCAATTCAAGATCATGAATTGGGTATCGAATCTCGTGTGGTTTCAGCTGTCTCGAGGCATACGCAATCACATGTCCTCGCTGCATAAGAACACATCCTAATACCCTGTGAGATGCATCACAATATACAACAAAATCACCCATACCTGAAGGTATCGTCAATACTGGAGCACTGGTCAGTCGTCTCTTCAACTCTAAGAAGCTAGATTCACCGGCTTCAGACCACACAAATGGCGCATTCTTCTGTGTCAATTGGGTAAGTGGCTTCGTAATACTGGAGAAATCTTATATGAATCGTCGATAGTAGCCTGCTAGACCCATGAAACTGCGTATCTCTGGCATAGAAGTCGGTCTAGGCCAACTGATCACAGCTTCCACTTTACTCGGATCAACAGAGATACCGTCTCCAGATATAATATGACCCAAGAAGACAACCTGTCTCAGCCAGAACTCACACTTTGACAGTTTTAGCATATAATCTCTCATTTCTCAACGTATGCAACACAATTCTTAAATGCTCGGCATGATCGGTCTCATTTCTTGAGTACACCAAAATATCATCAATAAAAACAATAACAAACTCATCCAAATACCTCTGAAAAACACGGTTCATCAATCCCATAAACACCGCTGGCGCATTCGTTAAACCAAAAGGCATGACAATAAATTCATAATGTCCATACCTGGTTCAGAATGCTGTCATCGATATATCAACATCTCGGACTCTCACCTGGTGATATCCGGACCTCAAATCAATCTTGGAATAGACGGAGGATCCCTGCAACTGATCAAATAAATCGTCCATACGAGGCAAGGGATACTTGTTCTTCACTGTTGCCTTGTTCAGTTGCCGGTAATCAATGCACAATCTCATCGAACCGTTTTTCTATCGCACAAATAGCACTGGAGCGCCCCAAGGAGATACACTCGGTCTGATGTAACCCTTGGCCAATAAATCTTCGAGCTGTTCTTACAGTTCAATAGGTGCCATTCTGTACGGAGCTCGAGATATAGGAACTGTACCTGGTATGAGATCAATGCTGAAATCAACCTCTCGGACTGGAGGTAACCCTGGAATCTCGTCTGGGAATACATCAGCAAACTCGCGTACCACTGGCAGATCTGCCAATGCTGGGCTCAATTTCAGTAGGTCTACTAAATATATAAGGAACCCATCTGCTCCTTTCTGCACCAATCTACTCATAGTCAAAGCAGATACTAAGGGAATCCGAGATCTGGAACCCCTACCGTAGAATTTCCACTCGTCAGCCATCTCTGGTCTGAACCTGACAATTTTCTGGAAACAATCTACAGTAGCTCTGTACTTGGTTAACATATCAATCCCAACAATACAGTCAAAATCAGCTAAACCAAGAACGATGCAATCTAAGTCAATCTCATGACCCTCGAACTGCAGTATACAATGTCTAACCGTAGTCACAGGTACAAGACCACTTCCCAACGGAGAAGAAATAGACACTACACGAGATAATGACTCGACAGGCAATGAATGCAACAATGCAAAGCGCTCAGATATAAAAGTATGAGATGCACCCGTATATATCATTACATAGGCAGGATAACCGCAAAGAAAATAGTTACCTGCTATAACATCGTCCGGTGCATCCTGAGCCTACTCCTCCGTCAGTGAAAATACTCTAGACTGCTGTCTAGGAGGCTAGCTCACTGTCTGGCTACCTCTGGCTCTGGGCTGAGTCTGTGTAGGAGCGGGCTGAAAAGAGTGGACAGATGAAGCTTGCCTCTCAGGCTGAGCTACTGAACCCGATGATCCTACACTCTGAGCCTGTTGCGCACCTCTCTGTGGATAAACTCTGGCAAAATGTCCCTGCTGTCTGCAGATTTTTCAGCGACCCATCACACTCTGACACTGCACGGTGGCATGTCGGCCTCCACAAGAACTGCAATATAAACCTGTATACTCTGTACTCTGGCCAGGACCTCTCTGTCGGTACCCACTGGAGCTCGACAAACTGCTCCCTGATCTCTTAAACTGTTTGCGCTTTGCTTTCAATTGGTCTTTCTTCCCGCTGCTACTACCACTACTCTCAAATCTTGGAGGTGTTTGGAAAGAGGGTTGTGGCGGCTTCGGAGTCGGAGCAACATAAGAAGTGCTTCGTTGCCTAAGCAATCCAGCTTCTGTCCCCTTGGCACGGTCCAAGGCCTCTGAAAAACTGTTTGGTCGACCGGTATTTACCAAGGTAAAGATTTCCGGATTTAGGCCATTGATAAACTGATCCGCAACGACCTCGTTACTCTCGGCAACATGAGGGGCAAATCGGAGTAATGTCGAAAATTTAGCAACATATTCTTCAATATTCAATTGTCTCTGTCTCAAATTAGCAAATTCAGCACCTTTGTCTTTTCGGTAGGACACAGGGAAGAATCGCTGATAAAACTCAGTCTTGAACACCTTTCAAGTGATCGGCGTGCCACGATGTTCCAATGCTCTTTTCATAGTTAGCCACCAATTCTTTGCAACGTCTTGCAATTGATGTCCAAATAATTTCACTCGTCGGTCGTCGGTGTATTCAAGGGAATCAAATAGCATTTCAATGTCATCGAGCCAGCTTTCACAATCAATAGCATTCTCAGTACCTTTCAGTGTCGGTGGCCGGAAAGACTGAAACCGTTTCAATAAAGTCTCCATCGGTGTAGCAGTAACGTCCATCGGATCATTGGATGTACTGCCCTGTTTTGGTGCCCGACCTGCTACTGGCTGCGGTACTCATCGAGGCAGCATATCTGATTATCAAACAGATTAGTACACAATCTATATAATCTGTCTCAGCCATCCTCTGATCCAGAATCGGTTCTGATTCAATCTTTGAAAATACATGCTGTAAATCAACTCAGATACAACATGTAATAGGGAAAGCAATAAATCATTCTAGCACATCATAAATCAAGGAAGATGACTCGATCTACCCCGCTCATTCTATTCTATTTCCGTCTACGGAACCTACTGCTCTGATACCACTTGTTGTGAGGACTCGGGCTCCAACTCAATTCTTTTTGGGATTTATTAGATCTTTGCTAGAAAATGTGGGTCAAAATTTTGCTTTTAACATTAATTCAAATGTATATAAAACAAGTACAAAAACTTTCTCTATTTTATTCCAGCAAACATCAGTACATGTCTTGTTACAGTACATTCATACAAACTAGTGTTCAATACAAATTATACATCAAATGTAATATCACTAGTAATCTTCTGCTACGCCCGTAATCTCCACGCTATCTCGATCTCTCATCTCTGTCTCTACCCTTATCCTGCCCCACCTGTTGTTATGCACACATACTGACACAACAACAGCCGAAAACTCCGGTGAGAACAAATCTCAGTATAAGACATGGTAAACATGCATATACACAACATAATAATGAAGCATACTATCATTAATAAATATCAATAACATGTACCATAGTCTATGAAACATGATCAATATAAGCATGCAATCTAAATCAACTCATATCTTGACTCAACTCTTATCTAACTCTAGGGATCTCGGTGTGAATAAGACGTCACAGTCTGCCACCTACCCTCCCAATTGGGGTGACGCTACGTCTTATTCCTAAACTTAGGTCCTGTCTGTATCGAATGTCTGCAATCGGAGGAAATCTGCTCCTATGCGTTGATACCACCGAACATCTAGAAATTAGGCATTTCTGCCAATGGCACTCCTATCTTAAATACTTGAATATAAACCATTAGACAAAGCATAAATATATCCAAACATAAACACAATCTAGGATGTGATTTTGGGAAACTCAAATCAAGTCTAATTCGAGTTATCTTTTCCCGAATCCACATGAATTATACCTTTCGTTGTCGTAGTCTTAAATCGAAGTCTCGAAGCCGGAATATCAACTCTGTCAATCTTAATCTGAAATTGTAATGTATAGATATATTCTATCAAAATACAATTCGAAGCAAGCCTTGTACAAATCATTCAATCTCGGTACAATTTCGACGGCATAACGACGTAATCTTTCGATACCGGTCATATCAACACAAAATAATCAATATCCACAACTCACAATTCTCATCATAAACACATCTAAGCTCTGAAATCTGTATATCATAATTTCGATACATGCTGGAAATCACAACAATAGCATATCATATCCGTTTCTCAATCCGTTTACGTTTCTACGATGTCTATAATCTAATGAACACATAATTACAAACATATCAGAATTTCCCCAACATGTAAACTTCAAACCATGCTGAAGATGAACAATACTTACATCCTCTTGTAGCCTTTGATGAGAGGAGCTCAAAACCAAAATCGAATTAATGTTTGTATGGATGGATCTTGTACAACTTACTTTCTAAACTATAAGAACTTGGAAGCTTTTATGGATGCTCTCGGTTCTCTCTTTCTGAATGCTGAACCAAATGAAGACAACACTTGATATATGCATGATAAGGGACACATGGTTTATTTTTTCATAAAACACGTCGCACCGTAGGTGCGCTCACTTCTGACCGCGGGTGCGCTCAACCTTCGGCATGCCATCCAAAAATTTAGAAAAGTTGACCGCGGGTGCGCTCTCTCTATCACCGCGGGTGCGGTGTCACTACTGTATAAATGTCCAACTCTCTGTCCATCAACCGCGGAGGCGCTTCTTCTCGGACCGCGGGTGCGCTCACCCTCCAGTTGCAACAACCCAACTTACTGTATTCCCACCGTAGGTGCGGTATCAATGGCAGCGCGGGTGCGATGTCCCTTCGGCCACACATTCCAAAATTCAGAATAAATTACCGTGGGTGCGGTAGGTGTTGATGTGCAGATGCGGTCTATACCTCATGCAACACTTCATAATTTCATTTGATCAACCTAAAATCTTGGGCATTACATCACCGCTATCTCGAGATTGTGCCGTTATGCCGTCGAAACGTAACTGGATTGAATATTGATCAATCAAGTCTTAATTTGAATTGAAAGTTGATAATGCACTTTTCAAATATGTTATTCCAGACTTGGTATTGAAGGCTTCGAAGACACAACAAAGCCAGATTGATAGTTGATTTCGTCAATCAAGAACTACGAAAAGAAAGGTATAAACCAATGTTAGACCGGGATTTATGTAATGCCCAAGAATTATAGAATTGATAAGACAAGATTATGAGATGTTGCATGGACAGAAAATTTGAATTTTGAAAATTGATGGACCGCACCGGTGAGGAAAAGACCGCACACGCGGTGGAGTGGCAGTAAGGTAGAATATTTTTACAGTAGCAACACGCACCCGTGGTTCTAGACAGACCGCACCCGCGGTGTGGCTACAGTAGACAGAGCACACCCGCGGTAATAATCAGAGCGCACCCGCGGTCATTGAATTGTGGAAAATAAAAAGGGCTGCCGAGAGCAGACCGCACCCGCGGTCTGGAGAGGAGCGCACCCGCGGTGCAACGTGCAGTATGAAGTTTTAGCCACTTGTTTGGCATGCAACTGAGCTATATATATATATATGCATCTGATTCTCAAGATTTCAGAAGAAGAAATCGTGAGTTTCCTCTCAAACCTCTCTTTAGAGCTTTCCACAGATGTAAATTAGGATTTTGAGATATCCGTGTATCAGAATTTGAATCAGAAAGCAGTATCGTATTCCTCTTGCTACGGGCTACACAAGGACGTAAGTTTTATCACGTTTTGAGATATTTTGGAAATATGATGTTGTCAGAACTGAATATGATTCAGATATGGTGTTTCTACTACCGTAAGTATTGTATAATCGAAGTCAGATTGACGAATAGACTGTTTATACAATTGTTATTAATTTCGAAAGATATTGATTGAGATTGAACCCTAGATTTGTATTGTTTGATTCAAGAATAGAGAGATGATTATTCTTATGTGTTCTAGATAGATTATTCAGTATATTTGTGAAATCAGATCAGCATCTCTTGAGTTGAAATTGATAGATATTGATATGCCGTCGAAACATCAGTTGATTTAGATTGATTAGACTTGATATTGATTGAGATTCATTGTTATATCGTTGACATTGATCAGATTGTATACCGATTGGAGTATTGATAAAAAAAGGTCGCGAATTGAGTTATATACTGATATGGTATTTATATGATTGTCATTATCAGATTTGGATATGGAAAGATTGGGATACGAGACTTTGTCTTCATCAGATCGCGAAGAGAAAGGTATAAATTGATGTTTATTGGGAGATCGACTTGAGTTAGATTCTACTCGAGTTTCCCTAAACCACATACTTGTATGGTATTGTTTTTATACCTGTATGTTTTAATGATTATGTTTATTCTACTGAGAGAGAAAGTAGAAAGCAGAGAGCTATTGAACAAGAGTCACTGACAGAGGGGCCAGACTATGACAGAGACGTCACTGACCCATTGCACATTGTCAGACTAGGCATAGTTTTGGTAGATACTCCAAGACACCGGACGTTTGGTCGTATCGATGTGATTATGATCAGAGTAGCTCTTATCATAGATATTCGATACAGCGAGGGCCAAGTCCGTCAATAGGAACGTATCAATTTCAACCACCCCGAATGTAAGAGATAGGTGGGAGATTTGTTACATTCCTATTCACTGGGATCCCTAGATTAGAATGAGAGATGAGTCGAGTCTTAGATATTGAGACTAGATTTGATTTACAGACCTGTATTGATTTATGTTTCGTAGATTACGATTCATGTTTTATTTACAGATTAATACCGATACATGTTGTTTGATTTTAGATACATGTGCAAAGATATAATGTATGCTTTTATGTTAATTCAATTATTTGCGTGTATACATGGTTTATACTGGGATTTATTCTCACCGGAGTTATCCGGCTGTTGTCTTGTTTGTATGTGTGCATGACAACAGGTGGGACCAGATCGGGGTCAAGAAGATGATGAGAGAAGACAAGTTAGAGTGGTGATTCCGGACTTATTGTAGACTTGGTTTAATACTTGAAATTTAGTAGTTAAACCTTAGATTAGTATGAGTGAGTATTGTACATTATTGTACTTTTATACTGAGATGTGTATTAGATTGATGCCATTACCTTCCGCACTTGTTCTTTAAAAAGAAAAATTTTTAGACCCTGTTTTATCTTAATTGATAATTAAATCCCAAAGATGATTAAGAAAATGATTAGCGTCCGGGTCCCCACAACAGGTGGTATCAGAGCGATAGATCCTTTAGACTGAGATAGAAGAGAATGAGCGGGGTAGATGAGTTTTCTTTCCTTGCATGTGATTTATTATCGTGTTGACTTACATGTGTGCTAGCATGAGACTATGTGTTACTGCTTTGAGATACATGTTTACCTGAGTATTTGATTGGAATTGGTATTATGTATCACTGAATATGAATCAGATTTGATTCTTGATCAGCAATAAGATGATCAGAGAAAGATTATAACAGATTTGTTGTATTGGGGTTACTAATGCTTTTGGTAATCAGTTATACCTCCACGAAGAATTCCGGAAAGAGGTAATACTTCAATTGAACAGACAGATATGTCCGAAACTCAGATGGGAACACAGTTGAAGAGGTTTCAGTCGTTTCGACCGCCGATTCTGAAGGGTACTGAGACGTCAATAGATTGTGAGAATTGGCTTGAGGACACAGAAATGTTATTTGAATTTCTTGATTTCACAGATGATTGTAGAATCAAATTGATTGAGACCCAGTTGCAAGAGACTGCAAGAAGATGGTGGTTACTAACCAAAGGAGCCTTAGAACAGAGTCGTTCAGTGATTACGTGGAAAATTTTCAAGGTTGAATTCTATCAAAGATTTTTCCCCGTATCGTATAGAGAGGACAGAAGTGAAGAGTTTGCAAACCTGAGACAGGGTCAGATGAGGATTGATGAGTACTTGGCACAGTTCTTCACCTTACTACGTTTTGCCCCTCTTGTGGCTAGAAATGATGATGCTATATCTAGTCAGTTCATTCAGGGATTGAATCCAGAGATACGTACATTGGTGAATGTGAAACGATCGATTAGTTTTGCTGATACATTGAATATGGTCAAAAGAGCAGAAACAATTCTGATGGGACAACAGGGAGCATCGTATGATCTTCCAGCACCAAATCCACAGCAACTGCATTCTAGAGTTGAGATTGGCAGCAGCAGTGGTAAAAAGAAAGAACGGCTGAAAATTCAGAAGAAACAGTCTAAGAAGTTGGGAGTGAAGGAGGAAGACATCCTACAGAGCAATGCCAGGGAGTAACTGGCATTTGCAATATCTGCAAACAACGGAGACACTTTGCTAGAGTTTGTCCACAGAGAGGTTCTCGAAGATATCAGGGAGCAGAATCATCTGGTGGCAGTGATCGAGGAACAGACCCAGGGCACACTTGATGATATAGTGACAGGTACTGATCTTTTATGATTATGATGCATATGTACTGATTTATATACTAATGCATTTTATACGATTATCTTTGACTGAGTTGCATTGATATATGTTGTACCTGTTGGGTCTGTATTGCTGTAATATTAATCTTTGTACCTTTTTGGGAAAGAAAGATTGATATCAGAGATTTCTGTAAAATATTGTATACTACAGTAAAATGAGAATGAGATCGAGCTAGATTATGATGTACTTGTGTTTTCTAAGTGAACTGCATTATTGATATTAATATGCTGAACAAGTACAGAACTATTAAAGATTCCTTTCAGGAGAATGTAAGATTCAGACCAGATATGGCTGATGAGTAGAGATTACACGGTAAGGATTTTAGATTCAGAATTCCTTTGATATCTGTGTTGTCTCGGGACTCGATTAATACAGAAAGGAGCAGATGGTATCCTTATGTATTCAGTAGATGTACTGAAATCGAGCCTTGCATTGGCAGATTTGCCAATGATAGACGAGTTGGCTGATGATTTTCCAGATAGGATTGCAGATTTGCTTTATATTAGAAAGATAAATTTCAGAATTGAATCGATACCAGGTATTGGTTGTATTGTAGAATTCAGTACAGAATTATATTGAATGTACAGAATGATACAGAGTGAATTGAAAGAATTGAAAGATCAGTAAAAGAGTGTCGACCAGGAATTACATCCGATTTAGTGTTTCTCTTTGGCATGTTTCAGTTTGTTCAGAGATATTATGATGCTTTCATGCTCGTTGTATCTATGAGATTTTGATATATTTGCAGCATCTGATTGATTGAATCGAACATCTGAAGATTGTATTGAATACTCTGAGAACTGTGATTATAGTATACAGAAATTTGTCAGATATGAATCCGATTGAAACAGATTGTATTCAGAGTATGTGATATCTGAAGTTGGTATACCGATTGATTTTGCCACAGTTGAGATCATGATCAGTGACTAAGAATGATACCGATACAGAATGATCAGAAATGTCAGAAATGTCAGAAGTTTATTTTTGGTCTGTGTTGGCAGATTATCTTATATGATTGTTGTTTTGTATCTGCTTGAGTATTGTTATTGTTCTAAAACAGTATTTGAGACAGCTTATAGTGTTTGAGAGCATATTATATTTGCAGATGAGATATAGCAGTAGATCAGAACGACATGAAGATATGATTGATTAATCAGAATTGACAGTATTGCCAGAAATTGCAGTTTTATGAGTTTACTAGATCAGTATAGAGTATCGCTATTTCAAATCTGATTTGATATTGTTATTGTTCTGAATCCGTGTTTGATACAGAATATAGTGAACCGTTGAGAGTATAAACAGTTCAAACCGAATCAGAGTTGATTTCGATACTTAAAGCAGATCAGAAATGTGATCAGAATGTTTAGAACTTGATTTCGATAATCAGAGCAGAGCATCGATCAGAATAACAGATATGTGATTCTTAATATATGAAAATGATTATTTTGTGATGTCAAATTTCTCAGAATTGTATAACAGAATTTGATATCGATAGTCAGAACCGAATACCAGGTAGGTATTTCTCTTTAAATTTATATTATTACCTGATTTGTTTATATCAAATGGTTCGAATTTGAAATGACAGATAGTGTCAGAAACGCACAGTAGTGAATTCAGTTTTCAGTTGGTAACTGTGAATGTATGATATTCGAACAGATAGTTGTGATATAGACAGATTAAATCAGTTATGGCAGAATTTATGCTGAAATATTGGCAGAATTTGTATTGAAATGTCTGAATCGCCAATAAATGAAGACAGAAAAATAGAGATCAGAAGCTTTATTACAGAATTTGTATATTTCTGACTAGACATGGGGAGTATAATTCGATGAATTTCGTAATGAGATCACTGCAATACTTTCCAGATTGAGATATGATATGAATGTGATTGACAGATTGTTCAATCTATATCTATTAGTTTGTACAAGATGACGTACAAACATGACCAGATGATAAAGATCGATGTCAAGAAATGGTCAGATTGACCAGAATGTTGAAGTAGATTATACTAGATTGTGAACCTTGATTGAGTTTGTATTTGTGACAGAATATATCATGAGCTCTTTCATATATTATCCATCGATTGACAGATAGCCAGAGCGTAATATCCAGATATTGGAAGATAACTATGGAGCGGTTAGCACTAGTTGATATGACATATTGTCATTTTATGAATTATGTTACAATGATAGTCATCAGGTGAGTAATGAGATAATTACAAACGAGACATTGTACAGTGAAAACTGCAGATTTCTTTGGTATAAGAATAATATCTCGGAGATACCTGAGATAAAATATGATACGGTCATAGATATGACAAGGAAAATGTAGCCGATTCAGAAGAGAATGAAAACAGCTCAGAATAAATAGGCTGAATATGCCAACGTCGGACGATGAATGTTGATATTTTGAGGCCGAAGATTGAATATATCCTTGATTCGGGATTAATAGATTTGATAATAACTGATAGTACTGATATGTTATGAGCTGTAGATTGGCATATACGGATGTTGTATAGCCAGTAATGCGAGATTGATTCTGTCAGAAGGATTTGGAGAAGTATTATGATATTATACTTAGTGAATTCTTATTCCAGACTGGAATCAGATATTTGAGTTTTGATTTAAACTCTATTATACATTTCTTCTAGTATATCTGAATTGATTACTTATGAGTTCGAGGGCGAACTCAGATCTAAGAGGGGGAGAAATGTAATGCCCAAGAATTATGGAATTGATAAGACAAGATTATGAGATGTTGCATGGACATAAAATTTGAATTTTGAAAATTGATGGACCGCACCCGCGGTGAGGAAGAGACCGCACCCGCGGTGGAGTGGCAGTAAGGTGGAATATTTTTACAGTAGCAACACCGCACCCGCGGTTCCAGACAGCGGTGTGGCTACAGTAGACAGAGCGCACCCGCGGTAATAATCAGAGCGCACCCGCGGTCATTGAATTGTGGAAAATAAAAAGGGCTGCCGAGAGCAGACCGCACCCGCGGTCTGGAAAGGAGCGCACCCGCGGTGCAACGTGCAGTATGAAGTTTTAGCCACTTGTTTGGCATGCAACTGAGCTATATATATATATATATATATATATATATGCATCTGATTCTCACGATTTCAGAAGAAGAAATCGTGAGTTTCCTCTCAAACCTCTCTTTAGAGCTTTCCACAGATGTAAATTAGGATTTTGAGATATCCGTGTATCAGAATTTGAATCAGAAAGCAGTATCGTATTCCTCTTGCTACGGGCTACACAAGGACGTAAGTTTTATCACGTTTTGAGATATTTTGGAAATATGATGTTGTCAGAACTGAATATGATTCAGATATGGTGTTTCTACTACCGTAAGTATTGTATAATCTAAGTCAGATTGACGAATAGACTGTTTATACAATTGTTATGAATTTCGAAAGATATTGATTAAGATTGAACCCTAGATTTGTATTGTTCTTGATTCAAGAATAGAGAGATGATTATTCTTATGTGTTCTGGATAGATTATTCAGTATATTTGTGAAATCAGATCAAAGAAATTATACCGTATGTCTGTGTTATGAATTTCAGCATCTCCTGAGTTGAAATTGATAGATATTGATATGCCGTCGAAACATCAGTTGATTTAGATTGATCAGACTTGATATTGATTGAGATTCATTGTTATATCGTTGACATTGATCAGATTGTATACCGATTGGAGTATTGATCAGAACATGTCGCGAATTGAGTTATATACTGATATGGTATTTATATGATTGTCATTATCAGATTTGGATTTGGACAGATTGGAATACGAGACTTCGTCTTCATCAGATCGCGAAGAGAAAGGTATAAATTGATGTTTATTAGGAGATCGACTTGAGTTAGATTCTACTCGAGTTTCCCTAAATCACATACTTGTATGGTATTGTTTTTATACCTTTATGTTTTAATGATTATGTTTATTCTACTGAGAGAGAAAGTAGAAAGCAGAGAGCTATTGAATAAGAGTCACTGACAGAGGGGCCAGACTATGACAGAGACGTCACTGACCCATTGCACATTGTCAGACTAGGCATAGTCTTGGTAGATACTCCAAGACACCGGACGTTTGGTCGTATCGATGTGATTATGAGTAGAGTAGCTCTTATCATAGATATTCGATACAGCGAGGGCCAAGTCCGTAAATAGGAACGTATCAATTTCAACCACCCCGAATGTAAGAGATAGGTGGGAGATTTGTTACATTCCTATTCACTGGGATCCCTATATTAGAATGAGAGATGAGTCGAGTCTTAGATATTGAGACTAGATTTGATTTATAGACCTGTATTGATTTATGTTTCGTAGATTACGATTCATGTTTTATTTACAGATTAATACCGATACATGTTGTTTGATTTTAGATACATGTGAAAAGATATAATGTATTCTTTTATGTTAATTCAATTATTTGCATGTATACATGGTTTATACTGAGATTTATTCTCACCGGAGTTATCCAGCTGTTGTCTTGTTTGTATGTGTGCATGACAACAGGTGGGACCAGATCGGGGTCAAGAAGATGATGAGAGAAGACGAGTTAGAGTGGTGATTTCGGACTTATTGTAGACTTGGTTTAATACTTGAAATTTAGTAGTGAAACCTTAGATTAGTTTGAGTGAGTATTGTATATTATTGTACTTTTATACTGAGATGTGTATTAGATTGATGCCATTAACTTCCGCACTTGTACTTTAAAAAGAAAAATTTTTAGACGCTGTTTTATCTTAATTGATAATTAAATCCCAAAGATGATTAAAAAAATGATTAGCGTCCAGGTCCCCACAATTTATAACTCGAGTAAGATGTAACTTGAGTTTCCCAAAACCACATACTTAATTTTTATCGTTTGATATATTAGAATTCTTTGAATATATGTGCTTATTTTATTGATTTGTAGAAAAGCAGAGAATAGAAGATAGATATCGAGAAAGAGTTTTTGGCAGAGGTGCCAGGTCTTTGGACGTTTGGTTTATAACGATGCGCTTAGGATTAGATCGACTCCTATTGTAGATACTCGATATAGTTACCGAAGTCTGGGAATAAGAACGTACCACCATCTAGATGGGGAGAGTAGATGGGAGATTTGTTACATTCTTATTCAAACCGAGATCCCTAGACTAGATAAGTTGATTTAAAGCTTGGTATCACTTTATGTTTTATTAGATTATGATACATGTTGTTTACAAATTTTATATGCTTCTATATATGTTTGTATGAAATGCATGTATACGTTTTTTGTACAGGAATTGATTTTCTCACCAGAGTTATCCGGCTGTTGTGTTTGTATGTGTGCATGACAACAGGTGGGACAGGATCAGGGTCGAGAAGAGGATGAGAGATCGAGATTAGAGTGGAGATCCGGGCCCAGAAGAAGAACTGTTTTTCAACACTTGATATGTAGTTGTTGAACCTTAGTTTGTTATGATTTGTATTTAGAACAAGTTGTGTACCTTTGACCTTGTTGTAGATATTGCACTTAATTTTGGGAATTAAATAAGAGGATGCATAAATTGTGTAGCATTTTGTACACTCGATTAGAAAATGTTCAACTTTTAAAAAAAAAAATTCGACCTGATTTATTTTATTGATCCATTTGATCCAAAGATGATTAAGAAACGAGTTAGCGTCCGGGACCCACAACATGTGGTATAAGAGAAGTATGTTCCTTTGACTAAAATAGAAGCGAGTGAGCGGGGTAGATTGAGTTTTCTTTCCTGCTTTTTTGGTGCTAGCATGTTTTATTGCTTTGTAAAATACAAGTTTCCCTGATTATCTGATTTGATTGGAAACGTGTATTATTGGAGAATGAATCAGACCGATTCTTGATCAGCAGTAAGATGATCAGAGGATGACTGAAACAGATTTGTTAAACTTGATTACTAATCATTTTGATAATCAGATATGCCTCCTCGAAGAATCCCAGAACAGGGTAGTATCTCCAATAATCCGATGGATGTTACAGCGACACCCATGGAAATACTGCAGAAGAGATTTCAGTCATTCAAACCACCGACTTTGAAAGGCACTGAGAATTCTATTGACTGCGAGAGTTGGCTTGAAGATATTGAGATGTTATTTGATTCGCTTGATTATACAGAAGAGCGTAGAGTCGGAGTTATTGGGCACCAGTTACATGATGTTGCAAAGAGTTGGTGGCTCACGACCAAGAGAGCTTTGGAGCATCGAGGTACGGTTATTACTTGGAAGATCTTTAAAACAAAAATCTATCAACGATTTTTCTCAGTATCATACAGAAAAGACAAAGTTGCAGAGTTTGCCAACCTGAAACAAGGTAATTTGAATATTGAAGAATACATGGCCAAATTCTCTACCTTGTTACGTTTTGCTCCTCATGTTGCTAATAATGATGAAGTCGTGGATGATTAGTTCATCAATGGGTTGAATCCTAATATATTTACACTGGTAAATACGGGACGACCAAATAATTTTGCTGATGCTTTGAACAGAGTAAAGAGAGCTGAAGCGAGCCTGATCAGGCAGAAATGAGCTTCGTATGTTGCTCCAGCACCGAAACAGCAACAAACTTCAACCAGTTCCACCAACCACCACCCAGATTTGATAGTGGCAGTAGCAGCAATGGGAAGAGAGATCATTTGAAAACCCGAGGGAAACAGTTTAAGAAGTCTGGTAGTAGTTCATCTAGCTCCATTGGTTCACGACAGAACCAGAATTATACAGGGGTCTAATGCAGAACTTGTGGAGGAAGACATCCAACAGATCTATGCCAAGGAGTGTTTGGTAGTTGCAACATTTGTCGATAGCAGGGACATTTTGCCAGAGTTTGTGAACGGAAAGGTTCTCAACGATCCCAGGGAGCAGAATCATCTGGATCAGTGGCTCAGACTAGTAGACGATCATCTACTGTTCACTCTTTCCAGCCAGCACCTGCCTAGTCACAGTCGAGGCCAGGAGGAAGCCAGACTGTTAGCCAGCCTCCGAGACAGCAGGACAGAGTGTTTGCATTGACTGAAGAACAGGTCCAGAAAGCACATGATGATGTAGTTGTAGGTAACTGTTCTCTTTGTAGTTATCCTGCTTATGTGTTGATTGACACGGGTGCATCCAATATTTTATCTCTGAGAGATTTTTTAGTAGATGTACTGAAGTCGAGCCCTTCATTGGCAGATTTGCCAGTGGTATGTGAGTTTACTGATGTCTTTCCAGATGAGATTCCAGGTTTACCTCCAGTTCGAGAAATAGACTTCAGCATTGAATTAATGCCAGGTACAATATCTATTTATAAATCTCCATACAGAATGGCACCGATTGAATTGAAATAATTGAAAGATCAGTTAGAGGATTTACTGGCCCAGGGTTACAATAGACCGAGTGTTTCTCCTTGGGGTGCTCCTGTAATGCCCCAGATATTATCCTGTTAATCCGAGATTATTAATTGATAAATTGATATGATTATACAAGGACCACTCCGAGACACGATTTGGGATAGCATGTGTATGGTGTGGTGTGAGACCAGAATGTTTCGCGCATATGCACGGAGACGAGGCGCGCATATGTCCAAAAAGCAGATGCCGAGGAAGAAAACCTCGCGCGCGCATATGCGCGAGAAGAGGCGCACATATGCACGAGCATGTAAAATTCCCAAGCGCACAGACAGTAGGTATCGCGCATATGCACGAGACAGGGCGTGCATATTTGCGAGCAGCTGCAATGTTATGTGCCGAGACAGTAGGTCTCGCGCATATGCGCTGATGATGGACGCGCATATGCGCGAAACGTGTTGTATGAAGAATTAGCCACATGTATTTCCATGTATGTTTAAATGGTAAGTTTCCCCTCTTTCATTCAGAATTTGGCCAGGAGAACCGAGATTCCATAATTGATCTCCAAGCCTTCTTAAGTTTAGAAACTTGATTGTGCATGATCAAACCATCTGATTTTCAATCCGACTTTAGTTTCGTGCTCCTCCTGTCGAAGGCTTCAAAAGGATGTTAGTTTTTTTATGTTCTTGCATGGTTGAAATTTGATGCTGGAGAAACCAGATATCATTGCTATGACATGTTTTTGAGATATTACCCATCGTAGAATTGAAAACAGAACGAAGAACGGACCGCAAATGCGATTGTTATCATTTTTCCAGATTATGGTTGAATGAGATTGTGCAACTTTTGATATTGTGAGTTGTACTTGTTATTGATTATGAGTTATGAATGGTATCTTGTTATTGAGTTACCGGATATATCGAGATTGTGCCGTTATGCCGTTGAAATCTAGATAGATTGAGTATTGATAAAAGGAAGCCTTGATTTGAATTGTATATGATGAGATGCTCATGAATGTCATTACAGATTGTTAGTGAAAGATTCGAATTCAAGACTTCAACAGCCTCAAACCGAGAAAAGAAAGATATAAACCAATGTTAAACCGGGAGATATAACTCGAGTAAGATGTAACTTGAGTTTCCCAAAATCACATACTTACTTGTTATTGTTTTGATATCTTTGTATTATTTGAATGTGTATGATGATTCTATTGATTTATAGAAAAGCAGAAAATAAAAGATAGATATCGAGAAAGAGTCTTTGGCAGAGGTGCCAAGTCTTTGGGAGAGGTGCCAAGTCACTGGACATTTGGTTTATATCGATGTGATTAGGAGAAGATCGACTCCTATTGTACAGATTCGATATAGTGGCCAAAGTCTAGGAATAAGAACGTACTACCATCTAGCTTGGAAGAGTAGATGGGAGACTTGTTACGTTCTTATTCGAACCGGGATCCCTAGATAAGAGTCGAGTCGAGATTAAGAATTAAAGAGTTTGATTTACGGTTTATAACGATTCATGTTCCTCAGATTATGATGCATGTTATTTGATAACTATTTATGCTTTTGTATATATGTTAATATGAAATGCATGTATACATTGTTTATACTGAGAATATATTTCTCACCGGAGTTATCCGGCTGTTGTTGTGTTTGTATGTGTGCATGAAAAAAAGTGAGACAGGATGTAGCGTACCACACTTTTCACTACTTAAAATTTGCGAAAAAATTAAAAATTTTCTTAAATAAACATGGGCGTTCAAAAATTCGATAAAATAACTGTACGTCTCAACTTGTCGCAACGGAAGATCTAAAATAAAGTTTGACAAAAGTATTCAATATTTTCATAAAGCTTAAAAAAACATGGCGGTCCTCGGGTTTAGCCTCCCGCTCAGTCCAAGCCTGCTCCTTGGTCCCCACCATCAGTCTCCTCATAAACGTCATCAGCTACATCGATCAAGTCTAGTGAGTCTAAAAACTCAACACGTATAAACTGGAAGTAACGAATAATACGTAATAAAACCACATGCAACCTTTAAAATAGGACATACATACTTGAAACTTGAACTTGCCATAAACTTGAACATACATACATAACATAGTCGTGCCATAACGTGAAAACTTCTCATAACATGCTTGCATACTTGTACATACTTGAACATACATGAATTTCATCGTTTTTGCGTAGAGGATGTTTCAAAGTAAGTGACCCATAACATATTTCGCCTGATAAGACTAAATCACAGTACTGGGATGACAGGGACGTATCCAATTCCACATACATGAGATCCCCGTTCATAATTTAACGGGTTGATTGGTCCAAGTTCATGATTTAACACTTTCCAATCACGACCTAAACCCGTTCATAATTTAACGGGGTGGAGAGGTCCTCGGACACGTTCACCGACTTCCAAACCCCTTCATAATTGGTCACAAGACATTTAGCATACATCAAAACGTAAAATATTTTCTTGCACGACAAACATACTTACTTGGCGTTGAGGGATTTGTTGGACTCCGATCGGGGCCGTTGCTGCACATACTAAAATGAATTTACATACTTAACTTGCATAACTTAAACATAGGTACACATGCTCACCACCAAACCCCATAAATAACTTAAGACGTTCTAAAACACTCGGGAATTGACCTCATTTAAATCAATGTACTAAACTATTACAAGAAATCCCAAAGCAAATTTTTAAGTTTTCCCAAAACATGTAGTACATGGACCCCGGGTCCGGGTTCGTGTGTGTGCGCAAAGAAAATACCAGCAAAAGGAAGGGACACGGACCCTGTGCCCTGGTCCGGCTCCGGGTCCGTGTAGACTCGGTAAAAATACACTTCGAAGGATATAAAGGCACGGACCCCGTGACCTAGTCCGTGTGGGGGTCCGTGTACTCTCGCAAAAAGGACAGTCAAGTTGAAACAAAGACACGGACCCCGTGCCAAGATCCGTGTTCGGGTCCGTGTACTCTCGTTGGACGCGAACTCACGAAAATCCTGTACATGTCATGCTTACATTCTAGACTTGTTCGTACGGACCATGAACCGACACCTCGAGACACATCCTAACATGCCAAAACATAGAACCAACTTCATACAAGCACCCAAAGTAATGACGTCCACCTTACGACACATACAATTCAAAAATGTGTCAATTGACACCAAATCGGTTCCTACAACTTCTAGTATATTCGAGTGCCTATCAACACCGAACGACATGTCAAATAACAACCCAACATCATACTGATCATACTTAGACGCAGAAACGATCAACCGTCGATTCCCAACGAAGCCTGCAAAAATAAAATCTCAAAAACGCATCAATACATAATTTTTTGAAAAACTTAGTTTGAGCAGTCCTACGAAAAATGCCATAACTCACTCAATTTTTATCCAAATATTTCGAATTTACTGTCAAATCGAAGGTATCAAAAAGTTCTACAAATTTCATGGGGAAAGTGTTCTCAGAATCACGACAAAAAGGTCGCATTTTTAAAAATGACAGCAAAACGAGTTTTCAGATCTAAAATTATCTCAAAACTGATCCAAACCATTTTCCGCTCAAACGACGAATGTCACACATATATTTTTACGCATAAAACAACGCAACACATAATATGACATGATCGATGCAGCAAAAGAAAGATTATACGTGCCTTTTGATGATAAACTTTACCGAAACGGCAATACGAAGCGGAGAAAGAAGTGAGGTTAATCCGAGACGGACGTGGCTCGATTTTTCTTGAATAAAAGTGACGAAATTTACTGAAATCTCTGAATGAAGGGGGCAGCTGCTGAGTGACTCCAAGAACCCTAATATTTGATATTAAAAATGTGAAATTGAGAATGAGTGTGTAAGTGTGTGTCGTGTGTTGTGGCGTGAGTTTTAGTGTGTGTAAACATGTGTGTGTGCGTGTGTTTAGGATAGTAATTAGGGAATAGTTAGTGCTAAATAATTAATAAGATTACTAATAAAAAGGCTAATTAAAATACCACCTAACATGCCATTTATAATGCTAATAAAATGCTAACTCATTATAATTTTAAAATAAAATGCCCCACTACTAATTCTTTAATAGTTTAAAATAATTAAATCACATAGTGATAACATTAGACTTAAAAAAAATACTAAAACCTAGTAAATCCTTTAAAATGCCCCATCCTCAATCTTAAAATAAAAATACCATGTTTTAAATTGTCAAAATCGTCACCGGTCTTTTTCTCGATCCCGCCTCGAATAATCGCCTGAAACATGAAACTATAAAAACATTTTAACGTGCATCACATAAACATAATTAATTTAAAGTAATGCATTTAAATAAATCATGCATGGCAAAACTCAATTTAACTTAAATAAATTCTTTAATAATTAAATAAATGCATGAGTTATACGTATACTGAATTTGGGCACTACACAGGATCAGGGTCAAGAAGAGGATGAGAGATCGAGATTAGAGTGTAGATCCGGGCCCAGAAGTAGAATTGGTTTTCGACACTTTATATATAGTTGTTGAACCTTAGTTTGTTATGATTGTATTTAGAACAAGTTTTGTACTTTTGATCAAGTTGTAGATATTAAACTTGATCTTGTGAATTTAGTAAATGGACCATAACTTGTTGTAGTATTTATACACTTGTTAAACAAGTAATCTATTTAAAACAAAAAATAAATAAAAAAAATTGACCTAGATTATTTAATTTGTCCAATTAATCCCAAAGACGATTTAGAAAATGAGTTAGCGTCCGAGTCCCCACAACAGGTGTTTTTTAGACCAGTATGTTCCTTAGACTGAAATAGAAGCGATGAAGCGAGGTAGATTGAGTTTTCTTCCTTGATTTTTTGTGGTGCTAGCGTGTTTTACTGCTTTATAAAATACATGTTTACCTGATTATCTGATTTGATTGGAAAAGTGTATTGTTGGAGAATGAATCAGAACCAATTCTTTATCAGCAGTAAGATGATCAGAGGAGGACTGAAACAAATTTGTTATACTTGATTACTAATAATTTAGATAATCAGATATGCATTCTCGAAGAGTCCCAGAACAGGGTAGTGCCTCCAATAATCCGATGGATTTTACAGCAACACCCGTTCAAACCACCGACTCTGATAGGCACTGAGACTTCTGTTGATTGTGAGAGTTGGCTTGATGACATTGAGATGTTGTTTTATTCACTAGACTATACAGATGAGCGTGGAGTCAGACTGATTTGGCACCAATTGCATGATATTGCGAAGAATTGGTGGCTAACAACCAAGAGAGCTTTGGAGCATCGGGGTACGGTTATTACTTGGAAGATCTTTAAAACTTAATCTATCAACGATTTTTCCCAATATCATACAGAAAGGACAAAGGTGCAGAGTTTGCCAACCTGAAACAGGGTAATCTGAACATTGAAGAATATGTGGCTAAATTCTCTATCTTGCTACGTTTTGCTCCTCACGTTGCTGATAATGATGAAGCTGTGGCTGATCAGTTCATCAATGGGTTGAATCCTGAGATTTTTACACTGGTAAATACGGGTGACCAAATAATTTTGTTGATGCTTTGAACAGAGCAAAAGGAGCTGAAGCAGGCCTGACTAGGAAGAAAGGAGCTTCGTATGTTACTCCCCCACAGAAACAACAACAACCTTCAACCCAGTTCCACCAATCACCACTCATATTTGATAGTTGTAGTAGCAGCAGTGGGAAGAAAGATCATTTGAAAGCCAGAGGGAAACAGTTTAAGAAGTCTAGAAGTAGTTTGTCTAGCTCCAGTGGTTCACGACAGAGCCAAAGTTATACAGGGGTCTATTGCAGAACATGTGGAGGAAGACATCCCACAGAGCAATGCCAAGGAGTGCTTGGTAATTGCAACATCTGCAGACAGCAGAGACACTTTGCCAGAGTCTGTCCGCAGGGAAGTTCTCAACAATCCCAAGGGGCAGAATCATCTGGATCAGTGGCTTAACCTGATAGACGATCATCTGGTGTTCACTCTTTCTAGCCAGCACTTGCCCAGTCACAGCCGAGGCCAGGAGGAAGCCAGACTGTTAGCTAGCCTCCGAGATAGCAGGCCAGAGTGTTTGCATTGACTGAAGAACAGGCTCAGGAAGCACCTGATGATGTAGTTGCAGGTAACTGTTCTCTTTGTGGTTATCCTGCTTATGTATTGATAGTTACAGGTGCATCACATACTTTTATTTATGAGCGATTTGCATTGATACATGCTTTTCCTGTTGAGTCTTTATCTGCTGTATTATCTGTCTCTTCACCTTTGGGGAAATGATTGATATCAGTGAATTCTTGTTGCGACTTTGATTGTTGCATTCCCAAGAGCAGGTTGTCCACCAGTAATATAATTCGATGAGTCAGAATATCGTATCCACGAGGAAGCTAAGGTAATTACAAGTCCACTACAATGTCTTTTTATTTATTTTTTCTTTTAGTTGTTTGAATCTTTAATTGGTAATTTTTTTATTGTTCAAATTTAAATTTAAGTAGTTGAGATTAAAGGATCCACTCTTGGTATTTTAATAAAGTTAACATTAACGAACAATATTGAAATCCACTTAATAAAATGGTTCCAATATATTAAATAATCATATTTATATTATGTTATAAATTATTATCTTATAAGTATATAATATATACCAAAACTTATAAATGTGGTCAAGTATTTATTGTGCTATATATATTTGTAAACACTAAATCAAGGTTCCCACTTTAAATGGTTGGTAAAACCAAACAAACATTTAAATGGTACCAATAAATTAATATTATGATATATTCATATATAATAAATCAAGGAATCCAAGTTAAATGGTTGGTAAAACCAAACTAACATTTAAATGGTTCCAAGAATTTAATATTATAATATATTTATATATAATAACTCAAGGCATCCACTTTAAATGGTTGGTAATACCAAACTAACATTTAAATGGTTCCAAGAATTTAGTGTAACATATAGCAACAATAAATCAAAACTCCCACTTATAAGTAGGGTATAAAAATGCTTAAAGAAATAAATATAACATAAACAATAAATAATGATTAAATAATATAAAACATAGATTCTTACCTTATAATAACCTTATTATCATGCCAAGAGCTTCACATTATCATCTCAACTTTAGGAAGTTAGCTATTCATTATTCAAAGTGTAAAACTTTGAATATGAAATTAACATGCTAATTATATTTAAATGAAGAAATAAAAGAAAAATATAGAGAGAAATATTATGAACTCAAAGATTTGTTCATAGAATGAGGGATATCCCAATACATTACAATGCACCCCTATTTATAGCCAAATTTGGGGAGACAACCACAAATAAAATATTATTTTTTACACATAAGTCTTCATTTGGTGTTCCAAGAAATTAATATTATATTACACATCACTTTTGAAAATCTTCTTCTCCGAATTTGCTTCTTCACATAAAATGAAACATGTGGATAATTGAGTTGTCTAGTTGTGGTATTTTTTTCAGAATATTTGACCAAGTAATTTGAGAGATAAGGTCAAAATACTAGAGCATGGTAAAACTGCCACTCCTTTGGTAACTTTAATTGTTGCTTAATTTGATCCCACTTGTGATAGGATTTTTATCTCATGCTTGGCAACAATATTGTAGATCTTATAATCAACTTTCTACAGGTCTAAGAATCATCTTAATCCCATTTGCAACGCCAAGGTTATTCTTGTTTTATCGAACCTGTAAAAATAGTAAAAACTTATAATTACACAACAACTTATATTTTATACAATTTATGTTTTATTATAAAACATATAATATTTAAACATTTAATAAAACAAAAAACTATATATTTATATTATAAAACATTTAATTAATGTACAATTTTTATGTTTATCAATTCTGTTAAACATTGTATACTGCAGTACGATGGTAATGAGATAGAGTTAGATTGTATTGTACTCGGTTTGTCTGATTTTGACTGCATTATCGGCATTGATATGCTGACCAAGTACAGAGCTACCGTAGATGAAAGGGGATCGGTTACGGTGACCGGAAGCGCAACGGAAGCATAAAATTTTCGATTTTACAAGACAATTTTCGGCCACCACATTATTTTGTGCAACAAATACAATAAAACACAAAAATGACATTCATAGTGTGTTTAGAAATTTACCTATCAACCTCTTGAGGTTGATGATGGCTCCAACCAAGTTGTAAACAATCTTGGCTCTTGAAAGGAAGACAAATCTACAAGCCTCCTTCTTTCCTTTGAACACTCCTTGTTCGAAAATCAAGTCCACCACCAACTAGGTAGATCCCCTCATATTTTGCACTAGAAAATTATGAGGATTTTTCAAAGAGAAGATAGTGTTTTCTTCAACAAATTGAAGAACACAAAAATGAAGAAAAATGGAGAGAAAATGCCTTGAAGATTTCGGCCATGAGGTTTGCAATGGGGGGAAGGGAGACTAGTCTTGGTAATGTAAAAAGTTGAAATCCACTAGTGTTTAATTAATTCAACACTTGAATTAATTTAATTTAGTCCATAATAATGTTTATGAAAATCACAATTTTCAAATACATTATTCACTTGGCCAACTTTTAATTTAGGATTACTTCCATAAATCAAAATTTACATTTCTCTCATAGAAGTCATACTTCTATTTTTCTTTACACTTATAAACTCATTTATAAGTCGTTCAACACATTGAACTAGTTTCTCCTTTATAGAAGTCATACTTCTAATTTTCCTTACGCTTATAAACTCCTTTATAAGCCGTTCAACACATTGAACTATTTTTACTTCTCAACGGGATCTAGAAAGCTAGTACTTGTGTGGCCCTCAATGGTTCATTGATACAACTAGCCGTGGGTTCACATCTCCATGTGATTTGGACTAAACATGTCCTTATATGAGCATACCCCAATTGCTCCATTATTACTTATCAACTCCTTCATAACAAGAACGTCAGAACTCAAGTCTGATAGTACCCAACCAATCATGTTAAACTCCTAGCAGCATCGCTTACATGATTCCCTAGGTATCAAATGATAGTGCCTGCAAGAACCATTCAATTATGGTTAGCGTACAGTACGGTCCCTTCAACTCATATATCCCGACCGATTCGACAACCATTGGTATATCGAGAGTTGTCAATGAATCGATACTATGTGTCATGTCGTAGTTGCATCGATGGTGTAATCTATGAAACCCCTTTCATAATTACCACCATACTCTGATCAGAGATTTCAATCTACATACACATGAGAACACATAGGATATCCATACCCGAAGGTAAGCGGTGAATCCCCGACTACAATGCATCGACTCCTATATGTTTCGACAGAACACCCAACCTTCCCACCTGATGACCCATGAGAGTCGGTAAACAAGCCAAAGTGTAATTCTAGCACATAGAGTCTCAATGTTGTCCCGGGTCATAAGGACTAACGGTGTACAACCATAAACTAGGACGTTTCCACTCGATAAGTGAGAACCACTTGGAAAGTCCTTTATGGAGGGTTGTTCAGTGCACTCTACCAGGAGCACCTATCTGCATGCTCGGACATCACAATGTCCCCTACCAATGAAACATGGTACTTACATCGCAGATACTAGTCTCTAACTCGAGCGGCCTATATCCTTCTTAGTGGCGGCTGAATCGACTAGGAACCGTTTAGAATATACAGTATTACAAATATGAGTTTCATGATACTCATCATATGAGCATCTCATATTCTTTCTACTATTTGTATATTCAAGGGCTTTATCTATGCAACTAGCATGGGTATACAGATAAAGATGTGCCAAAATAATAATTTCAAATATTACTAAAATAAAGACTGCTTATACATAGAGTTTCATTGTGAACACTCGGCCAACACTTGGCTCGACGGGCACCTACACTAACAGTAGATTGTTTCCGGAAAATTGTAAGATTCAGACCTGAGATGGCTGATGAATGGAAATTTTACGGCAAGGGTTCCAGATCGCGAATTCCTTTGATATCTGATTTGTCTATAGGTTTCTGGTTCCAGCTCCCTATTATCTCGATTAAAGATCACCAAGGCCCTGTTCGTTGTTTCAATTTAAGCACTAACCATTTTTGGAACATCTGCTTTTATGGCTTCCTGGTGAAGCAGTGGAGGAAAAGAGAGATTTGGATCAGCAGTGGTGCTTGAAGGCTCTTCAGTCGGTTGATCAGATGGTTGCTGAGCTCATACATAGACTGTTTCTTCAGTTGGTTGAATAACTGAATCTATTTTTGGCTCTACAGTTGGCACCTCTTCAGTTATTGGTGGAACTACCTGTTTAGTCATGGTAGTTGCCTGAAATGGTTCTTCAGTTTCTGTGATAACTGCCTGTTCAGTCGTGGCAGTCGGCTGAACTAGTTCTTAAACTGGTTGCAAAATAGTCTGTTCAGCTGGTTCTTCAGTTGTAAAAAGTTCTTCAACTGCTCTTGTAGTACTTAGCTGAATATCAGTGGCAACTGATTTGATAACTTCATCGATGTTTGCCAATGATAATTCAGTATCAGTATAAAGTTGAAGTTGTGCAGTTGAGGATGGAGGAGCAGAAGTCGACGGTTGCGCATCCTTTGAAGAAGAAGCAGTTACTTGCTCAGAAGATTCAGCAACTGGTTCCTAGATGGCTCTTGTTGTTGAACTGACTGTTTAGTTTGTTCTTCTGATGAGAGATTGTGGGAAACTGCTGGAATAGTCAGTTCTTGATCCAGTTCCCAATGTTTAATGTCCATCTGCAGTGTGATAAGATCCGCGTCCAGTTGATCATGAACTGCTTTTTCATTATCGGCAGTTGGACTGGATGACAGCTTATCAATAAAATAGTTGTTTCGATTCATTGCTCTTTCCTTTTCTGCATTATGAACTGATATCAGTTGGCAAACAACTAACTAACTGATAATGGTAACTGAATAGTTATTAAGTGATATTTGACTAACTGAATGAAAATTAACAACAACTGACATAACAACATTATCATTGATATAATTAAGATAGATAAATTAAACCAAAAATATTGCGAAAATGAGAAAACTTAGTCTCTAGTAAAGGTTTGGTGAAGATGTCAGCTGCTTGTTGTTCAATTGGTATGTATTCAAGCCTTATTGCTTTCTTCAGAGCATGATCTCTAATGAAGTGATGTCTGACATCGATATGCTTGGTCCTAGAGTGAAGAACTGAATTGTATGTTATTGCAATCGTTCTTGTATTATAACAAAAGATTGGTGATTCTTTTGCAATGACTCCATAGTCTTTCAATTGTTGCTGAATCCAGAGCAGTTGGGCACAGCAGCTTCCAGCAGCAAGATATTCTGCTTCAGTTGTGGAATCTGCTTTGGATGTTTGCTTCTTGTTGAACCATGAAAATAAGCCTGTCTCCTAGAAACTGACATGATCCACTGGTGCTTTTACGATCTAGCTTACATCCTGCATAATCTGCATCTGAATATCCAACTAAATTGAAATGAGAGTCCTTAGCATACCATAAACCCACATTTTGTGTGCCTTTAAGATATTTTAAAATGCGTTTGGCAGCTGAAAAATGCGATTACTTAGGATCTGCCTGAAATCTATCACACATACAAACAACAAATAAAATATCAGGACGACTAGCAGTTAGATATAATAAAGAACCTATTAAACCTCTGTAAAGTGTTGTCTCAACTGATATTCCTCCTTGATCGTTATCTAATTTAATCGATGAACTCATAGGAATACTTGCAGCTGAACATGTTTCCATGCCAAATTTCTTAAGAAATTCCTTCGTATATTTGGTCTGACTGATAAAAGTACCAGTTTCCAGTTGCTTCAATTGCAGACCGAGGAAAAATGTCACTTCACCAATCATACTCATATCGAATTTTTCCTGCATTAACTTGGCAAATTTCTCACATAATTTGGGGTTTGTTGACCCAAAAATTATATCTTCAACATATATTTGCACAAGTAAAGATGTGATCATTCTTTGAAAATTTAAACAGAGTCTTATCAATTGATCCAACAGTAAAATCATGATCAGTTAATAATTTTAAAGAGTTTAATACCAAGCTCTTGGAGCTTGTTTAAGACCATACAGGCTTTGTTCAAATGATAAATATGAACAGGAAGAGAGTGATTGATAAAACCTGGTGGTTGTTCAACATATACTTCTTCCTGCAACTGACCATTTAGAAATACACTCTTCACATCCATCTGGTAGACGTTAAAGTTCTTGAAAGATCCATAGGCAAGGAACATTCTGATTGCTTCCAGTCTTTCAACTGGTGGATAAGTTTCATCGTAATCTATTCATTCTTCTTGCCTATATCCTTGTGCTACAAACCTCGCTTTGTTGCGCACAACTGAACCATCTTCGTTTAGTTTCTTTCTGTATACCCACTTTGTACCTATAATAGTTTTAGAAACTGGTCTTGGAACTAAGTTCCAGACATTGTTATGGGTAAACTGGTTTAGCTCTTCTTGCATGGCATTATACAGTTAGAATAAGCAAGAGCTTCATCATTTTTCTTAGGTTCCAGTTGGGAAACGAAATTTGAATGAATAAATAAATTAAACATTTGATTCCGAGTTCTTCACGGATCAGATGGATTACCTATCACTAATTCTGGAGGATGTGATTTCTTCCATCTGTCTCATCATTTGTTGCGTCCATCTCAGCAACTGCTTCAGTGGGCAACTGAATATTTTCTTCAGTTTCAGTTGGTGTTGTGTCCGTTGGTAACTGAGTATTATCATTTTGCTCCACCAACTGATTATTAGTAATAATTTCTTGTTCAGCTGATTGATCCAGCACTTCAGGTTCTGTTGTTTGAAGGATAATTTTGATTAATGTGATTCTCTTCTTTATCGTCCTCCAAACTAATATATTTAAAGCGATCAACTAGCTCAACTGGATCAATTGGCTTAACAGTTAGCACAGATTCATCAAATACTACATAAATAGACTCTTCTACATTCAAAGTAAATTTGTTAAAAACTCTGTAAGCTTTACTAACTGAAGAATAGCCAAGAAATATTCCCTCTGCAGATTTATCATTAAAAGCTTTTATATTATTTTTGTCATTGTCAAGAATAAAACATCTGCAGTCAAATATTTTGAAATAGGAAACCACACTTTTGCGTCCATGCCAGATATCATACGATGTTTTCAAATGATTCTTATTAATCATTGATCTATTCAGAGTGTAACATTCAATTTTTATTGCTTCTGTCCAAAACCTCTGAGAAATACCAGAATTAGCAGGCATTGTTCTAGCAGCTTCTTTAAGGGTCCGATTTCTTCTCTCAGCTACACCATTTTGCTAAGAGGTTCTTGCTGCTGAGAGCTCATGCTTGATTCCAGTATTTTCTAAAAATAGTGAAAGATTTTGATTGATGAATTAATTCCCTCGAACAGACCTTATTCGATAAATCCCAACTGATTTTTCATTTAATAGTCTTTTGAGGAGCTTAATCAGTTGTGCATCTGTTTGGTCTTTGTATTTGAGAAAAATAACACAAGTAAATCTTTAAAAATCATCCACGACTACTATTTCCCCTAAGCTCATGACTGGTATAGGACCAAAAAGGTTCATATGTAGCAGTTCTAAGCATCGGGAAGATGATTTAAAACCCTTGTTTTTAAATGAAGATCTTACTTGTTTACCAAACTGACATGCTGAACAAATTTTATCTTTTGAAAAATATATTTTGGGCAAGCCAGTTACAAGATCATGGTTACTCAGATAAGCAATAGATTTAAAATTAAGGTGGTTCAACCTCTTATGCCACAACCAGTTTTTAGAAGATTTTAAAGCTATAAAACAAACTGATGTATAAGGTTGCTCGGTCCAACTGACTTTGTAGATGTTCCCACAACTACTGCCAGTTAGGATGACCTCATCAGTTGAGTCTCTAACTGAACAAGTGTGTCTGTCGAACTGAACTTAGAATTCATTGTCGCATAACTGACTGATGCTAACAATGTTATACTTCAAATTCTCAACTAGTAAAACATCTTTGATAGTAAAATTACCATGGATATCTTACCCTTACCCACAGTTTTATCTTTGGAGTTGTCTCCAAAGCTGATATTTGGACCAGTGTATTTGATCGGTTGGGATATTAAATATGCATTCCCTGTCATATGACGTGAGCATCCACTGTCCAGATACCATATTGATTCTTTTTTTGTACCTGTCACCTGCAATCACACACAATTTATAATCCTTGTACCCACATCTATTTGGGTCCTAAACCGATTATTCCTTTAGAAACACAGAATTGGATCAGTCTAACTGACTTTCCAATTGCTGTGTTCCAAATGGTGTAGTGCTCAAATTCAGTACACGTATAACCCACGTATTTATTTAATTATTAAAGCATTTATTTAATTTTAAAATGAGTTTTAGTGGGGCATGATTTATATAAATGAATTATTTTAAATTGTTTATGTTTATGTGATGCACGTTAAAATGTTTTTCAACTGTCATGTTTCAGGCGTCATGCTTAACTAATTAAAAATGCTAACTTATTGTTGTATTGTAGTTGCTTGTCCATGCTTGGGGACGTTTGGGGTGTTTGTACGGGTTTGAATCAATGTAATAGCATCCTAGGATGAGTCTCGAGGTGTTGGTTCATGGTCCTTAAGCAAGTGCTTTGTCAATTTTGTAAACATAATCAGGGAGAGTGTGATTGACAAAACTAGGTGGTTGTACTACATGAGCTTCTTCGTTTAACAACCCATTCAAGAATGCAGATTTAACATCCATTTGATATACCTTGAAGTCCTTAAATGCTGCAAAAGCCAAAAATATTCTAATGGCTTCTAACTTGGCTACAGAGGCAAAGGATTCATCAAAGTCTATACATTCTTCTTGTCTATAGCCCTGAGCTACTAGTCTAGCCTTGTTTCTTATAATCAAACCATTTTCATCCATCTTGTTTCTGAATACCCATATAGTTCCAATTACATGAGTATTATTAGGCCGATGAACTAAATGCCAAACCTTACTTCTTTCAAACTGATTAAGTTCCTCCTGCATGGCCTCTATCCAATTTGTGTCAAGTAGTGCATCGTCGATTTTCTTAGGTTCTATCTGAGAGACAAACGCAGCATGCATAAATTCATTTATCATTTGATTTCTAGTTCTAAGAGGAGCAGTAGGGTTACCGATGACCAGCTCAAGTGGATGATCCTTTTTCCACTGGAGACATGGTCCATATGGATTTAACTCGGTTGGTTGAGTGATTTCTTCTTCTTGTTCCAAAGCTCCCTCTTCATTTTGTAAATTTTGCGGTTGCTGGTTGTCTTCGGGTTCGTTTACTTGTTGAGTTTGTTCTTGAGCGATTGGATTTTCTTTTGATATGCTTCCACCTATTTTTCTCAGATCTACTTCATCCTCACTGCTAGCTTCAAGGTTAGTAGCATAAAAATTATTTATTAAATCATGTATGCTGCTATTGCTATTGTCATGACATATAGATGACCAATCAAAGACAATATTTATGGATTCTTCAACAGTGAGAGTTCTTTGGTTATAAACTCTGTATGCTTTGCTTACTGCTGAATATCCTAAAAAGGTGCCATTATCAGCTTTAACATCAAAAGCGGTGAGATGTGTTTTGCCATTGATGTGAATGAAAAACTTACAACCAAAGATGCGAAAGTATCCAACTTTTGGCTGCTTGCCGGTCCAAATTTCATATGGAGTTTTCTCATGAAATTTATTGATCATGGACCGATTTTGAGTATAACAGGCTGTGTTAATGGCTTCGGCCCAAAATCTTTGTTAGATACCAGATTCGGCTAGCATGGTTCTAGCTGCTTCCTTTAATGTGCGGTTTCTCATTTCAGCTACTCCGTTTTGTTGAGGTGATCTTGCTGCTGATAATTCATGTTTTATGCCATGATCTTTAAGATAGGATGACAGGAATCAGTTTAAAAATTCAGTTCCTCTGTCACTTCTGATTCTGTCAACTGCTTCACTTTTCTCGTTTTGAAGTCTTTTGAGCAGCTTGATTAGTTGATAAGCGGTTTGGTCTTTGGAGTGTAGAAATATTACCCATGTAAATCTGGAGAAATCATCAATTACTACGAGAGTATATTTCTTTCCCCCTAAGCTTGTGACGGGTATTGGTCCAAACAAGTCCATGTGAAGAAGTTCCGGACATCTAGCTGATGAGTTTCTTCCTCTGCTTTTGAATGTTTAACGGACCTGTTTTCCTAATTGACATGCATTGCAGACTCTATCTTTGGCAAAATAAATGTTAGGTAAACCAGATTAAAGATTAAGTCTACTGATAGTAGCAATATTTTTAAAATTGAGATGATTAAGGCGCTTATGTCAGAGCCAATTTTTATTACCATTTAAGGCAATAAAGCAGGTAGGTGTATTAAGATAATCATCATTCAACTTGACTTTATATGTATTCTGCTCTCTATGACCAGTAAACATGATATTACAAGTTGTGGTTTTCACAGTGCATAAGAATTTTTGAAATTCAACGATGTAACTATTGTCACATAGTTGGCTTATGCTAATCAAGTTATAGCATAGGTTTTCTACCAGGAGCACATCTTTGATGATAACTTTGCCATGAATAATCTCACCCTTACCCACAGCTTTATCTTTTGAGTTATCACCGAAGGTGATTGTTGGACCTTTGCAGTTAGCTACTTCTGATAAGAGATCTTTGTTTCCAGTCATGTTTCTAGAGCAGCCACTATCCAAGAACCAGATATATTCTTCCAGCTTCTTCTTCTTTGTTGCCTGTCATTATTGAAATAAAGAATTGGTACCCATTTCTATTTGGGTCCTGAGTTTATCAGTCCTTTAGGGATCCACACTTGAATTATCCGGAAATATTTTTCATGATGTGTCCTAAAAGTAGTTGTTGTATGTAGGCAATGCTTTTCCAGTATGTTGTTTCGACCGTCTGTCATTGTCACTCAATCAATACCTCTTTTGAACAGGTCGGCTGTTGTGGTAATGGTTAGGTCTAGTTTTTGAATGATTTCCAGTTGACCTTGACTTTCTGCTGGCCCAACCTGAACAGTTGTGAACGGTTGTATTAGGCCTGCGTCTGAGCCATGATCGGTTGGTTTTAGCATTCTCAATTTCGACGTATCCTAAGCCACATCGCCTTCTGTTATTTTCAAGATTTACATTCTGAGTGACTTGATCTTCGGGTTTATCATGTTCATATACCGCACTATATCTGACAAATTTAGTTGGTTTTAAACTGTCTTTCTCTAGTAGCGGTTGAGTTGATGCTCCAGAAGTACTGCATTCACTAATGCTATAACCTATCCCGATTCTCTCTCCAGCTGGTTTCTGCATTTCATGCATCTTGTTAAGAGAAACAGAGGATTTGTTCCAAGAGTTGACTGTATTTATCAACCATTTGTTTTCTTTCAAAGTAGCATGGAACAATCTTCGCAGATCATTTTTCTCAGCCGTTAGCAGACTTAACTTTACTCTCAAACCATTAACCTCTTTTTGCTGCGAACAGCTAGAGAGAGTTAACTTGTTTTCCAAGTTTTGTTTTTCTTTTTTGGCTTCACTGATATGCTGTGATAGCCTCTTAAACTCTTCTACCATGTCGTGAAGTGCAGTGACAAGATCTTCTCGTGTGAATTCATGAGAGTTAAAGTCAAATACCATTTCATCAGTAGATTCTTGATCTTCCTTGTCCATGAGACACTCTATTTTCTCATCTTCTCTTTCACTTGAAGATTCTTCAGAAATAGATTTTCAGATTCTGATTCAGCCCATTTTCCTTTATCTTATTCTGCAACTAAGGCTCGCTAACTCTTCTTTTTGATGAATCTTCTGTTATCTTTAACTCGTCTTCTGTCAC
The DNA here is from genome assembly GCF_022965805.1 of Primulina eburnea. NCBI lineage: Eukaryota > Viridiplantae > Streptophyta > Magnoliopsida > Lamiales > Gesneriaceae > Primulina > Primulina eburnea. The sequence continues at coordinate 10,861,751 of NC_133117.1, forward strand.
TTGATTTCTTTTCATCTTTTCTTGGCCTGTTGCATTCGGCAATAAAGTGTCTTTTCTTCCCACAGTTAAAACAAGCTTGACCATCATCAGTATGGTCCTTGTTGAAGTGAGGTTTATTCATCTGTGATTGATTTTTACGCATGAATTTACTGAATTTTTTAACAAATAAAGACATGGCTTCATTGCTTAATTGCTCGATCGATTTATTACTTGGGGACTCTTCGACCGGAAGAGTCACTGTAGTAGCTGGAAGTACCTTCATCTGTTGAGAGGTGGATGGATCTTCTTCAGTTCGTATACCAAGCTCGAGCTCATAAGCTTTAAGGTCAGCAAAGAGGTCGTGAAGTTCCAGCTTGTTCAGGTCTTTGGATTCTCGCATTGCGATAGTCTTCACGTCCCATTCTCTAGGAAGAGCTCGCATAACCTTTAGAGCAATTTCACGGTTAGAATAATCTTTACCTAATGAAATGAGTTCGATAATGATACCACTGAACCGTTCGTCAAATTCTGCTAGAGTTTCTCTTGGCTTCATTTTTGAATTGTCAAACTTTTGAATAGCAACCGTCAACTTGTTTTCTTTTGTTTGATCATTGCCTTCACATAATTGAGTAAGCTTTTCCCATATTTCCTTGGGAGTAGTGCACGTCTTGATCTTGGCGAACATATTTTTGTCCAGAGTTTTGTAGAGGATATCTTTTTCAACGTTGTCCAGATTTGCTTTCTTCTTATCCTCAGCAGTCCATTCGGATCTGTGCTTTTCTACCATCTGAGGAGCACCTTCGATTGTAGCTACAGCTGTATTTACTTTCAAGATTTTCATCGGCCCATCAGTGATTATGTACCACATATCATCATCTTGGGATGCTAGATGTGCCTGCATACGAATCTTCCAATCATCATAATCTTCTTTAGAGAACATAGGAATTCTATTGAAAGATGTCATAAGTTTTCAAAAGATATCAGTGTTTGAGAAAAACTCCGCTCTGATACCACTTGTTGGGATCGGAAAAGAGTTTAGAGGGGGGTGTATGAACTCTTTCAAATTTTCTTATTTAAAATAGGTTTTTCAAATGTTTTTAGGCGGTTGAAAATTCTTTCTCAAACGATTGGAAACTTGAACCACTGATGAGTGCGGAAAACTGTTCCCAATTTCCAATGACAGTTCGAACACTTATAGCCAACTTAACAAATTTTCGGTTGAAAAAGTAAGAGCTTGCGATAAGTAAATAACACAAGATTTTTATGGATGTTCGGAGATTGAATACTCCTACGTCACCCCTTATTCCTTTTCCAGGAAGGGTTCCACTAAAAGACTTTGACTTTACAACGTATTTGCAACAACCCACTCCAATCAGGACTTATCACACTGCCTGTATTGGAGCTCTTAGTAATCACTTTACACTTCTAGAAATTACGAACACTCAGTTCACCAGATAACAAGACTAGATCAAATAACCAAAAGGTCACTGATGAGAATAAACGGTTTAGTGTGAGTAGCACAAAAATGATCCTAAGATGATCAAATGATTTGCTGTGAAAAGCGTGCTTATTGAGCGAAGAAGTATGTTTTCTTTTAGTAGCGCTCGGAGATCTTTTAAGTATGCAAGCAAGCTGTGATTATCCTATTGTAAATTCGAGAGCCATCTTTTTGCAAGCATACACTTCCGTTAATATGCAGGATTTCCTTAACGGTCGGAAAGAACATAGCAATGTTAACCTGATTCTCTGAATAGATGAGTCGTTGTCGCCTTTATGAGCATTAAATATTCTTTAATGAACGCATTTAATATTCCTTTTTCTCAGCGCCGTTCTGAAGTGCTTTTCCTGAGAAGTTCCTTTTATAGTAACTGTATTTAACATCAGAACATGACGTCTATACTTGGTCTCCTTTATTTGGGATAGACTCATTAATGCTGATCAATCTTGGAACAGATGTATATACGTTGATTCTAAGATGGTGTAATACTTTGAATAAATTAAGCCGGTCAGAAAATGTTTTTGAGCAATAAGTAGTCCTTCTTAAATGATCCGGTTCTGATAGACGGTTGAAACTCGCCGGTTAGAAAAATATATCAGTGGATGAACATAGCGGTTGAACTGATGCATATCTCATATACGAACCGTAGTTGGTTTCAAGCTGACCTTTCTTTATCATACACCAAAATTCTTGGGAATAATATTTTCTTAACAGGGTTTTTGAGGTGATTTTATACGCCGGGACGTAAATTTATCGGTGTTGGGTTTTCAACAAAAATACGAACTTTTTGGCAACCTGGCTATTAAATTCACAATCTTATTTTAAGAAAACTATTTTAATATTTTAATTAAATTCTAACCAATCACTAGTGGGCCTAATTTGGGGGCTTGATGGGCTTAAGCTTAATTAAATAATTAATTAGTATAAAATATGTAAATCACCCCAAACCTTACACATAACACACGCCCATTTTTCTGAAAATTCACACCATATTCATGGCACACACACACCAAGTTGAGGGAGAAATTCAAACAAGCTCAAGGAAAAAGTTCAAGCCAAGGTCTTGCCCCGTTCTTCGCAATCGTCAACGAGAATTCTTGCGTTTAAAACGCAAAGTCACGCCATATTTCTTTCCTTCAAATATCTATCACACCATAATATTTATTAGAACATGTTTTGAAAGAAAAAAAAGGCACACACTTTAATATTTTCGTACATGCATATTGTATGGTTTTAAAAACATGTATTATGATCCAAAATTCATGAAATTTATGCATCTAAGATACTGCCATGATTAGGAAAGGGTAGGGCTATGTTTTACACAAGTTTAAAGAGTCCTAATCACCCCTAAACGATTTATGATCCAAAATTCATGAAATTTATGTATCTAAGGTACTTCCATGATTAGGAAAGTGTAGGGTTATGTTTTACACAAGTTTAAAGAGTCCTAATCACCTCTAAACGATGCAAACATGGGTAGAATAAGGCTGGAACCGTAGCATAGGAAAACCAAATAAGAACCGTGAGTTGGAGTTGCCTTTGTGTGCATGTGGGATCCATGGGGCTCGGTTGTTTTGCATGGTCCCTTGGGGTTTGGCCAGGGATAGCTGGGGAACAAGTAGGGTTGGGGAGAGGGCCTGGTGGAGTCCTAGAGGTATAGGACGCACGCAGCCAGGCTAGGGAAGAGTCCATGCTACATAGGACTCTTCTCGTACGGAGTTGGTGATGGGCCGAGAATTTTAGGGGGGTGGCCCCGTTGAGGGCTGAGCTAGGTGGTCTGGAAGGTGGCCAAGGATGGTCATGGAAGGTTAGGAAGGGCTGGGCTCAGTGGTGGCCTGGGTAGAAGCCTCCACGCCAAGTGACAACAGCAGTACATGAAGAAGCACTAGCGCGTAGCTTGTGTCTTCTAATTCAGGAGGCTCGTGCGCAGGGGTCCAGGGCTTGGGATGGTCTGGGTATGGTCTAGGCGTGTTCTAGGGTCAGTTAGGGTCAGGGTGGCTCGATGTTTAAGGGTTGGGAGGAGACCTAGAATAGTTAGGAGTTCTTTTGTTCAAGGACATTACACACGCAAACATGCATTTAATTGGGTTGAGGGGCAGAAGTGTTTTGGTTGGGCCAGGGCTGGTTTTTCAGGCTGGGCTTGTTCAGTAGGGTCCCTAGGTGGGTTGGCTTGGGTTTGGCTCGAGGTGGCTGGGGCGTGGCTCGAGCAAATTGGGAGATGGCTCGGGTGGTTCGGTAAGGTGTTTATTTCGAAAATTAAAAGGATAAAAATGAATCCATGGGTCCACAGGTGTGGCTCATGAATTGGAAATGCAGAATAAATAATAAAAATGCTATGTTTAAAATATAGATCAAAATAACGAGTTTTGGATTTATCTGAGATTTTATTGCCGCACGATACGTTAATTAAGAAATTAATTGAAACGCCTAGTTTTATACTTCATAAAATTTTGAAAAATTATATTTAAGCTTAAATTATTATTAAAATTCTAAGTTTTTAATTTGGAAATTTTTATTAAGGTTAGGTTTAATTCGAGATTATAACGCATTAATATGCTATACTTAAAGAATAAATTAAAAGTCATCGAATTAAGTTAAATAAAAATATGAGAAAATTCAGGTAGACTTAAATAATTATTTGGGACATATTAGAATCAATGAAATTAAGAAAATATAAAAAAACGTGAAATTTTACGTCTAGGGGTAAAACGGTAATTTTACACCCGAAAATTAGTAAACGTTATGGCAGTGCCCTTGTAGAACCCGTAACTTAGACTACGTATAAACCATGCATAATTCTAGTATTTAAATTAAAAATGATTTTTTGTTGCATGAGTATTTAAAGTTAATTATTTTATTATTTCATGCAGTAGTTTGATTTTTACCATTTCAGTTATTTCAGTGAGGCCGGACTGGAGTTGGAGTTTTGAGATAGAATTTAAGATTCGAGAAACATTTCCAGGATTTATTTTAGCTAGCAAGTAAGTTCATTTAAGTTAAAAAAGAAGTTTGAGGATTTAATTTAATTACTTGAGGTGAGTAGGAAAATAAGCTCATTTAAGTTACTTAATTAACTTAATTATTGAGCATTATCCTAGTCTAGAAAGCTTAAGATTTCTGCCTCCACCTTCTAGAGTCATCCATCAACTCATTTGATATCAAACAACAATTCAAAATTCAAAATGAGGGAGACTTGGTCTTGAGTTGCCCCTTATATTTTGCACCCACTTCCCTAACTCCCCTAACCATCTCCCCCTCTCCCTAAGCTCGAAATTCAGAGTCATTTTAGAGGCAAAAATTGTGAGGTGCTAAGGGAAAACAAGAGAGAAAAATTCAGGATCAAGCTAAGTAGCAAAGCGCTCCACCTCCTCCGCGCCGGATCGTCTCTTCTTTTCGTTTTTCTTTCAAACGAAACCAGGCATGCATATATTCTTCTTTGACTCTTCAATAAAGTCCTAATATCAATTATTTTCATTACATGATCATGTTTTAATAAGCAAGAACTGAAATACATCAAAATTTTTAGAAAACATCACATGCAGAATTTCGGCCCCTTCTCTTCAAGCTTCACGTTTTTCTTGATGTTGTGGATTCAGGTGGATGGATCGGTTCCAGGCTCCCAAGGCGACATCTAGACATGTTCTAGCATGGATTAGGATCATTTAGTCCATTATTTCAGTCCCCATGCTTGCTGGAATTCGATAATGACAGCAACTTTCCATCGGTGCCATTTTGTGTCTCACAATTTCGTTTTTTGCTGTCATGAGGGATAGATCTGATCATGGCTGCCCCAAGGCCTATAGCCATGGTTGGATCACTTCCCTAGCATGTCTAAGACGAGACTAATTCGCCCTTTTGGTGGCTTGGTCCATGGCTAATCTGTTTTTGAATAAAACGCTAGAACAGCCCCTCCCCCACATTCGGCTTCTTCATTGGTACAGCATATGAGTTTGGTTTTGGTTGGTTTGGTGTGGATCTTGGTTGGCCTAGGGCACTTATCCACGGTTCATACCATACCCCAAGATGTCTAGGTCGTGCCATGGTCAATAAAATGGCCACTGGAACGAAACGAGACAGCAAGCAAAGCACAACACCTCACGCGCATGCAAAGGTGCTCTCGGTGAATCTTTTCGGTTGGTTGCTGGAATGGTGAGGATTGTGGCTGGCCTAGGGCCCCTAGCCATGGTTCAAATCATTCCTTGGGATGCTGGTAAGAGGTTTTGGTCGGTGCTTCAAGCCCCAATGGCCATTAGCCTCGCAAACGACGCAAGCAAATCAAAGCACGGTTGCTATATTTTTGGACAGCAACTGGCTGTGTCGGTTCGGTGGCTCGTTCGAGTTCTCGGTTGGCTTTTAGCCTATGGCCTTGGACTGGACAGTGCCCCTTTGAGTTGGGAAGGTCATGTTTTTGACCGTTCGTCATTCGGATCATTTTTGAGGTCGTACAAGAATTTATTGTGCGATGTGCCAAATCGACTCTCGAAAGAGCGTTTCTTGTTTTGGCCTCCATTCACCTAGATTTCGACTTGCATCATTTTAGGAGCATTATTTTATCATTTTAGATGTATTTTAATCATGACTACATGATGTTTAAGTGTTGGCTCGGGTTGGTTCGGAGTCATGATTAAATACGAAGTCGTTCGGTGAAATTGTCACATTTTTGAGTGTTATTGTATAGTTTGGTCCCATAAATCTATTGCATATTTTCGTGACATATTTAGGTTGCAGCGAGCCTGGGAGCGATCCAATCCAAGCAGTAAATTATTTCAGGATATTTAATAGTGTCATTTAATTATATTACGTGCATAAGAATATAAAATGTTCATTTTTGAGATTATGCGATATTGCTTGTGGCCATTTCACTATCATGGGATTATTGCTAAATACGGTCGCCAGTTACCGGTCAGTTGAGTTTGTTTCACCCAGTATACTGTGGCTACAGTCTGATCAGACGTTTACTATTTTATCCGGTCGCCAGTTATCGGTCATGGGAGCATTTTATTTTCCGGTCGCCAGTTACTGGGCAGTTTTAGTGCAGGGGCCACTTGCGTATACCATAATCTCACCAGGAAAATTAATACAGGCTATTTCAGTATAGGGCTCCAAGGAGCAAACATTTTTACCATGATATTTTCAGTTCAGTTATGCACGTATTATAATTAATCATAACACGACACTTTTACGATATGCCTCATAACATGACATTTTTATTCCATGAAATTTTACTATAGTATTTACTCGTTATTTACGATATATGCATGTTGAGTCTTTAGACTCACTAGACTTGATTGTTGTAGGTTCTGATGATGTCGGGGCCGAGGGCGGGGACCAGTGAGCAGGCTCGAGTCGGCGGTAGTAGGACCCGAGGACCTCATTTTAGCACTTACTATTTTTATGCTCAAACAGTTTATCCGTTGTTGGATTATTCTTAAATTGTTCTTTTGCAAATAAATAATTTCTTCCGCTACTATTTTTAATCATTTAAACTTTAGGTAACGGTCTATTTCATGAACGAGGCATTTTACTTACTTTACAAGAAAATTTTATATTTTTTCGCAAATTTTCAAACACAAATTTTCGGGCCGTTATAGCCCTGAATGTTGTTTTATATGTCAATATGATTATTTCAATGGTTATGGATGTTTATGAATTTCATATGTTAAAATATGTATTTTTAATTGTTTATGGATTTAATATGTTAAAATGTTTATGTTTATGGATTTTTAGGATTTAATATGATAAAACGTTTATTTTAAAATTTTATTGGATCTTTATAGTTTAAAATGTTTATTTTAAAATTTTTATGAAATTTTTATACATTAAAATGTTTATGATTTAATATGTCGAAATATTATTTTAAATGTTATGCTTTAATACGTTAAATTATGATTTTTAAATTTCATGGATTTTTATGATTTAATTTTGACATTTAAAATAAATGTTGTATGCTTGGTTTCAAAATAATAATGATATGTATATGCTTAATTTTATTAAGTGATGGTAACATGTTGAAGGACGTGAAGGGATTGAGACTAAATACGATGATATGTTGGAGATATCGTGAGGGTTATGTTCGCAATGGGAGCCCGACGATTGTATTTCCTTGGATACGGATACGAATACGAATACGTTAATATGTTAATACGTTGTCCAATGCCCAGTTGACTGGTGAGAGTGTCGTTGGTGTCCCTGTCGCCCAGTACTGTGGTTTTTTTATATGGATCCATCGCCCAATACGTTTAAGAATGTGAATCACAATCATGATCTGAATTCGACAAACACGAATATGAATATGAATATGAATATGAATATGAATATGATGATACGAATATATTGATATGAATATGTTTATGTTGATATGAAAATGTTTATGCAAAAGTTTATAAAAATGTTTATGTTTAAAGTTGATGCATCATTAAAATATTTTATTTAAAATATATGCATCATGAAAATGTTTACGAAAATGTTCATTTTTAAGTACAAGTATTTTCACTGTTGCATCATCATGAAAACGATATTTTAAGAACAAGTATTTTCACTGTTGCATATGATCTGTATATATAGTACTTATTATCAATAATATGATGTGTTGAGTTTTCAGACTCACTAGGTGTGATTGATGCAGATGATTATGATAATAATGCGAATGGAGGTCTTGATGGGTGACTTTGTTGGACTGAAGGTGCACATAACTCGAGGACCGACGCTAGTTTTCCGCACAAGTTATGATTTATGATTTTAAGTGATGTTATAGATAATTTTACAACAATTTATTTATGAGTGATTTTTGAGAGGTTATAATATGTGCTATACTTTTCAAATAATGTTTTTGGGTTGATAAAATAGTTGGTTATTTTACTTTTAAAATGGTTCCAAAATATTTTATGGTTCTGCCGAATGCCAAGTGAGGTTTGAAAAAAAAATGTTCTAATACTTTTTATGAAAACGAGTAGAAGACGTTTGAATATCTTTACCCATAGGTAAACAGTGAATCCCCGACTACAATACATTTGCTTTTACGTATTTCGAAACTACATCCAACCTCGCCACATGATGATCTTTAATGAAGTTGATAAATAGATCAAAGTCCATGCTAGTACGTATAGCCCCTTCATTGTCTCAGGTCAAATGAATAATGGTGTACAACTATAACTATAGACTATTTCACTAAATAAGTCAGTATCAATTGGACAGTACGAGAGAGGGTTGTTCAGTGCATCATCATATGATCACTCATATGTGTGAGTTGACATCCCCATATCCTTGCAAATGAAACATGTCGTTTACATCACATATGCTAATTTCGAGCTCAAGCGATCTTTATCCTTGTTTTAGGCGGCTGATTTGACTAAAAACTTGTTTAGAATATACAGTATACTTCCTAATGAGTTTCATGATCTTACGTTGAGAGACATAACTCATGGTACATAATATAGATTCAAGTACTTTATCTATATAGTTTGCATGAGTATAGAGATAAAGTATATTGTCATAATTGAATAAAATCATAAAATAAAGATTATATTATATTATAGTCATTAAAAGTCCAAGACACAAGTTGTCTTGCTAAACACCTATTCTAACAATTTGACTACCCCTAGCTCCACTGGGCGAAATGGGCAATACACACGAACTCAAGTTCCTCAACAAAAACTGAAAGAAATCCCATTTTATTCGCACGGTGAAAATGACATCGGGTGAATTTTACTCGGAAGCTGGCCAACATAATGTTGTCATCATAGTCCCGATTTTATTTTTAAATTTTCCGAAAGTGAAACTTTATGAACTGAAATGGAGTTCATAATTAAAGATTGTATGTAGTACGTGGGGAAATTGACGGGTCAGTGTTGGGAGGTATAAATGGTGGTCGTCCTGGTGCGTTCAGAGATGGTTAGGAGCAGAATGGCGCGATGGTCCCCTCGTCACTGTGCGTGGGGCCATTCACCTCTCTTCTAATTTTATCACTTCCACCACTCACATGGAAAAAGGACCTGAAATGACACCCCACTGTTGTACTTTCCCTATATCTAATTTCACCCATACAAAAATAAAATCTAATGCAAATTCACAATATTTTGATGGTTCGAGCAATATATGCATTTGTCCCATCAAAATATTCGGGATATATATACACATATATAATATCGAGTATATTTTACCATAAAATGTTGCTACATCATTCAAAATATTTAATTTATAAGATTAACACTAATTATAATTTTTAATAAAACAACAATCGTTTAAATCAAATGTCATGTCAATAATTTTAGGAAAAAATAATTTAAAATACAAAAAAAAAGTTGAGTTTTTAACTTATTAGAGCACCAAATCTAATTCACGCGATCAAATATGTAGATTTGATTAGATCTTCGGGTGTAGTTATTATGATTCGAGAAAAGTCTCGTATTTTATAAAATATGACGTCATCTCTCTGTATATGGATAACATGGGGGTGGATAATAATAGTAAATTGTTTCCATCCCTTCCTAAATTATATATAATAAAAAAAGTTGACGAATTAATTGACAATAATTTTGCAGTGAATTGATAGGTTTTGGACTATTTCTGAAATGAAATAGAATTTTTAAAAGTGTTCGTGTCTCACTTTTTTGTGACACGGAATAAATTGGGTGGCCCTATTCGAAATTCCATCTCCTCCGTGCACTTTTGTCACCACCGGATGCACGAGCTTAATTTTGTATGCCTTTTCGGCCAAAAATCCTCCTTTATTTTGTTTGATGGAACAACACACTATGACTGGGGAGTACTTGTTAGAGTAGATGTCCTGTAAGTCAACTGTTGGCTAAGGAATTTATTGACTCAATTGTAATAAAAAATCTTTATTTTAATATAATTTAACTTTTCATGGTTTGTTATTTCTTTATATGTATACTTATGTGAACAACATAGAGAAAGACCTTGATTATACTTTCATACAAATGAATCATAATTCGATGTTGAAACTCCTTTGTAAACATTGTATAATCTAAATTCGTTCCTAGTCGATTCAGCAGCCTAAAACATGGATAAATGTCGTTTGAGCTCGAGACTAGCATCTGCAGTGTTGTGTACCGCGTTTTTTGGTAAGGCATAGAGATGTCAAAACATGCAGATGAGTAATCATATGATGATTATACCGAACAACCCTCCCTCGGACTTTTCAAGTGGTTATCATTCATCCAAAGAATAAGTCTGTGATTATGATTGTACACCATTAATCCTTACGACCCGGACAACACTGAGGCTCTATATGCTAGGGCTGTTCTTTGACTCGTTTACCGGCTCCAGGAGAGTCATCAGGTGGCGAGGTTGGGTACAATTGCGACACATATAGAAGCCGGTGCATTGTAGTCGGGGATTCACCGCTCACCTACGGGTGTGGATATCCTATGTGATCTGATGAAATAATAGTGCGTGGAATCTCTGGACAGAGTATGAGATGTACATTTGAGAAGGAGTTCTCAAATGGTACATGCGATGCCACTATTTATATTTATCACAAAGTTATCGAATTATTATGCAACCCTCGATGAACCAATGATTGCAGATTCGATCGGGATAAATGAGATGAAGGGATCGTACTGTATGTTAATCATAATCGACTGGTTCTTTTAGGCACTATCAGTGATACCTAGGAAATCATGGGACGATGCTACTAGACGATCTTACCATGGTTCGATGTGTTTAATCAGAAATATGATTTCTGACATTCTTATGATCAATTGTTGATACATAGAATGGTGCAAATAAAGGTAAGCCCGAAATAAAGGAGTTGAATTTATGAGATAGTAAATTCAAAAAGTTGAATTTATGAAATTTGGAGAAAATAAATTCAAGGAGTTGAATTTATAAAATTTGATAATTTAATTTGTTAAACTCAAAAGTTGGGTTTATTAAATATTTAATTTTGGAGGTAATAAATTCAAAGGATTGAATTTATAATTTAAGTATTAAATTCAAATGTTGAATTTATAATAGATTTAAATTAAATGTAATGAGTGTATGAATTATGGGCTTGTAGAAGTACAAGACCAACATACAAATTATTAAGGTTCTTAATTGGATTTTAAAAGATTAATTAATTAATTAAACTATTTGGACTAGAGTAATTAATTTATTAAGCCAATTAAGTGTTTGATTTAATTAATTGGCACTAAGCTTATACATATGTGTATATTAGGTTTGGGGTTAATTAATCAACACTCATAATTTTGAAAAAAAAAATAGCCTCCACAATTTCTCAAGTGTGATTCACGAGAAACATATCTCAAATTCCTCCAAAATATTTTGGCCACTTTTCAAGAAAAAGAGATTTGAGTCCTCTCTCAAATTTTGATCTCAATGTAAAACTTCTTTAAAATATTCTAGTGCTATTTGAAAGAGGAACGAATTTTTTGGTCGTGGACTTGATAGAAGGAGACTCGAAGAAAAGGTAATTCATCAAGAGCTATATCCGTCTGTACCGGATTAGTTGGAGCCAAGTGAATTAATTCACTACAGGTAAAAGTTTTAACATCCTATGAATGTTTTTATAAAACCATATGAGTGTCCAAACATAAACATATTTTGATTGTCAAAATAAAATAAAAATTTTAAACTTCTGCTGCATTTGGGGCATGAGAAAACCGAAATCCAACAGTACTCACTCCATCAACTTCCAAATACTCAAGCTTTTACTAAATTTTCATCCAGCATAACATACATGATTAGATAAGGGTTTTTGGATCTCAATATACGACGCAGGCTCGAATGATAATTACTCTAAATACCGATTTATAGTACGATGAATTTTTATTTTATATATATATATATATATAATTGTTATTTACACTCAAATTTGTGTTATTTACACTCAAATTCACCTTTTAAATTTAATATTTGACAAGATTATCTTCGTCTTACTTCCTTTTTATATATGTACATACATAAATTACTTTCCTTTATTTTTAAAATAGTGTTTTACCCAAAGAACTTAAATACAATATTTTTTTATGTTAACTGATGATATCCAGGTGAAATGGGTACGATGTAAATGGGCAATCCACCGGATCTGAAGTGATTTAGTGTTTAGGAGATTCGAGCAAGGATAATGGCTTCAACAAAACCAGCAAACAAGAAAAGAACTCGTGAATGGGCGCCAGAGGAGTGTCCGGCATGGCCACTCCGATGTAAGTCAGCAAGTTGAAGAATGAAGAACACAAGCAATATATATATGAGAATATATGTGTATAGTGTCCGGCATGGCCACTCCGATGTAAGTCAGCAAGTTGAAGAATGAAGAACACAAGCAATATATATATGCGAATATATGTGTATGCTTGAGAGTTTAAAGATTCGGAATCAGTAAATGAGAAATATACCTGCTATTTATAGGAGAAAATGTAGTAGGTACCTTGTTTTCAGTGGTTACCTGCTAAGTATGGCAAGTCGGCTGCCCATACTTTCTGATGAATTATATAACAAGCCAAAGACATGTTGTTCTGACAGATAATATTGCCCATATCCATACACTTCTCGAGGTAGCCCGGGTAGAAGTTATAGGGAACTTTGCATGAGAGCTCGGGTTGTTGATTGCCCGGGAAGAGAATGTCCCGGGCATCTCCATGCCCGGCTGCTGAGGAAAGTACTATGCATATTGACTATGGTTCGGGCTATCCAATTAATGTATCGGGTCATTCATGACCCGGGCTCTTATGGGGGTATCACAATACATCCTTTAAATAGTCGGGCTAAAGTCTTACTCGCTGTCCCGATCAGTCATGCTTGGCCAATAAGAAGATAATCAATTTCAGATTATAAAAGCATCGGGGGCTTCAAATATCCCATAGAGAGGATGAGATGCTGGGGCCTCATGTCTCCGGACTATGAATAAGATGTCGGGGCCTTATGTCTCCCAGACTTTAAATATTTTCGTCACTTAGTATTCTCGGGTAACAGGACTGATGTCATGATTACGTATGCCCTAGCATTTAAACCGTCGAAAAACATTCCGTATTCCGAGAATCCGATAAGTCTGTCACGTCTCGATATCTGTGCATGTCCATTCATATACCTGCACAACTTCCAAGATCAATCTCGACCGTCCGATTCTTTCATATCAAAGTTGGAGATTAACTCCCTTCCCCTATATATTTTAGTTCACCAGATTTTCTTAAATCACTCAAAAATTCAAAATATCTCCCAAGCTATTGCAAAAATTTTTCTCAACTCTCCAACATGCAAAGTACTCCCACCAGCGATGTTCCACCACTGCAGCTTTTCACTCGCACAGCCACCCACTATCTTCCTCAAAAATTTGTAAGTCTTCTTCTTCCAAAATGTCTAATTCTACCACATCCACCTCAGGAGCCAATGTGCGAGGCTCATCTGGTTATGAGTTCACCGCGCTGCGCTCTAATTTATCTCCTTCCCCTCCCCCTCCCCCTCGCCGTCTTCCTACCCACATTTCTAAAAAACCAACAGACCATCAAACCAAACCATCCTCTTCAAAACCCTCTCCCACGGGCCCCTCTGAAACTCTGAAAACGAGCAAGGGTAAAGGCAAGGCCCAGGTGTCTGATCCTCCTGCTACCAAAGACCCTGGGGGTTCCTTGGTTATCCTCAATGAGTATCAACTTACGCTCGGGGGCGGGCGAGGAACTCCGAGCCCTGGGCTCAATTCCCTCCACCTTTTCCATTTTGTTTCCCGGTCCTTCTGATAGGGCCGACCAGCCTCCCTTTGGCTTTACCATCTTCTTCTGGGACCAAGTTAGAAATGGTCTCCGGTTTCCTATCCCCCTCTTCTATATCGAGGTCGCCAAGTTTTTTGGTGTGCCTATCAATCAACTTCACCCTAATTCATTCTGCATTATGGCTTCGGCTTATGTTCTTTTTAAGATGCACTATCTTGTCATTAACCCCCTCGTCCTTCATTATTTTTTTGTTTCCTGACTGGGAGACAATGCCTTCTCCCTGTCTGCTAGATTGAATTACCGGTTCCTTGATGACATCTCTTCTTCCCAAAAGGTATGGAAAGGACGATATTTTTATATTCAACTCCCAGCCCCTCTCTCTTGTCTGACAGGTTTCCTTCCTTCCCTTCCTATTCAACCTTCCCTCCCAAAATCTTACAAATTTGAGGATTTTTACACCCGAAGCCAAGACTTGGTGGAGGGTCAAAAATACTCCTCCTCCACCCTCATCTCAAAGGAAAACTTAATTGCCTATGGGTTGAGTGTCCGGGCTGAAGACCCAACAGACCGAGTAATTGATGAGGTGGCTGTCTCGGGCGCTCAACCCGGTAATTCATTTTCTCCATGTCTATTAATTTATCACTTTAACTCCTATTTGCAATTTGTACTGACCTCTCTTTCTCCTTTCTGTGCAGATAATTCAAACATGACAGAGGCCTTCGCCAAAAATGGGTGGCAGAAAAGGAGGCCAAGGAGAAGAAGCTGGCAGCCCTGAAGGAGACTGCTGGAAAGAAAAGGCAGGCTGAGGAGGAGGCACCCCGGGCAAGGGAAACATCCCGGGCAAATACTGAACAAGTGAATGAGGTGCCCCGAGAGAAATCCCCAGACTCTGAAGACCACGTCCCTCTCACCCTGAGGAAGTAAAGGATGTCACAAGCCCCGAACTAATTTTTGTTGAGGGTGACCAGGAAGGAGGTCAAGGTTCCTCCTGGGCAAGCCAATCAACAACTCCTCCCCACCAACAACTTACACAAGAGCCCTCCCAAGGGCCTCTCAACTATGAACAGTGTAACGTACCGTACTTTTACTACTTGAAATTTTGCGAAAAAATTAAAAAATTTTAATCAAATAAAACATCCGTACGGTCGTCACCCAACATACATAAAATATCTTTAAAATAATCCATCACCAAATAAAAGTTTGCTAAAAGAACGCTGTCTCAAAACGTCTCACATTCAAATCAAAACATCAGAGTATTTTAAAAATTTGCATAAACATAAACTTGCGATCCTCGGGTTTAGCTTGCCGCTCAGCCCAAGCCTGCCCCTTGGTCGCCACCTCCTGTCTTCTGCTCATCGTACTCACCTGCATCGATCAAGTCTAGTGAGTCTAAAGACTCAACAAGTATAAACTGGAATAACGAGTACTACATAATAAAAATCACATGCACTTTAAAATAGGACATACATAATTTGAAGCTTGCACATACGTACATACAAAACTAGACGTGCCATCAACATAAACTTTCATAAACATACTGCATACGTAAACATACATACTTCATCATTTTGCGAAGAGGCATGTTTCAAAGCAAGTGACCCATACATAATAAACGCCTGATCAGACACACCACAGTACTGGGCTGACAGGGACGTATCCACTGCCACATACATAAGATCCCCGTTCATAATTTAACGGGCTGGTTGGTCCCCGTTCATAATTTAACGCTTTCCAACCATGATCTAACCCGTTCATAATTTAACGGGCGGATTGGTCCCCGTTCATAATTTAACGCTTTCCAATCCTAACATAATTTGGTCACAAGACATTTAGCATACCTCAAAAACTTGACATATTTTCTTTGCACGTCAACATACTTACTTGGCGTTGAGGGATTCGTTGGACTTCGATCGGGGCCGTTGCTGCACCAACTAACATGAATTTGCATAGTACATAAACGTAGGAATCATACTTACCCTCAAGTCCAAATCACTACTTAGGAAGTTCTAACATTTCCCATGACACGACCTAGAAAATCCTTGCACTAGACCATGACATCAAACCCCGAAAATAACTTACAAATCTTTCCCAAACAGTGAGTACACGGATCCCGACCCCGGGTCCGTGTACAGGTCCGTCTACCTACTGCAAAGGAAATGCCCGGAAGAAAGAAGGAACACGGACCCCGTGCCTACCTCCGTGTGAGGGTCCGTGTCAGTACTGCATGGTATGTGTGTCGACAAGAAAGAGGCACGGACCCCGTCTATAGGTCCGGGTGAGGGTCCGTGTACATACTGTGAAAGGGATACTCGGGAAGGGAAAGGGGCACGGACCCCGTGTAAGGGTCCGGGACCAGGTCCGTGTACCTACTGTATAGACGCACCAAGGGAAAAGCAAAGACACGGACCCCGTGTCAGGGTCCGTCCCTGGGTCCGTATAGCTACTGAACGTTGAAACCTGCGTGAAAATCTGTCAACTAAAATTCTTCTCCCTAATCAACTTCAATGGCTACAAGACTACTCCTCAAGACATTCATAGAACACCATAACAATATGCCAAACCTGAGTGAACATTAAAAATCAACCCCAAGCGTAACAATTCACAACCAACGACACAAAAACGGATTTGATATCAATTTCTCTTCCTACGACGCTTAATTCAACGTGGTGCCTAACGACATGAAACAAAGCCTCAAAAATACTCCAAACATCTTTACCAATATACCTATTAGCAGCAACAAACATCCGTCGACCCTCAACGAAGCCTGCATCATAAAACTTCAAGAAACGCATCAATAACATAATTTTCTGAAAATTACAGTTTGAGCAGTCTCACGAAAATATCATAACTCACTCAATTTTCGTCCAAAAATTTCGAATCATATATCAAATCGAAGGTATCGAAAAGTTCTACGTTTTTGCCGTTGAAAGTTTTCTCAAAATATGAACAGAAAAATCGCAGTATTTGAAAAGACAGCAAAAACGAGTTTTAGATCTAAAATTTTACCCTCGAAATTGATCCGATCTATAATCCGCTCAAACTACTAACATGATACATAACTTTTACGCATAAAAATCAACGCAACGCATAATATGACTTGATCGACACAGCAAGAACAGAATATACGTGCCTTTATGATGATAACGTTACCGAAAGACGACACCGAAGCGGAGATAGAGAGAGGCTTGATCCGGGACGAATGTGGCACCGTTTCTCTTGAATAAAATGCAACGAAATTGCTGGAAATGATGGGGGAAGGGGGCGGCTGCCTATGCTCTCAAGAACCCTAACTTCTCTCTCAAAAATAATAATAAAACTTGAATGCTAGAGTGTGTGTGTGTTTAGGCGTGTTACAGGTGTGTGTAAAAGTGGGTTTCTGTGTGTGCGTGTGTATTAAATAAATTAGGTGACTAACTTTTGTTTAATTAAAATAATAGTCTACTAATCAAAACATTAACTCACACTTAACTTTTAAATAAAACTCTTTAATTAAAATATAACACACCAACCTAGACTTTGAAAGTTTAAAGGTCTTAAAATTACTAATTAAATATTTAGGCTCAACAATGCTAAAACTCACTAAATTATTTAAAATACCCCCACTCTCAACTTAAAATAAAATACCTTCTTTTAAATTGCCAAAAATCGTCCCCGGGTCTTTTCCTCAATCCCGCCTCGAATAATCGCCTGAAACATAAAACTCGAAAGACATTTTAACGTGCATTACATAAACGTAATTAAATTAAAAATAATGCATTCAAATAATTATGCATGACTAAACTCTTTTAACATAAATTAAATGCTTTAATAATTTAAATAGATGCATGGGTTATACGTGTACGAAATTGGGCTCTACAGTTCCTCCCCCACTTATATAAATTTCGTCCTCGAAATTAAGTCTTACCGAACAACTCCGGGTAGCGAAGTCTCATATCTGTCTCTGACTCCCAAGTGGCCTCTTCCACTGATTGGTTTAACCACCGAACTTTGACTAGCTTAGTCACTTTGTTCCGAAGTCTGCGCTCCTGCCTGTCTAGGATTTGGACTGGTTTCTCCTCATAAGACAGGTCTGGAGTCAACTGTAACGGCTCATAACTCAGAACATGAGAAGGATTAGCCAAATATTTTCTCAACATCGAGACATGGAACACATTGTGCACCCCGGCCAGATTCGGTGGAAGGGCTACACGATAAGCTAGTGTCCCAACTCTGTCCAAAACCTCGAACGGTCCAATAAACCTCGGACTCAACTTGCCTCTTTTTCCAAATCTCATCACACCCTTCATGGGTGCTATCTTGACGAAAACGTGATCACCCACTGAAAATTCGAGATCTCTCCTCCTCTTATCAGCATAACTCTTCTGACGGCTTTGGGCAGTCTTCATTCTCTCACGAATCTTGACCACCACGTCTGCAGTCTGCTGAACTATTTCTGGCCCAAGATCTGTCCTCTCACCAATCCATCCCAATCAACTGGTGATCTGCACTTTCTCCCATACAGTGCCTCATAGGGGGCCATACCTATAGATGCTTGGAAGCTGTTGTTGTATGTGAACTCCACTAGAGGTAGTCTAGACTCCCAAGCTCCTTGAAAATCAATCATGCACGCCCTTAGCAAATCCTCTAAAATCTGAATCACTCGCTCAGACTGGCCATCTGTCTGCGGGTGAAAAGCTGTACTAAAAAGCAACTTCGTCCCCATAGCTGCATGTAAGCTCTTCCAGAAGGACGATGTAAACCTCGGGTCCCTGTCGGACACAATAGAGACTGGGAAACCATGCAACCGGACGATCTCCTGGATATAAAGATTCGCATACTGCGTCATGGAGAAAGTCGTCTTCACTGGCAGAAAATGCGCTGACTTAGTGAGTCGGTCCACTATAACCCAAATGGAGTTCGATCCTCTGACTGATCTCGGTAATCCAACCACAAAATCCATAGTAATGTTCTCCCACTTCCACTCGGGAATGGGTAGTGGCTTAACCAATCCTGCTGGCCTCTGATGCTCAGCTTTTACTTGCTGGCAAGTGAGACATTCTGATACAAATCTACGGATGTCTCGCTTCATCCCTGGCCACCAATACAATAACTGTAGGTCTTTGTACATCTTGGTGCCTCCTGGGTGAATGGAATACGGAGATGCGTGTGCCTCTGTCAAAATATCCGGTCTGATCGAACCAACACTAGGCACCCACATCCTACCTCTGTATCTCACAATGCCGTCTGAAACTGTGTACAGCACACCACCCTTGGCTTCGTCTTTCAGTCTCCATTTTCTGTAACTGCTCATCTGAAGACTGACCTGCTCGGATTTGGTCTAGCAAATCAGATTTGACTGTCAGATTAGACAGCCTAGGAGCCTTGCCATCACGATAAATCTCTAGACCAAACTTCTGAATCTCCGACTGTAGTGGTCTCTGAGCTGTCAACTGAGCAACAACTGCCACTTTTCTGCTCAAAGCGTCTGCGACAACATTAGCCTTTCCCGGATGGTAGCTAATTTCGCAGTCGTAATCTTTCACAAGTTCTAACCACCGTCTTTGTCTTATATTCAGCTCTTTCTGCGTGAAGAAGTATTTGAGACTCTTGTGGTCGGTGAAGATCTGACATTTCTCGCCGTATAAGTAATGTCTCCAAATCTTCAATGCAAAGACAACGGCGGCTAATTCAAGGTCGTGCGTCGGGTAGTTCTTCTCGTGCACCTTTAACTGTCTGGAAGCATAAGCTATGACCCGACCTTGCTGCATCAACACTGCGCCTAATCCGAGCTTAGATGCATCGGTATAAAGCACAAACTCACCTTGCCCTGTCGGCATGGCTAGCACTGGCGCCGAAATAAGAGCTTGCTTCAGAGTATCAAAGCTCTTCTGACATTCATCACTCCACACGAATTTAGCATTCTTCTTGGTGAGTGAAGTGAGTGGCACCGCTGTGGATGAAAATCCCTTAATAAACTTACGGTAGTAGCCTGCTAAACCCAAAAAGCTACGGATTTCAGATGCATTCTTCGGCTCAACCCATTCCTTGACAGCCGTTACTTTCGCTGGATCCACCTCGATTCCACTGCTAAATACTATATGCCCCAAAAATGCCACCTTTTCTAACCAAAATTCACACTTACTGAATTTCGCAAATAACTTGCGACTCTGCAATGTCTGTAATACTGTCCTCATGTGCTGGTTGTGCTCCTCATGGCTCTTCGAGTATATTAGAATGTCGTCAATGAATACTATGACGAATTGATCGAGGAACGGCTGAAATACTCGGTTCATGAGATCCATGAAAATCGCTGGAGCATTTGTCAATCCAAATGGCATCATCAAGAACTCGTAATGCCCATATCTGGTCCTGAAAGCTGTCTTGTGGACATCTGCATCCTTCACTTTCAGCTGATGGTACCCTGATCGAAGATCTATCTTAGAGAACACGGTAGCTCCCTGCAACTGATCGAACAAGTCTACGATTCTAGGCAAAGGGTATTTGTTCTTGATCGTTACCTTGTTCAGCTCACGGTAATCGATGCACAGCCTCATGCTCCCATCCTTCTTCTTTACAAAGAGCACTGGTGCGCCCCACGGTGAGAAACTAGGGCGGATGAATCCTTTGTCGAGGAGCTCCTGAATCTGCTGTTTGAGCTCTAACATCTCAGCTGGAGCTAATCTGTATGGCGCCTTGGAGATTGGCGTTGTGCCCGGCACGAGCTCGATTGCAAACTCCACCTCTCTCTCTGGTGGAAGGCCGGTGACGTCATCAGGAAAGACGTCTGGAAATTCTTTGACTACTGGCACCTCTGATAAGGATGGAGTGGGCACGTCAGGCGCTGAAATAATACTAGCCAGGAAGGCCTGACATCCCTTGGAGATCAACCTCTTCGCCTGCATGCACGAAATCATGCGAGGAAAGCTTCTCCATCTGGCTGGCTCAAAAAGAAATTGCTCCATGCCGGCGGTCTAACCAAAACTGACCTCTTCTGAAAATCTATCAGAACTCTATTCTTAGTCAGCCAGTCCATGCCCAAGATAATGTCGAATTCTGGCATCGGCAATAGGATTAAATCTGCATATACCAGGTGGCCATGCAGTTCTAGATCGATATCTCTGATCACACTGGTAGCCAACAGCTCTTCCCCTGACGGGACTGTCATTGAAAAGTTCACGTCTAGGCCTATGGACTTGAGGTCCAAATGATTAGCAAACGTCTCCGATATGAAAGAGTGAGTGGCTCCTGAGTCTATCAGTGCAGTTGTGGATAGTCTCTTAATAAAAATGTTTCCTGAGATGCGTTAGCACAATACCAACTTATATCCCCAACATGCAAACAGTAACTTAAAGCACAACAGAACTCAATATCCCAAGTCATACAAACTAACACTAGTACACTAATAATCCCAAATGAAAATTCCACATGCAAAGCAAAAATAATACTGCTTAGGTATGAAATTTTACCAGTCAGTAAGGTGGTGTCTGGATCCGCCTCCTGTGCGTGCATGGCGAATACCCTGCCCTGGGTTGGCTGCTTCCATTGCGGGCACTCTTTCAGCATGTGGTCGCTAGCTCCACACTTGAAGCACTTGCCCGATCCATATAAGCACTGCCTCGGGTGCTGACGGTTGCACTTAGGGCACACCGGAAAGTTAACGGGTTTCTGAGGCGCCCCTTGCTGCTGCACTGGACCCTTGCCCCTTGGTGGTCCATGAAAAGGCTTCTTAGATGGCGGCCCCTGAAACGGCCTCTTAAACTGGGGCCTCTGATTCTGCTGCTGGTGGTGCTGCGGCGGTGTCTGGTAGGGCCTCTTGCCCTGTCTATCCGCCTCTATATCTCGCTGGTCCTGTTCTGCCGCCAAAGCTCTGGACACGGCGACTGCATACGTAGTAGGACCAGCTACTCTCACATCCCGGCGCAAGATCGGCCGCAAACCGTCCATAAAATGCCTCAGCTTTGCCTGGGCATCATTCGAAATGAGGGGTACGAAGTAACACCCCCTCTCAAACTTCCTGACGAAGTCTGCCACGCTGCTATCCCCTTGCCTCAGTGTCATAAACTCCCTGGTCAGGCGGGAGCGTACTTCCTCAGTGAAGTACTTTGAGTAGAAAACTTCTTTGAATCCATTCCAAGGCAGCACTTGCAGATTGACTGCCACTGACGCGCTCTCCCACCATAGTCTAGCGTCCCCTGTCAGCAAGAATATAGCACATCTGACCCTGTCAGCGTCCGTCAGCTTCATGAAGTCAAATATCACCTCGATGGACTTGATCCATCCCTCAGCCACCATCGGGTCAGTAGTACCCGAAAACTCCTTCGGGCTCATCCTCCGGAACCTCTCATATACTGCCTCCGGTCTAGGCCTCTCCTCGGGGCCTGCAACAGTCTGGTTCCTCGCAAATTGTGCGAAGAATTGTGTCATGCCAGCAAGCATCTGTGCCTGCATATCTGGTGGTGGGGGTGGTGGAGGATTGGCCCTCTCCTCATCTCGATGTTCCATGTCCTCTACTCGGTGCTCTCTGTTCTCATCCCTTGTTTCACGGTCGATCACACGTCTAGGAGGCATACTGTTCCAATAAATTGCCCAACACGTAAACCCAACATGCAAGATTATAATACCAATATCAAAAGATGCACATAATTTTGAACTTAAAACATATACATGCTGAAATCATGACTTAATGCATAGTACATAGCATAACTCAAAACTTTAAAACTTACAGACTTGAGGTGTGACTTCGAGAGCTTCTTGCGACTGGCAGTAGGCGTAACCCTTTACAAGAACACCGCTCTGATACCAACTGTAACGTACCGTACTTTTATTACTTGAAATTTTGCGGAAAAATTAAAAAATTTTAATCAAATAAAACATCCGTACGGTCGTCACCCAACATACATAAAATATCTTTAAAATAATCCATCACCAAATAAAAGTTTGCTAAAAGAACGCTGTCTCAAAACGTCTCACATTCAAATCAAAACATCAGAGTATTTTAAAAATTTGCATAAACATAAACTTGCGGTCCTCGGGTTTAGCCTGCCGCTCAGCCCAAGCCTGCCCCTTTGTCGCCACCTCCTGTCTCCTGCTCATCGTACTCACCTGCATCGATCAAGTCTAGTGAGTCTAAAGACTCAACAAGTATAAACTGGAATAACGAGTACTACATAATAAAAATCACATGCACTTTAAAATAGGACATACATAATTTGAAGCTTGCACATACGTACATACAAAACTAGACGTGCCATCAACATAAACTTTCATAAACATACTGCATACGTAAACATACATACTTCATCATTTTGCGTAGAGGCATGTTTCAAAGCAAGTGACCATACATAATAAACGCCTGATCAGACACACCACAGTACTGGGCTGACAGGGACGTATCCACTGCCACATACATAAGATCCTCGTTCATAATTTAACGGGCTGGTTGGTCCCCATTCATAATTTAACGCTTTCCAACCATGATCTAACCCGTTCATAATTTAACGGGCGGATTGGTCCCCGTTCATAATTTAACGCTTTCCAATCCTAACATAATTTGGTCACAAGACATTTAGCATACCTCAAAAACTTGACATATTTTCTTTGCACGTCAACATACTTACTTGGCGTTAAGGGATTCGTTGGACTTCGATCGGGGCCGTTGCTGCACCAACTAACATGAATTTGCATAGTACATAAACGTAGGAATCATACTTACCCTCAAGTCCAAATCACTACTTAGGACGTTCTAACATTTCCCATGACACGACCTAGAAAATCCTTGCACTAGACCATCAAACCCCGAAAATAACTTACAAATCTTTCCCAAACAGTGAGTACACGGATCCCGACCCCGGGTCCGTGTACAGGTCCGTCTACCTACTGCAAAGGAAATGCCCGGAAGAAAGAAGGAACACGGACCCCGTGCCTACCTCCGTGTGAGGGTCCGTGTCAGTACTGCATGGTATGTGTGTCGACAAGAAAGAGGCACGGACGCCGTCTATAGGTCCGGGTGAGGGTCCGTGTACATACTGTGAAAGGGATACTCGGGAAGGGAAAGGGGCACGTCCTTACACGGGACCAGGTCCGTGTACCTACTGTATAGACGCACCAAGGGAAAAGCAAAGACACGGACCCCGTGTCAGGGTCCGTCCCTGGGTCCGTATAGCTACTGAACGTTGAAACCTGCGTGAAAATCTGTCAACTAAAATTCTTCTCCCTAATCAACTTCAATGGCTACAAGACTACTCCTCAAGACATTCATAGAACACCATAACAATATGCCAAACCTGAGTGAACATTAAAAATCAACCCCAAGCGTAACAATTCACAACCAACGACACAAAAACGGATTTGATATCAATTTCTCTTCCTACGACGCTTAATTCAACGTGGTGCCTAACAACATGAAACAAAGCCTCAAAAATACTCCAAACATCTTTACCAATATACCTATTAGCAGCAACAAACACCCGTCGACCCTCAACGAAGCCTGCATCATAAAAATTCAAGAAACGCATCAATAACATAATTTTCTGAAAATTACAGTTTGAGCAGTCTCACGAAAAATATCATAACTCACTCAATTTTCGTCCAAAAATTTCGAATCATATATCAAATCGAAGGTATCGAAAAGTTCTACGTTTTTGCCGTTGAAAGTTTTCTCAAAATATGAACAGAAAAATCGCAGTATTTGAAAAGACAGCAAAAACGAGTTTTAGATCTAAAATTTTACCCTCGAAATTGATCCGATCTATAATCCGCTCAAACTACTAACATGATACATAACTTTTACGCATAAAAATCAACGCAACGCATAATATGACTTGATCGACACAGCAAGAACAGAATATACGTGCCTTTATGATGATAACGTTACCGAAAGACGACACCGAAGCGGAGATAGAGAGAGGCTTGATCCGGGACGAATGTGGCACCGTTTCTCTTGAATAAAATGCAACGAAATTGCTGGAAATGATGGGGGAAGGGGGCGGCTGCCTATGCTCTCAAGAACCCTAACTTCTCTCTCAAAAATAATAATAAAAACAGCCCACCCGAGCTAGCATTTTTACAAAGGGAGCTACTCCTACCGGAATACACCTCCTTAAGTAGATGCTCATTCCTGCTCAGGAGACTTTTTTAAAGAGCTCCAGGCCGGCTGCCAGATTTCTTGAGGGCTCGAAAATGCCTTTATCTGTAAGTCTTCCTCTCTCCTTCTTTTTCTTCTTCTTTTTTTTTTTTAACTCTTTTTGAAACAGGGCGTTCACATGCTGGTATCGGCCTTTGAGGAGGTAGCTGCAGTGGCTACCCGGCAGGGTCAACAAATCTGGGCTGCTCAAGAACTCCATGACCAAATTCAAGGAGAGATTGCCCAGGTTAAGAAACTTCCTGAAGAGGAAGTGGCCACCCTTCAAGCTTCCTTGGAATCGGCCCAGGCAGATCTGTCTAAGGCCCGGGAAGACACCAATGAGGTCCTCATCAGGGAGGAGACCCTTCAGGGACACCACTCTGTCCTTGAAGGTAAGAACAAATCCTTGATGGATGGTACGGAAGAACAAATTTCCTTGGAGGTAAGAACAAATCCTTGATGGATGGTACGGAAGAGGGCCCTAGCTAAAGCTGAACATAACAAGGAGCAACTGCAAACCTCCTTCCTTCTCTCTCCAGAATTCAAGATGGCCGTGGTAGACAAGGCATACCCCTTTTCAAGACCGACTTTGACAAATTCCAGGAACAATTTGAATAGGCCGGGCTCTTGCCTTTGGACAAGAAAGACTTCCCTGACTTCAGCGGGGCAATTGCATCTCTCCCGAAAGATGGGGAAGACAAGAAGGAGGAATTCCAAGCCGAAGAAGAACAGCCAGGGTCTGAACAAATAAAGCCATTTGAATAATTCCTGCTGAATCTTTTTGAAGACTGACTGCGTGAGTCAGTTAAAACTTTTGGGCTATAACCAATACCATATCTTCTAGCCTTCGTACTTTCAGTAGGTTGCTCAACAAGTTTACTTGGCTCAGTTTGTTCTTGTGCCACAACTGATTTGACAAAGTGAATGTATTTTCCTTTATCCATATTCAGTTTTGGTCGAGTATCATTGGAAGACATTTCATCTTTGTTACTGAACTCTAAACCAGTTTTATCAGTAACTGATTTCTCTGAGTTCTGTATATCAGTTAATGCAGCAGATGATTTGTTCCAAGCCTGAATAAGCTCAGTTTGCTTTGAATTTTCAAGCATCAACTTCTGAATCATTGATTGATTCCTGCTTCTTTCAGCATTGAGCTCAGCAATTTCCTCTTTCAGACTCAACACATCAACTGATTCAACAGTTTTAGTTTTATTGTCTATGTGATCATTTGCTTTGCTCTGGCCTTTTCAAAAGATAAGGCAATCTTGTGGTACTCACTAACCATGTCATGAAGAGTTGAAATGAGTTCTTCTCTGGTGTAATCAGTTGAGCTAAAGTCAAATACATGTTGACTGTTTGACTCCAATTCTGTATCACCAGCCATTAGACACTTCACTTCCTCTTCACCATCACTGGAACTGCATGAGGTTTCTAGCTCTGACTCTTCGCTGTCAGTCTCTGCCCATTTTTATTTACTCTCTTCAGCTAAGAGTACCTCGTGCTTTTTTCTGAAAGACTTCTTATCATCCTTGGGCCTCCTCTTGTGCTCATATGACTTCTTCTTTCTTTCAGTTGAACCTTGACTGTCCTTCTTAGGTTTGGGACAGTCAGCAATGAAGTTACCGAGTTTGCCACAGTTGTAGCAAGTGTTTGATTCCTCTTTAGAATTTTTTCTCTGATAATGCTTCTGGAAGTTCCCTTGATTTTTCCTCACAAATCTTCCGAATTTTTTGATGAACAATAACATGGCATCATTGCTTAGTTGATCAGCAACCTTCTCGACTGAACTAGTTGGTTCTGTTCTTACAGCAGCTAAGGCAGTTGTGACTGCTGGAGTAGAGGGTTCTCCTTCTCGAGTTTGCAGCTCAAACTCATAGGTCTTCAGATAAGCAAATAGGTCATGAAGCTCAACCTTGTTTAGATTCTTGGACTTCCTCATTGCCATAGTCTTAACGTCCCACTCCTTGGGAAGATCTCTGATCACTTTTAATGCAACTTCTTTGTTGGTATACACTTTTCCAAGTGTATTTAGCTCATTGATGATACAACTGACTCTTTCATCATACTCATGCATCGATTCTACAGTTCTCATTTTGATATTATCAAACTTCTGAACAGCAACAGAAAGTTTATTCTCTTTGGTTTGTTCATTCCCTTCACAAAGCTGTATCAGCTTTTCCCAAATTTCTTTGGTTGTCTTATACATTTTGATCTTGTTGAAAGTTATTTTATCTAGCATTTTGTATAGTATATCCTTTGCCACATTATCCAAATTTTCTTTTCTTTTGTCCTCAGCAGTCCATTCATCTCTGGGCTTTTCAATTCTATGAGGTGCCCCATCTGTGATTGCAACTGATGTGTTGGCTTTCGAAATCTTCATTGGTACGTCAGTGATGACGTACCACATATCATCGCTCGTGCAACTAAGTGAGCCTGCATCCTAATTTTCCAATCATCGAATTCTTCTGTTGAAAACATTGGGATCTTGTTGAAGAAAGACATAATGAACAGTTTGAGTAGAAATATTCTTAGACAAGATACAACAGCTCTGATACCACTTGAAAGGATCGGTTAGTAGGTGATAAGTGTTTAGAAGGGAGGGTTGATAAGCACTCACTGATTATGTATTATTTTCGAATAATGGGTTCCGTTTAGTGACAAACTGACACTCGGTATCTCGTCAGTCAATAACAATCAGTTTAACTGAAAAACAGTTGCGGAAATAAACTGACTTAAAGAGAGAATAAATGATAGTAAGTGAAATAAAAAGCAAACGATCTGTTTCTGGATGTTCGGAGAATAGAATAACTCCTACGTCACCCCTTCTATCACGGATATAGGATTTTCACTAAAAGACTTTGATCGAATACAACCCACATCAGTTTGGACTTAACACTGTCAAACTAAAACTCTTAGTTCACAATAACTTTTACAGTGCGTGACTGAATATAACACAACTGAATGAATCTCAACAAAGATTTCAAAGTGCTAGCAAGCTCGTAAAAATAGCCTTGATTGCTACTGATAAATCTAATAAGAGTGAGCTCTTGATATTCAAATACGAGTGGTGATTTATCAGAGGAACAGCAAGATTGAATAGAGTAGTAGATCGCATGTTATTTTTCTCAGCTGCCTTCATCACCTATTTATAGGCTTCCCTCTCAACGGTAATATTAAATATCATTTAAATCTTTATATTCGTTGATGGTCACGTCGATATTCTTTGACAATCGTACACTACAAAATCTGAAATGTGGCGTTCCACTACTAGTTGCAGTCTGTTGTACTATTTGTCGATTTTCGTTATCAACTGATGATGTGTTCAACTGGGAGATCAGCTGAGGGATACTTTGCTGGAAAAATCATAACTGATTGTTTTCAACTGATCAGTTCCCAACTGATCAGTTAGTTAGATTTTGTTTCAACTGATGACGTGGATAATATTTATCTGGTACGCATTAATCTTCAGCTAATGACAACTAACAGTTGTAATATTTTAGTCAGTTAAGCTCGTTGCCTTTGATTGGTTATTCCAGTAAGTTCGAAGCTTAGTTTGTCAAATCACTGAAATTTAGTTTCCAACTCATACTTTCTGATGACTTATATAACACACCAAAGACATGTTGTTCTGACAGATAAGATTGCACATATCAATATACTCGAGTGTGGTGCGCTTCTTGAGGTAGCCCGGGTAGAAGTTCTCGGGAACTTTGCATGAGAGCCCGGGCTCTTGATTGTCTGGGAAGAGAATGTCCGGGGCATCTCCATGTCGGGTTCTGAGGAAAGTACTATGCATATTGACTATGGTTTGGGCTATCCAATTAATGTATCGGGTCATCCATGACCCAGGATCTTATAGGATATCACCATTAACAAATATAATTAATATTTAGAAAGTTATTCATAATATGTAGGACCGATTGCTTAACGCTTTACAAAAAGCTATAGATAGTGGTAATTGTGCAACTCAAATATTTTAAACCGCACAGCAGCTCAAGCACCACAGTTCGATCGTTCTATCAAGTAAGGACAATTATTGCACCCAACAATTTCCCTCCCAATAATTTCATTTCTTGTGATCAATGGGAATCAAACTCGTGACCTTGGCTCTGATACCAATTGTAGGACCTAGTGTTTACCGCTTTACCAAAATCTATAGCTAGTGGTAATGGTGTAACTCAAATCTTTTAAACCACGCAGCAACTCAAGTACCACGGTTCGATTAATCTACAAAGAAGGATCATTAATTATTTCCCCCAACATAACATTTTTGTTATGTGTAAATAAAGCTAAACTATACCTAAAAAAATAAAATTAGATGGTTATAAAAAATTAAGGTTTTATATTATTTCTACAAAGTATAATATACTCCCTAGTGATTAAATTCATATATTTTTTAAAGTAAATCTATTATTTCCATTATATCTATTTT
Source organism: Primulina eburnea (assembly GCF_022965805.1). Lineage (NCBI taxonomy): Eukaryota > Viridiplantae > Streptophyta > Magnoliopsida > Lamiales > Gesneriaceae > Primulina > Primulina eburnea. The sequence goes on from NC_133117.1 coordinate 10,891,432, forward strand.
ATGTTGATATACAAAAAAAAATTAAATAGTAATATCAATATAAAATATTAAATAGTAATTAATTACATAGGTTCGTTTTTAAAGAGTATTTATATAAAGTATTTAAATGATAAAATTGATAAATAAAATTTTATTTTAAGATGCTAATTTTTTTAGTATCCTTATTTATTTTTATTTGATTTTATGATTAATTGAAAGAATTTTTTTTTTTTACTCATAAGAAGACGATACATTTTAAAAACAAGAACGAAATATCACTTTACCTAAAAAATATATACAAATGCAAAATACAGTACAAGACTAAAGCTTTTATTAAAGCTATTACAATAGACAACCTTAATTTAGGTTGATAGAAGATCTTCAAATCTTCAACTTTAAGCAGCTAAATGTGAGCTTTGTTTCTCGTAGGCCTTTAAGGTAATTCTGGATCTTTCCAGATGAGGATATGTAAACCACTGTTTATAAACAGGATTGATTTCGGGGTCTTTTAACTGATTCTCAAGAACCTCAATTTGAGTTTTAATTAATTTAATTTTCTTTTTTAAAGTTACAATATAATTTGCAGATGGCATAATATAATCGAAGGGTGGATCATAAATATAATTATAAGACATAAACTAAAACTTACATGATCTTGCAGAAGTTTGAAAAAGCAAACCTTGAGTAATTCTTCGAAATATTCAACCTTTTATTCAGAAAGAGAGTAGTTATTTTCGGTGTGTCCGATTACAAAGGGAAACCACTACTCTTATAAACTCCAAAAGCAAACAGTACCTCCACTATCGAAATACTTAAACCAATACAATGAAGACACGTACTCAATAAAATATAAAATTTACAGACTTAATAATACACACATATGACAAGAGACTTTTAGTCGGTAGTAGCATCCATCTCAGTAGGTGGTGGCATCCAACTTGCATCCACAGAATTATGCATTAAGTAATGCGAAAATATCCCCATCATCTTCATAGGGATCCTGTGCATCTTGATTTTGATCATCATTTTCTGCCATAGTAGTATCTTCTTCCATTTTATATTTTCCTTTTGACGAGGTAGATGCTTGTGTAGATATATTTGATTTTTCACCAAATACTTCTGAAAACATAGAAGTAATGGTATCTTTGTCCAAATGTTGGAAAAGTTCTTTAAGCAAAGTGGTTTGAGTTGGAGTATCATGATTCATGTTTTTCATAGTTTCTCTGGCAGGTCCAAGAGCTATTACTCCCTGTCGATCATAGGCTTTACCTTCTCCAAAGAAGTCTTCTTTTCCCCACCATTTTATTAATATTTTTCTAATCAAAATGGTAGGGGCAAATTTAATTTCAAATTTTTCTTTTGGCAAATCTTGTAATCCATACTCCCATCTTATAATCCAGGGAACATTATAATTAATGGAGAATTGAATCATTGCGGTCATTCCGTCGAATTGTGGATTGGCTTGTTGAAACTTAATCCATATGTTTTTAACATTTCTAGGGAAAATAGAGGGCATTACCCCCCATGAGAAGAAAAAAGTTTTGAACCAGGTAGGTATAAATTGATGAATATCATCTAATTGGAATTTAATCCACCATGAATGTTTTCTTTGAGAATTCTCATAAATAAGAATTGTATCCCATGCCATGATATAATCATGATAATTAAACATATTTGGCATTGCCTGAAAAGTGTTTAATTGTCTGGCTTGTCCAAGAGGTAAACCCCAATTAGCCGCTGGGATAATTTTCTTTATAATCATTTTAGAGAATGCAAAATCGCGATTGCGATCCATATGTTGGATTTCAACTGAGCCAGTTTCGACTAGAATAGTTTCAAAATAATCACGAGTTTTTCTTCCCAATATGGGTTGTAAATCTTTAATTAAATAGCTTTGAGCTATATGAATTGGAGATAGACCTTTTAGATCTTTGTCAATAGGACATCAATTAAGACATCCTGAAATTAGATAAGGATATTTTAATTCCTCTTTTGATCCCTTTAAGGCAAATATAGCATTATTATAATAATGAATGTCATATGCAGTTGGATCATCTGCAAATTCTTTAATGAGATCGAATTTCTCTTCATCTGTAGTAGCCATATTAGGCTGCTGAACATTAGCACCTCTTTTAAAAGGTGGCTTATTCATAGGCTTTTTTCCTGTTGCTGGTCTCTTTAGAACCGTTTTCCAAGGTTGCTCCCTGCAAAAATTCTCTAGTTAGAAAATCTGGTAAAGAATTAGATTTTCCAGAGATATGTTCAATATCAAAATCAAAACATGCTAATATAGCTTGCCATCTAGCAAATATTTGTTTAGATGCTATTACTTTAACATCTTTTAAAAGAATATCTTTAGCAGATTTGCAATCAACTCTTAATAAAAATTTCTTATTTAAAAGATCACTTTCAAATTTTGTAATACATTTAACAATTGAAAGAATTTCTTTCTTTATTGTAGAATAATTCTTTTGAGTATTATTCCAAGTACCAGAAGTATATCTCACAAGAATTTCTTTAGATGTATTATCTAATTTTTTTTAAGTATTCCTCCATATCCAATATCAGAGGCGTCTGTTTCAACTATTTTGAATACTTCTGGATTAGCAATAGACAAACACGGGAGTTCTTTAACTCTTTCTTTTATTTTTTGTATTGCTAGAGTATGACTATCAGTCCATGGTTGAGGATTTTTCTTCAATCTTTGAAATAATAATTTACAGTCTTGTGCGAGATCTTTATAAAAATCTCCTATATAATTAAGACTTCCAAGAAATCTTTGTAATTGATTTATATCAGTGATTTTATCAGGAAATTTGTCAGCAAAAACAATTGCTCTTTCAATAGGAATCAATATTCCATTTTCAATATAATGTCCTAAGAATTTTATCTTAGTTTGAAAAAGTTTTACTTTTTTCTGATTTACTGCCAAACCAGCTTTTTTAGTAACTTGAATAAATATATTTAAATGTTTAAAATGCTGATCAATATTATCAGAATATATAAGGACATCATCTATATAGACGATAATATAATCAATATATGAATTATAAATTTCATTCATTACATTTTGAAATTCCATTGGAGCATTTTTTAATCCAAATGGCATTACATTCCATTCGTAATGGCCAAATGGTACAGTAAAAGCTGTTTTATATTTATCTTCTTCTTTTAGAAGAATTTGATAAAATCCTGATTTTAAATCAAAAGAAGAGAATATTTTTCCTTTAAATAATCTATTTAGTAAATCTCTTTTATTTGGTAATGGATGCTTTATCCATTTTAATGCTTTATTAAGCGGTTTATAATTGATAACAAGTCTTGGAGCTCCTCTTTCAATTTCGGCTGCATTTTCAACATAGAAAGCTGGACAACTCCAAGGACTATTACTTGGTCTGATTAACTCTTTTTTAAGAAGACTATCAATTTCTTCTTTGCAATAATTTAAAAGTCTAGGCCCCATAGCTATAGGCCTTGCTTTTGTAGGAATTTTATCCTCGTTAAAGTCATCTGTATAAGGAAGACTGACCTGATGTGTTTTCCTATTCCAAAAGGCATTAGGAACATCAGCACATATCTCTTTAGATATATTTTCAGAAATAATTTTTATTTTTTCTTGAATTTTTTCAGAATTTATTTTTTCTTTAATATTTTTAAAATGAATTTCATCTTTTAATGAAGTAATAAAATTTTCTTTATTACACACTATTTTTTGTAAAATATTTATAGATTTTGAGATTGGTATTGTCGTGAATGGGAAAAATAAATCATTTCCTTTAATGTTGGTATATAACCCTTTTTCATTAATTTTATTAATGGGAAACAACATTTGAAAAAATGGAGTTCCAAGAATCACAGGAGTAGAAATATTTTTTATGAGAATAAAAGTAGTATTTAAACAAACTCCAGAATTACATATTGTCACATCAGACAATTTGTAATTAACTATAAGAGGTTGCTTATTAGCAGCTGTTATAAATTGAGTAGTCTTTTTATAATATTTAGAAGGAACAATTCCTTCACTTATGCAATTTACATCAGCTCCTGTATCTAATAATGCTTCAATAGTAATTTTAAATTTTTTGTTAATAATTAATGTTACTTTTGAGTACCATTTTTGAGAAATAATTTGATCAATTTTATTGATCCATACCATTTGATTTATTTCATGATCATCATCATTTTTTGGTAAAATATCTTCTTCTTCTTCTTCATCAGAAGTAGAATCTTTTTCCCAAGTATTATTATTAATACTAAGAGTATTTACTCTTTCTTTTAAATATTTTATCTCAGATTTTATCTGATCTATTTCTCCTTTTAATTCAGAAATAGTAGGCTCTCTATCTTTTTGTTTAGCCTTTTCTAATATTTTATTATAAGAATATAATTCATGTTCTTGTACAGTATTTTGTACAAGTTTAGTAGGCTTGTGATTTGCCATATTTAAATAGTGTTCTATAGCTTTTCTTTTTTCTATAGGGTCCTTTATTTGATCTATGAGATCTAAAATGAAAGTTTCTTCATTTGATATTACATTTATTTCTAATCCCATAAAATTTATGAGACATGTATCACAATCACAATCTTGATCGCAAATTTTATTTTCTGATATTTCAGAATCATTATCTGAACTACTGTTAAAATATTCTGATAATTCATTATCAATAATATTGATATAAAAGTCTTTTTCCTTTAGATTTTCTTCTGTATTAAGAAGAATATTTATCAATGATTCTTTTAAATCATTGTTTATATTGAGATTATTAATCTTTTTCTTGACATAACACTTATTAGCTTTATGTCCAATCTTTCCACATTTCCAGCATACTGGAACTTTAGTAGAGTCATTTTTTATAGGTTTTTTAAACCTTTTCTTAGAATATTTTTTAGATTTTTCTTTATCTTTTATATAATGTTTTTTCTTTTTAAAAGGAAATCTTTTTCTTTTCTTATCTCTTTTAGGATATTGTATTGGTTGAAAGCCTATTTGCTCACAAAAATCACCAATAATATTTCTATTTTCTTCTTTTTGCATATCAAGTTGTCTTTTTAACTTGATATCATTACAAAGAGTAATTCCTTCTGCAGTTATTTCTGCAGATAAATCTCCATAAGTAAGAATACTCCAATCTATAGAGTTTGTCGTAGATTTAGATTTTAATCTGTTTTTAACTCTTTCAGCAAAAAGAACTGGAAGTCCAGAAATAAATTTTTCTTTCCAGAAATTTGCATTGCAATCATTTCTGATTAAGACTTTGGTCATAAAAACATCTTTATACCATCTGAATTCAGATAATGTTGGGCATCTCAAATTCATTAATTGTTCTTGAGATCTATCTAATTGGAGTTCATTAGCTCCAATAAAATTAGATAAAATTGTATAAATGAGTGTATTTACAGCATCTGACTCTTCTCTTCCATTAAGATCAACTATAGAAGAGTTTAGAATTTTATTCTTTGCTTCTTTAGAAAGATAAAAATCCCACCAACCTTGAAGTTGGCCTGTGAAACCAGTAATAATGGCTTGAGCAATTTGCCTATCATTATTACCTTTTATCTTTGCTGCAGAAGAATATATTAACATTTGTTTAATAATAGTTTTAATCTGATATTCAGATTTTCCATCTATATTCCATTCAGTAATAGCTTCTCCATTAAACTGAACGTAATCTTTTTTCTCTTCTATTTGAAGATCAACAGGGGTTGCCTTTTTATAAAAAGGTTTTACAATTGATACTTTATGTATTTTATTAATCTGCATTTCATCTTCTGACGAACTAGAAATATTATCTAGTTGTTCAGATTTGGTAATTACCGAAATAGTACCTTTTTCTTTAATATTGATTTTTTGTAATCGATCTATTAGACCTTCCATAAAATCATCGTCCTTTTTAGAACTTAAAAGAAAATTTTCTTTTTTAAGATTAGGAGGAGGTTTTATCATCAAAGTCTTTGAACTTTCACCACTAGAAATTCCTTGTTTAGACTTTGATAAAATCTCTTCAATTCTAGTAGTCTGATTTCTTAAGAATGTAAAGTGAGATTAGTAAAATTATTTTGTTGAATTATATGGTCAAAATTACCTTGCCCTATTTCTGATTTTATAGGGGTAGCATAAATTTCTTTATTACCCTTTTTAATTTGTAAAGTAGTAAAAGGAGGATGAATCTCAAAAGATTCTTCTCCAGTTTCATGAACATATAATTTATATGTTGATTCAAGAGTATTTATAAAAGACTCATCTGTAAACTTTGGAAATATTTTATTTCTTGCTGGAAAATATAAATTTTCCATCCATTTAAAAAAATCTAAATTTGATTTAGTTTCTTCAATCCATTCTAAATATCGTGAAACATATAATATTTGTTGTCTTGAATTTAAACAACTTAAAAACCATTTTTTCTTATTAAGATTTTTAATCTTATCTAAACTTTTCTGGATAGAATTATTAGAAAACTTAATAATAAAAAATCAATAAGAAGTTCTTAAGATAAATTTGATTTTATTTTTGGTGGTCAAAAATTAAAATAATTTAACTTGGTCAAAATTAATGAATGTCGGTCTTTGGAAAAAACTGAACTGACAAAGTCTATCGCTGCTTCATCTCAAGCGATCTAGCATCAAACGAACAAAGTTTATTTCCCAAAAATTAGTACATGTAATACCCATGCATAATTAAATTGATATAATTATTTAATTAATATTTTAGGTGATGCATAATATGCGATAAATTATTTTAAATATATATATATATATGTGTGTGTGTGTGTGTGTGTGTTTGTGTGTATATATATGTGTGTGTGTGTATGTGTGTGTGTATTTATGCGAATTAAAATGTTTTCAATAAAGATGTTAAGTATTTAAATTAGCAAAATTCAAAAATAAGAGATTAAAATATGTCAACTTAAAATACAATATTTTAATAATTAATTTTATTAATCAATTAATTAAATTAGTTAGTATTTAATTATAGGTAGAATTTAGAATTCGTAGGACTCTTAATTTGGTATATTTTAAAAGTTGGAGGGATTAATTAGTAATTTAAAAACTTGATTAATTAACCTAATTACTTAGCTATTATTTTATTTAAATAAGAGGTAGAGTCCTACCGAAACTTCATTCAAAACTCACGATACACACACAACACACACACACTTGGCCGAGAAATTCTTCAAGGATAGGGCTTTGGTTTTTCAATTTTCCCCTAGCAGCAACATATGGCGATCATCACACAATGTTTCTTGATAAATTTAGTCTCTTTTCAAGCCATAAAACACAGTAAACTGTCTCCGTTCAGCCTCCGTTCTACCCCGCGTTCATTTATTGATATTTCGTGTATTTTAACGCAAAGACATGTCTATACCCTTCAACTATGCATCGATCATGTTATATGTTGTATTTTGATACAAATTATGCATGAAAACACATTGGTTTGATTATATGTATGTTAGAACGTTATTAAAAGTCGTTTTGATATATAATATGCATGAACTCCTTCGTTTTCTCGAGTTTTTAATCGTCGTGTAACAATCGAAAATCAGTTCACGTAGAACGCATGCATGAAAATTATTAAATTGTTAAAATATTTTAATTAAATGATTTTGGATGCATGAATGATATATTTTTAGTGACTAAATGATTAATTGTGTAATTTTGATCGATTGCATAATTTAAATATTTTCATGCGAATATCGATGGTTGGCTGGAGACGGAGGACAGTAGACGATTAAGGTGTTAAAGATTTAAAAGCTAAATTTTTATTTTTAGTTATGAAAATAGTTATTTTAAATAATTTAATAATTATTATTTTTAAGTTCAATTTTAAATTAATTAGCGGGAGCAAGAAAATTAAGTATTTTAGAAGGGATTTTTTTGGAGATAGATATTTTAAAAAATTTTAAATTTGAGGCCTAATAATTTTATTAATTTTAATGAGCCTAATTTATTTATTAAAAACTACTAGGTTTGATTAAGTCCAATAATTAAATACTTAGAAAGATTTTTTTTAAAAAATAATTAAACCATAAACCTAAAAACAAACACACCCTGAAACAAACACACAATTACGTAAGATCATTGAAGGAATAACGGCCAATTTCTTTTTGCAAGCCAAGGAAGTTTTGAATTTTTTTCTACTTTGTTTTTCGATTTTATTCCTTGTTCTTTCTTCCAACAATGATAACCGACTCCCTTGCATCCCCAGGTGGATGTTCGGTGGGATTTTGACGAGAGAAAAGGGTAGAAATCGTCCTCCATTCATCACCGACGTTCCACCGCTTCGGTATTCGTAATTCGAGCATTTTAAATGTAAATGTACGTTCTAAACCTTTCTTTTTGCATAATTCAAACCATATTATGCATGTTTATTATATTTTGAATGAAAAACATGATGATCAAATTTTATTAACGTTTTGAAGGATTTATTTTAAAGCTTCAAAGTTTTTAATGCAAGTTTGAGCTGCGTTATGATTCCTAGGAGCTCGCTGCCATTAATGGGAAGGGGTATGATGCTTAGAAGTCCTAAATGGAGTCCGATGTAGGGTAGAAAAGTGCAGGAATGAGAGGGGAAAGCGCCGAGTCTCTGTTAAGATTATTGCATGTGTTGAGTTCGGTTTAGGAACTTTCGAGGGAAGGCTGTGTGCAAGATGTCCAGCCGTGATCAATGCCCTGTGTTGGGTCGATTCATGGTCCTAGAGAGTCCTAGCATGGCTGGAAATAAGGGTAGAACGATAGGGAAGCGTTGAGGGCTCGGTTTGGGAAAAAAGGGAAATACGACGCATGGGCGCTGTGCATGGGAGGTGGTTCTTGATGGGTCCAGTAGGGTCCTAGGAGGGTGTCTAAGGGGCTGGAGTATGTTTGGCTAGGGGCTGGTCGAAGGTGGCTCAGGGTAAAGTTGGGTTGGGACGCAAATCATGGAGAAAATGTGTGGTTTGGCTAAGGCTGAGGGAAGAGGATGTGTTGGAACATTTCATGTTCGCAATCTTGATTTTGATATTAACAAAACTAGTTATTATGTTTCTAATGTATTTAACTTAGTGCGCAGGTAGCTGAAACTGATCAAGCTTCTAACTAATCAGTTATCGAGTCATAACTGGAATTGAGATCAGTTACGAGCTGTCGAAATCACAAACTGAAGACGTCCAACTGATCGCAGAAACTGAACCAGACGAACTGAAATGTAAACGAACAGTTCAACTAATTGTCCAGCTGAAGGATAGTTCAGCAAAAGATATTCAGAAGCCCGGCCAGCTGATGGAGTGTTCAACTGATGAAGAGCCCAGATAGCTAGATTTCACTAAAAGAGTGAAATCAGTTTTCACCAGTCTAACTGAAGATCAGTTCAGATGAACAGTTAGGAACATCAATTAGGAATCATTCATTTGCAGATCAAGACAATCTTATCCTAGTGGACTTCAGCTACGCACAAAGATATAAATATCTGTACGATCAAAGGTGAAATAATGGACGTTGCAGCAAAGATTAAAGCCGAGAGATTCCTGAAGGCATGTCAGAAAATTCAAGACACATATACCAAGGAACGCATTCCAAGCTACAACGATCACATGTGATGAGTCTTGAAATACGGTTCAATGCCTCTATATATACAAGCGCAAGACCATCAGCAAGAAGAACAAGAGAGAGCATATACTAAAGTGTGTGAAGAACAAAATAAAGGGCACGCATATTTACTTATCAGTTTACAAGAAGCAATCAGCCTAGAGGGAACTCAAAAACATGTTATTAGATTAGTTTAGAAGCATATTTTCCTCAGTGTGTGAGAACACCTTCGGGTAGTTTTCAGAGATCAGTTCTCACACACATACACACACCACCACTCAAATACAGTCTTGCACAAAGACAATTAACTTGTGTATGTAGTCTTTCTCACATAGACGATAAAGAAGTGTTGAATGGAAGGTGATGCCTTCAGTCTAGTCTAGGAGTTCAGTTAGGCAATTGGTAAGTCCTAAGTTGGGTGGGTTTGTACAAGTATTTGTATAAATCAAAGTCTTCTAGTGAATTCTACCCGAGGTGGTAGAAGGGGTGACGTAGGAGCAGTTGAAGTCTCCGAACATCCATAAACATATCTTGTGTATTTAAATATTTAACTACTGTTTTCAAACTGATTTAACCAGTTAGAGCATCCTTCGGTTCAGTTCTCACCATAATCGAACTAATGAATGCAAAAACTAATCTAGTCTTTTGGTTATTCAGTTACACAAGATATACAAATATATCAGTGTTTCTTAACGAAGGATTATTTCGAGTGTTTTCCGCTTGGTTTTATACCAAACTTGATCTAATTTATCGGTGTAACATTCTTAGAACACGAGCTATTGTAGCTCTTGGAAAATATTTTGTTTGAAGCACCTCAAGGTGCTCTGCAAACGATCCTTCGGGTTGTACCGTGGTCTTGTGTGGGCTAGACCGTCACTCATAAGGGTGTAATAGGGTCTAGTAAGTCGTAGTTCGAGTTTGGGAAAATTTTATTAAGTTTTGAGTTATATCGGGTTATGAAACAAAATTATGGTTTAGTGATTAAGTTGAATAAATCGAAGGGCGCTTGTTTATATTTAATAAAATTATTTGAAGTAAAAAATAAGGTTATATGATGGTTCGGGATAGGTTCAAGTCGAGAAACTTAGGAAAAAGTCAGAAACGTGAAGTTCGGGGTCCAGGGGTAAAATATTCATTTTACGTCTCGGGTAGTTCAAATGTCCTGAAAGTGTCCTGAGGGGTCATAATATGAAACGTCTCCTCTTTTTATTGCTTAAAAGTACTAGAATTTTTTTTAAACACTCAATTTTCGGAAACATCATCCAACTAGAATTTTAAAAATCAAGTGAAATAGTCATAAAAATGAAATCGTCAACTGTTTTACCCAACCTAAAAAGCAATAAGTTTGAAAAATATAGCCCATACTAAACCTCTCAAAAATCTCTCAAAAAACATAAATAAATAGTCTTAAAATATTTAACATAAATCATAAATCATAAATTAGGAAAAGTAGAAGCGCTGGTACTCGGGTTGTGTGCACCTTCAGTCCAGTCAAATCATCCATCAAGACCTCCCTCAATCTCACTTGCATCCATCACACCTAGTGAGTATAAAGACTCAACACACCATAATCTTTATAACAAATAATATGTATAAAACCACATGCAACAGTGAAAATACTTTTACGTAAAAATAACATTTCATGACATGCAAACATAAACTTTAACTTTCCTTTTTCCTCAACATGACATAACATAAACAGTTTTCATGATCATAAACATTTTTCCTTTTGTTGAATTCAGATCATTAATTGTGACTTTCCTCATCATGACAGAAACCTCAAAATTCGATGGATCCATCTACATGTAACCACAATACTGGGCGGCGTGGACATCAGCGACATTCTCACCGGTCAACTGAGCCTTGGCATATCCTCTTTCGAATAGAAATACGATCGTCGGGGCTCCCTCTGGGGCCTTCTCCCATAAATGGGCTCCCTCTGGGGCCTTCTCCCATAAATCTGGGGCCTTCTCCCCTCACAATATTCTCATTCTTACCTCAAACCTAATATCCTCATTGGTAACAATAAAAGTACGACTGTCGGGCTCCCACTGGGACCATAACCCTCACGATATCTTCCAATGTAACCACGTAATAGTAATAATTACTTCCCTCCCTTCAACGTTTCTTATTCTCATCACTATATAAAAAATCATATATAACATAACATTTTTGTTTTTGAAACCAAGCATGCAACATGTCTTTTAAATGTTTTCCTTAAATCATAAAAATATCTTAGACATCTAAAAAAAATCATATTTTAATCATGAACATTTCATAAACATTTAAAAATAATCATAATATCATAAAAACAGCATTTAAGGCACTGCCATGACGTTTACTAATTTTTGGTGTAAAAAGACCGTTTTACCCCTGGACTTGATATTTTACGATTTTGACTTTTTTCTTGATTTCTTGACTCTAACATGTCCCAAATAATTGTTTAAGCCTAAATTAATTTTTCCATAATTTTATTTAGCTTAAATCGAGAACTTTTAAATTAATCTTTAAATAAGACATATTAAAGCGTTTTAATCCCGAATTATAACAAACCTTAATACAAAGTTCCCAAACTAAAAATTTAGACTTTTAATAATTATTTAAGCTTAAATATAATTTTTCATAATTTTATAAAGCTTAAAATTAGTTGTGTCAATTAATTCATTAATTAGCGTTTCGTGCGACGATTAAATCCCGAATAAATCCAAAAATCATTATTTTGATCCCAAATTTTAACATAATATTTTTAAGATTTATTCTACCCTTCCAAGTCATGAGCCACCCCTGTGGACCCATGGATTCAATTTTAGATATTAAAATCTCGTTTTTGACACATTATCGAACCACCCGAGCTATCTCCCAATTTACTCGAGCCACGCCCAAGCCACCTTGAGCCAAAACCGAGCCAACCCATCTAGGTACCCTGCTGTGTAAGCCTAGCCAAAAAACAAGTCCCTAGCTTGTGTGTGTGTGTTCCTTGATGCAATAGGACTCCTAACCCAACTAGGACTCTCCCAGCCGAGCCACCACCGAACCACCATGACCCTAACTGACCCTGGACCACGCCCAGACCCAGTCTAGACCAGCCCAAGCCCTGAACCGCGCGCACGAAGCTCCTGAACCAAGGACAGCAGCCTCACGCTACACCTTGCTGCCATGCTTCCCTCACGTTCCTTATAGCCACAGCGCACCCACTTGCACCAAGCCCTGGCCCGATCATTACCCATCTTCCTAGGACCCTGATGGACCACCTAGCCAGCCTATAACCGAGCCACAGCCCCTGGAACTCTTGGCCATACCAGTAACACGCGTGAAGAATCCCTTCATGCAAGGACTCTTCCTTAGCCGTCTCCATCGACCATAGCCGCCCTAGGACCCTAGCTAGCCTTCGAACCTGACCCTGGCCAAGCCCCCAACCAGCCCTGGCCAGCCTCCAAGCCCCATGCAAAACAACGAGTCACTTGAACCAAGACATGCACACAAAACTCAAAACTCACGGTTTCTTTTGTTTTAAAAACCCTACGGTTTCCAGCCTTGTTCTCTAACTTATTTTCTCATATTTTAACCAATAATCATTCATATAACAACCCATAAACCTTACCTAATCATGGCAGCCCCTTAACATATGTTTAACATAATTTTTGGATTAAAATTCATGAATTTATTGCATGTATGTGCAATATTCCGAAAATAATAATAAGAAATTCATGATTTTCATGCACACGATATTTAAAACGATAATACGATGTGATAGATGAGAAAAGAGATGTATGACGTGCCTTTGCGTTATATACGCTCGAAAAAACCCGTTGACGACGAAGAACGAGACGAGACCTAGGATTTGTTTTCCCTTGAACCTTCGAAAAACCCCTTGAATGTGATATGTATGTGTGCCGTGTGTGTGTAGAGTGGTTGGGTGAGAATTTCAGAAATTAAAAGAGTGGGTGGCCGTGAGAATGAGTGGCTTGTGTAGGGTTTTAGATGTTTTATATTTATTAAATGCACTAATTAAATTACTAATTAGGCCTTAGGCCTATCAAGCATTTAAATTAAGCCCATTAGTTTTAATTAGGTTTTAATAAAATATTAACAATGTTTTTGTTAAAATAAATTTGTGAATTTATTAGCCGGGTTGCCAAAAAGCTCGTATTTTAGTTGAAAAACCAACACCGATAAACTTTACGTCCCGGCGTATAAAATCACCTCAAAACCTCTTATTTTCAAAAATAATAAAAAGCATCACCCTTATTTTAAATAATTAAAAACAATTAACCAATAAAAACATTTTCTATTTTTCAGCCCTCGGTCTCCGTTCCTCGATCGCAACTCGAATAACCTTTAAAAATACATTTTTATGCAACAATGTAGAAAAATATATTTTAAACATGTAAATATGCACAACATAATTAATTCATGAAATTAAAACATTTAATTAAAATACAGGAGAATTTAATAATTCAAATGCATGTGGTTCGCGTGGATATTTAAATTTTCGGGGCGTTACAATCTTCCCCCCTTAAATTGAATTTCGTCCTCGAAATTCGCTTATCCTTAATAACCCAAAGTTTAGACTTAGTTCTAGTATACCAAAAATCCACGCTTTGGCTGCACTACTCTGATAAAACTTAAATTCTAAAAGGTCCTTACGTCTCCTTGATCCGAATTAAATTTTCCTACTAAATCCTTATTTTCGAATTGTAACTTAAAAATACCCATAATAACTTATTACTATTACTATTATAACCTCGAATTTCAACTGTTCTTACAATTCCCAATAAAAATATGGATGACCATACTTATCGTATATTACTTTTCTTATTTTATACCCAAAACTTTCATCAACGTATCAATTTCAATCTTAAAATCCCAAACGCATCCGCTAACGCATAGATTTTCAAGCTTAATATTGATTCATCCTTAAAACCCTTGATTAACATTAATTATAACATTATGACCCAAGATATTTCAAGGTTCTAAATATTCTTTTGAGCCCAAATCAACAAAATTCATATCATTTATACCATTCAATTATCACTTATTGTTAAACTAGTCCCCAAATTCCTTAATAATTGCAAAATTAATTCTTAATTTCCTTAAAAATTATCCTAATTGATAAAAAATCCTACGATTAACCCATAAGTTCTTGGTATTCTTAATTCTTTTCTACTGGATTTCCCATAACATAATTTCGATAAATTATACTTATTTACCCAAAAATCATTCCTATAACCAATATTACCTTTTCATTAAACTTAAAATCCCAATTTATACACTTTCTTATTCCCAAAGTCGTTGCAAATCCTCGAATCCTTATTACTTATGAGTAATTCCTAACAATTAATTCGACTAGTAACCATGAATCATAAATATTTTCTTAGAAAATCTACGTGTCTCAAAGCGTTCATGATATTCACTATTAACTTATAGCCCAAAAAGTAGAACGTCAATACTAAAACCCAAAAATCAACATCGTCCAATTCCACCACCAAACCAACATGCGTTGAAATCAAATAATTTCTTATTTCAGAGCGTAACACGTATAAAAATCATGAAGCATATAATCTTTTAGGGTAACAAATTCATGCAACCATGCAGGGTAAAAATCATTTGCCATGCAACCTTAAACATAACGTCATACTGAATCATATAAAGCATGTAAAAACATAGAAATTTGAGGCTTAACGACAGATCTTTTCGGCGTTGATGGTGGCATAACCCTTTATAAGAACCATTGCTCTGATATCAACTGAAACGTCTTCTCTTTTTATTGCTTAAAAGTACTAGAAATTATTATTTTTTTAAAACACTCAATTTTCGTCCATATAAGTTACACTTTAAAATAAAACATCATCCAACTAGCATTTTAAAAATCAAGTGAAATAGTCAACTGTTTTACCCAACCTAAAAAGCAATAAGTTTGAAAAGTATAGCTCATACTAAATCTCTCAAAAAGCATAAATAAATAGTCTTAAAATATTTAACGTAAATCATAAATCATAAATGCGGAAAATAGAAGCGCTGGTCCTCGTGTTGTGTGCACCTTCAGTCCAGTCAAATAATCCATCAAGACCTCCCTCTATCTCACTTGCATCCATCACACTTAGTGAGCCTAAAGACTCAACACACCATAATCTTTATAACAAATAATACGTATAAACCACATGCAACAGTGAAAATACTTTTACGTAAAAATAACATTTCATGACATGCAAACATAAACTTTAACTTTCCTTTTTCCTCAACATGACATAACATAAACATTTTTCATGATCATAAACATTTTTCCTTTTGTTAAATTCATATCATTAATTGTGACTTTCCTCATCATGACATAAACCTAAAAAGTCTATGGATCCATCTACATGTAACCACAATACTAGGCGGCGGGGACATCAGCGACACTCTCACCGGTCAACTGAGCCTTGGCCTATCCTCTTTCGAACAGAAATATGATCGTCAGGGCTCTCACTGGGGCCTTTCTCCTCTCACGATATTCTCATTCTTACCTCAAACCTCTTATCCTCATATCCTAAATGGTAAAAATAGAAGTACGATCGTCGGGCTCCCACTGGGACCATAACTCTCACGATATCTTCCAATGTAACCACGTAATAGTCACAATTACCTCCCTTCCTTCAATGTTTATTATTCTCATCACTTTATAAAAAATCATACATAACATAACATTTTTGTTTTTGAAACCAAGCATGCAACAGGTTTTTTAAATGTTTTCCTTTAATCATAAAAATCCCTTAGACATTTAAAAAAATATATTTTAATCATGAACATTTCATAAACATTTAAAAATAATCATAATATCATAAAAACAACATTTAGGGCGCTGCTATGACGTTTACTAATTTTGGTGTAAAAAGACCGTTTTACCCCTGGACTTGACATTTTACAATTTTGACTTTTTTTCTTGATTTCTTGACTCTAACATGTCCCAAATAATTATTTAAACCTAAATTAATTTTTCCATAATTTTATTTAGCTTAAATCGAGAACTTTTAAATTAATGTTTAAATAAGACATATTAAAGCGTTTTAATCACGAATTAAATCAAAACATAATATAAAGTTCCCAAATTAAAAACTTAAGACTTTTAATATTATTTAAGCTAAAATATAATTTTACATAATTATATCAAACATAAAAATAGTCGTTTCAATTAATTCGTTAATTAGCATTTCGTGCGGCGATTAAATCCCGAATAAATCCAAAACTCATTATTTGAGATCCCAAATTTTAACATAATATTTTTAAGATTTATTCTACCCTTCCAAGCCATGAGCCACCCCCGTGGACCCATGGATTCAATTTTAGATATTAAAATCTCGTTTTTGACACAATATCGAACCACCTGAGCTATCTCCCAATTTACTCGAGCCACGCCCGAGCCACCTTGAGCCAAAACCTAGCCAACCCATCTAGGGACCCTTGTGGGGACCCGAACCTAATTCAACACTTTATTGTTATTAAGTTCAAAGTTACAACTATGTAATAGTGGGACATAAATTTTTTTTTAATATACAAGTGCGGAAACGTAAGATAATAAATTTGATACATGTGTCAGTGTAATAGTACAAATCTTGCACCACGTTTATTTAACTTAATTAAAGTTCAGTCGCTCTGTCAAGTACTGAAAATCACTCTACTCGAAGTCCGGATATCCACGATAATCCTGAATCTCTCATCCTTTGCCTGATCCTGATCTTGCCCCACCTGTTGTCATGCACAAATACAAAACAAGACAACAGCCGGATAACTCCGGTGAGAAATACAACTCAGTATAAACAATGTATACATGCAATCATATATACAATATAAAAGCATATAACAGATATTCATAACATGTATCAAATCAGAAACATAACTCCATATCAAGTAATGAATCACACTCAGACTCAGACTCAACTCATTCCCAATCTAGGGATCCCGGTGTCTGGAAATTGATAATTATATCGAATCTCAGTCGATAGGAATGAATCAACCCCTAAACGGCATCGATACAATTCATATATCCAGTGTCTGGGAGAATCAGCCACAGAATTGACGAATCGGCCAAGGACTAGGCGAATCAGCCAGCGATTAGGCGAATCAGCCCATAGCTAGGCGAATCAACCTGATAGCTAAACGAATCAGTCTATGACTCAATACATACACTGTCTATGAATCAATAGACTGTTAGAGTAGGTGCCCGTCGAGCCAAGTGTTGGCCGAGGGTTCATGTTTAAACTCTATGTAAAAACAGTCTTTATTTTAATAATATTTGAATTTAATGTCTTGGCACTTCTTTATCTGTATACACATGCTAGTTGCATAGATAAAGTCCTTGAATATACAAATAGTTGCATAGATAAAGTCCTTGAATATACAAATAGTAGAAAGTATATGAGATGCTCATATGATGAGTATCATGAAACTCATATTTGGAATACTGTAAATTCTAAACAGTTCCTAGTCGATTCAGCCGCCGCTAAGAAGGATATTGGCCGCTTGAGTTAGAGACTAGTATCTGCGATGTGAGTACCATGTTTCATTGGTAGGAGACATTGTGATGTCCGAGCATGCAGATAAGTGCTCCTGGTAGAATGCACTGAATAACCCTCCATAAAGGACTTTCCAAGTGGTTCTCACTTATCGAGTGGAAAAGTCCTAGTTTATGGTTGTACACCATTAGTCCTTATGATCGGGGATAACATTGAGACTCTATGTGCTAGAATTACACTTTGACTTGTTTACCGACTCTCATGGGGTCACCAGGTGGCAAGGTTGGGTGTTCTGTCGAAACATATAAGAGTCGATGCATTGTAGTCGGGATTCACCGCTTACCTTCGGGTATGAATATCCTATGTATTCTCATGTGTATGTAGGTTGAAATATCTGATCAGAGTATGGTAGTAATTATGAAAGGGGTTTCATAGATTACACCATCGATGCAACTACAACATGACACATAGTATCGATTCATTGACAACTCTCGATAAACCAATGGTTGTCGAATCGGTCGAGATATATGAGTTGAAGGGACCGTACTATACGCTAACCATAACTGAATGGTTCTTGCAGGCACTATCATTTGATACCTAGGGAATCATGTAAGCGATGCTGCTAGGCGTTTAACATGATTCGTTGGGTACTATCATACTTGAGTCCTGACGTTCTTATTATCAAGGAGTTGATAATTAAGAATGGAGCTATTGGGGTATGCTCATATAAGGACATGTTTAGTCCAAATCACATGGAGATGTGAACTCACGGCTAGTTGTATCAATGAACCATTGAAGGCCACACAAGTACTAGCTTTCTAGATCCCGTTGAGAAGTAAAATAGTTCAATGTGTTGAACGGCTTATAAAGAATTTATAAGCATAAGGAAAAATAGAAGTATAACTTCTATGAGGGAAATGTAACTTTTAATTTGTGGAAGTGTTCCTAAATTAAAAGTTGGCCAAATAAATAATGTATTTGAAAATTTTGATTTTCATAAACATTATTATGGACTAAATTAAATTAATTCAAGTGTTGAATTAATTTAACACTAGTGGGCCTAGTAGAGTCCAAATAATTAAATTAATTCAAGTGTTGAATTAGTTAAATCATATTGGGTCTTAACCCATAAACCTTACCTAATCATGGCAGCCCCTTAACACATGTTTAACATAATTTTTGGATTAAAATTCATGAATTTATTGCATGTATGTGCAATATTCCGAAAAAAATAATAAGAAATTCATGATTTTCATGCACACGATATTTAAAACGATAATACGATGTGATAGATGAGAAAAAGAGATGTATGGCGTGCCTTTGCGTTATATATGCACGAAAAACCCGTTGGCGACGAAGAACGGGACGAGACCTAGGCTTTTTTTCCCATGAACCTTCGAAAAACCCCTTGAATGTGATATGTATGTGTGCCGTGTGTGTGTAGAGTGGTTGGGAGAGAAAGAAATTAAAAGAGTGGGTGGCCGTGAGAATGAGTGGCTTGTGTAGGGTTTTAGGTGTTTTATATTTATTAAATACACTAATTAAATTACTAACTAGGCCTTAGGCCTATCAAGCCTTTAAATTAAGCCCATTAGTTTTAATTAGGATTTAATAAAATATTAACAAAGTTTTTGTTAAAATAAATTTGTGAATTTATTAGTCGGGTTGCCAAAAAGCTCGTATTTTAGTTGAAAAACCAACACCGATAAAATTTACGTCTCGGCGTATAAAATCACCTCAAAACCTCTTATTTTCAAAAATAAAAAAAATGCATCACCCTTTTTTAAATAATTAAAAACAATTAACCAATAAAAACATTTTCTATTTTTCAGCCATCGGTCTCCGTTCCTCGATCGCAACTCGAATAACGTTTAAAAATACATTTTTATGCAACAATATAGAAAAATATATTTTAAACTTGTAAATATGCACAACATAATTAATTCATGCAATTAAAACATTAAATTAAAATACAGGAAAATTTAATAATTCAAATACACGTGGTTCGCGTGGACCTTTAAATTTTCGGGGCGTTACATAATACATGCTAAATGATATTCTAAAATATTTTTGATGAAAATATGATATTTTTACGATATATGCTGATGCTAAATGATTTTCTCGAAAAATGATATTTTACGATTTCTGAAAGATACAATATTTTTTAAATAAAAAAAAATATTTTGAAGGATGTGAATTGACTGTGACATGGAGGATATGTGGTGTTATCCGTTTAAGAAATAACGGTGAACTTATAAATGAGAATATCGTTAGGGAAAAGGGTGTCCCAGTGGGAGCCCGTTTATGGGCAAGGCTCAGAGAGAGCCCAACGATCGTATTTCTATATTTGGGCACGATCCAGTGACGAGAGTTGAAACGTCCCGTGTTCTTGTGTTTAAAATGTACTAGGAAAATTAATTATTTTTTTTTCAACTTCGATCCACATTAAAATATTTTAATAAAATATTTTGCCCATGTCCTAGAACTTTCGCTAGCTAGCATTTTAAAATCAATTGCAATCGTCATAAAATAAAATCATCGCATGAGTTACCAAACCTAAAAAGCAATAATCGTGAAACATACTCTCCTCTCCAAAACCACTCTAAAGCATAAATAAATGGTTTTAAAAATCTTTTAACGTAAAATTATAATCCATAATCATGAGTGCGGAAAATAGTAGAAGCGCTGGTTCTCGGGTTGTGTGCACCTTCAGTCCAGTCATCTCATGCGTCAAGTCCTCCCTCATCCTCACCTGCATCCATCACACCTAGTGAGTCTAAAGACTCAACACACCAAATCTTTGTAACGAGTAATATATATAAAACCACATGCCACAGTGAAAATACTTTTACGTAAAATAACATTTTCGTGATATGCATGACATGAACCTCACATTTACCTTTTCCTCAATCATAACATGACATAAATCTTTTCATGATCATAGCATTATCTTTTTCTTGATTGAATTCAGATCGTTAATTGTGACTTTTTCCTGACGTGGAATGACATGACATGAACCCCAAAAGGGTCGATGGTACCATCTACATGAAACCACAGTACTGGGCGGCGGGGACATCAGCGACACAGGATCGTCAACTGAGCCTTGGCCTATTCTTGATCATAACCTCAAATCCTCAAATCCTCATAGTCACAATTACTTCACTTTCATCAATGTTTTCATGTTTTCATCACCTTATAAAATTATGCATGAATATATTTTCTTTTGAAACCAAGCATGCACCATGTATTTTAAATGTCAATTTTAATCATAAAATTTTATGGACATTTAAAATAAATCATAAATAAATCATGAACATCTCAAATCATTTAAAAATGAACATAATATCATAAAATCAGCATTTAGGGCACTGCCATGACCTTTACTAATTTCTAGGTATAAAATGACTGTTTTACCCCTGGACTCGACATTTTACGTTTTCGACTTTTTCCTTGATTTCATGACTCTAACATGTCCCAAATAATTATTTAAGCTTACGTGAATTTTTTCGTAATTTTATTTGGCTTAAAACTTAGACTTTTTCAATTATCTTTTCTTAATTATTTTAACGGTGTTTTAATCCCGAAAAATACCAAATTTTAATATAAAATTCCTAAATTCTAAATTTAGTCTTTTTATATTATTTTAGCCCTTATGGACCACGACTCGACCCCCGTGAGTCGTTTCCGAAATATTCTTTATTTTAAAACTCGTTCTGACACCTAAACTTCGATCCCGAGCCATCTCTTAATTTTATCGAGTTACCCCCGAACCAAATCGAGCCAAAAGGTGCCCAACATGTTAATTTAGCCTACTGGACACTATGTTTGACAAGGCAACACCCAAGAACCCAAAAACGAGATGCTCAAGTCACCCTCCCCCCCCCCCCCCCCCCATGTACTGGCCGAGAGATCAAGTGCAAGAAATCTGTGTGTGTGATCAAGTGCCTTCATCCAACACTATACTAACCGAACCCAACCCATGGACACTTGCTTAGGACCCTCGTGAACCTTCCTAGCCCAGCCCGTGCCCCATGTAACGAGCCACCAATGCCTGAGAGTGGCGCGAACCCTGCACAAATCTGTGCAGGGTTCTCGGGTGGTGTCCTAGCTGTGCTAGGACTCTTCCCGAGCCCCTGGTTCGAGTCCTAGCATGGCTAGGACGCTCCCTAGACCCTGTACAAGCCCTGGCCGAGCCCTAGCTTCAGCCCCAAGCCAAGACCAGCCTTCCCTCATGACACCCGACCCCATCGATCAAGGCCGTAGTTACCGATTCTCGTTTTCCTGATTTCTTTTGGTTGCTGTCGTGTGTGTGTTCGTGAAGGGGGCTGTATCTTTCCTTGAAACCTTTACCTAAACGTTAGGTAACCCCATGGCAGTCCCTAAACACAATCAAGATATGGTTTGGTACACAAAAATCATTAGTTCATAGCATGTTAATGAGAAAAACGAATTTCTGAAAATAAAACTTCAAGATCTTTGTACACACAGAATTTGAATCGATATTATGATGTAATGGATGAGAAAATGAAGATATAGGCGTGCCTTTGCGTCGTAAACGCACGAAATACCGATGGCGACGAAGAACGAAGAGAACCAAGGCTATCTACCCTTAAAATTTTTGAAGGGAAAGCTTCCCAAAGCTTGTGCAAGTGCCGACTGCTGCTGCTGCCGAGGGAATGGTTTTGTTTCTGATAATTCTTTTAGGCGGCGTGAGAGTGAGTGCTTAGTTTAGGGTTTAGATTGTTTTTTATATGCTAATCAATTTATTAATTAGACTCAAGGCCTAATAACCTCTAATTAAGCCCACTAGTGCAAGCTAGGCTTTAATTAAACTTAGAAAAGCTTAAAAAAACGCTTTCATAAAAGAAATTTGTTAATTAAATAGCCGGACTGCTTACAAGATCGAATTTTAGTTGAAAACCAAACACCGATAAAAATTTTTAGTCCCGGCGTATAAAATCAATAAAAAATTCCTTGATTTCAAAAATATGAGAAACCATCTCCCCTAAATTAAATAATTAAAATTAATTATTTAATTAAAACATTTTTCAGCCCCCGGTCTCCGTTCCTCGATCGTCACTTGAATGACCTTAAAAAAATGCAATTTCATGCAGAATGGCAATAAAATCATAATAAGCATGCATGTCACACAATTAATTAGCCATTAAAGTAAATTACTCATTTTTTTCATATTTTCTAGATTTGCATGCGGTTGGATTAGTCGTCTTAATTTTGGACCTTACAATTCCTCCCCCCCTTAAATAAAATTTCGCCCTCGAAATTAGAACTTACCGACTAACTCTGGATAGCGACTCATCAAGTCCCTCTCGGTTTCCCAAGTAGCTTCCTCTTCCGAGTGATTCAGCCACTTGACCTTGACCATTGGAATGACTTTATTACGTAATCTCCTCTCTTGCCTTGCCAAGATCTGGACAGGCTTTTCCT
Organism: Primulina eburnea; assembly: GCF_022965805.1. Lineage (NCBI taxonomy): Eukaryota > Viridiplantae > Streptophyta > Magnoliopsida > Lamiales > Gesneriaceae > Primulina > Primulina eburnea. The sequence goes on from NC_133117.1 coordinate 10,914,906, forward strand.
CATATATCATATTTGGAGTTAGCTGAAGAGGCTCATAGTTGAGTACATGTGATGGGTTAGACATGTACTTCCGAAGCATAGAAACATGGAACACGTTGTGAACTCCTGAAAGTGCAGGTGGCAATGCCACTCTATAAGCTAGTGTCCCAATCCTCTCCAGAATCTCAAGCGGACCTATAAACCTTGGACTAAGCTTGCCTTTCCTGCCAAAGCGCATAACACCCTTCATGGGTGCTATTTTCACAAATACGTGGTCGCCCACTGCAAACTCTAAGTCCCTTCGCCTCTTGTCCGCATAACTCTTCTGTCGGCTTTGTGCAGTCTTCATTCTCTCACGAATTCTGACTACCAACTCCGCTGTCTCTTCAATAACATCCGGACCAATAACCCTTCTTTCTCCAACCTCGTCCCAATGAATAGGAGATCTACATTTCCTTCCATAGAGTGCCTCAAAAGGAGCCATCCCAATTGATGATTGGAAGCTGTTATTGTAGGTGAACTCCACTAGAGGTAATTTCGGTTCCCAACTGCCTTGGAAATCGATAACACATGCTCGCAGTAGATCCTCCAAGGTCTGAATAACTCTCTCTGACTGACCATCGGTTTGAGGGTGGAACGCTGTACTGAACAATAACTTATTTCCCATCGCTGCATGCAAACTTTTCCAAAATGATGACGTAAATCTCGGATCCCTGTCAGAAACGATAGAAACTGGAATCCCATGCAGACGAACTATCTCCCGAATGTACAACTCTGCATACTGAACCATGGTGAATGTCGTCTTAATAGGTAGAAAATGAGCTGATTTCGTAAGACGATCGACTATCACCCAAATGGCATTCAATCCCCTAACGGTCTTCGGCAGTCCCACTACAAAGTCCATAGTGATATTTTCCCATTTCCACTCGGGAATAAGGAGTGACTTCAATTTCCCTGCCGGTCGCTGATGCTATGTCTTGACTTGCTGACAAGTCAAACACTCGGACACAAATCTCAGAATGTCCCTCTTCATCCCTGGCCACCAATATAACAACTGCAAATCCTTGAACATTTTCGTAGTTCCCGGGTGAATGGAATATGGTGAGTCATGGGCTTCCTTCATAATAAGCTCTCTCAAAGAGTTGTCGCTAGGAACCCATAGACGATCTCGATAACGAACTAAACCATCCACCACTGAATACAAGTTTCGGCCCTTGGCCTCATCTCTAGCTCTCCACTTTTGCAACTGTTCATCAGTGGACTGACTCTCTCGGATGAATTTATTAGCCGGGTTGTCAAAACGTTCGCATTTTTGTTGAAAAACCAACACCGATAAAAATTACGTCCCGGCGTATAAAATCGCCTTGAAACCCCCTATTTTCAAAAATAATAAAAAGCATCACACATATTTTAAATAATTAAAAACAATTATTTAATAAAAATATTTTCTATTTTTCAGCCATCGGTCTCCGTTCCTCGATCGCAACTTGAATACATTTTAAAATACATTTTAATGCAACTATGTAGAAAATAAAATTTAAATATGCAAGTATGCACATCATAATTAATTTATGCAACTAAAACAATTAGTTGAAATGCACAAGGAATTTAATAATTTGCGCATGTGGTTTTCGTGGACTTTTAAATTTTCGGAGCGTTACAATCTTCCCCTCTTAAATTGAATTTCGTTCTCGAAATTCGTTTACCCTTAATAACCCAAAAACAATATAGTCTAATTCCACCACAAAGCCAACATGCGTTGAAATCAAATAATTTCTTATTTTATAACGTATCACGTATAAAAATTCAAAATCATATAAATCATATACCCAACAAGCTAGTAAACATGTAACTAAACATATTATTCATGTCATCATGCAAGTAACAACATATTAAACCATATAAAGCATGTAAACTTACAAGTTTGAGGCTTGACGACTGATCTTCCCCGCGCTGATGGTGGCACAACCCTTTACAGAACCTGGCTCTGATACCAACTGAGACGTCTGCTTATTCGTTTTTCTTTAAAACGTACTAGAATTTTTTAATTTTTTTTTTAAAACCTCACATAGTATCGGCCGAATCATAAAATATTTTGGAACCATTTTAAAAGTAAAACAACCAACTATTTTACTAAATCTAAAAATAACATTTGAAAAGTATAGCCCATACTATAACCTCTCAAAAACCACTCATACATAAATTGTCGTAAAAAATTATCTTTAACCTCACTTAAAATTATAAATCATGACTAGTGCAGGAAAACTAGCGTCGGTCCTCGGGTTATGTGCACCTTCAGTCCAGTCAGATCAACCATCAAGACCTCCATAAACATATTCATAATCACCTGCATCAATCACACCTAGTGAGTCTAAAGACACAACACGTCATATTCTTGATAACGAGTAATACAGTTAACATATAACAGTGAAAAATACTTGTACTTAAAATATCATTTTCATGAAGATGCATAAACATAAACATAACATTTTCGTAAACATTTTCATGATGCATAAAACTTTTAAATAAAAATATTTTCATAATCTTATGCATAAACATTTTCATATAAACATAAACATATTCATATTCATATAATCATCAACGTATTCATATCATCATCAACATATACATATTCATTTTTCCTTTCGTTGAATTTAGATCGTTAATTGTGACTTTCGTGTTCTTCTACGTCTACGTCTACGTGTTGGGCGATGGATCCATCTACATGTAACCATAGTACTGGGCGGCGGGGACACCAGCGACACTCTCACCCGTCAACTGGGCCTTGGCCTTACGTATTAACATATCATCGTATACATCTACATATCCGTATCCAAGGAAACACGATCGCTGGGCTCCCACTGGGACCATAACCTTCACGAAATTTCCAACATATCATCGTATTAGTCACAATTACTTCACCTCCTTCAACGTTTCATATTCTCATCACTTTAAAAAAATTTAAACATGCGTATAACATTTTTCTTTTAAACCAAGCATGCAACATGTCTTTTAAATGTCCATAATTAAACCATAAAATTCATAAACGTTTTAAAAATAACATTTTAACATATGCATATCCATGAACATTTAAAAATCATAATTTAACATATAAAAATTCATAAACATCCATAATCATTTTAAAATAAACATTTTAAAAATGCGTAAACATTTAAAATAAACGTTTTAACATATAAAAATCATAAAAAGCCATAAACGTTTTTAAAATCAACATCATGAAAATCTTAAACATTTTAAATAATCATATTAACACATAAAACAGCATTCAGGGCACTGCCATGACGTTTACTAATTTCTAGGTGTAAAAAGACCGTTTTACCCCTGGACGTAAATTTCACGTTGACATTTTCTTAATTTCATTGACTCTAACATGTCCTAAATAGTTATTTAAGCCTACATGAATTTTCTCATATTTTTATTTAGCTTAATTCGATGACTTTTAAATTAATCATTAAATGTGAAGTATTAATGCGTTTTGAAGCTCGCAAGTTGCTGTTTTAAAACTAGGTCCTTTCTGGTTTTCTTCTCGTGCCCTGCCTGAACCAACCCCTAGCAGCCCCTGCCCCAACCTTAGACCACCTTCTCTAGACCCTAAAGGACCTAGTTTCACCCAGCCGAGCCCCCTGGCCGAGCCCCTCCTCCCTGCCAACACTTCTGAAACCTGCGCATGCTTCCCCCTAAACTCACAGGTGGAGTCCTAACTTGTTAGGACTCCTCCCCAGCCCTTGGCCACGAGTCCTTCCCAGCCCCTAACCGAGACCCAGCTGTGACCCAAGCTAGGCCATGCATCGATTATCCCTTAAACCGAGCCCCATGATCAATACGTTCCGATTTCGGTCCCGACTTGTTTCTTTTATTGTTTGTGGCGTGTTGTGTAGTTCTAGGACCCCTTAGACTCGTGTAAAACATTCCTATAACATATCCTAATCATGGCAGCCCCTTCTAGCACATATAAATCATGTTTTGGAACACAATCAAGCTTTTAAAAATTCATGAAGATGCATGAACGAAAATATTCAAGGGTGCAACTTGTTTTTCATTCAAAACTCAATTAAATAAATACTATGGTGTGATAGATGAGTAAAAGGAGAATTATGGCGTGCCTTTGCACAGGGGCGGAGCCAGGATACAAAATTACCTGGGGCTGGCTCCGTCCCATATGATATTTAATAAAATAAATAATTAAATAAAAAATATGTAAACACTGTCTTCATGAAAACATAGAACAAGAGTATTTAATATTTAATACCTTAAAAAACATGAAGCTAAAACACTACTGAAGTTGTGCTCTTCGATTCTTCTTAGAATAAAACTTATTAATTATTAAATCGTTATCAATTTTTTCAACCAAATCTCGTTCGATGTAGATTACCATAGAATCTCCAAAAAACTCTGCTTCCATTTTGTTACGAAGAGATGTTTTAACAAGTTTCATTGCTGAAAATGCTTGTTCCGTTGTTGATGTAGAAACGGGGAGAGTTAAAACAAGACGAATCAACCTGTAAATTAAATAAATATATCAGAATCGATAAATAAGTAAACGACGTAGATAAAAATATATAAATCACCTGTCAATCAAATCGTAGGTTCCTGACTTATTTGTCTCAAATAATCTTCGACATAATTCAGAAATAGTTTATAAATTCTGAAATCTTTCATGGCCAGCAACATCAAGTTTATAGTGATCCAATTGCATTCTCAAGTGAAACAAATCTTGTGAATCGAAATCAAGATAATAGAATTTCTCAGCAAGTCGATTGATATGATCAACATTAAAAAGCTTGAAATTTTCTTTAGGTTCCAAAGCACAACTAAGTTTAAGAAGTTCAACTGCCTCATCCTTGAACTATTATTAAGCTCTTCAACTTGAAAATCAATTGCAGCTGTAAATACATCAAATCGATAGTGGTGCTAAATTGTGATTGAATCATTATGTTGACAAGAACGACCAGTACCAGATTTATAACGAGCTTCCATGTGAGGTATCTCAATGTCATACCTGACACAAACTTCTTTCACATGACTAAGTAGGAGATTTGTTAAGTTGTTGATCAGGGGGAATTGAGACTTCAATATTTGATGGAGAATGGTCCTGACTTGCCGATGTATGCTCTTTTTGTTGAAAAAATGAGTCGATGGTTTTCTTTTTCTTCATTCTTGAGTTTCTTTTCTCCTCGGTGTCGTCTACAACATAAAATGTCAATTTAGTTTAACTTATTATGGCTAACTAAATCAAATCAACATTACCAACACTAAATAATTGTTACTTTAATCCAATAAAACTCAAACAATTATAACTATTCCAAAACAATTCCGAAGTTAATATTTGACAATCTTAAGGCATAATATATTTAAATATAAAATTTTTACAGACTTATAAGTTCGAAAATCCTATTTACATAATTCTGAATTTTTCAACAATTCCTACAAAATTCCATAAATTCACATTGATATTTTCTATAGCATCTAAACATCCAAGTAATAAATAATAAAAATTAAAAATCGACAATCCCCAAAATAAAATCTGAAAATTCGAAATAATGCTTAAATAAATTCCAAAAAATTAAAAATACCATCAATCGGCTCAAATATAGTACTTACAATCAACAATTTAATATATATCAATTATCGAAATTCAAGAAAACCAAAATACCTAAATTTCGAAACACTAAAATCTGAAATTACCTTTAAAATTTGAAATCTAACTAAAAACAACAAGAACGAACGTAGAAAGTCTAACACTAAGATTTCCTCATGATTTTCGGTGAAAACGACAACCGATGGATGACGGCTGATTTCAAGACGACAAAGAAACTTCAAAATTTTGGTATTAAAAGAAAGCTTATGCCGTGGGTTTTTCGAATCTACAATCAATTTTGAAAAATGACGATCGATGATGAAGTTACGGCCATTTGAAATAATGAAAATTGTGATAGTTTGAGAGAAAATAATAAAGATGGACAAGTGAAAAAAAGAGAAAATATAGATTGAGTTTTGGGGCTAATCAATAAAATTTTTAAAATAAAACATATACATATATATATATATTTTAAAAAATTAAGTGGGGCTATCAATAAAATTTTTAAAATAAAACATATATATATAATTTTTTTAAAAAATTAGGTGGGGCTGGAGCCCAACCCAGTCCCCACCATAGCTCCGCCCCTGCCTTTGCATTATATACGCTCGAATAAACGTTGACGACGAAGAACGGATCGAAACCTTGGCTTTGTTTCCTTAGCACCCTTCGAATTTCCTTTCTAAAATTGTGAGTTGTGTGTGCCGTGAGATAAGAGAGGGGTGGGGAGAGTTTTCAATTTTTAAAAGTGGGTGGCCGATCACTTGTGATGCTAGGTAGGGTTTTTTTGTTATTTTAAATACTTAATTAATCCCTTAAACAAGCTTAGGCCCATTAAGAATGCAATTAGGCCCATTAGTGTTTGATTAGGAATTAACTAAAATATTATAATAGTTTTTGTTTAATAAATTTTATGAATTTATTAGCCGGGTTGTCAAAACGTTCGCATTTTTGTTGAAGAACCAACACCGATAAAAATTACGTCCCGGCGTATAAAATCACCTCGAAACCCCCTATTTTCAAAAATAATAAAAAGCATCACATATATTTTAAATAATAAAAAACAATTATTTAATAAAAATATTTTCTATTATTCAGCCCTCGGTCTCCGTTCCTCGATCGCAACTCGAATACATTTTAAAATACATTTTAATGCAACTATGTAGAAAATAAAATTTAAATATGCAAGTATGCACATCATAATTAATTTATGCAACTAAAACAATTTGTTGAAATGCACAAGGAATTTAATAATTTGCGCATGTGGTTTTCGTGGACTTTTAAATTTTCGGGGCGTTACACTATCCCTCAAAGTCGACTGTACTGAGAGTGTGGCAAGATTAGGGGCCCCGCCCCTAGCATAAACTGTGAGCTCAAACCGCTGTATCTCTGACTGCAGCGGTCTCTGAAGAGATAAATGAGTAATAACTGCCGCTTTTCTACTCAATGCATCTGCTACAACATTAGCTTTTCCTGGATGGTAGCTAATGTCACAATCATAATCCTTCACTAACTCAAGCCATCTACGTTGTCTCATATTCAACTCCTTTTGGGTGAAGAAGTACTTCAAACTTTTATGATCGGTGAATATTTTGCACTTTTCCCCATAAAGGTAGTTCCTCCAAATTTTCAGTGCGAAGACTACTGCGGCAAGCTCAAGATCGTGAGTAGGGTAGTTCTTTTCATGAATTTTCAACTGCCGCGACGCATAGGCAATAACTCGGTCGTTTTGCATTAGAACTGCACCCAAACCAAGCTTAGAAGCGTCGGTATAAAGGACATACTCCCCTTGCCCCGATGGCATAGATAACACTGGTGCTGATATCAAGGCTTGCTTCAACTTGTCAAAACTGTCTTGACACTCGGGTCCCCAAATAAACATTGCATTTTTCTTTGTCAGGGCGGTCATAGGTACCGCTATAGATGAGAACCCCTGAATGAACTTGCGATAATAGCCAGCTAGCCCCAAGAAACTGCGAATCTCGGTGACACTCTTCGGCCTGGCCATTCTTTCACTGCCTCTACCTTACTTGGATCGACTTCCACTCCACTGCTGGAAATGATATGGCCTAAAAACGCCACTCTATCGAGCCAAAACTCATACTTGCTGAATTTAGCAAAAAGATTCCTGTCTAACAGTACTTGCAGTGTGGTTCTCAGATGGCGGCTATGCTCCACTCTGCTCTTGGAATAGATCAATATGTCGTCGATGAAGACAATAATAAACTGATCCAGATACTGCTGAAATACGCGATTCATGAAATCCATGAAGATCGCTGGCGCATTGGTCAACCCGAATGGCATGACCATAAACTCATAGTGCCCATATCTAGTTCTGAATGCTGTCTTATGGACATCTGCTTCTTTCACTTTCAACTGGTGGTATCCCGAACGCAGATCAATCTTAGAGAAAATCGATGCTCCTTGCAGCTGGTCAAATAAATCCTCGATTCTTGGCAGTGGATACTTATTTTTAATAGTTACCCTATTGAGCTCTCGATAATCGATGCACAGACGCATACTACCATCTTTCTTTTTCACAAACAATACCGGTGCGCCCCATGGAGAGTAACTAGGGCGAATGAAACCCTTGTCTAACAACTCCTGTATATGATCTTTCAATTCTTTCATTTCTGCAGGTGCTAGAAGATAGGGTGCTTTTGAGATAGGAACTGTGCCCGGCATTAGATCAATAGAGAATTCCACTTCACGATCGGGCGGAATGCCAGAAACGTTCTCGGGAAAGACGCTAGGAAAATCTCTCACAATGTCCACATCCTCTAGCTTCTGACTGATAGGCTCATGTTCAGTAGTGACACATGCTAGATAAGCTGAGCATCCACGCTTAATAAGCTTCCTCGCACAAAGGCAAGAGATAATGTGCGGCATTTGCTTGTTCCTCGCCGCCTAAAAAACAAAAGGTTTACCACTAGGCGGTCGGATAGACACTGATCGCTGCCTGAAATCAATCGAAGCTCCATTCACTGATAACCAATCCATCCCATGTATAATATCGAATTCGGCCATAGGGAGCACAATAAGATCTGCCCGAACTACATCTTTGAATAAACGAAGCTCCGGATTCTTGACAATTTTAGACGTGAGCATCTGATCACCGGATGGAATCGAAACTTTGAAACCCAAACCCATATCTTGAGGAGTAATATTCAGTCTTTTGATGAAGGTTTCAGATATGAAGGAATGTGTAGCTCCTGAATCTAGCAATGCGTAGGTAGCTACACCAAGAATGATAATCCTCCCTGCGGTGAAAGATGTCCTTTAAATCTTTTCGAGTTGAAACTTAAGGATTTTACTATCATTAATTTCCCAAATTCATAAGAAGATTACATGTTGAGCTTAAGCATTTCATGAAAATTGTATCTTAGTCCTTACATTTTCGAATTTCATACATTCTAGTCCCCCAATTTTGGATAATTGCAATTTGGCCCTTAGGTTTTCGCATAATTTCATTTTAGTCCTTAAAACTTTCGAAATTTACCCTTAGTGCTCATGGTTTTCGGTAATTACAATTGAAGCCTTAATATTTCGATTTATTACATTTCGGTCCCTCAAATTCGGAATTTGCATCTTAGGCCTCAATTTTCGGTTTTTGCACAATAAACCCCCAAAGATTTCGGAAATTGCACCAAGAACCCTTGCCAAATTTTCGAAAAAAAACCCAAAAATTAATCGGTTATGATATTCTTTAATTTTGGCCCTAAAACTTTTTATTTGGATACCTCACATCCTTAACATAAAATAAGGCACAAAATTCATATCATTTTCTAGGGTGCTAAAAATCATAACTTAAACTCAACTAAGTAGGACATGCAACCTAAGTTTCCCTTAGGTTAAATCTTGCTTCCCAAATCAATTCTAGTAACCAATTTAACATTTCATGCAAGAATATGCAATATGAAAAGGTTAAATAACTAGGTTACCTGTGATAAGGGTAGTGTCTGCCTCGTCCTCTGCTTCCTCAGCATTCATAACATAAACTCGTCCTGCTGTAGGTGCCTTCTTCTTTGGGCAATCAATAGCCTTGTGCCCACTCTCCTTGCAATAGAAACACTTGAAAGAACCCCATTCACACTTGCCCAAGTGCGGGCGATTACATTCCTTGCAAAGTTGCCTCTCAACAGGCGGTGGTGCTCCCTGATTCTGTGGCTTCTGTTGTCCCCGATTTTTGTTTTGACCCTGGGGCTTTTGAGGCCCTTGAGGTCTAGATGGACCTGTATTCTGCCTCTTGTTTGGCTGACTGTTATTATTGTGTTGTTGCCTCTTATGCTGAATTTCAAAATCAATCTCCCTCAAAGCTTGCTCAGACCTGAAGACACATGTGGTGGCAGCAGCATAATCTACTGGATGCATTATCATGACGTTGTTGCGCAAAGTAGGACGAAGACCATCCATAAAGTGTCTAAGCTTTTCTGCAGGATCTCTAGCAATAAGGGGCACAAAGTGACAGCCCCTATTGAATTTCTTCACGTAATCTGCAACAGAAAAGTCTCCCTGACGGAGGCTCATAAACTCTCTCTTCAGTCGGCCTCTAGCATCCGCAGTAAAATACTTCTCATAGAAAATTTCTTTGAATTGAGGCCAAGTAAGATTAGCAAGGTTAACACCATGCTCGACCCCTTCCCACCACAGTGAAGCATCATCCCTAAGCAGGTAGGTGGTACACCTCACACGGTCGACATCACCCATATTCAGATAACGAAAATGTACCTCCAAAGAACGTATCCAGCTCTCAGCAGCAAATGGATCAGTGGTGCCAGAAAATTCCTTCGGCGCGAGCCTCCGGAACTGATCATAGATATCCTGTGGTGGCCTAGGAGCCTGCTGTACTTGCTGCTGCTGCTGTAACTGCTGTAACTGTAACTGCAACTGCTGCTGTTGCAACTGTTGCTGCTGTAACTGTTGCTCAAATAAACGAGCCATTCCCTCAAGAGCTCGAGTAGCAGCATCTGGTGGTGGTGGAGGTCCATCCCCTTGGTTATTTCCTTGACGATTAAAACTGTTTTCTTCTTGGTTTTCGATGACAGTGGCACGACGTGGAGGCATTTTATCTGAACGTTTTCCAAAATCTAACGTAACCAACATGCATTTAAATCCACGTTTTCTAATCATGTGACATATCGTGATTCATTTAGAAACTTTAAGCATGTAAGGCATAAATAATCATAAAACTCGTAAACATGTGGTGTAAGCATATCATTCACCTAATCATGCAAGTAACATCATACTGAATCATGTAAAGCATGTAAAAACTTACAAACTTGAGGCTTGACGACTGATCTTTCTGGCGCTGATGGTGGCACAACCCTTTACAGGACCTTTGCTCTGATACCAACTGAAACGTCCCGTGTTCTTGTGTTTAAAATGTACTAGGAATTTTTTTTTTACAACTTCGATCCACATTAAAATATTTTAATAAAATATTTTGCCCATGTTCTAGAACTTTCGCTAGCTAGCATTTTAAAATCAATTGCAATCGTCATAAAATAAAATCATCGCATGAGTTACCTAACCTAAAAAGCAATAATCGTGAAACATATTCTCCTCTCCAAAACCACTCTAAAGCATAAATAAATGGTTTTAAAAATCTTTTAACGTAAAATTATAATCCATAATCATGAGTGCGGAAAATAGTAGAAGCGTTGGTCCTCGGGTTGTGTGCACCTTCAGTCCAGTCATCTCATGCGTCAAGTCCTCCCTCATCCTCACCTGCATCCATCACACTTAGTGAGTCTAAAGACTCAACACACCAAATCTTTGTAACGAGTAATATATATAAAACCACATGCAACAGTGAAAATACTTTTACGTAAAATAACATTTTCGTGATATGCATGACATGAACCTCACCTTTACCTTTTCCTCAATCATAACATGACAAATCTTTTCATGATCATAGCATTATCTTTTTCTTGATTGAATTCAGATCGTTAATTGTGACTTTCCTGACGTGACATGACATGACATGAACCCCAAAAGGGTCGATGGTATCATCTACATGAAACCACAGTACTGGGCGGCGGGGACATCAGCGACACAGGATCGTCAACTGAGCCTTGGCCTATTCTTGATCATAACCTCAAATCCTCATAGTCACAATTACTTCACTTTCATCAATGTTTTCATGTTTTCATCACCTTATAAAATTATACATGAATATATTTTCTTTTGAAACCAAGCATGCACAATGTATTTTAAATGTCAATTTTAATCATAAAATTTCATGGACATTTAAAATAAATCATATATAAATCATGAACATCTCATAATCATTTAAAAATGAACATAATATCATAAAAACAGCATTTAGGGCACTGCCATGACCTTTACTAATTTCTAGGTGTAAAATGACTGTTTTACCCCTGGACTCGACATTTTACGTTTTCAACTTTTTCCTTGATTTCATGACTCTAACATGTCCCAAATAATTATTTAAGCTTACGTGAATTTTTTCGTAATTTTATTTGGCTTAAAACTTAGACTTTTTCAATTATCTTTTCTTAATTATTTTAACGGTGTTTTAATCCCGAAAAATACCAAACTTTAATATAAAATTTCTAAATTCTAAATTTAGTCTTTTTATATTATTTTAGCCCTTATGGACCACGACTCGACCCCCGTGAGTCATTTCTCAAATATTCTTTATTTTAAAACTCGTTCTGACACCTAAACTTCGACCCCGAGCCATCTCTTAATTTTATCGAGTTACCCCCGAACCAAATCGAGCCAAAAGGTGCCCAACATGTTAATTTAGCCTACTGGACACTATGTTTGACAAGGAAACACCCAAGAACCCAAGAACGAGATGCTCAAGTCACCCCCCCCCCCCCCATGTACTGGCCGAGAGATCAAGTGCAAGAAATCTGTGTGTGTGATCAAGTGCCTTCATCCAACATTATACTAACCGAACCCAACCCATGGACACTTGCTTAGGACCCTCGTGAACCTTTCTAGCCCAGCTCGTGCCCCATGCAACGAGCCACCAACGCCTGAGAGTGGCGCGAACCCTGCACAAATCTGTGCAGGGTTCTCGGGTGGTGTCCTAGCTCTTCCCGAGCCCCTGGTTCGAGTCCTAGCATGGCTAGGACGCTCCCTAGACCCTGTACAAGCCCTGGCCGAGCCCTAGCTTCAGCCCCAAGCCAAGACCAGCCTTCCCTCATGACACCCGCCCCATCGATCAAGGCAGTAGTTACCGATTCCCGTTTTCCTGATTTCTTTTGGTTGCTATCGTGTGTGTGTTCGTGAAGGGGGCTGTATCTTTCCTTGAAACCTTTACCTAAACTTTAGGTAACCCCATGGCAGTCCCTAAACACAATCAAGACATGGTTTGGTACACAAAAATCATTAGTTCATAGCATGTTCATGAGAAAAACGAATTTCTGAAAATAAAACTTCAAGATCTTTGTACACACAGAATTTGAATCGATATTATGATGTAATGGATGAGAAAATGAAGATATAGGCGTGCCTTTGCGTCGTAAACGCATGAAATACCGATGGCGACGAAGAACGGAGAGAACCAAGGCTATCTACCCTTAAAATTTTTGAAGGGAAAGCTTCCCAAAGCTTGTGCAAGTGCCGACTGCTGCTGCTGCCGAGGAAAGGATTTTGTTTCTGATAATTCTTTTAGGCGGCGTGAGAGTGAGTGCTTAGTTTAGGGTTTAGATTGTTTTTTATATGCTAATCAATTTATTAATTAGAGTCAAGGCCTAATAACCTCTAATTAAGCCCACTAGTGCAAGCTAGGCTTTAATTAAACTTAGAAAAGCTTAAAAAAAACGCTTTCATAAAATAAATTTTTGAATTAAATAGCCGGACTGCTTACAAGATCGAATTTTAGTTGAAAACTCAACACCGATAAAAAATTTTAGTCTCGGCGTATAAAATCACTCAAAAATTCCTTGATTTCAAAAATATGAGAAACCATCTCCCCTAAATTAAATAAATAAAATTAATTATTTAGTTAAAACATTTTTCAGCCCCCGGTCTCCGTTCCTCGATCGTCACTTGAATAACCTTAAAAAAATGCAATTTCATGCAGAATGGCAATAAAATCATAATAAGCATGCATGTCACACAATTAATTAGCCATTAAAGTAAATTACTAATTTTTTTCATATTTTCAAGATTTGCATGCGGTTGGATTACGTCGTCTTAATTTTGAACCTTACAAGAGTTGCTCACGCCCCGCCCCCAGGGACTTGGTGTATAGATTGATCAATCGATCAGAAGATGAATGGTAAAGGATAATCACTTTCAAGGATCAAAATTCACCCAAAATGATATACGATGATGAAAGACTTTATGATTTAATGAATTATGATTTCTTTACGCTTTCCAGTTTTATGCCAGCTTATTTTATATAAAAGCTTTATTTTTAAATGCAAGTACATGTATACGTATTATTTGTTATTTAAGATTTGGACGTGCTGAGTAATTAGACTCACTATGTTTGAATGGTTACAGGCGAGGATGATACTGAGGGAGGCGCTGACGCTTGAGTGGATCAGATCCGGAAGTACACTCACGAGAGACATTAGCATTTCCGCATTAAGTTTAAAGTTTTTAAATAAAGTTTGAGAAATTATTTTATAAAGATATTATGCTTTCGTTTGAAGATTGGAGGTTGAGTTTTCCTTTAAATTGATGTATGATTTTATAGTTTACGGTTTATGGGACTTTATGTATTTCTAATTTTTAAATATGATTTATTTTATGTGTGAGTATCGAATGTTAAGGTATACACATAAAAAAAATTTCTCGTATATTTTAAAGAAAAATGAATAAGGGACGTTTCACGCTGTCATCGGTGGACCGATCCTATGGCTTGCTACTACGTATGTTCATGTTAAGAGATGTGTTTAGGTGGTCCGGGATGGGACGATAGGCCGCTGGTGCATTGGGAGTTGAAGAGACTTCACTGCGTGTATAAGGGTGGTCGCGGCTTGTATAGTGTCGGGTTTTCTTGTAGGCTAGACCAAGGCTCATGGCTAGGGTCTAGGCGGGGTCTTAGGGTCCCGGTTTAGGCCTGGTATGGATTTGCTAGGGTCCGGTTGGGTTGAAATAGTTTCTAGAGTCGCAAGTGCACGGTGCGTGCACGACTTTTGGTGGTTTAATGGATTGTGCGTGTTTATGGTCTGAAACGGGCTGGACCAGAGTCGTAATTTATTTCTAAGGGTCGAGTCTAGGGCTTGGTTCAGGCTTGGTTCAGGTTAGAATCGATAGGAAATCGTGCTTAATGCATAAGTGCCATAGTGGCACTCTTTGGGCAGCTTGCATCTTCATGGTTCGTGCATGGTACGGGTTCTAGTTGTCGTTTGGGGCTCGTTTGGACCTTGGAAAATAGGTTATGATGTAATTTATTTGTGGGTAGAGTCCCGAGTTGATTGTTACGTCCTAAGTGCTTCTATATAATTCAGGAGTTGTACGTGTCTGAATGCCCTTCATGGGATGTTTTGGGTATAAATTTTAGGATGTCATGGAAGCATGTCCGAGGACGATCCAATGAGGTTCATGATGTTCTTAAGTATGTATAACATGTAAAATAATTTATGAGGTGTGCAATTTGTCTTGTGGCCAAATTATGTTACGGGTTTGGAAGTCGGAGAACGTGTCCGGGGACCTCTCCAACCTCTTCGGAGGAATTATATTATGTTAGAGAGTGGACATCCAGTCCAAGGGCTGTGGTGATCCCTGTCGCCCCAGTACTGAGATTAGTTAGATCAAACGATTTATATTATGGGCAACTTGCATTGAACAGAACTCTACGCAAAATGATTTAAGATTACGATTATTATGACAAGCATGGACATATGATTTTATGAAATTGTCTATGTAGGAAGTCGCGTTATACGTATTTATGTTTATATTATGCTATGTACGAGCTATGTTTGAATTTCATGAATTTTTTACGTATTACTTGTTTTTTACGATTTATGCATGCTGAGTCATTAGACTCATTAGACTTGATCGATGCAGATGAGGAGGCTGGATGTGGTGACATGGAGCAGGCTCGGGCCAGTGGCAGTGAAAATCCGAGGAACTTGTAGTTCACGAGTTTTTATTATGAACATTTTAAAAATTATTTACTCTGGCTCTATGCGTTTATGTTGAAGACAAGTTTGTCGAAACTTATTACGTTATGCTAGACTTTTTCAAATTATGTGAATGTTTTAACTTGAGATTTCGATGGTTGTGGTATTTCAAATGATGGAGTTTTGATATAAATTTTATTTTAGTACGAGTGTTGACCGTTATTTTATTTTATGAGTTATATTTATAATAAATTTTTTAGTTAGAAAATTTTAAATTTTTCAGCAAATATTAAAGTAGTACTATTTTAAGACACGGTTCGTCACAACGCTGATACAAGATGCAATAAGATAGACACGAACAGACAATTCGATTTATATAACGTAACCGATCTGAGAGCAAATTGCTTCAAATTTAAAAAACCTCCCCCGTCCCATTTTTAAAGAAAGAAAACTGCTTTGATCTCAAAATCTATCTTTTTGAGATATTGCACACTGGAGATTGGACAATGAAGAAAAATTTTCCTCTCCAAATCGGTAATTCATATTTCATTTTCTCATTCTCACTTTCTCAATATTAGCACTAATCTTCGCATATTATCTCAATTCTATTTTTGAAATTTCAGCGTAAAAATGGCCCTCTACTCAACTCTGCAGCATCTAAGGTTTAATCTTTTATTTATTTTTCCTTTTATTATATAAATTAGTAATCCACTTTTCTATTTAAGATGTATACTTAATATTATTGCATAAATTTATGTTTTAATCCTCCAAGTTTGCTTTCCATAGTTGCCCATAAAATTGCTCTCGACATGCTCGATGAAATGTGAGAAAGAAGATTATTTAGTAGAATATGTAAACAAGTATTAACAACGATGTATTATCCAAGGTATGAAATATATCAGAGATTCAGAGTCATTTCGAAAGTGTTTGTTTTCAATATGATGTATGTAATTATTTGCATAAATATAAAGTGTTATTAAGGAAATAAATATTTTGATTTATGAATCTCAAAATTTTGTGGCGAATTTTATAGTCATTTTGAATGATTTTGTGTTATCTATTTCTTTTTTGTTATAATTTTTTTCCTTATGCTCGCGTTGATCTAATAATTTCTTTAAATTACAAATGTTCAACAACATTCTATAAATTGATTAAACAACATTCAAATTTCTAAATATTATCTTACACATGCAATGCGTGTGCATCGATCGCTAGTATTTATTGACATTGGAGACCGACATTTATAAAAAGGGATGAACCAGAATTGAAGAGAACTACCGATTCATTGATTATCATCAGGCATTCCTCGAATTCTTAGTATATCTCAAGCTGATTTTCTTTAAGCTAATTTGCACAAAGACAAAGTTCCATTAGATCTGTAACGTCCCGAAAAATTCGAAAGTCCACGTGAACCACATGCATGATTATCAACTTCTTGTGTATTTAATTAAATTGCTTTAATTTCATAAATTAATTATTATGTGATATTTACATGTTTAAAATGTACTTTTCTACATGAATGCATAACTCTGTATTTTTAAAGGTTATTCGAGTTCCGATCGAGGAATGGAGATCGAGGGTTGAAAAAAATGGAAAATGATTTATTAGTTAATTTTTTTAATTATTTAAATAAGGTTGATGCTTTTTCTTATTTTTGAAACTAAGGAGTTTTGAGGTGATTTTATAAGCCGAGACGTAATTTTTATCGGTATTCGATTTTAAAAAAAAAACGAACTTTTTGACAAATCGACAATTAATTTCACAAACTTTACTAAACAAAATAATTTTATTTAGCACTAATAGGCTTATTGTTCCTAACTAACCTTGTTAATGGGTCTAAGATATGATCAATGTTTTAATTGGTCTTTAAAATACAAAACCCACCCCATAACAAACAATTCACACGCCCTTCCCCCCAACAAATCAACAAGGACTCCCCTTGTTCTCCTAATCACACGGCACACAAAAGCATCAACAAGAGGAGTTTTTAAAATAGTCAAGGAAATTCAGCCAACGTCCCCTCGTCGTCGTTCTTCGATTTGTCAATGATAATTCGTGTGTTATACATGCAAAGGTACGCCATATTCTTTTTTTTACTCATCATCACACCATAATATGTATTTATTTATGAATTGTATGAAAAACAAGTGACACTTTTTATTTATTTTCGTTTTGGCACAAACAAGAAGTTTTAAAGCATGGTTTTGATCCCAAAAATTGTTGTTTTCATACATAAAGAGGCTCCCATGATTAGGAATTCAAAGGGCATTGTTTTTACATGATTCAAAGAGTCCTAGGATGCACAAATAGACTGCACACGTGAATTGATTAACCTGCAACCGAATTTGCATTATTTTGGTGCCAGGGCTCGAGTTAAGGGCTAGGCCTTGCATGGCTCGGCTTGGGTCACGGCTGGGTTATAGAACCCGTAAATTGGACTGCGTATAAACCATGCATAATTCTAGTATTTAAAATTAAAATGATTTTTATTGTATGAGTATTTAAATTCTTTTCTTTAAATTTATTTATTTTACGCAGTAGTTTAATTGTTATCTTTTCAATTAAATAAGTGAGGCCGGACTGGAGATGGAGTGAAGATAAGTTAATAAAGACTTATTTAAGAAGTGATAATTTAGCATGTTAGTATATATATTTTAGAAAGTTGGCATGCATGCAAGTTATTAAATTTCTTTGGTATTTTATTTAATTGTTTCTAAAGCATTAAATGCATGTTTATTTCATTAATTTATGTTTAATTATTTTTATGCATTTTAGGCATAATTCATGCATGATAGGATTTAATTCATGAAATTCATTCATTAGAATTTCTATATGCATTTCACGTTCAAACGAGGATCGGAGACCGGAGAATTATCAGGAAAATTATTTTATTATACGATTTATTTTTATAAATTAAGTTAAGGTATTTTTAAGGGTATTTCTCAAAAATGGGATTTTATTTGGGTATTTTTACTCGCAGGACTTTATTTTTAACGGTACACAAATTTTATCGAATCAGGAGACTTTTTAAAGGTTCGGCTAATATTTTCAAAATCTTTCCAACACGAAATATTTTTCGGGAGCGTGTTTGGATCTAATGATCCTATTTTTAAGCTTATTGGACTTACATATCTTTTTAATCTTTTAATTACATAATTTAAAGCCCATTAACCATTTATTTATTATTTAATTAAACTCCTAAACACCCATTTAACCTAAATCTATTCTCCAATCAGCCGACACCCCTTATCCGCCAGCACACTCTTGTTTTCAGCACCCCCAGCAACGGAAGGGCTTCGGCCAGTAATTGTTCTTGCTGGAATAATTCCCCGGCGCGTTCGATCTTCGTTACCCTTGCATGAGACATCATCAGGCACGCTTTTACTTTTGTTTCTCATCATGTACGCCTTAATTATTCTGTATGATATGATCTTGCATGTGAGTGCGTTTTTGAGAGCGTTTTTTCATGAAACACGCATCATTTTGTTCAAACCACTCACGTTTTCTGGATTTGTGCAAGGGACCGCTGTTTTGTTGAAATTAAGGGAACGTACAGGAGGGTAGAGCGAGGTTGTGAAGCTGGCGCAATGTTTGGACGGATTTGAGAGAGGGCCGAGAGGTGTAGGAGTGAAGAGCTTTCTCGTTTGGGGTAGTGATCGGGATCTACGTATGATTTATTGCAGCAGCATTTCTCTTTGGTTCTAGGCTTAATTTAGAAGGGTCATTAGGTTCCTAATGGTGAGTATTAAGGGCTGGACATGTGGTGGGATGAGAGGGGACCGAAAGGGTTATGAGTTAGGGGCCATGTGTTGCATTGTGACTATAGAAAAGGGGTGGCCGAGAGTTTGATATATTATGGAATTTTTAGCCATGGGTTTAGGGGCCTAATGACATTGTTTTAGGAGCATTATAGTGTTTTTAGGTGTGATAAAAAAATTGGAAGAAATTTGGTTGAGTTTCGGTTCGATTCGGGATAAAACCGGGATCTCGGTCCAAGTTTTAAAACGAATCGAATAAGTTTGACGTTGGGCTCAAGTTTACGTCTAGGAATACATTTAAAATATGTTTTGGATTATTATAAAGAGTTTGGTAAGCTTCGGGTCAATTTTAGAGGTCCAGGGGTAAAACGATAATTTTTGGGTTTTCCATAGGCAAAATGGTCATTTTGCACCCGGGGTAAGATTTTGGTCCTGGCAGCGCCCTGAGCACAAATCTGATATTTTTAAATGTTCATGCATCACGTTTACGATTTTTACGCTATTATAATAATTATGGTGCATGCTTGGTTTAAAGGAATTAAGAGAGAAAAATTGAGAAAGTGAAGAGAACTCCGTCTCCGCCGCGCCGCGTCGTATTTCGTTTGTTTTCTGTCAAAACAAACCAAGGCATGTTTATATCTTCTTTCACTCTTCAATCAAGCCATATAGATATTTTTAAATATCGCAAGTTCATGATTTTAATGCAAGAAAATCGAAATTGTTCATATTTAATTCAGTTATTTAATTATATACGTGCAAAAATACAAATTTTGATATTTATGCGATATTGCTTGTGGTCACTTTACTATCATGCTTAAGTCCGGTCCCCAGTATCGGCCCGGTCACCAGTTACCGGTTAGTTCAGTAGTTTCACCCAGTACTGTGGCAGTAGTCTGATCAGACGTAAATCCGATCCCCAGTATCGGTCCGGTCCCCAGCTCAGTTCAGTTCAGTTCAGGGACCACTTGCGTAGACCATAATCTCACCAGAAAATTTATTGCAAGCTATTTCAGTACAGGGCTCCAAGGAGCCAACATTTTACTATGATTTTCAGTTCAGTTATGCACGTATTATAATTGCTCATGACAAGTTATTTTCACGTATGCTTCATGACATGATATTTTATCCCATGCAAATTTTACTATAGTATTTACTTGTTATTTACGATATATGCATGTTGAGTCTTTAGACTCACTAGACTTGATTGTTGTAGGTACTGATGATGTCTGGATCGAGGGCGGGGACCAGTGAGCTAGCTTGGGTCGGCAGTAGTGGCACCCGAGGACCTCAGTTTCAGCACTTGCCATTTTTTTTATGCTCAAATATTTATCAGTTGTTGAATACTTTAACTTGTTATTTTGGCAAGTAATAATTTCTTCCGCTACTATTTTGAATATCAAACATTTTTGTCAGTTTAACTTATGATTGAGACATTTTAATTATTTTAAAAAAAAAAATTTTAATTTTCCGCAAATTTTCAAACACGAATTTTCGGCCCGTTATATGGGTCATGGCTTGAGTCAGGGAAGGAGTCCTAGCCACGCTATGACTCGAGACAAGTGGCCGGGAAGAAGTCCTAGCAAGCTAGGACTCCACCCGAGAGGTTTCACTCGATGTGCAGCAGCCGCACAGGGGACAGGGCTCGGCCAAGGGACTTTGGGCTGGGATAGGCTAGTTCCTTAGGGTCCTAAGTGGGTACACAAGGGTTCGGGCCAGTGGCTGGCTTGTTGGTTAAGTTGCTAGCCAGGTTTGAAGAGTCCTAGGACATGTAGGAGTTCTCGGCCGCAGCTGCTGCTGGTGTAGGGGCTTCGGTTGGGGCTTGGATTCGAGTCCTAGGGATTCTAAGGGTCCAGGAGGGTTCATAGAAGGGCTGGCCAGGGTCGGCTTAGGGTGGTTTGGGTGTGGCTCGGTGAAAAATAAAGATGGCTCAATTGTTAGGGCTTGGTTCGAAAATTAGGGTTTCTTCATGGTTTAAAGTTGAAACATTGCTCAACGAGGGTCGAGTCATGGTTCACGAGGGCTAATTAAATATAAAAAGTCTAAGTTTTGAGTTTCGAAATTTTATATTAAAGTTTGATCTAATTCGGGATTAAAACGCACTAATATGTTATATTTCAATAATAAATTAAAAGCCATCAATTAAGCCAAATAAACATACGAGAAAAATTATGTAAGCTCAAATAATTATTTGGGATGGTCTAGAGTCAATGGAATTAAGAAAATGTCAAAATCATGAAATTTTATGTCTAGAGGTAAAACGATAATTTTACACACGGAAAATAATAAATGTGTTGTCAGTGCTTTGAATGATGTTTTATATGCTAATATGATTATTTTGAATGTTTATGGAGTGTTATGATAAAACAATAACGTTAAAAGACATGTTTCATGCTTGGTTTAAAAGAAAAATATTATATGCATGTTTAATTTTTATAAGTGATGAAAATACGAAATGTTGAAGGAAGTGAATTAATTGTGACTAATATGATGATACGATTATATGTTAATACATATGCCAAGGCTCAGTTGACGGGTGAGAGTGTCGCTGATGTCCCCGGCGCCCAGTAATGTGGTTACATGTAGATGGATCATCGCCCCAATACGAATATGAAAGTCACAATTAATAATCTGAATTCAACGGAAAGAAAATGGAATACGTATATATGAATATGATGAATATGTGAATATGTTGATAAGAAAATGTTTATGTTTAAGTTTATGCATCTTCATGAAAATGTTATTTTACGTACAAATATTTTCACTGTTGCTTGTGTTCTGTTTATGTATTACTTGTTATAAAGATTATGGTGTGTTGAGTTTTTAGACTCATTAGGTGTGGTTGATGCAGATGATTATGATAATAATGATAATGGAGGTCTTGATGGTTGATATGACTAGATTGAAGGTGCACATAACCCGAGGACTAGCGCTAGTTTTTCACACTATTTACGTTTATGTTTTTAAGTTGATGTTAAAGAAATTTTTATGACTTTCATTATGATTTTGAAAGGTATTTTAGATGTTGTTAGTTTCAGAAATTTTGCTAAGTTAGGTTTGCAACGATTGACGATTTTATGGTTTGAAACTATTTCTTTTGATTTTCAAATATGGTTGGATGTTTTATTATTAAAATGATGTCAAAAATATTATATATATATATATATATATATATATATATATATAATATATGTATGTATTTCAATTTGGCCGAAATAAGTACGAGGACAAAAATTCTAGTACTTTTTAAGAAAATGAGTAGTAGAAGTTTCAAATGATATCAGAGCCAGGTTCCTGTAAAGGGTTGTGCCATCATCAGTGCCGGGAAACTCAGTCATCAAGCCTCAAATTTGTAAGTTTACATGCTTTATATGATTTTATGATGTTACCTACATGATTATATAAATTATATGTTTACATCACATGAGATTATATGTTTTATATGCTTAAAACCGCTAAAATGAATTAATATATGTTGCATGATTTGAAAAAGTAGATTTAAATTGCATTTATGTTTAAGTTTACATGATAAATAATTTTTATCCACGCATGCTGGCCTTATAGTGGAATTGCACATGTTTAAGAATGTGGTTAACAGACCTTAGGAAAGGTTGAAAATGAATGGACTATATTGATTTTCGGGTTTTGGTATTGATGTTTTGCTTTTTAGGTCATAAGTTAATCATGAAGAGTTTGAATGCCTTTGGGACATGTATATTTTCTAAGAAAATACTGATGATTCGTGGTTACTAGTTGAGTTAATTTTTGGGAATTACACATAAGTAATAATGATTCGAAGACTGCGATGATCATTAGAAGTAAGAAAATGCATAATATGGGATGTTAGGTTTTGATGGGAAGGTAATATCGGTTATGAGAATTGATTTTGGGTTAATAATCTTAAAATTATTGAAAATTATGTCATGAGAAACCTATAGAGGGGAATTAAGAATGCCAAGAACTTATGATTAATTGTGGAAAATTTTGGAATTAAGAACCTATTGGATAATTTTCAAGGAAATTAAGAATTTATTTTTGCAATTATTAAGGAATTTGGGGACTAGTTTAACAATAAGTGAGAATTGAATGTGTTAAAAGATATGAATTTGATGATTTAGACTTGTAAGAAAATTTAGAACCTTGGGATATCTTGGTTACATTGTTATAAAGAATGTTACTCAAGGGTATTGTAGGATAAATCGATATTAGGCTTGAAAGTCTAATCGTTAGTGGATGTTTTTGAGATTTTAATGTTGAAATATGATAGGTTGATGAACATTTTGGGTATAATATGAGGAAGGTAATATACGATAAGGGTGGTCATCCATTCTTTTTTATTGTGAATTGTAAGAAAAGTTGAAATTCGAGGTTATAATAACATAGCACTAAGTCATCATTGGTCGTTTTAAGTTGCGATTCGCAAACGAGGATTTAGAAGGTAAATTTAATTGAGATCAAGGAGACATAAAGACGTCCTAAAACTTATTTTTATCAGAGTTCGCAACGGAAGCGTAGATTATTGAGATACTAGAACTAAGTCTAAATTTTTTTGATTATCGAGGATAAGCGAATTTCGTGGACGAAATTCATTTTTTTTGGGGGGAGGGGGGGGGGGGGGGGGGGGGGGGGGGGATGGTAACGTCCCGAAAAATTCGAAAGTCCACGTGAACATGAATGATTATCAAATTCTTATTTATTTTAATTAAATTATTTTAATTTCATAAATTAATTATGATGTGTGCATATTTACATGTTTAAAATGTACTTTTATGCATGAACGGATAACTATTTATTTTTAAAGGTTATTTGAGTTGCGATCGAGGAACGGAGACCGAGGGCTGAAAAAATGGAAATGTTTTATTAGTTAATTGTTTTTAATTATTTAAAATAAGTTCTATGCTTTTTCTTATTTTTTAAAACAAGGAGTTTTGAGGTGATTTTATACGGCGGGACATGATTTTTATCGGTATTCGATTTTCAACAAAAATATGAACGTTTTGACAACTCGACTATTAATTTCACAAACGTTACTAAACAAAATAATTTTATTTAGCACTAATGAGATTATTAGGCCTAACTAACCTTGTTAATGGCCTAAGCTATGAATAGTGTTTTAATTGGTATTTATACAAAACCCACCTCATAACAAACAATTCACACACCCCTTCCCCCCATCAAATCAAAAAAGACTCCTTGTTCTCCCAAGCACACGACACACACAAGCATCAACAAGAGGAGTTTTGAAAATTGTCAAGGAAATTCAGGCCAACGTCCTCTTGTCGTCGTTCTTCGATTCGTCAACGATAATTCGTGCGTCATACACGCAAAGAAGTTTAGTTGGGAAATAAAAGATTACTAAAGAAGTTTAGTTTACGATGTTTCAGACTGTTATCCTTTACCTGTTCTGCTTTTGTACGGATTGTTAGTTTGTCTGCAGAGATTGAATTGCAACTAATGACGTGGCTAGCTGATCAGGAGTTAAACTGATCGACAGATTAGTTCATCTGGATTACATTAGTTCTAGTTGATGTCCTTTCAGTTTAGCACTTCTATTCAATTCACAATTGCGATGTACCAGTTCTACGAATAACACTCTCAGTTATGCTCTTTAGATCTTGTATCAATCACTTTATCAATCTTCAAATCATCCATTTGAAAATTTATAGGTTTCTTCGATAACTTTAGTCGGTTTACTTCAGTTTTTACTTGTTCCATTAACTTGATAAATCTCCTTCAATTCAGTTACGCTTTTCTAGTTCAGTTCAAGATTTTTGATCAGCTACTGGTCTTTTTTTTTACAATTTATTTTTCAACACCCGACACTTGGGAAAAGAGTAAGAATGCTGAACTGACTTCAGTGGATACTTCAGCTAACTAATTTTTCACAGTGACAATCTTCTTTGATAGGCTTGTGTGCACAAAATCAATGCAATTTCTGAGTGGTTCCTAGGAGTTGATCAGTTTAGGAATCATAACTGCTTCTCTTATAATCTTTTCAACTGTTGAGAATAAGGCAGATACGTCCTTGGTCAACTTCTTTAAGTCTTTCATTCTGTGTTCCTTGGGAGTGTCTTGACTTAAAGAATGCAGCAGAGTTGATTTTACTTGAGAAACCGTAAACTCGAGATCTTGCAAACTTTACATTATGCTTTCAAGCATGACATCAGTTGCAAGCGCAGTTCAGGAGAGAATTCTTCAGGAATAGCTGGGGCTTTCCCTTTTCCATTCTCGCTGACATTGACAACTGCTAATGCTCCAAGGCCAACATCTTGGTCCACATCTTCAACTACCTCATTAACTGCTTCTTTTTGTACCGATAGACTCTGAGGCAGATCTTGATGATCATTTGAAGCACTGGGTACTTGAGAAGTCTTTTTGAAGAGATCGGTTTGTGTTAAGCTTCTGAAATGAAGAAAGTCTCAGGAACCACCAAACTAGTGGAGATTAGTTCTGGTAAAACTGATGGTTCCTGGACTGTTGGCTTTGCTTGAAACTTAGTAATCTGTTTAATTCCCAACTAAACTTCTTTAGCTTGTATCTCAGCTTCATTTGTTGGGCCACTTTCTTCCTCTGCCACTAGTTCAACAATAACTTCATCAGCATCTTGGTCTTCCCCGTGCTCCTGCTGAATTTATTTAGCAACTGATAACAACAACTTATCCACATTGTCTATAGATAGCTCTTCTTCTATGAATGTGGTCGGTTGAGCTACTGGTTTAGAAACTGGTAGAGTGATTAAAGCTGTGGAGGAGGAGGGTTGAACTATCTCAGAAACTGATGGAAGAGCAGTCTCTGTTGTCTCCTTGGCAAATGGTTCCGGGAATGATTTAACATCAGCTGGTTTAGCGGAATATTTTGCAACAGTTGTTATAAACTCCTCATTTGGAGTGATTGTGTCAACTGGAATGTTCAACTTCTGTCCCATCTCTCAATTTTTGATCTTGAGTTATAGAGTGATGAGATCTGAGTCCAATTTCTGAAATATTGTCCCGTCGGCATACACAGTTGGTCTAACTGGAAAATAGTTTTCCTTCAATTCAACCGTCACTTCAGTTAGCTTCTTGATTCTCATTAAATCGAAGAAGTATTCTCTTCTTTCCATGGCTTGTGTGATTGAAGTAGCTTTCATTGCCTTCATCACATCTGATTCCAGAGAAATGAATCTCTTAATAACTGATTTATTCTTTAGCTTCTTGGCCAGGATTATATTCCTAAACTATAATCATTCGTCAAAATGTTCATTTTTAGCTCAGTATACTTGTAATGCCCCGAAAATTTGAGGGTCCACGTGAACCACATGCATACAAATTATTAAATTCCTTTGTATTTTAATTAAATGTTTTAATAGCATGAATTAATAATGTTGTGCATTTTGACATGTTAAAAATATATTTTTCGACATGGTTGCATTAAAATGTATTTTTAAAGGTTATTCGAGTTGCGATCGAGGAACGGAGACCGGGGGCTGAAAAATAGAAAATATTTTTATTAAGTAATTGTTTTTAAATATTTAAAATATGGGTGATGATTTTTATTATTTTTTAAAATAAGGGATTTTGAGGTGATTTTATCGGTGTTGGTTTTTCAACAAAAATACGAACTTTTAGGCAACCCGGCCAATAAATTCACAAACTTATTTTAAAAAAACTATTTTAATTAAACTCTAATTAAGCACTAATGGGCCTAATGTGTATGCTTAATAGGCCTAATTTTAATTAAGGATGTGATTACTATATAATATGTTAAAAATCACCCCAAACCCTATACAAAATGTCACGCACACTTTCAGAAAATTCCCACGCCAATTTTTCTGAATTCTCTCCATCAATTCACAACACACACCACACAAAGAAGTGAAGGGAAAAATCGTGAGGGCTGAAGGAAAATTCAAGCCTAGGCCCTCCTCGTCACCGTCTTTTTCGTCAACGGATAATCGTGCGTTTAATACGCAAAGGCATCCCATACATCTCCTTTTCTCATCTATCGCATCGTATTATTGTTTTAAATATCGTGTGCATGAAAAACATAAAGTTATTTGACTCATTTTCGAAATATTTCACATACATATATTGAATTCATGAATTTTGATCCAAAAACTTGTTCTATACGTATAAAGGGGCTGCCATGATGTTAAGTTATGATCAAGTAAAGTTTTTGCATCATTTGGAGTCCTAGAGACACACCATACCCACGGAAACCACAAACGAATCAAGCTGGAGTCAATATTGCTGTCTTGGTGTCATGGGGTTCGATTTTCATGTATGTGGGGCTGGTTGGGTCACGGCTTGGGGCCAAGGCTCGGTCAGGGGATGGTACAATCGAAGGTGGGGTCCTAACCATGTTGGGGCTCGAGTAGGAGGTCTTGGAGGAGTCCTTGCCAACAAGGACTCCTACCCGAGAGCCTTGGTGCAGCGCGCATGTTTGCGCAGCTTGTTCAGAGAGGTGGGCTTGGTCCAAAGCTCAAGGGCTGGGCTAGGGTGAGTTGTAAGGGTCTTAGGAAGGTGTGTGAGTTGTTGGTTTAGGGGCTGGGCTTGCTGGTAGGGACCTAGACACAAAAACGTAGAGTCCATCCTTGTGAGGGGTTCTCGGCCAGCTGTTAGGTTGGTTTGGGGGCTTCGGGTAAGGTTCCTAAGGGTTCCAAGGGTCCAGTAGGGTGCCTTAGGGGGTTGGTCAGGGCTTCGTCCACCATGGCTAGAGGTGGCTCGAGGAAATCGAACCATGGCTCGGGGTCGAAGTTTTTAGGTCAAGTTAGGATTTCTTTTTGAAAAACATTCGAAACACGGGTGTTGTGTCGTGGTTCAAAAGGGCTAAATAATATAAAAAATTTAAGTTTTGAATTTAGGAATTTTATATTAAAATTTGGAATTTTTCGGGATTAAGTAAAACGACTAATTGCGAATTAAATAAAAAGTCTATTGTTTAAGCTAAATAGAATTATGAAAATTTTAATTTAGGCTTAAATAATTATTTGAGACATGTTAGAGTCAATGAAATCAAGAAAAAATGAAAACCGAAATTTTACGTCTAGGTATAAAACGGTCTTTTTACATCTAAAAATTAGTAAACGTAATGGCAGTGCTCTGAATGCTGTTTTATATACTAATTATGATTATTTCAAATGGTTATGAATTTTTACATGTTAAATTATGATTTTTATATGTCTATGGATTTTGATGATTTAAGGTTGACATTTAAAAGATATGTTGCATGCTTGGTTTCAAAAAAAAAAAAAAAATATGATATGTTATGCATGATTTTTATAAAGTGATGAGAATGTAAAACATTGAAGGAGGTGAAGTAATTGTGACTATTGATGATATGAGGATTTGAGGTACGAATGAGAATAACGTGAGGGAAAAGGCCCCAGAGAGAGCCCATTTATGGGAAAAGACCCCAGAAGGAGCCCGGCGATCGTATTTCCATTCAAATGAAGATAGGCCAAGGCCCAGTTGACCGTGAGAGCATTGATGGTGTCCTTGCTGCCCAGTACTGTGGTTACATGTACATGGATCATTCGACTTTTTGAAGATGAGGAAAGTCACAATTAACGATCTGAATTCAACTAAAGAAAAAGAAAAAGGAAAAATGTTTATGTGATGATAAAAGGTTTTATGTTATGTTGAGGAAAAGGAAATGTTAAGGTTTATGTTATGCATGTCATGAAAATGTTTTGTTGCTTGTGGTTTTATACGTATTATTTGTTATAAAGATTATGGTGTGTTGAGTCTTTAGACTCACTAGGTGTGATGGACGCAGGTGAGGTTGAAGGAGGTATTGATGGTTGATTTGGCTGGACTGAAGGTGCACATAACCCGAGGACAGGCGCTTTTACTTTTCCACACTTAGGATTTAGGATTACGATTTATTTTGAAGTATTTTTAAAACAATTTATGCTTTTGAGTGGTTTTTGAGAGGATGATATTTTTCATGTTTATTGTTTTTTAGATTTGGTAAAACATTTGACGATTTCATGTTTTAACTATTGCAAGTGATTTTCAAATACTAGTTGGTTGATTTATTTTAAAAATAGTGTCAACGTATTTATATATGTACTTTTCGAAAATTGGAGAGTAGAAAAAAAATTAGTACTTTTAAAGCAATAAGATTAAGGGACATTTCAATACTCGTTGATTTCACCCATTATGAGGTCGATCTAAGTCTGAATTGCTTTGTTCGGCCTTGGCTCCTTTTTATTAGTTTGGCCTTGCCCTTTGGATCAATCAAGGCATGTAGTAAGTCCATTCAGCTTCAGAATTTCCCTAGATTTAGTTCTTCTGAGGATAGTCCTTTTTTTTTCTTTGCATCTGGGTTCTGTAGCTGGTTTGATTGATTGATTTGGTATTGCAGAAATTGGTGCTTTATGTAAAGGCACGTATTTCGTATTCATAAATTTGCGGAATTATTAAAAATTTTCTAAATAAATAATTATCTTGTCTCATTTAATTAAAATAAACATGTAAATAATTTTAACTTTAAAATAACAGCGGAAGTAAATATTGTTTTCAACCAACAATTTAAAAATAATCCAACTTAAACATCAATTTAAAAATAATCCAACATATTAAAACTGAGTTTGAATAATAAAAGGTGCATAAACTAAATCATGAGGTCCTCGGGTTTACTACTGCTATCCCAAGATCGCTCACTGGTCTCCGCCTGTGGTCTCGACCTCATCAATACCTACAACAATCAAGTCTAGTGAGTCTAAAGACTCAACATGTATATATCGTGAATAACAAGTAATATATATCAAGAAATCGCATGCAACGTAAAAATAAAGTAACGTAAAGCGTACGGTGAAAATCGTATGATGAATAATTATAACTACGTGCATATCTGAAAATTCATACATAAAAGCTTTGCTCAATAGAGCTCTGTCATAACATATCATAGTTTTCTGGTAGAGATAATGTTTCTAAGCAAGTGGCCCATAACATAGCGTAAGCGTCTGATCAGACTAAACCACAGTATACTGGGCGGTAGAGATCAATCACAGCCCTTGGAATGGATGTCCGTACCCATACATAATCATAAATCGGTCGTAAGTCACCGGGTGGAGAGGTCCTCGGTTGCGCCTACCGACTTCCAAACCCATAAACGTAAAGTGGCCACAAGACATATAACATATATCTCAAAAATAAACATTTTATATTTTTATGCACGTACTATAATTATAACCTTATTTTTACCGGATGAGTTGGATCATTCCCAGGCTTGCTGCGACTTAATTCTAATATGTGACACATGCAATAAATCGTAACTTGACAAAAACTTAACAATCGAACTAAAAACGAGACGAATAGAACCAATAACTTGATTTTTAGTCATGGCTTCGTACCAACCCGAACCAACATTAAACCGACGTTTAACCATGATTAAAATACCCCAAACATACTGAAAAATATGCATAATGACTGTAAAACACGAAAATGGGTGAAAGGAATCCAAAAACATAAAACACTCTTTCGAGAGTCATTTTGGCACCTTTCACCGTAAATTCTCGTACGACCTCTAAACTCAACCAAATCACGAACGGCCAAAAACATGACTTTCCTAACTTGTTAAGGTAGTGTCCAGTCCAAGTCCATGGGCTAAAAGCCAACCAAGAACTCAAACCACCTCCTAAACCGCGACACAAAGTTGCTGTCAAAAAGGCAGCAGTAACATGGCTCGATCTAGACAAGGCAGCAGTAACATGGCTCGTTCCAGTGGCTGTATGGTCAACCATGGCCCGATCTAGAAATTACGGAGTGTTGTATGAACCATGGCTATGGGCTACAAGCCAGCCACAGCCCATCCCAACACCTCAAAACCGAAGTTACTCACACAAACCAGAAACAAAAATTTTTCGAGTGATGCTGGAGTTGTTGTTTTAAAAATCTGATGGAACCATGAACCAAGCTTTGAAAGGACACCTTGGTCACGTCCTAGACATGGTATGGAAGGGTTCTAACCATGGCTACAGTCCCTAGGACAGCCATGATTTGAACTCTCACCCAAAACAACCAAATGATAAAACCTTGACTCCAATTCTGCACTTAAGGGAAAAGTTGTTGTCATTTATTTGTTTATGCGTGTATGGTCTTGAACCATTGAACCAAAAACACCCTAACACATTCTAATTCATGCCTAGTAGCAGCCATGTGAGCCTGGAACCGAAGCAACACCCTGTAATCAACAAAACATCTCAAACCGTGAAGCTGGAAACAAAAGAGTTTATAAAAATCTGTGCAGATTTTTTTGAAAATGTTGCTGCCACAAATTCGTTTTGCCTCATGAATCTTGAACTTATAATGTTTTAAAATATTTATAGGACTTGATTGAAGAGAAAAGAAACAACATATACATGCCTGGAATTTGTTTTGACACAAAACAAGTCAATACGACGAAGACGAGCGGCGGAACCGAGTTGGATTCTCTTCTTATTTGCTGGTGCTATACTCGATTACTTTAGCTGCTGTTATCACGTTTCTAAGCTGCTAAATCTTATATGTTTCGAAGCTTATGGTTGTAGGGAAGGTAAGGGATGAGGGTGAATGATATAGGAGGTTTTAAAGATGCTATAATACACAATACGTTGGGGGTTACAAGTCAAGAATTTGAATGGGTTTGAAATAATTCTCCTTCCTTGTTGCCATGAGTTTTGTTCTTATTATTCCTACTGAATGTGCACTATATTTTGCTAAGGTAATGGTTTGAGGAAAAATTATGTGAATTATAGTGTTTGAATTTATTTATTTGTGAATTAAAATGGTCAAAGGAATGAACACACCATGAAGTCTCATTATAGGTACTTTGAAAGGAAATGTTACTATACCTTTGAATTGTATTGACCAAATTCCAACTTATTTTGAATGGTATTTTATGGTTTAAATTTGCATTTTAATTGTTTAAGATTTTAAACCTCAAATATATATATTGTAATGCATTAAACAATTAATTTAGTTTAGAATATTGCATGGCATTCATGACTTCAAATTTAAATGCTTAAAGGCTATGTTTACTTTCTTGAATATTTTATACCTAGATTAATTCACCTTCATTTGTTCACATATTTTAATTTAAGCCTTAATTAAATATTGAACCTAAAAGAATTTATTTAATAACTTAGCTCTAATTAATTTAAATGAATCCTAAAACATTTTATTTCTTTAAATTAAATTATTCTTTTACTAAAATTAAATTTAGGAATATTTTCTTATTATTAATCTTATCTCTAATTTCCAAACTCCAGGCCGACCTCTCGTATTTATCCTGAAAAGCTAAAACTAAACATCTACTTTTAAAATAAATAAAATACTTCATAAATTCATAAAAATTCATTTTTAGTTTAAATAATAGAAATTATGCATGGTTTTTACGTAATCTGATTTTTTTCGGGTTCTACAACTCTCTACCCCTTGAAAAGAAATTTCGTCCTCGAAATTCACTTATCCTTGATAAACAAAAACTTTAGACTCTTAATTCTAGAATCCTAATAATCCACGCTTCCGATGCGCTACTCTGATAAGATAAATATTAAGCTGTCCTTACGTTTCCTCAATCCTGAATAAATTTGTCTACCAAAATCCTCGTTTGTGAATCGCAACTTAAAACAACTTATGGTAACGTAGTTCTATTCAACCATAGCCCCGAATTTTGACTTATCCCGCAATTCCTCATACTAGAGGTGGATGTCCAAATTTAACGCGCCTTACTTCCTTATAATATACCCAAGATGTTCATTGACCTATTATATTCCAATATTGAAATCTTAACAGCATCCCTTCTTAACTTTATTGAATTCAAGATATGTTAAAGCTTCAAGTCCAAGTATTGGCATTCATGCAGTTCGACTTAGGAGGTCTGAGTAAAACACTTAAAAGTTTAAACCTTATCTCAACCCCATAATAATATTAGACTAAGATCCTTGAATCGAATCTTTATCTTACAGCTCCAAACTTACATAACTTAACTATTTAGAAGTGCATCCCAATATGACGTTGTTGTAAATTTTAAGTTCGAGTGGTCTTAATCCATAAAACCCAAAATATACGATACCGATCTTCCACCTAAATAATAAAATTATTCTAGCACAAATGACATACTTAAACTATTTCATTTTCAATTAGAATAAAGTTGAGACCTAAGACACTGGGACTTTCCTTATTGAAGCGAACGTCGCACCCTTACGTATCCTTAATGCTTAATTAATACTAGCGTATAAAACTTAATAAGTTAGCCCATGGTAGCATTAGACTAACTCTAATAAATCAATTTCACTTATAACCCATAGAATTCTAGAATCCACATATCAAGCGTTTAGATTCCTTACTTGATAAAAATCTTAATATTCATCCATTGATAACTTATATTGAACACAACTAATTCCTTTTTGTTTTTATTTCACTCAAAATTTCCGTATGAACAAATATCCCATAAATTTGAAATTCAAACTTACCTAATCCAAATAGCTTTGATTAAAATAATTCTAATACGCATATCCGTTTAGTATCAAGTTTGTTAATAACTTCCAAAATCTCTCAAGACAAAGTGTCTACCTCACCTCTTACGTGCGTCTACCAATTATACTAACCATCATCGTACCCAACTTTCCTAAAAATTTTAAATTCTCACAAGGTATAATTTAAATGTTAAGATCATGACTAAAACTTGTGACACATCAAACTTATGTTCCCAAAAATTTACTAACTCAATGTTTATCCTTATAACTTAACTAACCGATCAAATTTACCTTAAATCGTCATCACTTTAAATCCTTAATTTTCCACAACATGATTTCACTAACGCTTAAATTTTCATGCCTAAGATTGATTCATCCTACAATGTCTTTGGTTACAATTCATTATAACATTATAATCCAAATATCTAAATATTCTATATTTCTTTCGAGCCTAAATAACCGAAAATTCCTACCATTTAAACCGTTCAATTCTCACTTGCTACTAGATAAGTTCTCAAATTTCCTAATATTTTAAAATTAATTCTTACTTTTCTCGAATATCATCCAATTTTTCCCTAAATCTCGAAAATTCCACAATTACCCATGAGTCCTCAGTATTCTAAATTTCATTTTATAGATTTCCTGTATCATAAGGTTCAATAGTCTTAAGTTTATTATACCCAAAATTAATTCCCATAACACGTCTTACATTTCTATAAATAATTAAAATCCCAAGTGTTCCTCAAAAGTTCGCATTTAATCCTTAAAATTTTGAAAATTGCAACATGACACTTACAGTTCTCCAAATTTACATTTCGGCCCTACAACTCTTCGAAATTTGCATCATTGTCCCCATAAAACTTTCCATCTTTACCTCATTAAACTTTTAGATTCTCGAACTCGAAATTTAATCCCAAAATTTGGTAAATTCGAAAATAGTCCCTTAGAATTTTTTTTTTGCACTTAGGTCCTCAAATCATTAGTTATTTCAATTAGTTCCCTAAAATTCTCAATTCATACAATTCCATCCTTAAATCTAACTAGGTAGAGCATGTATCCTAAATAAATTCTCATAATTAATATTACATTTCATAGGTACTTAAAATCCTCAAATTGTACATTTATAATCCTAAAGATTGTCGTACTCTTCGAATCGCTATTGCTTATATGAAATCCTCAAAAATTTACTCGACTAGCAACCAAGAACCATTAATAATTTCTTAGAAATTCTACAAGTCTCAAAACCATTCATAATTTTCAAGATTAAATTATAACCTATAAGGAGGACATCAACACTACTGACCTAAAAATTAATATAGTCAAATCATTTTCAACCTCTCCTAAAGCCCCATATTCGAATTCTTAGACATGTCCAATTCCAAACGTACCCAACATGCATAATTCCATAATTTATTTTTTTTAATTTAAATAAACACTGAACAATTAAAATCTGAACGTAAAAACATTTCATGAAAACATGCTGTTAAAATAATTCATGCTTTAAATAAAATGCGTAAATGTAAAACTTACAGACCGAAGATGTGACTTCTTGAGCTTCTCGAGAGCAGTAATAGTACAATCCTTAACAAGATCAAAGGCTCTGATACCAACTGTAAAGGCCCGTATTTCGTATTCATAAATATGCGGAATTATTAAAAATTTTCTAAATAAATAATTATCTTGTCTCATTTAATTAAAATAAACATGTAAATAATTTTAACTTTAAAATAACAACGGAAGTAAATATTGTTTTCAACCAACAATTTAAAAATAATTCAACGTAAACATCAATTTAAAAATAATCCAACGTATTAAAACTGAGTTTGAATAATAAAAGGTGCATAAACTAAATCATGAGGTCCTCGGGTTTACTACTGATGTCCCAAGATCGCTCACTGGTCTCCGCCCGTGGTCTCGACCTCATCAATACCTACAACAATCAAGTCTAGTGAGTCTAAAGACTCAACATGTATATATCACTGAATAACAAGTAATATATATCATGAAATCGCATGTAACGTAAAAATAAAGTATCGTAAAGCGTACGATGAAAATCGTATCATGAATAATTAAAACTACGTGCATATCTGAAAATTCATACGTAAAAGCTTTGCTCCATAGAGCTCTGTCATAACATATCATAGTTTTCTGGTAGAGATAATGTTTCTAAGCAAGTGGCCCATAACATAGCGTAATCGTCTGATCAGACTAAACCACAGTATAATGTGTGGTAGAGATCAATCACAGCCCCTTGGACTGGATGTCCGTACCCATACATAATCATAAATCGGTCGTAATTCACCGGGTGGAGAGGTCCTCGGTTGCGCCTACCGACTTCCAAACCCATAAACGTAATGTGGCCACAAGACATATAGCATATATCTCAAAAATAAACATTTTATATTTTTATGCACGTACTATAATTATAACCTTATTTTTACCAGATGAGTTGGATCGTTCCCAGGCTTGCTGTGACTTAATTCTAATATGTGACACATGCAATAAATCTTAACTTGACAAAAACTTAACAATCGAACTAAAAACGAGACGATTAGAACCAATAACTTGATTTTTAATCATGGCTTCGTACCAACCCGAACCAACATTAAACCGACGTTTAACCATGATTAAAATACCCCAAACATACTGAAAAATATGCATAATGACTGTAAAACACGAAAATGGGTGAAAGGAATCCAAAAACATAAAACACTCTTTCGAGAGTCATTTTGGCACCTTTCACCGTAAATTCTCGTACGACCTCTAAACTGGACCAAATCACGAACGGCCAAAAACTTGACTTTAATAACTTTGTAAGGTAGTGTCCAGTCCAAGTCCATTGGCTAAAAGCCAACCAAGAACTCAAACCACCTCCTAAACCACGACACAAAGTTTCTGTCAAAAAGGCAGCAGTAACAGCTTGTGTCTTTTGTAGTGTAAATCCTGAATTTTATGAATCTGGGCTTGGACCACCGCCCAAGGACTCTTACCAACATCCTAAGGCATGGCTTGGACCATGGCTAAGGGCTAAAAGCAAACCACAAACCAAGCAAATACTTATGTCATTCCAAAGCTCCTACCGAGAACCTAAATTCTGTGCATTGTGATGTGTTTGTAATTTTTGCTGTCTTGGCTCGTTCCAGTGGCTGTATGGTCAACCATGGCTCGATCTAGACATGATGGAGTGTTGTATGAACCATGGATATGGGCTACAAGCCAGCCACAGCCCATCCCAACACCTCAAAACCGAAGTTACTCACGCAAACAAGAAACAGAAAATATTTGAGTGATGCTTGTGTTGTTGTTTTAATAATCCGATGGAACCATGAACCAAGCTTTGAAAGGACACCTTGGTCACGTCCTAGACATGATATGGAAGGGTTCTAACCATGGCTACAGTCCCTAGGACAACCATGATTTGAACTCTCACCCAAAACAACCAAATGATAAAACCTTGACTCCAATTCTGCACTTAAGGGAAAAGTTGTTGTCATTTATCTGTTTATGCGTGTATGGGCTTGAACCATTGAACCAAAAACACCCTAACACATTCTAATTCATGCCTAGTAGCAGCCATGTGAGCCTGGAACCGAAGCAGCACCCTGTAATCAACAAAACATCTCAAACCGTGAAGTTGGAAACAAAAGAGTTTATAAAAATCTGTGCAGATTTTTTTGAAAATGTTGCTGCCACAAATTCGTTTTGCCTCATGAATCTTGAACTTATAATGTTTAAAAATATTTATAGGACTTGATTAAAGAGAATAGAAACAACATATACATGCCTGGAATTTTTTTTGACACAAAACAAATCAATACAACGAGGACGAGCGGCGGAACCGAGTTGGATTCTCTTCTTATTTTCTGCTGCTATACTCGATTACTTTAGCTGCTGTTATCACGTTTCTAAGCTGCTAAATCTGATATGTTTCGAAGCTCATGGTTGTAGGGAAGGTAAAGGATGAGGGTGAATGATATAGGAGGTGTTAAAGATGCTATAATACACATTAAGTTGTTGGTTACAAGTCAAGAGTTTGAATGGGTTTGAAATGATTCTCCTTCCTTGTTGCCATGAGTTTTGTTCTTATTATTCCTACTGAACGTGCACTATAATTTGCTAAGGTAATGGTTTGAGGAAAAATTATGTGAATTATAGTGTTTGAATTTATTTATTTGTGAATTAAAATGGTCAAAGGAATGAACACACCATGAAGTCTCATTATAGGTACTTTGAAAGGAAATGTTACTACACCTTTGAATTGTATTGACCAAATTCCAACTTATTTTGAATGGTATTTTATGGTTTAAATTTGCATTTTAATTGTTTAAGATTTTAAACCTCAAATATATATATTGTAATGCATTAAACAATTAATTTAGTTTAGAATATTGCATGGCATTCATGACTTCAAATTTAAATGCTTAAAGGCTATGTTTACTTTCTTGAATATTTTATACCTAGATTAATTCACCTTCATTTGTTCACATATTTTAATTTAAGCCTTAATTAAATATTGAACCTAAAAGAATTTATTTAACAACTTAGCTCTAATTAATTTAAATAAATCCTAAAACATTTTATTTCTTTGAATTAAATTATTCTTTGACAAAAATTAAATTCAGGAATATTTTCTTATTATTAATCTTATCTCTAATCTCCAAACTCCGGTCCGGCCTCTCGTATTTATCCTGAAAAGCTAAAACTAAACATCTACTTTTAAAATAAATAAAATACTTCATATATTCATAAAAATTCATTTTTAGTTTAAATAACAGAAATTATGCATGGCTTATACGTAATCTGATTTTTTTCGGGTTCTACACTTTAGCTCCTGATAGAAGTAATCAGAGCTCCTAGAGCGTCAGCTGGCTTGATCTTATGAGTGTGGATTCTTGATCAACTGCGGAGGTACAGTCTTCTCAGAGTCACTGGTTGTCAAAAACATTTTTCTCTTTGATATTGGAGGAGCAACTACTTTGGGCTTAGCAGTTTTCTTCGTTTTAACAACTGCCATATTGGATTGAATATTTGAGGTATTGTAGATCTTGAATTTAGTAATTTTTGAGGTGGATTCCAGAGGGAGCCCAGAGTCCTCAATCAGTTTGCTCAGCTGTGGAGAAAACCCTTTGACTGCTTCGTAGATTGCATCATGTTCTTCAATAAATTGAACAAAATTTATGACCAGTTCATCTTGATTCCTTTAACTATCGCGGTGTTCATTTGAAACTTCTCCAATGTCAAGGCGGCATAGGAACCAGCCTTCGCCAAGATGCCTTTGGCAGCAATATCTATCAGTAATTGATATTATGACTTCAGTTCTCTCTTCACCTATAACACTTTGATAATTTGCCCACTGGATGAGAGTAGGGTTTGCATCTCTTCAATTTCAAAAGCAGCTACTTTTGAAAAGATTGAAAGTCCTTTAGCTGCCAGTTGGAACAGATTGCTGAGGAAATCTTCATCAACAACCATGGAGTGATTGTTGATTGTCATCTGATTCTTTCCATCATCAGATACAGAGCTGGACTTGTAGACTGATAAAAGCTCTGGTGAATAATTTTCTTGAGTAGCCAGCCCCAAGAAATGTCACGCCCCGAGACCGAGGCATCGGTGACATTCGGCATTGTTTAATAACAATAAACCTCGTAGCCAAAACCAGTCTTTTTCATAAATAAATATTGTCTTTTACAATGACAAAGGAATAAAAATTACATCAATAATGTTGCGGAAGCGAAATATAAAAATTGTAATACTAAGAGTAAACGAATGATATTCAGTACTTTGATCTTGTTTCCAACCCCAAAACGTTTCATGTTCTTCATTGTTCAGCTGTTCCTCATTCTTATCTGAAGAGATATGTAAGAGGTGAGCATTTCGGGAAACACTCAGCAAGTGAGGGTCGATTGATTATCACAAATACATATAGAGATAGATTTTAAATCCATAATGTAAACAAATTTTCAAAACTTATTAAATCGACTTTATCATATCAGAACATTAATAGAATTGGAATCAAATGTGAAATGGAGCTTATCAGAACAAATCAAAAAACATCAAATCAGAACAAACAAAACACTGTTATTCATCTCGTTCACCATGGTCAAATTGTCTCCCATATGTTAGTCCTCTAAGAGGCGAGGCTAGAACACAGTTTTATACTCATTGATCGGGGCCAGACAGAATTTACTATCGTCAACTCGAATACTAACAGAGTATTACATAATCGGATTCATCAAACAACACTTATCAGAATTGTGAATGGAATCAGCAGAATCAAAGAAAATCGAGACCCAAATGAACATATTTTACATCGATAGAGATTTTAAAATATATTATAACAGTTTTCAAAATTATTAAACTCACATATAAGCATGTCATGAAATAATTTTACAAAATTTACAAAGAAATACATAACAAAATCCAACATACCATTTGAAGTTGTGGTTCTTGATTCTTGAACGAAGACTTGGCCGAACAAGGATAACTTCTTGGGCGTGAATTGGGTACTGTCTTGAGTTGGTTTTGAACGAAATTTTTTAGCAGAATTTCCCCTTGGGTATCCCTTAGTTTCTACCTGAAACAGACTAGAACAAAAACTCCTTTCTTGCTTGAGATTGGCCGACAATTTGGGATTTTTGGGAGCGTACTTTTGTGCCTTTCTTCAGCATGTGGTGTGGTATTTATAGTCTGAAAGTGGCTGCTGAAATTACCTACATTCAGCCAAATTTTTTACCCTCCAAGGGCCCAAGAATGATGGTCCAAGTAGCCTCCAAATGGTCAAAATCTATCAAAAACCAAGGGTCATTTTGGTGTACTCAAAATGTCGCTCCTTACACATTGATTATGTCCCATTTTTAGCTCATCTCTCCACTGAATTTTTGTCTACTTTAGGACAAGTATCAGTGAGCTTTCTTGAGCTGAGAGTTTAAGCCCATGAGCTAGGAGTTTCCTCCCAAACAATCAATGAGCTTACTTGAGCTGAGGGTTTTAGCTTATGAGTTAAGGGTTTTTCTCCAGAATCAATGAGCTTCCTTGAGCTAATGGTTTTAGCTTGTGAGCTAAAGGTTTCCTCTTCCAAGTGACGTACCCTTTCATGTTTTTGAATTGCCTCGACTTCTTTTTGAGCTACTTTCCGAGCTTTTGAGCGGAAAATTTACGTATATTGTTGAGTTTCTTTAATTAGAAGTTTTGGATTTAAAAATTTGGATTTCATTTCTTACATGATTTGCTTCGAAAATCCGGATCCTCACATGCCACCCTCCTTATTGGATGTTTCGTCCTCGAAACTTGAGTTTGCTTAATCTTTTTAAAGATAGTGATACAAGGTGCACATCTTATCCTCTAGCTCTCATGTTGATTCTCGCTCAGTAAGGTTTGACCATTGTACTTGTACTTACGGAATGTTCCGGTGTCATTACACTTGTTCTTTTTTTTTCCACTATACGGATAGGGACCTCTTCGTATTTAAGTTCTTCATTCAGGTTGTCGTCGAGTAGCAGGGATGCTACCTTGAGAATATGACTCAAGTCAGGAATGTATCTTCTTATCTGCAAAACGTGGAAGACGTTGTGGATTCTTGACATGTCCGGCGACAAGGCTAGTCGATAAGCTAGGGTTCGAACTCTTTCAAGAATCTCGAAGTGTCTGATGTTTCTTGGGTTTAATTTTCCGGATTTGGTGAAGCGGACTACTCCCTTCATAGGTTAAACCTTGTCATAAGACTTTTCACCGACTTCGAACTCTAACGGTCTTCTTTTCAAGTCAGCGCAGCTCTTTCGTCGATCTTGTGCTGCCTTGAGTTTATCCCAGATGATAACTATTTTATCAACAGTTACTTGAACAGTTCAGGTACCATGATAGCTTTCTGTTCGATTTCAATACTTCCATGATAATTATTGTTATCGGAAAATTCAATCAAAGGGGGGTGTTTCTTCAATTTCCTATGAAGTCTATGGCACATGCCCTAAGAATATCTTCGAGAACCTATATTTTTATTCTCAGTTTGTCCATCAGTTTGGGATTGACAATCCGTGTTGAAAGTGATCCTGGTACCCATAGCTTCCTGAAAACATTTCCAAAATTGGAAAGAATTTTGGGTCTCTATTGGACAAAATGCTTGCCGTAACACTATGTAGTCCTTTTGGCTTAGCGCATCAGCTATCTTGTTAGCCTTAGGTCATAATCTTTCAATAGTTTGATCCACCGTCTTTGCCTCATGTTTAGTTCCTTTTGTGTGAACAGTATTTGAGGCTTTGATGATCAATAAATACCTCACATTTGGTACCAAAGAATTTGATTTTATGGATCTTTCGAACAAATACAATTGTGGCTAATTCAATATCATGTGTTGGATAATTTTGCTCACATGGTTTAAATTTCTTCGATCCATAGGAAATTACTTGCCCTTCTTGAATATGAACACATCACAATCCTCATTCGATGAATCATTGTAAATTGTGAAATTCCTGCCTTATCCGTTAAGTACTAATTATGGCATAGAAGCGAGTTTCTTTTTGAGGATCTAAAAAGTCTTCTCTCCAATTAAATTTAGATTTCTTCGGAATGAGTTTGCTGAGCTGAAGAAAATCCTTCAACACATTTTCTTAGTAGCCAACTCATCACATAAAGTTTTGAATTTATATTCCAGTTTTCGGTCACGGCCAGTGTCTCCACATTCTTGTGACCCACTAATATGCCCTTTCAGAGATTATATAACCCAGAAATGTGACGTTTTTTAGTCAAAATTCACGTTTCTTAAATTTATTATATAATTTTTTCTCTGAGCATCTGAAGAGTAAGACGAAGATCTTCCTTGCCGTCTTCCTCACTTGTTGAATATGCAAGAATATCATCAATAAATACTACCACAAACTTGTCGAGGAATTTCTTGAACACTCTATTCATAAGGCCTATGAATGCTGCTGGAGCATTGGTCAGACCAAAAGGTATTATCTGAACTCATAATGTCCATACCCTTTACTTTTTAAGATTGTTTTAGGAATATCCTCTGCTTTCGCCTTTAGTTGTGGTAGCATGACCTTAGATCAAGCTTTGAAAAGATCTTAGCTCCTTTTAACTGATTGAAAAGGTCGTCTATTATTTAAAGATGACATTTGTTCTTGATCTTATTGACCTCTTTGTAGATCGACACACTATCTTGTACCTTCATCATTCTTCTGTACCAATAAGATTGAAGCTCCCCAAGGAGAGGCACTTGGTCTGATTTGTTTTTGTCTAACAAATCTTGGAATCGATCTTTTAGCTCCTTGAGTTCATCTGAAGCCATTCGCCAGGGATCCATAGATTTTAGTGTAGCACGAGCTTTCAAGCTACTTTCGAATTATACTTCACAATCTAAGATATTTCAAAGTAACGCTTCCGGAGCTCTCGTACCACATGAATATTTTATATCTTGAGTTCAGTTCCTTCTTTTGCTTCTCTCATTAATGCTAGTTAGACTTCTTCGCCATACTCCATGGCTTTCTAGGTCTGAGAAGTAGAAAGGAATGATTTATGTTCTTTATCCTTGGCATGAAATAAGATTTATTCTTGGACCTTTAGATTTTCGGGACGTTACAACTACCCCATTTAAATTGAATTTCGTCCCCAAAATTCGCTTGTCCTCAATAATAAAAAAGTTTAGACTCTTAATTTTAGTATCCCAATAATCCACGCTTACGCTGCGCTACTGTGATATAAAATAAGTGTTAAGATGTCCTTATGTCTCCTCAATCATAATTAAATTTCCTTCCAAAATCCTCGTTTGCGAATCGCAAATTAAAACAACTTATGGTGACTTAGTTCTATTCTACTATGACCACAAAATTTGATTTTTCTCAAAATTCTCAATATTAGAAATGGCAGTCCAAACTTATTGTGTCTTAGTTTCTTATACTATACCTAGGATGTTCATTGACCTATTATATTAGTATTTACGCAGTTCAACTTAAGAAACCTTAGCACCAAAATTTACTGATCGACTTCTATCCTTGGTAATACACTTAAAAGTCGAACCTTACTTCAATCCCATAAAAATATTAGCCTAAGATCCTTGAATCGAATCTTTATCTTACGGCACCAAACTTATGTAACTTACTATTTACAAGTACATCTTGGATGTAAAATTGTTGCAAATCTTAAACCTCAAATAACGTTAATCCATAAAACCCAATTA
Source organism: Primulina eburnea (assembly GCF_022965805.1). Taxonomy (NCBI): domain Eukaryota; kingdom Viridiplantae; phylum Streptophyta; class Magnoliopsida; order Lamiales; family Gesneriaceae; genus Primulina; species Primulina eburnea. The sequence continues at coordinate 10,958,908 of NC_133117.1, forward strand.
TACAATATTGATATTCTACCTATATATTAAAGCCCTAAATGCTTAAACTATTTCTCTCCCAATTACAATATAGTTGAGTTCTAAGGCCCTTGGACTTTCCTCATTGAAACGAATGTCGTATTCTTACGTATCCTCAATGCTTAATACATACTAGCGTATAAAACTTATTAAGTCATCTCATGGTAGCCTTAGACTAACTCTAATAAATCAACTTGACTTATACCCCCATAGAGTTCTATAATCCCCATATAAAAGTTTTAGATTTGTTACTCGATAAAAATCTTAATATTCGTTCGTTGGTTACCTATGTTGAACACCACTAATTCCCTTTTTTTTTAATCTCACCCAACAATTTCGTATGAAAACCTATTTCATAAACTTGAATTCAATCTTACGCAACCCAAATAGTCTTAGATAACATAATTCCAACACACATATCTACTCAATCCTAAGTTCCTTAATGACTTTCAAAAATTCCTCAAAACATGTTGTCTAACCCAATTCTTACTTGCTTCAATCAAATAACCTAACCATCCGTTATACCCATCTTTCTAGGAAAATTTAACCATAGCACAGTATAATTTTTGTAACGTCTATCGTTTTAAAAGTGCATAAATAAATTCTTTTTTTTATAAAAGCTCGTAATTACAAAATAAAATTTAAAATAATCGTATTTGTTTGCCAATAAGAATAGCGCATTTTTAAAAATAACCAACATCCTCCAAAATCAACGTAAACATAAACGAGTAAAAATCATAATACCACCAATGTATAAAAATGTTTAACTCCTCTCAAAGACTCATAATCAAATGCGGAAAAATATGCGCTCCTCGGGTCATGTCACCGCACCAGAGCTGCATACTCAGAGTTCAGAACTTGCAGTCTCCTCAACATCAAGCTCACCTGCATCACACACGCCTAGTGAGTCTATAGACTCAACACGCCTGTACCAGGAATAAAAAGTACATATACATGCAAACAGCAGTGAAAAATATCATACTTAACATAACTTTCATGAACTTAAAAACATGAACAAAAACGTCTCGCGTAAAATCATATCGTGTCAAAGCATGTCATCTCGTATAATCATATACGTAAACATTTTATTTTTTTTAATTGAATTCAGTTCATTAGTTGTGAATTTCGTATCGGCTCTATCGTATCAGTTCTATTCGATGGATCCATCTATAAAATCGTGGTACCTGGCGGCGGAGACATCAGCGACAACATTACCCATCCACTGAGCCTTGGTCTCAGCTCATCATATCTCATGTCATCGTATACATATACATCGTCAGTCACAACCAATTATCATCCTTCAAAAAAATATCATCATATTCATCACTTTAAAAAAATGCGTATACGTAACTTTTTCCTTAAAACCAAGCATGCACCGTACTTACCATAATTTCATAAAAATCATAAACGTGGTGCATGAACATTAAAATATCATAAATTTGTGCTCAAGGCGCTTCCAGTACCAAAATCTCACCCCGGGTGCAAACTGACAATTTGCCCCTGGAAACCTAAAATATACCGTTTTACCCCTGTACCTATAAAACTGTCCCGAAGCTTACCAAACTCCTTAAAATGACCCAAAACATATTTAAAAGCATTCCTATACATAAACTCGAGCCCATTTTACAACTCAACCGATTCGTTTTAAAACTTAGACCGGGTTCCCGGTTTTAACCCGAATCGAACCGAAACTTAACCAAAACTTTCCCAACTTTTTATCAAATCTTAAAAACACTATAAGACTCCTAAACATAATAACTAGACTAAAATTCTCACAGCTGATAATTCCAGAACTCCCAAAGCTCTCGGCCCTTCCCAATTTTCACACCCTGATTCCCTTTCCCAAAAATAACGCCACTAGCCAAACCCGATGTACTAGCTGTGAACCAGCATACCATTGACCGGGACCAGACCCTAAGGAACCTAACAGAACAAAGCCACCAGCCCCATACACGATGATGTCTTCTAAGAACCGAGAATCAACAAAAAGGCTCCTACCGTGACCAATCTGTCTCGCCTTGGCTCGATCGATCGTCCCGTAACTCCAGCATGGTTTGAGCCGTTCCAGACACCAAATCCGACTCACTAGGGTCTGGTCCAGGGCTGGAAAAGGCCCTCTCACAGCTGGTGTAGCAGGACACATGGATCGAACCCTCCCACCATCTTACACTCGATCGGCCCTCGACCTTTCGACCAAACTTGACCAAGCTCCACACTCCAGTGCCTAAACCTCAAAAACCACGATCTTTACAACCCCTTATCATCATAATACAGCAGCCCTTGCACAAAATCAAAAAATAACATGATCAGAAAATGTAAGAATGCAAGAACACATGAAACTTCGATAATCCTCCATACACATGCTTGGATCGAGAGTTTTACATGAATAAATACATATACATCAGTAATATAACATGGATGATGCGAGAAATATGTTACAAAGTGTGCCTTGATGATGATTGATGAACAAAACAAGAAGAGGGAGACCCGGATGAATTTATTTTGCAAGAACAAGAGCAGACCGAAGCTTTCTCAGCCGGTGCTTGCTGAAACCGAGAGGAAGAGGAGCTGAAGGGAGGTGTCGGCTATGTAGAATGATTAGGTTTAGGCTAAAGGGTAATTATATACTAATTAAATGGTTAACAAATAACTTAATGGGCCTTAATTTGCTAATTATATTTTTAAAAAGAGTTTTAAGCCCAACAAGCTTAAAAGTAGGCCCATTAAGTTCAAACACACTCCCAAAAAATATTTCATGTTGGAAAGATTTTGAAAATATTAGCCGAACCTTCAAAAAGTCCCCCGATTAGATAAAATTTGCGTACCGTTAAAAATAAAATCCTACGGGTAAAAATACCCAATAAAATCTCATTTTTGAAAAAAAAACCCTCAAAACACCTTATATTAATAAATAAAAATTAATCATGTAATAAAATAATTTTCCTGAAAATTATCCGGTCTCTGATCCTCGTTCAAGCGTGAAATGCATCTAGAAACCCTAATGTATGAACTTTTAAAATTTCATGAAATAACTACTACCATGCACGAATTATGTATAAAAATAATTAAACACATAATTAAAATAAAACCCTAGATTGCATGCATTCAGGTTACGTGAATTAAATTTCTGGACCTTACAATTTTAACTCTTAAAATTATGATTAAAACTTATGCTACATCAAAACTTAAGTCCCCAAAAATAATTAACTTACTGTCGAATCTTATAACTTAACTAATTGATCAACTTTACCTTAAATTGTTGACACTCTAAATTCTTAATTTGCCACAACACTATTCCATTAACACTTAGATTTTCAAGCCCAATATTGATTCATCCTACAATGCCCTTGATTATCCTTCCTTATAACATCATAGCTCAGATTTTCAAGGTTTTAAATATACAGTCAAACAAAAATCATCAAAAATTACTATCATTTAAATCATTCAATTCTCTCTTATTGCTAAACTAGTCCTCCAATTTCTCATCAATTGCAAAATTAAATTTTTAATTTCCTCAGAAATAATCCACTTAGTCCTTAATTATTAAAAATTCCACAATTACTCATAAGTTCTTGGAGTTCCTAATTCCATTTTATAGGTTTCCCGTAACATGAAGTTCAATAATTTAAGCTTATCAATTCCCAAAATAAATTCTCATAACCAACCTCACCTTTATATCAATACTTAAAATCTCAAATTATACATTTTATACTTCTTAATACCGTTATAGTCATAGAATCATTATTCTTTATATGAAATTCTTAAAAATTTAACCCAACTAATAGTCACGAACCATTAATAATTTCTTAGAAAACTTACATGCCCCTAGAAGCATTCATGATTTTCAAGATTAACTTATGACCCATAAAGTAGAACATCAGTACTACTAACCAAAAATCAACATAGACAATTCATTTCCAACTTTCCCTAATTCCCAATAGCAGAATTCTTATACATGTCCAATTTCACCACTATGAGAACCCGGAATTCCTGAAGCGAATGCGAATCACGTAAGAAATACAAACTCGAAATTAAACTTAAACTAAGCTCAAAACTTTCGTTCTAACTATAAAACTCGAATATGAACTTAAATTTTCAGCTAACCTAACTCAAGAAGGTAGCTCCAAAGCTCGGGGATTAGCTCAGCGGGAAGCCAAGCTGCAAGTAACTGCATCTATCAAAGAGTCGTCACTGGAAGAGTAAAACAGCAGCTCAAGGACTCGATCTTTCTGCTCAAATAATCTCAACCACGCGTGTCCTAAAAAGACCAAAAAGAGAGCTAAAGGAGGAGATAAAGGTTTGGGAAAACTCATTATGCAATAAATTACCATTGAGAAAACCAATGAAGGAACTAAGGGAGGAGCTAAGAGGCTAGGACGTATTTATGGTGCAAGAAATGACCTTTGGTGTTGGATATATCTTGACCACAATTATGGCATTCCTTGAGGAGCAAGGTGGCGTCCAAGGCAAGATGAAAAGCCACTTTTCCATCTATAAATAGCACACCATGGTTGAATGAAAATCACACCAAAATGCCACTAAATTCTCTGTTTCTTCCCTTCACAAACCGTCCCAAAAATTGACCAAGGCAACGGAGAAGTTTCGTGCAGTCCGAGTGAAGTTACGTCAAAGTATTGCTGGAATTAAGGCGTAATTTGCTCAACAAGTTTGTTGAAGTGTTGTCCGATTTTCATAAGGAAACTCCATTCAAGAATCTGTAAATTTAAAGCATACCTGTAAAATTCAGTAAGTGGGTTTTTGTTACGTATATTTTTGTATTCTAAACTTTGCATATAAATAATATGACATGCTTGTATGTGTGTCCACTTTTTCGAAAATTCAGTATGTTCTTTTAAAATTTTCGATCGATGATATGCTTTTTCTGTTCTTCGAAATTCTTTGATTCCGCTGTATCCGCCTGAATTTTTGATAAGTTATGTTCGATAAAATTTTGAATTATGCGATCCACTGTTACAAATTGATTTGAAATGGGACGAGAATTATAATTATGTCTGGCCCCCATTGGTGGATATAAAACCATGTTCTGTCTGGCCCCCATAGGTGGGTATAAAACCGTGTTCTGGTCTCACCGCTTAGAGGACTAACATATTGCGGACAATTTGACCATGTAAATGAGATGAGTAACAGTGTTGTGTCTGTTTTGAATTGTTCTGAAATGATCTGATTTTCTTCTGAATTGCTCTGAATCATCTGGTTACCTTTGTCTCATATTCGATTCGTTTATGTTATGATAAGTTAAAGGTGATAAGTTTTGAAAGTCTGTTACAAAGATGTTTTAGGAAAACTAAAATCTATATATATCATTGGAAATCGATCGACCCTCACTTAATGAGTGTTTCCTAAAACACTCACTCCTTACGAATTTCAGATAAAAATGATGAGAAAACGAATGAGGAGGAGCAAGAAGCCTTCTGGGGATGGTGATCGAAGCACAAAAATCTAGATTCAAGATCATTTTACTTTCCTTTTGTTTAGTTTCCGCTTTCGCAAAACTCTGAAGTAATTTTTTTTGTCAATATAAAGACAATATTTTATTTATGAAAAAGGCTGGTTATTTGGAATTTCGATACGAGGCTTAATTGTTTTCAAGTAATTGTTAAACAATGCCGGATGTCACCGATGCTTCGGACACGAGGCGTGACATTTAAGTGGTATCAAAGCCTGGCGGTTCATAATCCCGCTGGGATTTTGATAAAAAAAAAATTTGACGAAAAGCCTAGTGCATCCCAATCTGAATCCAACTTCCATCTGTTCCTAAAATTTGAAGAAACTCAAAATCTATCTCTTCAATCTTTCTGCAAACTCTTATTATCGAAAATTCCACGACAACTTTGTTTCTATTTTGTGCCTGTCTATCCGTTATACTATTCTGATGTTTTACCTCGATTTTATCCTAGGAAATGGCTGTTCACGTACTCGTGCTCAGGCCACCCTTCGTATACGCCAGCTAACGATAGATAATCAAGCTAGGGAGATTGTGACTTTGAAGGCGCAACTGGATAGGGAGAAGCTAGAGAAATAAGAGCTTAGCGAGATTAGGAACATACTCAAGACGCACGTACATCGACTTACTCACCACCTGGACTTGGCTGAGAGCCAACTTCTTCAGATACCTACTGATTCAGCTCGCATCACACGTCTAGCTTCACTGAATATATACTTGCTAGGGAAAGTAGAGACAGAGAGAGGACGTGCTACTCAGGCTCGTCAGCGTCAAGAAGAGTTCAACACCAAACAAGAACGATACATTTCCAAGCTACACGACACCATGGATAGGCTTCAGGATCATAATAACTATTTGCATCTGGTGATAGAAAACATGGAAGAAGAAGAGGAATCACCGATGGAGGTGGTCGGCGACGACAGCGATAGTGACGATGGAGATATGATAGACTAGACTAGATTAGTACTACGATTGTACTAAATATAATTGGAAAAGTATTAAGTGTAACAACTTATTTCTAAATGAAAATTTTAAATTACTGCATATTAAAACATTGATGAGTATTTTATCAATAAAAGTGTTTCTTTTTATCTTTATAGGAAACAAAAATGGATCCTCAGAGCATTATAACCGAACTCCAAAAACAACTCCAGGAAAAGGAATCAGAAATTAAAACATTGAAAGATAAAAATGACAAGCTCGAGAGAGATAATTACCGACTAGATGGGAAAAATCTATGCAAGGATAATGACCTTTTCGAGGCACGCGAAGAAGTGAAGAATTACGGGAAGACGTTAGACGCTATACTGCTTATCACCTAGAATCGGAACGTCAGCACGATAGCACAAAAAGAGAGTTGGAGATAATTCAAGGAAGGTTTTTGGCAGCACAGGATTGAGAGAAAAAACTTAACAAGGAGATCTACCGATTCCAATCAAGGATAGAAGAACATGAACTCAATGAGACAACAAACCAATCAACCATACCAGAACTTCAGGACCAAGTGAACAATCTCGATGACCACAACACACTGTTGCAAAACCATATTAATCAACTGCAGAATGATATGATCAACATGATAAAGGAGGAAACCCCATTGAAGAAGAAGAAATTAACGAAGCAGTAGGAGACGGAGAAGTAATAGATTTGTAGAGTAATCCATAGTCAGGCAGCGACTGTATCTAGAATCATTAGACTTATCATTTTATTTGAAAGACTGATTTTATGAATTTTAAAAAATAACGAAAATATTTCTTTTATTTTACATAGCTTCAAACAAATTAATAAAAAATTTGTTTATAGCAAATGGCAGGCAAACCACCTAGACACAATCGAAACCCCCACGGAGTTAATCAAAACGAGAACGAAAATCCAGAATCACCATCGAGGGTGAACCTCATTCGAGAGGACATGATGACAATTGCTACCATAGTAGCCGCCACTTTGTAAGGAATTGTGAATCCCATTGCCAACGCCATCCACCCCCACCGGAACCACAAAACAAGGAATCAAGTATCAATATGAATCGCTCAGGAAGAATCGAGTCCCATTTTTTGATGGAAATCCAGATCCAGAAGTCAGTCATAACTGGCTTAAGAATGTTGAAGCTCAACTGCATTTATTGGAAGTACCTGAAGGACTTAGAGTGGTCGTGACTTCGTTTCTGGAAGATCGAGCACGAAAGTGGTGGGAAACAGTATCGCCATCTTTGGCTGAGGTGGAGTGGATCACATGGCAAACCTTCCGGAGAGAATTTTTAAAGCAGTATTATCCCGCAGAGTTTCTTCTGCGGAAACTAAGTGAATTCGAAAAATTTAAACAAACATCAGACATGACGGTGATGGAATACACCTCAAGGTTCAATGATCTGGGAACCTATGTTCCAACTATCATGTCCGATGAAACTCTGAAAATGCACCGGTTCAAGAAAGCCCTGAGCAGCCGGATTCAATTGGCTTTGGCGGTATTCAGGCCAAGCAATTTTGCAGATCTGATGGGCGTGACAATGAGCGGAGAAACTGATATCAAACACCGTGAAGAATAAAATAAGAACAAGAGACCTTTGATTAGTCAGTCTACTCAGAGTGACCCCAAATTCAAAAGACCAAACTATTCAAGCGGCCCCTCAAGAGGAACCGTTAGCAATGTTGTCCATAAGGAAAGGAAGTTGTGTGATACTTGTCTACAGAATCACATTGGAGAATGTTATAAGAAAACAGGTCGGGGCGCTTGTTTCAGATGTGGTAAGGTGGGTAATCGGATTAGAGATTGTCCAGCAAACAAAGACAAAGGGACTGGACCCAGCAAACAAAAATAATGCTCGGGTGTATGCAATAACCCAGGAAGAAGCTGATAATACCAACGAGGTGGTGGCAGGTACTGTATTATTCAATGAAATACCTGCATGTACTTTGTCTGATTGTGGTGCTACGCACTAATTTGTGTCTAGAAGATTTCATCAAAAGCTAAAACTTGAGCATGAAATTCTTAGTGAACCATTAAGAATGAAATTCTTAGTGAACCATTAAGAGTGGAAACACCTGCAAGTAAAACAATTGAAACCCACAAGGTGTATTGAAACTGTAAAATTTGTATCAATAAAGAGATGTTTGAGACTGAATTTATACAACTCAACATGATTGAGTTTGACATCATTCTTGGAATGTACTAGGTTAGCCAAACAATATGCCATAAAAAAAATCTCTTCTATCTGCCTCACAAGCCTGGAAGGCCATAGAAGGAGGTGAAAAAATTTATATGGTAGTGATCAATGAGGTCAAAGAAAAAGAAGTCCCAAAGTTGGAAGATATTCCAATTGTTCAAGAATTTCCTGATGTTTTTCTCAAGGAGTTACCGGGTGAGAAACCCGATAGGGAAGTGGAATTTGAAATCAATTTGGTCCCTGGTGCTGCACCAATTTCAAAGGTACCATACCGAATTTCTCCAGCTGAAATAAAGGAGTTAAAAGAGAAACTTCAGGAATTACTGGAGAAGAAGCAGATCCACCCTAGTGCATCCCCGTGTGGAGCCCTAGTTTTATTCATAAAGAAAAAGGACAGAGGCATGATGCTATGTTTTGATTACTGTGAGTTAAACAAGATCACCATAAAGAATAAGTACCCACTTCCGAGAATAGATGATCTTTTCGATCAACTAAAAGGAGCCAAAGTTTACTCAAAACTCGATCTGAGATCTAATTATCATCAGTTGAAGGTCAAAGCAAAGGATATCCCTAAAACTGCGTTTAGGACAAGATATGGACATTACAAATTCAATGTAATGCCTTTTGGTCTAACAAATGCTCCTGCAGCATTTATGGATCTTATGAATCGTGTATTCATACCATATCTCTACAAGTTTGTGTTTTTTTTATAGATGATATCGTGGTACACTCACCAAGTGAGGAAGAACATAGAGAACATCTGCGTCTCACTTTGCAGACCCTGGGAGAAAAGGAACTCTATGCTAAATTCAAGAAGTGCGAATTTTGGATAAAACGTGTGGCGTTCTTATGCCATATAATCTCGGAATTAGGGGTGTCCGTAGACCCTAAGATAGTAGAGGCAACTAAGGACTGGCCACAACCAGAAACAGTGACTGAAGTAAGAAGTTTTCTGGGTTTAGCTGGCTACTATAGAAAATTTGTGGAAGGATTTTCTTCGATATCTATTCCTCTCACCAAAATCACTCAGAATAATTCAACATTTATTTGGAATGAATCATGTGAGAGAAGGTTTGAAACCCTGAAGATAAAACTCGCATCTACACTAGTACTAATTCTTCCCGAGGATGGCAAGAACTTCACTATTTACAGTGACGCTTCAAAGAAAGGGTTAGGGTGTGTTCTTATGCAAGAAGGTTAAGTAATTGCTTATGCCTCACGACAATTAAAACTATATGAGCAGAATTACCCAACTCATGACCTTGAGTTAGCTACAGTCGTATTTGCGCTCAAAATCTGGAGAGACAACCTTTATGGAGTAAAATGCGACGTATTCACCGATCACCAGAGCCTCAAATACATATTCACCCAAAAGGAAATAAACATAAGGCAAAGAAGGTGGATGGAACTTCTAAAGGATTATGATTTGTCAATCAATTACCATCCGGGTAAGGCAAATAAGGTGGCAAATGCACTGTGCCGAAGGAACTTTGGGAAAGTGAGCTTATCTTCACTATCAGCACAAGAAGGCCTTCGAGAAACAATCAAATTGAATCAAAGAAAAGATTCCTTTACCCTCAAAATTAAAGAACAACTTCAAGAAGGAAAGTCCCCGGAATTTATTGATGAAAATGGTATTCTCTGGATGAAAGGAAGGTTGTATGTGCCAGACACCGACGTGATTCGTGAAGAAGTAATGGTCGAGGCACATAATCGAAATTTTCAGTACATCCAGGAAGCACCAAAATGTACAGAGACCTGAAAAATAATTACTGGTGGAATGGGATGAAGAGTGATGTGGATGTCTTTGTTTCAAAATGATTAACATGTCAACAAGTCAAGGCTGAACATCAAAGTCCTGGAGGACTTCTAAAACCATTGGAAATACCAAAATGTAAGTGGGATAACATCTCCATGGACTTTGTAGCAGGACTACCAAGATCAAAGCAAGGCCACGATGGGATCTGGGTAATCATTAACAGATTGACCAAGTCTGCACATTTCTTGCCGGTGCGAATGAATTACAACCTGGATATACTAGCCACCTTGTATATGGACAACATAGTGAGACTACACGGAATCTCGGCGAGTATAATGTCTAACAGAGATTCAAGATTCATATCAAGATTTTGGAAAAGTTTTCAAAAGGCCATGGGAACCAAAGTCACTCTCAGCATAGCCTATCATCCACAAACTGATAGCCAAACCGAGAGGACAATTCAAACCCTTGAGGACATGTTGAGGGCTTGCGTGCTGGATTTTCATGGAAATTTGAGTGAGAAATTACCATTGATAGAGTTTGCTTATAATAACAGTTACCACAGTAGCATTGAAATGGCTCCGTATGAGGCATTGTATGGCCGAAAGTGTAGATCACCTCTATACTGGGATGAAGTCGGAGAAAATGATATTACTGGACCAGAGCTTGTTCAAATAACCATTGACAAAGTCGCCGTTAATCAAAGAAAGATTAAGACGGCTCAAGATAGACAAAAGAGCTTGGCAGACTTGAAGAGAAGACAGTTGGAATTGGAGGTCGGTGAAAAATCATATGTCAAGGTCTCTCCTATGAAAGGAGTGGTTCGGTTCAGTAAATCCGGAAAGTTAAATCCAAGGTATGTGGGACCATTCGAGATACTGGAGAAAGTGGGAACCTTAGCCTACTGACTGGCTTTGCCACCTGATATGTCCCGAATACATAATGTTTTCCACATCTCACAACTGAGAAAATATGTCCCGGACCCGAGTCATGTACTCAAAGTTGCACCGCTGATGATTGAAGGACATCTAAATAAAGAACTTGAATATGAAGAAGTCCCTACGTCACCCCTTCTTTCACAAGGATAAGATTTGCACTAAAAGACTTTGATCGATACAAAACTTGTATGATCCAAATTCAGCCTGGACTTAACACTGCCAAGACTGAAACTCTTAGTTTACTAAATATCACAGTTCTTTGACTGAACTTAGCACAACTAAAGTAGTTAAAGATCAAATAAAAAATGAAACAATTTGTGCTTATAAGCTCGAAAAGTAGCCTCAAATGCTACGAATAATTCTGATATGTGTGAGCTATTTGATTCTCAAATGAGAGTAATAAATTCAGCAGGTTAACAGTAAGCTTGAAAGAATAGATAGATCCTGTTGATAATAGTTGCTACTCAACTGATCTACTCACCTATTTATAGGCTTCTCTTCAACGGTAACATTAAATAATATTTGAATCTTTATATCTGTTGAATGCCACGTTAATATTCTTCTGACATTCATACACTGTAACTCTGAAATGTGGCATTCCACTATGAGTTGCATTCTGCTTTGTACTGTTGTAGGTTCAATGTCCTTTTCAAAAAATGATGACGTGTACAACTGAGTGATCAACTGATTCACTTGTAAGATCACAACTGAATATATCAACTGATCAGTCAGTTGTTTTCGTAGGTTCAGTTCGAATTGTTTTAGTTTCCTTTAATAAACCGCGCATTTGTCTTCAGGTAAGCAAAGTGTGATCAGTTTAGTCCAATAAATTAATCTCTTAATTTGTCAAAAAACCAAAATTAAGTTTCCAACCATTTCCCCCTTTTTGGTGTTTGACAAAACTTGTAAAGTATGAACTGATCAACTGAACTTAATAAAATTCTTCGAATTCATTGTAGATAAAAATAACTCTTCTAATGTACATATTCGTACAAAGAATGAAGTAAGGATCTAATCTATGTACAAATTCGTACAAAGAATAAAGAATAAAGAATCTTCAAATCTTCAACCATTAACTGAAGTTAGTTAGTTGATCTTCATATCTTCTTCTTCCCTTTGTCTTCTTCTGTCTCTCTAATAATTTTCCTCTTTTTGTCAAGCACATCAACTTTCTTTGATAATACTCGAACATCTGCTACAATATCTGATACGACATTCACGACAATGTTCTGCAGCATATCAATCTTTTTAGTGACTGTTTCTTCTAGAAAGTCAAATCGCCTCCCGACTAATGCTTAAGTTTGGAAATGAGATGCAGTCAAAATTCTATCTTTCTTGATTTCTTCCATCTGGAGATAGAGAGAAGTCATAATCTGATTGAGTTGATTCATTCTGTCCGTTGTAAACTCATAGTTCTAGTTGAGCTTCAAAGTGTGTGCGAGCTGAGTAGGCTGTATTGCAGAAATAGCATTCATCATATTGACAAGGTTGATCTGAATGGTTTGAAGTTCTTCAAATAGGGCATCAGTGTCTGAAATTCCAGGAGACATGGCTCTGGAAGTTTCTGGAATCTGTTCCCTTTCTTGTTGAGTAATTACAACCATCGCACCGTCAGTTGGTTCTGTTTCATGCACCACTATTTCTGAAATATCTTCAGTTGTAGGGTCCTGTTGAGGCTGGGAGGAGAAGAGACCAGTTGGAAGAACAGAAGTAGTAGAAGGTTCTTCAGTTGGTTCAAAAACTGGTTCTTTAGTTGGTTGGTGAACTGGCTCTACAGCTGGCACTTCTTCAGTTGAGACTGAGTGCAGCTGAGCCTCTTCAGTTTGTTGAGAAACTGCCTGTTCAGTTTGTTCCGAAACTGCCTGTTCAGTCACAACTTCTGACTAAACTGGCTCGTTTCTTCAAAAATGGGCTTCTCAGCCGGTTCTTCAAAATTGACAGCTTGAACAGCTGGTTCTTCAGTCATGACCACATCTTCAACTGATCTTGAATTGCCCAGCTGAATATCGGAGGTTACTGATGACCTCATCGAGATTGGCCAGTGATAGTTCAGCTTCAGAATAAGGCGTTGTATCAGCAGTTGATGATTGAGGTGTTGAAGATGATGTAGGTTGATCAAGTGATGAGGGAGGTTCAGTTGCTTGTTGAGTAGTTTCAGCAATTGTTTCCTTGGATGGCTCTTGAACTGACTGTTCAGCTAGCTCTTCTTTAGTTGATAAATCCTGGTTAGCCGCTGGAATGATCAGGTCTTGATCCATTTCCCAGTTCTTGATTTCCATCTGCATGAGAGAAGATCTGAGTCCAGCTGGTTATGCACAACTGTATCATTGAATGCAGTTGGACTTGTTGGATCAAAATTCAGTCGTAGTTCACCCACTATCTTTTGAAGCTTATTGGCTCCAGCTGGTTGAAGAAATAATTCTTTCTCTCCAGAGCCTGAACAATTGTAGAAGCCTTGAATACCCTTAGAACAACAGACTCCAGATTAATAAATTTCTGCAGTTTAGATTTCTTCTGAAGCTATTTGGCGAATACTTCTGTTCTGAACTTCACCCATTCATTGTAGGCCTTGAGCTTATTCTCTTCAAATTCATTGATCTCTTGTAGATGAGATAAATGTGTGTTTGGATCACATTAGTTGGCCTGGGCTCTTCTTGCATCTTGCCTTTGCCCTTAGAGTAAGTCAGGGCATGGGGATGCTCAACCCTGATGTAGTTGCCTCGATCTTTTCTCTGATCACTATTCTCTTAGGTCTGGCAGTAGGTAGGAAAGTGTAGCCAGTAATATTGATAAATGGAGCCTTAACTCCAGCAAGCTTATTCTTGTGAACAGATTCAGCGACCTTCTTCTTCGGTAGAAGGGTAGATAGAGGCAACCGATCCTCAGTTGAGGGTTCAGTTGGAATAGCCTTCAGAGTAATAGCCTTGATAGACTGTTGAGCCCCTGACTGCATCAGTCGTTTTGTTGGGATGGTTCGAGCTGCAGCAGCAGGTTTGGTCTTCAAGGTCCTTGGTTTCTTGATGACCTTAGGAGAGGGAGTCTTCTCCGAATCAGTTTCACTGACAATCAGTTTGCGCTTGATTGCCATATTTTGAATGGTCTTCTTCTTCTGAACTGATTTGGGAGCCTCCTGCTATTAGAGTAGGTGTCCGTCGAGCCAAGTGTTGGCCGAGTGTTCACAATGAAACTCTATGTATAAACAATCTTTATTTTAATAATATTTGAAATTATTATTTTGGCACTTCTTTATCTGTATACCCATGCTAGTTGCATAGATAAAGTCCTTGAATATACAAATAGTAGAAAGAATATGAGATGCTCATATGATGAGTATCATGAAACTCATATTTGGAATACTGTATATTCTAAACAGTTCCTAGTCGATTCAGCCGCCACAAAGAAGGATATAGGCCGCTCGAGTTAGAGACTAGTATCTGCGATGTGAGTACCATGTTTCATTGGTAAGGGACATTGTGATGTCCGAACATGCAGATAGGTGCTCCTTGTAAAATGCACTGAACAACCCTCCATAAAGGACTTTCCAAGTGGTTCTCACTTATCGAGTGGAAACGTCCTATTTTATAGGTTGTACACCGTTAGTCCTTATGACCCGGGACAACATTGAGACTCTATGTGCTAGAATTACACTTTGGCTTGTTTACCGACTCTCATGGGTCATCAGGTGGGAAGGTTGGGTGTTCTGTCGAAACATATAAGAGT
Organism: Primulina eburnea; assembly: GCF_022965805.1. NCBI lineage: Eukaryota > Viridiplantae > Streptophyta > Magnoliopsida > Lamiales > Gesneriaceae > Primulina > Primulina eburnea. Next base: position 10,973,970 of record NC_133117.1, read on the forward strand.
CGATGCATTGTAGTCGGGGATTCACCGCTTACCTTCGGGTATGGATATCCTATGTGTTCTCATGTGTATGTAGATTGAAATCTCTGATCAGAGTATGGTGGTAATTATGAAAAGGGTTTCATAGATTACACCATCGATGCAACTACGACATGACACATAGTATCGATTCATTGACAACTCTCGATAAACCAATGGTTGTCGAATCGGTCGGGATATATGAGTTGAAGGGACCGTACTGTACGCTAACCATAATTGAATGGTTCTTGCAGGCACTATCATTTGATACCTAGGGAATCATGTAAGCGATGCTGCTAGGCGTCTAACATGATTGGTTGGGTACTATCAGACTTGAGTTCTGACGTTCTCGTTATCAAGGAGTTGATAATTAAGAATGGAGCAATTGGGGTATGCTCATATAAGGACATGTTTAGTCCGAATCACATGGAGATGTAAACCCACGGCTAGTTGTATCAATGAACCATTGAGGGCCACACAAGTACTGACTTTCTAGATCCCGTTGAGAAGTAAAATTATTCTATGTATTGAACGGCTTGTAAATGAGTTTATAAGCATAAATAAAATGGAAGTATGACTTCTATGAGAGAAATGTGACTTTTAATTTATGAAAGTGTTCCTAAATTAAAATTTGGCCAAATAAATAATGTATTTGAAAATTGTGATTTTCATAAACATTATTATGGACTAAATTAAATTAATTCAAGTGTTGAATTAATTAAACACTAGTGGACCTAGTAGAGTCCAAATAATTAAATTAATTCAATTGTTGAATTAATTAAATCATATTGGGTCTTGTAGAGCCCAATATTAAAATAATTATTCAACTAGTGACTTGAGTAAATTCAAGTAATGTTTAATTAGTCTCAAATATGTTTGAGATAATTAAAAATAAGTCCATGGATTTTTTAATTGTTAAAAATCAAATAAGACTTGCATGCATGGGAGGTGAAGAGTTGGGAGACAACTTTCTCAATATTCAAGACATTTGTCACACATGCCAACAACAACTTTTTACACTTCCAAGGCTAGTCTCCCTTCCCCCCATTTTCATACCATATGGCCGAAACATGCAAGAATAATTCTCAAAGTTTTCTCTCAATTTTCTTCTTCAAGAGTTGAGGAAAGAAATCACTTCTCAAAGAAAAATGCTTTAATTTTTCTAGTGCAAAATTAGAGTGGATCTAGCTTGTTGGTGGTGGGCTTAATATTTGAGCAAGGCGGGCTCAAAGGGAAGCTTGTAGAAGGTCAACCTTTCAAGAGCCAAGTTCTTACCATCTTGGTTGGAGCCATCATCAACGTCAAGAGGTTGATAGGTAACTATTTCTCAACACCCTATGTATGAAATTTTGTGTTTTTGTATATGCTACACCTAGTACTAGAGGTGGCCGAAATTTTCCATGTGTTTTTCGAAATTTTTGTTGCTTCCGTTGCGTTTTCGGTCACCTAAAATCGATCCCTTTCACCTGCGTCCCAATCTCCTTCTTGACATTTAAGAATTGCTCAGGTGATAATTCCAGTTTTGGCTTGGGTAGCTGGACATTCTTGGCACTGAAAATCTTTATCTTTGATGACTTTTCAGAATCATCAGTCACCAGTCCTTTTACTTTCAGCACATGGCTGAGCTGCACCGCAAAGCCCTTTGACTACTTGGACGTCTGAAACATATTCCTCAGAATATTGAAGATAATGTTCCTCCAGTTCATCTTCTTTTCAGCCATGATTGCAGTCATAGCTTGAAACTTCTCAAGAGTGAGGGCAGCAAATGATCATGTCTTTGCCAAGAGCCCCTTTGCTACAATATCAGCCAAAAATTGTACTTCTAGCTTCAATTCCTTCTTAGGATCGGAAACCTTGATTTTCCAACCATCAGCAGATAGGGTAGTTTGCATCTCCTCAATATCGGATGCCTTCACTTCAGAAAGATTAACTAGCCCATCAGTAGGCAGTTGGAGAAGATTGCAGAAGAACTCCTCATCAATGATCAGCAACTGACCATTTACTGTAGCAGCAATAGTGTCAGTTGTAGTGATATATCCGTTGGCGTAAATTTCTTGAACCTCTTTGGCATAGATTTCTTGGAAAGATAATCCCAGAAATTGTTTCAATCCAGCTGCTTCAAGTTTCAGAAAAACATTCTTGACTCATTGGTGTTTTACAGTCAAGATTGAATCAAAGTCGATCGCCATAGCATTCATGACGTGAGCTGGGATCTGGTTTGCCATTTGATTGAGTGAATCTGCGAAAAAGAGTATGATTTGAGTAGAAATTTTCTCTGAATGCTTGAATGTGTACGTAAGAAGAAAAACTAAATTGGAGCGGGTATAGTACGAATGTAGGTGACTCTTCATATTTTTGGACATGTGTCAGTCCAGAAAAATTTGAATTAAAAACGTGTGTACGTGTGAAAAAAACATGTGTAAAGTATTAACGGATTACGTGGGTCCACGTTCCAAAATACTATTCATTGAAAGACAGAAATTAATTCTTCGACAAACAGTCATATCATTTAATATAGAATATTATTTGATTTATCAGTTGACTTAAAGGAAAAGATCAGCAGCTGAATGACCAGATAAGAACTCAGTCAGTTTTTTGTCTAATATTGTGTAGAACCCGTAAATTAGACTGCTTATAAGCCATGCATAATTCTAGAACCCGTAAATTAGACAGTGCCTAATCAAGTTAGGAAGGTCGTGTTTTTGGCCGTTCGTCATTCGGATCATTTTTGAAGTCGTACGAGAATTTACAGTGCGATGTGCCAAATTGACTCTCGAAAGAGCGTTTCTTGTTTTGGCCAACATTTCACCTAGATTTCGACCCTCATCATTTTAGGAGCATTAGTTCATAATTTTAAGCGTATATTAATCATGACTACACGTCAGTTCAGTGTTGGTTCGGGTTGGTTCGAAGTCATGATTAAATACGAATTCGTTAGACGTAATTGTCGCATTTTCAAACTTAATTGCATAGTTTGGTCAAGTAAAATCTATTGCATATTTTTCATGACGTATTTAGGTTGCAGCGAGCTTGGGAGCGATCCAATCCAGTTGGTAAAATAATACAGGATTTTTCATTATGCCATTTAATTATATTACGTTCATGAAAATAGAAAATACTTATTTTTTAGATTTATGCGATATTTCTTGTGGTCAATTCACTATCATGAGAGCATTATTTTACACGGTCGCCAGTGACCGATCAGTTCAGTTTAGTACCACCCGGTCGCAAGTGACCGGTCAGCTCAGTTCAGTTTGATACTCCCCGGTAGCCAGTTACCGATTCAGCTCAGTTCAGTGCAGGGGCCACATGCGTAGACCATAATCTCAACAGAAAATTATTACCAGTTATTTCAGTACAGGGCTCCGAGGAGAAAACTTTTTACTATGATTTTAAATTCAGTCATGCACGTATTATATTTGCTCAGTACAAGTTATTTTCAGTATGCCTCATGACATGATATTTTATCCCATGCAAATTTTACTATAGTATCCACTCGTTACCTACGATATATGCATGTTGAGTCTTTAGACTCACTAGACTTGATTGTTGTAGGTACTGATGAGGCTGGGGCCGAGGGCAGGGACCAGTGAGCCAGCTTGGGTCGGCAGTAGTGGCACCCGAAGACCTCATTTTCAGCACGTGCCATTTTATGCAAACGTTTTCATCAGTTGTTGGATATTCTTAAATTGTTATTTTTCAAACAAATATTTATTTCCGCTGCAATTTTTAATATTAAACTTTGTTTATCAGTTTAACTTATTAATTAGACATTTTAATTATTTGAAAGGAAAATTTTAAATTTTTCCGCAAATTTTCAAGCAAGGATATCAGAGGCCTTCACAGTAGGTATCAGAGCCTATGTTCTTGTAAAGGGTTACACTACTACTGACCCCGTGAAACTCACGAAGCCACGTCTACGGTCTGTAAGTTTTACATTACATCATTTTATTTAAAGCATGGATTATTTAACAGCATGTCTTCATGAAATATATATTACGTCCAGATTTTTATCGTTCAGTATTTAAATTTGAATAAAGTATGGAATTATGCATGTTAGTTACGTATGGGTTATGTTTGGAACAGTATGCCCCCTAGACGCCAGGTTGGACGCCCGAGAAGTGGCGAGGAGCGCTGTCATGAGGACGGTGAGGATCGTAGACGGGAGGAAGACTTACCTCCACCCCCTCCGCCTGATATGAATGCCCAGATGCTAGCTGGGATGACGCAGTTCTTCGCACAGTTTGCGGGGAACAATGCCGTTGTCGCTGCCGCAGCCAGGCCGACATGGCCCTAGGCTGTCTATGAGAGGTTTATGAAGATGTGTCCTAAGGAGTTTTTTGGGACGTCTGACCCATGATTGCCGAGGGATGGGTCAAATCCCTCGAGGTTATCTTCGAGTTCATGGAGCTTGGAGATGCAGACAGAGTCCGATGTGCCACCTATCTGTTCAGTGGAGATGCCCGCTTATAATGGGAAGGAGCATCAGTAGCCATGAACTTGGCTACGCTGACATGGACACGCTTCACGGAAGTTTTCTACTCCAAATACTTTGCCGAGGAAGTGCACACCAGGTTTACCACTGAGTTTATGAGCTTGAGGCAAGGAGATATGACGGTTACGGAGTTCATCCGTAAGTTCGAGAGGGGCTGTCATTTTGTGCCCCTGATCGCAAATGATTCTAGAGCCAAGATGATTCATTTCCTGGTGGGTCTACGGCCGATCTTGCACCGTGATGTTAGGGTGTCTGACCCTACTACTTATGAGATTGCTGTCTCCAAATCTCTAGCCGCAGAGCAGGATCTGCGGGATATCGAGAGGGATCGCCAGGGCAAGCGCCAAGTCCAGGTACCACACCGCCCTCCTCCTCATCAGCATCAACAACAGAACAAGAGGCCTTTTCATGGACCGCCTAGAAACAGAGGCCAGCAGCAGCAGCGGGGATGCCCATCCCCGAGGACTTTTGAGCACCCAGTCTGTCCCAGGTGCTCACGCCGCCATCCTGGAGCATGTATGTCTCGCTCAGGAAAGTGTTTTAAATGTGGCAGTCCAGACCACATGTTGCTGCAGTGCCCTCAGAGGAATCTGCCTACCCAAGGCAGAGTTTTTGCTCTCCATGCCACAGAAACAAACCCAGAGACTATGTTGTTGACAGGTACTTCTAAGCTTAAAGTTATTATTTGAATTTCCGTGTTTTGGGAATCGGGATTTAGATTTGAACTTAGAACTGCGATATGATTGCATGCTCTACTCAGTATTAGTTTGGGGATTTAAGTTAGAAGAACTTTGACCTTTGCATGCCTATAAGTTTAACTCTTGTAGCTATTGGGTTCAACTTAGAGTTCCGATCTTTCAGGGAGAATTTTTATATCTGGTTCCGCTACCAAGGCCTTGATAGATTCAGGGGCCACTCACTCGTTTATTTCGGAGGTCTTTGCAAACTTTCTCAAGATCAAGACCATTGGGCTAGACACAGCCTTTTCAGTAGTGTTGCCGTCAGGCGAGGAGATGGCAGCTACCAATGTTATCCGAGATATAGATCTTGAGCTGCACGATAATCTTTTTTATGCGGATCTGATCGTGCTACCGATGCCAGAATTTGACATCATCCTAGGGATGGACTGGATATTGAAGAACAGAGTGTTGATAGATTTCCAGCGGAGATCGGTTCTTGTCCGACCGCCAGGAATGGAGCAGTTCTTATTTGAGCCGGACAGGTACTTTCCCTTACCGCGCATTATTCCTTATGTTCAGTGTAATAGCCGAGCCCGGTGTACGGTACGGTTTAAGCTTTATTGTGTTAATTGGGTTTATGATTAGTCGTTTATAGTTGTGTTTTGGGCTATAGTATTATTGGTTATTATTTATTTGAGGTATTAGTTGGTGTTGATTGTTCGTTTCAGCGTTTCGGATCGATTTTAGTTGAGTTTGTACTGTTCATTGCCGTGAGTAGAGTGCACCCGCGCTCTTAGATGAGTGCCCCCGCGGTGTACTATTCATGATTTTGGTTTTGGAGGGCCGTGGCATGACCGCACCCGCGGCAGTGCAAGGACCGCACCCGCGGTGTGCACCGCACCCGCGGTAATTGTAGCACCGCACCCGCGGTGATCGTGCATGAGAATTATTTTGGTATGCCGTGAGCATGGCGCACCCGCGGTGCTTGTGTTGGCGCACCCGCGGTGTAAGTATGGGCGAGTTTTTAAGTGACTTTTTGGGAGTTGTTGGCCATACCTACCTTATCTTCTTTCCTCCATTTCCGATTTTCTCTCTTTTGGCAAGGGTTTTCATCCATTTCAATTGCTTCCCACCTTTGATTCTTGGCTTTGTTTCGATTTCCGACTTGAGATCATCGTTCTCCGTGGTATAAGGAAGCTTAGGTAAGTTTTTGGTGCGATTCTAACGAGGTTTTGAGTTAAGGGTTATTTTGGATTTGATGTTTGAGTTGTTTAATGGATTATTTGGCTTGTACTTGTGGATATAGAGTTGATATTGGTGTTATTTTTGGATTATTGTTGTAGGTGGTGTACCAAGAGCTTATTTGAGGTGTTCTATTGGTAGTAAGTGGAATTTCATCCTTTTTGCTCACATGATATTATATGTATTGTGTTTTAAAGATTTCAAAGTGTTATTCCCTTCCATTGCTCCATTGTTATGTATTGATTTCATTGATTATCTATTGGAGGCATTGATGTCTCACCATTGTTATAAAGGGAATACAAGAAATATTATGAGATTGCGAAACGACGGCCTTAAATGCTATTGAGAATTCAAATGTTTTATTGGATTGATTTATCATAGCCATGGCATTGCATGCAATTAGATGATCATCGACCATAGGCTTTTATCCCCTCACAGTTATCGATTTATATCGATGGGATATTGGCAACCACAGTTACAGATACTATTGATATCAATCCAACCATAGAAAAGAGAAATACCATCGTATTGCTATCTATTGCTATTGCTATTGCTACAGTTATTACTACAGTATTCATGTTTCAGAGTCGATGGTATTTATGATTTAAAAGCCATGTTTTACAGAGTATACTATGTATCATTGCTATGTAAGAGTTCCACTTGCTGAGATTTATTCTCATTTCAGTTTATTCATGTGATGCAGATAAGAGCGACAGACCGGGGCAGTGATCGTGGATGGGGGTCATATGCATGCACCGTTGGAAGGAAGGATATTTTGTATCATTTTGGGACATGATCATAAGAATGATTATTTTGTATTTTGTATGTCATTTGAATGATCATGTGTTTATTTTGTAAACATTTTATAAAATGTATTTTGAAACTCCTTCCATGTTTGAAAGAAAATTTTAAATTCCGCTGTATTTTAATTGTATCGGGTCAGGGTGTCACATTTAGTGGTATCAGAGCGGTGTTCTTCGGACCAATGCATATGACTTCGTCTACTTTCAACTGTCCGGGTATGTTTTCTTGCATCTATTCATTGTTATTTATTGATTGGTGTCTTGTGAGCAATTGTAGAGTATGCCTCCTAAGCGTAAGGCAGCAGAGGGTGAGGATAGTTCTTCCTCGAGAGTTGTCGACGAGTTCGGCAAGTTGCTTAAGGAGCAGGCTAAGGTGCATAGCGATCAGATTCAGCAGTTGCTCCGATTGCAAGGAGCAGGTCAGGGTCGAGGCCAAGTGAGAGGTCAAGTTGCTCAGGCTGTTGGCACTGATGCCGTCTTTTCTACTTTCAAGAGAATGGATCCACCGGAATTCGCAGGTAGCACCGATCCTCTAGTTGCTGTCGAGTGGGTCAAGGCGCTTGAAGCTATCTTCGATCATCTCCAGTACGAGGATAAAGACAGGATTAGCTGTGCAGTGTTCATGTTGGTTAAGGCTGCCCGCATTTGGTGGAATGCTACGAAAGTTGGAGTGGATGTTGCGGCACTGAAGTGGTCAGAGTTCACTGACTTGTTCTACGACAAGTATTTCCCCGACGCACTTCGAGCGAGGAAGGTTACGGAGTTCTTGGAACTTAGACAGGGGAGCTTGGATGTTGGCCAGTATATCCTGAAGTTTGAGGAGGGTTGCCTATTTGCTCCGTATATTGCTTCGAACGACAAGGACAAGGGCGCTCATTTCATTCGAGGCCTTAGAGCTGAGATTCGTCGTGATATCAACATGTCCAAGGCTGTTACTTTCAAGGAGATTGTATCCAAAGCTTTGTTGGCCGAGCAGGATGAGAAGGACATTGCCCGGGAGAGGCAAGAGAGACACCAGGCCATTGCTCAGAGAGGCCAGGGTTCTAATCAGAGGGGCAGGGATCGTTTCAAGGGCAAGGGCAAGATGGAGTCGAGTCCTAGACCTCCGCCAGTTCCAGTTCCATTTGATCCTGAGAAGCCGCAGTGTCCAAAGTGTGGTAAGCATCATCGAGGAGAGTGCAGATTGGGCACTCATACTTGTTTTCGTTGTGGCGCGGCAGGCCACGTTGCTAGGAATTGCCTGAGGGGAGATAGCCAAGGGAAGGTGCAGGGTCGTATCTTTTCCATGACGAAGGAAGGTATTAATCGTGAATCTTCATTGATCCTTAGTACTATTTTGATTTCAGGCAGAGTAGCTACTACTTTGATTGATACTGGTGCTACTCATTCTTTTATGTCTGAATTATTTTTGAGATCTTTGGGTATAGTTCCTTCTATTCTTTCCCTTCATCTTAATGTTGTTTTGCCTTCGGGGGACGTGTTGTGCCCGACATCGATTGTCTTTGCGTGCCCTGTTCGTATTGAGGAGCGAGTTGTCTTCGCTGATTTGATTGTTATCCCTATGGTTGCTTTCGACGTTATTCTTGGCATGGATTGGCTTTCGACTTACCGTGCAGTTATCGATTGTGTTGCTAAGAAGGTGACTTTTGCAGATGATGGCCAGGGAGGAGCGCTCGCCAGTGCAGGTACTTCGCTGGTCCTTCCTTTTATTTCTTGTCTTGAGGCTGAGAGATTGTTGTGTAGAGGTTGCGATGGATTTCTTGCTTCTATTGTGGATGTTGATAGATTGATTAAGTTGAATGTAGATGATATTGATGTGGTGAGGGAGTTTGCTGATGTGTTTGAGGATGATGTTCCGGGTTTGCCGCCGGATAGGGATGTTGAGTTTGTGATCAATTTAGCTCCAGGTACGGTTCCTATCTCTAAGGCTCCGTACAGGATGGCCCCTACCGAGATGAAGGAGTTGAAGACTCAGTTGCAGGATCTTTTAGACAAAGGCTTTATTCGTCCGAGTTCTTCACCTTGGGGAGCTCCGGTTCTGTTTGTCAAGAAGAAGGATGGTTCTCTGCGACTGTGTATCGACTACAGGGAGCTTAACAAAGTAACTGTCAAGAACAAGTATCCGTTGCCTCGGATAGATGATTTGTTTGATCAGCTCCATGGTGCTACTGTGTTCTCGAAGATTGATCTTCGGTCTGGCTACTATCAGTTGAAGGTTAGGGAGTCTGATATCCCTAAGACAGCTTTCCGGACCAGGTATGGTCACTATGAGTTTCTTGTCATGTCTTTTGGGTTGACCAATGCCCCTTCAGTCTTCATGGATCTGATGAACCGTGTGTTCAAGCCTTATCTGGATAGCTTCGTCATTGTCTTCATTGACGATATCTTGATCTATTCCAAGACCAGAGAGCTTCATGCCGAGCATCTCAGAGTTGTTCTTCAGTTGTTGCGAGAGAAGAGGTTGTTTGCCAAGCTGAAGAAGTGTGAGTTTTGGCTGGATCAGATTTCTTTTCTAGGCCATGTTGTTTCGAGAGATGGCATTGCTGTTGATCCATTGAAGATAGAGGCGATTCAGAGTTGGCCTATTCCTACCACTGTTTCAGAGGTTCGCAGTTTCCTTGGTTTGGCAGGTTACTATCGTCGTTTCATTTCAGGTTTCTCCAAGATTGCCCTGCCATTGTCCAATCTGACGAGGAAGACTGTGAAGTTCGAGTGGTCTATTGATTGCCAGAGTGCATTTCAGGAGTTGAAGGACAGATTGACGACAGCTCCTGTTCTTTCTTTGCCCAGTGGTTCAGAGGACTTTGTTGTCTATACCGATGCGTCGAAGAGAGGCCTTGGTGCAGTGTTGATGCAGCGAGGTAAGGTCATTGCCTATGCGTCTCGCCAGTTGAAGGATTATGAGAAGAATTATCCGACGCACGATTTGGAGCTTGCAGCTGTGGTTTTCGCCCTTAAGATTTGGAGACATTATCTGTATGGCGAAAAGTGTGAGATCTTCACAGACCACAAGAGTTTGAAGTATCTGTTCTCGCAGAAAGTGCTCAATATGCGACAGAGAAGGTGGTTAGAGCTTGTCAAGGATTACGATGTGACCATCAGCTATCACCCAGGGAAGGCGAATGTGGTGGCTGATGCTTTGAGCCGCAAGTCGAGTGCTTCTTTGAGTTCTTTGATTCAGAGACCATTGTTGATGGATTTGCAGAGAGAGGAGATTGATCTAGTGATTCCAGGGACCATTGCTCGCTTTTTAGCGTTGGTCATTCGATCTACTTTGACGGACAGGATCCGTAGAGAGCAGTCGACTGATGTTCAGTTGACAGAGTTGAGAGCTAGAGCTGAGGCTAGAGGGAATTCAGAGTTTAGTCTGAATGGTGATGGTTTGGTAACTTTCAGAGGCCGCATTTGTGTTCCTTCTGGCGACGATATTCGTAGAGACGTCTTGACAGAGGCTCATACCGCACCTTATTCGATTCATCCAGGCAGTACGAAGATGTATCAGGATCTTCGTCGACTTTACTGGTGGCCAGGTATGAAGAAAGATATTGCTTTGTTCATTTCTCAGTGCCTTACTTGTCAGCAGGTTAAGATTGAGCATCAGAGACCTGCTGGGACATTGCTATCTTTGCCGATTCCTCAGTGGAAGTGGGAGCACATCACCATGGATTTCGTGACTGGTCTGCCCAGAGTTCAGAGGGGTTATAATTCCATTTGGGTCATTGTTGATAGATTGACCAAGTCAGCGCACTTTCTCCCAGTCAAGACGACGTATTCGATGTCTCAGTATGCCGAGGACTACATTGCCGAGATTGTTAGACTTCATGGTGTGCCCGTGTCGATTGTGTCTGATCGTGACCCTAGATTTACCTCCGAGTTTTGGAAGAGTCTTCACAGAGCTTTGGGTTCTCGATTAGCTTTCAGTACAGCTTATCATCCTCAGAGCGACGGTCAGTCAGAGAGAGTCATTCAGATTCTGGAGGATATGCTCAGAGCTTGTACTATTGACTATTCTGGTAGTTGGGATTCTAAGTTGCCACTTGTGGAGTTCACGTACAACAATAGCTACCAGGCGACGATTGGCATGGCACCGTATGAGGCACTTTATGGCAGGAAGTGCAGATCCCCTTTGTTTTGGGATGAGGTTGGAGAGAGGAAGATGTTGGGTCCCGAGTTGGTCCAGCAGACTGCCGATGTTGTTGCAGTTATCAGAGAGAGGATGAAGACTGCTCAGTCGAGGCAGAAGAGCTATGCAGACGTTCGTCGTAGACCTTTGCAGTTCGAGGTTGGCGATCATGTTTTTCTGAAGATAGCACCTCTCAAGGGTGTGATGCGATTTGGCAAGAAGGGCAAGTTGAGCCCTAGATTCATTGGTCCATTCGAGATATTGGACAGAGTTGGTGACAGAGCCTACAGATTAGCCCTACC